>NC_080672.1:142824999-143431249 GCF_030247195.1 Topomyia yanbarensis | reverse complement strand
CAATATGAGAAATACCTCCACATGCTGCCTTCTTATTTTCGAAAAAAAGGAAAATAAGTCATAAAACATGATTTAAAACTCCTAAGCCCAAAATCTGAAAAACGAAAACATCACAGATAAAAATATTCAAAGATTCTAAGGTCTAAATATTTCAAAATCTAAAACCGAAAGATTTAATAATCTAAAGAGTTCACGATCTGATGATCTAAACATTAATTCAAATTTCTAATTCAAGAATTCCTAAAAGGTCCTAAAAAGTTGTTAAAATTGTCTAAAAAAAGATCTAAAGATCTGATTCAATGCTTTGGATTGTAAAATCAAATCCTAAGATACAAAACTTTAAACATTCCATGGTCTAATAATTTAAAGATCGAAAATCCGCAGAGAATTAAAATCAATGGTTCAAAAAGGTCCAAAGTTTTTAGGATTTACGATTTAGGGGATTCATGAAAAGATTCTACATCTAAAGATTACAGTATTAGAAGCTTCAAGAGCCAATGATAAAAAGATCCATTGATAAAAGAATCCAAAGATATTTAAACGTGGATATCTAAAGATTCAAGGATTTAAAGATTTGAATATCTAGTGGTCCAACGATACAACTATCCACAAATATAATGATCTACAGATAGAATACTCAAACAGTTGAAAAATTCTGCATTTCAAAGATTTGAACACACGAAGACCCAATTTTTACCATTTTTTTTGTTAACCATTTTTGTTAACGACCTATTGAGTCAATTTGTCAACAGTTCTTACGGCATTTAATTAGCATGGGACTGAAAGGTGAAGTATATTTTTCAATATTTAGAGCCATAGTACTCAAGGGAGAGCAAGGAGTTGAAGGGAGAAAGTTTAGAAAAGCGTGGAAGGATCATATATGCAAGCTTAGAGCTCACCGGCGACTTAACCTTTTGTCTGCTACCGTAGGAGTCAGGGTCTTTTGGCATTAGAAATGCGCATCACCTGAGTCTACAGCATGTCCCAAATTTGCAAATCTATCTATCTATCTATCTATCTATCTATCTATCTATCTATATATATAAAAGTCAATGTTTGTATGTATATGATTTATAGACTCCCAAACGGCTTAACCGATCGCCGTCAAAATTTATACGTAGTAGGCATTTGTTATGGAGCGTGTTTGTGTGCTATTAATTGGGAATTATCTGCCCGCCAGATGGTGCTTCGGAACAAGTTGTGTTTTACTTCTATTTCGTTGAAAGTCGCAGCAACGCGCGATGGGTATTAGCTAGTATATATATATAAAAGTCAAAGTTTGTATGTATATGATTTATAGACTCCCAAACGGCTTAACCGATTTCCGTAAAAATTTGCACACAGTAGGTATTTGGTATGGGGCGTGTTTGTGTGCTATTAGTTGGAGATTATCTGGCCGCCAGATGGCGCTTTGGAACAAATTGTGTTTTCCTCCTATTTTGCAGAGTGTCGCAGCAACGCGCGATGGGTATTAGCTAGTCTTCAATAATGAAAATACTTATGTTTATAAAATCCAAAGACATTCAAGTATCATTAAAAGAGGAAAATTTAAAATTCGGCGAATTAAAAATAGGATTTTTTTTTGATAATCCGGAAATTGGAATATTCTCAAATTTGTATGAATAACGTAAACATGAATTTCTGCTTGAATTTTATCCCAGTTTTTTTTTTTAATATTTATTATAAAGAGAGTAAAGGCGCTTTAACCTAGGTTTATTAGCCAGGGCAAGGTGTAAATACCTCTGTCCCATCCCAAAGGATCAAAGAAGTGACATTAACCTTCTTAGCCAAGTCACTCCCACCGATTTATTATATTCCCTTTAAACTGAAACGGTCGGTACGGTTGTCCTCGTTTATTCAACCTTTAAGATTCAAAATAATTCGTTAATTAAATTATTCACTAAATGAATAATTTAATGGCCGTCTAATTTTGAAACATCTTCAAACCCAACTCTGCACAGTAGACCTGGCCGTTTTAAAATTTGCGACATATGAAAATATGTTTCAAATATTAATATTGACAAGAAAAACACTACAGACTAACTGCAGTGTTTTCCAGGATGCTTTTCAATACTGGCTGTGTAAGGGTTAGAATAGAATAGAAATAGAATAGTTTTTTAAAAATATGTATTACGCATACAAATTTGATGCCACTGTTTTTTCTTCGAATTATAAGCATAGTTGTCAAAAAATACTTGAAGATGTATTATTCAAAATATTGCCATTGCTAGCGACTAATTTTGCACATCTCTTCGGAATTTCGAATCCCATTTCTAAAAAATACATCTTTCGACACTTGTGACTTGTGGATCTAATCATGAATAGTGTCGAAAGCGTTCTTTTCTTCGTACGAATCAAAATGCCTTTCCGTCAGGCTGTACGTCATCGAACGAAACCGATGGTAGTCGGCAAGAGCGACATCTGGAAAGTACGGCGGGTAACCCATTTCAGAGTTGCAAAGTATGGTCGATAATTGCCATACTGGAGGATGACTTTTTTCGTATCTCTCATGGTGTATCAAATCGCTAAATTCTACCTCTATTTTGTCATCTTCCATGTATACGGAGATCTTGATTTCAGTGCTGCCATTTTCAATCAACCACTGGTTTTTTGGTTGTTCTGCGAAATGAAACATTCAGCTTGTTCTAATATATTGAACTATATCAGTACAGAGTGTCTTAAATGGTGAAACTGGATGGAAGTCGCCTTTATAATCCTAAGATGCATTATTTTCAGTAAATGTTCCACCTCGTGGATACCACAAAGTGCACAGCTATTGCATTGGATCGGAGCAGCGTTTACCACTATACTCATGACTAAGCTAACCAACTCTGACGAAAAAATCTGTACATTATGCGAACCGTTGGCCTGAGCGTGGTGAACGATTTCGCTTCGTTGCGGTATTGTGTACGGATTTTTTCGTCAGAGTTGATCAGCTTACTCATGACGATAAAAATCAGGGCGAGACAATGCACACTTGATCGAGTGACTGCTTGTTATCCTTCACTTTGTTCGCTTTCAGCACTTATAGTAGTAGAATGCTGGTACATGAATTATCATGTTAATAATTGATACAAAACTATTATTACGATCCTAAAGCATAAATGTTCCAACGTATTCTAATTCTGCTTCATTTTTTTGCTTTTCAGGTATGATCTCTGCACACCAGTATTCGCCTTGGTAGAACAAAATAAGGTTTGTCAAATGAAACCCAACCACAAATACAACAAACACATTAAACGTTTCGCTAATTACGAAACCAACCTGTTGGTTGAATTCCTACACCCTGCCCGTTCCCCAACACTCTCCTCGAGTGCCTCAACAGAACTTGATTTTCGCAAAGAATTCACTTAATTATGTATGTAGTACCACCGAAGAACACGACACCACAATCCCGACCCCTTTCTGTTGAGACGACCGTCGAAAATCGCCCTAATTTCCATTCAAAATCGTTCCCTACCACCCTTAGTGCTTAAATGAAAGATTGAAAGAGTATGTCATTCGGGGCCACATCTTCTACAAAGATGATGACGACGACGACGACAAACTCCCAACTGTCAACAATGCGTGAAACATTCTCACACGCCTGACTGACTTCGGGAAGAAATCGGAGAGGAGACTGTGAGGGACAAGGACAGCATCACTTAGCTTTCTCATAATTTCTTGAACTTCATTTATGAAATTAGGCCAGTGTGTAATTTTTAAAGGGACTAAAACGCACGCACACATAAATATTAGCATATATGAGAATTGTCCTTGTCCTAGGGGAGAGAAACGCTTCTGTGCGCCAAAAATGATTTAACAAAACGGCAACGGTTCTTCTGATTTAAAGTTCTACCCTCTGTCGGATGTTTCAAGTGAGTCCGTTAAATTTATCAGTCGAGCGAGCAATATTTCCACATTTCACCCATACTTGTTTGATTTGTCAATTTGCAACGCCGGCTCAGTAAATCAATTCCCTACACCGACAAATGTGCTTGCGGACGACGAGGAAGCGATTGGTGCGCGCCTTTTTACCGGGTGTAGGGGAATTGTGGGAAAAACCAACACTGTGGGTAAAACCGACACCCCACAACTTTTCCTAGAAATCAAATTTTTATTCATTTCATAATGATACAATATTATTAGTACGTTTATTTAGAGCATTTGAAGAAAAATTGGATTTACGTTAGTGCGCCGAATTTCATAAAAATTAACAAAACATTCGACAGCAGCGTTCATACTCGTCTGGATGTAAAATTTCGTTGGTAGATTTTAAGGTTTTAACCGAACGAAAGCTTTTCAAATCACCCCATTTTTCAGTACCTATTATTATCGGCCTGTCCTATGATCAACTAGGTGCATTGAAGACGAGTTTGAAAAATTCAATATTTTTAATTGCTTTTATAAAAAATGTGCGCTGTTGGGGTAAAACCGACACCCTATGGTTAGGGTAAAACGACACCCTATTAAGATGGTTGTGTATAGTTGCGATTCATTTCAAAATACTGGGGATCTTTGTGACACTTCAATTAGCCTATTAGAACACTATAGTATTAGCTGAAATACACAGAAATACTTTGATTGTGTTTATTTCTTGTAAGTCTCTTTAAAAATCAAAAATTTGAATTTTTGCTTATCTGATTCTAACGAAGCTTTTGCTATTTCTGCAAAAAGGTCATCAAACCGAATTTCTAGTGTTCTCTTGGTTTGTCATAGACGAATTTTATCACAATGAGACAATGATATTATGTATACTCCAATAGATCGTTGATGATCAGAGTCCGAAAAATCAAATCTGAAAAAGATAGTTTTACTAAGAAGTGTGTGTGTCACTTATAAGTGAATGAATCCAATTAGCAGAACGTAGAGCGCTTGAAAATCTTCTCTTATGAAATAAAATGACACTGGAGGTTGCAATGATGTGCGCAAGGATTATTTGGAAATACTCATATCAATAAATAATCCTATAGCATAAAATACTCTTATTTATAGTACTACGCTTTCGAACTTTCTTCCCCTCACTACATGATGAAGCAATAAAAAGCACATATTTGCATAATACATACTCACACTTTATTAATCACGCATATATCTCATTTTTAATAAAGATAAAGATTTTAATAAAGTGGAGAGAAAATAAATTCACCCCCTTTACCCCTATGGGGTGTCGGTTTTACCCGCAGTGCTTACAAAAAGTCACTTTGTTTTCCAAGTTTTACAACCAATATTTTTTAATGAAATTAATTTTTTAAAGCGCTGAAAAAATTAAGTCTTGTTAAGAATTTTCTGAAGAAGAATTCTGCATAAAAATTATAATTTTATTGGTTTTGTGGCAACTTAGAAAAAGTGTTAAGCTTATGGTGTCGGTTTTAACCATAATTCCCCTAATACTTCGCGGGACGAACAGACTCGTTCATACTCGGACATGGTGAGGTCCTTCGAGCGAGCGTGTTTGTGTGTCGTTTCCCCTTTGAAACACGCGTATAATATTAGGCAAATAGCGGAGGGGGAATCAAAAGCCCTTTAAATGTTGAATGTGTAGAATGCTAGGAAATTTGCCGAAGGCTTTGGTGTTGTTTAATGCCGACGTGAACTTTTCACTGTTTTGCGCCAGAATTAACTGTTGCTTTGTCGGTGTAAAAGCTCCGAAAATTAACATTTATTTTTCCTTGTCTATTTGTTTTGTTTAAGTAGTTAACTATTATGTCCAAAACGAATAACGGCTAGCTAAGACAACTATTAAATGCCTGATAAGTAATGAAAAGGGCACATTGCTAATGTTTACTTTTGGCAAATTGTCAACTGTGTACAAATCTGTATCAAGCCTGTATCATTCGTGCGGCAATAAAACAAAAATATCTTTAAATCTGACGTCGTTGATTGTCCTATTACGATTCTGTTGCTACCCGATATACAATATTCTCGTATATAATTATGCGAAAAGAAGCCCGCAAAACATGGTCGATTTACACTGTCTCCTGATCCGGACAGTTTCCTGCAACCATTACAAAAATGAACCGTACTGCTTAACCCATAAATCATATGTTTTTTGTACCATTCAACCTTCCGCGAAACCATTTTGTTCTGACGCCGCTGTTACGCAGAATGGGAAGACATGTCGCCTTCCACTGAATCGTTATTTTATTTGTTAGAGGGTTATGCTACCCATAAGTACAAATATTAGGTTCAATTCTTTACGGAGCTTAGTTACACAAATTACAAACAAGCACTTCTCTATAAGCTAATGCTTAAAGTAACAGCAGATTGTTAATTTGGCTATAGCGAAATTACGAAGGTCACATCCCCATTGGGATATAGCACCAAAATATGCCAGTTTTAATCCTGCAGAAGACCACCCTGTTCTGTAAGCCGAAGTGCATTCACAGACTAACGATCTGCGACCCCATCGCAAGTAAAATTTATAGTCCACTTCTCAGACGCCGGCTTTCTGTCCGTCTGCCCGTCAGTTCTCTAGTTCGTATAATAGCGACTGCTGCTGCTGCTGAACGACATATTTATGCGTCGCGGTGTCCTTACAAAAACAGTAGTCACACGCCGAGATGAAAATTTGCATTAATATGCAAATCGTTTCGCCCTTCTGTCCCCTTCCATCAAGTCACACAGCTTCAGTCCCCGGCGGTTGCAAACACTGCTCCCGCGATTTTATCTTGCATCTATCCCACACGAACCCCTTTCCATCTCATCTGCTTCGTTATGTAAATGATTGTTATGCAAAAGGCTTTGTCCTACGCTGCCTGTACCGAGGATCGTCCAAGCGAATCTTCTTCATCCGTGGAAGCAGCTTTGAACCCTCGCTCGACTCCCGATGCAACCAATCTAATCTGGTTCCGAAATGAAGTCCCTACAGGGGTCCTCTCATTCGCCCAAAGGCAGCCGTCAGAGGTGCGTTCGAGCGAGATAAAAATCTGAAAAAATAGCAGCTTCCACTTCCAACGCTACTCAGTTTCGATAGATGCATCCCATCCACGCTGTCATAATGTATAACAGACTGACCCTAATTGCAAAGCGCCGAGCTGCTTTAGCGAAAAAACGTCAACAGGGATGAGACGGAACTCAGCAAAAAAAATAAAAGGATTAAAATGGAAAAGCGTGCTGCAAGCGTGCAACGAGCACGTGTTCAAAATATGGGTTTTGTGTCGACTCAACTGCCGACAACCACTTTGATGATTATAATATGTTGTTTAGTCTGTGCATCCTGTTCGAGATCCCTTCCATTGCCATCAGGATTGCGAGATGCCTGGCGGGGTAGTGTAGTGGTGGCGATGGGAGTACCGATTGTCGTCTTGTCACACGGTTCTCGGTAACAATTATGAAATTATTGTTGCGAAAATGGTTCACTTTGAAGTGTTGGGATGGAAAATGGCCGAACAAAAGGGGATAGCTTTTGGATTGGAGAAGGGGTACTTGCGAAAAAATCTTTTCAGATAAGATTGTGTTAAGGGTTCGTAGAAGTTGGAAACTGCGCCTCCACTCTTTTAGTCAGGGTCAGGAGCGGATCCAGAAAAAAATTTCGGAGGGGGTCCGAAATTTCGATTTTGAAATGTTCATTGTACAATACGTGATATGTAATAACCTCATTTAATTAAAATCAGTTTTGGTGGTCGAATCTGGTTTGGAATGATTTTGAGTTTAGAACGAATTTAAAATAGAAATTATTTTAAAATTTCTCAAGAAGTTGAAAAATTTCGGGGGGGGGTCCGGACCCCCAAGACCCTCCCCCTGGATCCGCCACTGGTCAGGGTAAAGTATTTTTATGAACTTAGAATTCACGATGTTTACATTATCAAAACGTGATGGTTCAACACATGTACTCATAATTCATTTCCTATGCTATATTTCTCCTTAGTGGAGAACAATTTAGGTAAAATACCATCGAAGTAACAGCGATTACACCAAATGTCTCCAAACCAACAACCAACACCATCAATAAAGAATCAAACACCGAAGAAGAAGGATTTACAACTGCGACCCGGAAGTACAAGAAACAAACAAGAACATTCGACCGTGAGCATCATGAATGCAGTACCGATGACGACATGAACGCGAACGAAAACGCGAGAGAAGACGGACCGAATGACCCTCAAGGTGCGCCAGACAACGCACCTCATTTTTCACCACAAAGGAAGAGGATCTCAACACGCGCAGCAAACTGCGTCAACAAGACCCTATACTACGGCAAAACATATAGCGAAATTCATAAGATTCATCTTATGATGACTAGAAAAGTAGAAAAACTATGTTCTCATAAGATTAATATGAAAAACATACGACTTGTATGATTACCTTAACATTTTATAAGTTATTGCATATGCCAGTCGTTCGAATTTCATACCAGCATCTTATGATTCTCATAAACATAAGAGAAATGTATAATATTGTCTTATGATAATTCAAAGATGCCTTATGAAACATGAAATCATAGCAAACCGATTTGACCAAATAAATACCGTTGCATAAGATAATCTCATGATTTACATACGTGCTACTT
The DNA here is from genome assembly GCF_030247195.1 of Topomyia yanbarensis. Taxonomy (NCBI): domain Eukaryota; kingdom Metazoa; phylum Arthropoda; class Insecta; order Diptera; family Culicidae; genus Topomyia; species Topomyia yanbarensis. The sequence continues at coordinate 143,422,758 of NC_080672.1, read as the reverse complement.
GTGGCTAAAAATTATACGATATTCCTATGAAATTCGCTGTATTTTTTGCTTGAGTGTATGGATTGTTGAAAGTTAATTTTAATTTTTCACATCGTAAATATTTTAAAAGACCCACGGCTCAGTTATACTAACGCATTGAACCGTGTCAAATAAACAAGAAAAAAAAATACACTCAGCCAAAAAATACAGTGAACTTCATAAGTATATCGTGTATTTTTTTAGCCACAAGCAGGACGTATGTAAATCATATGACTATCTTGTGAAGTGGCATTTATTTCGTCAAATCGGTTTGCAATGATTTAATTTTCCATTACGCATCTTCGATTTTTCATAAGGCAAAATTATATATTCGTATGAAACTCCAACGAGTAACGTATGCAATACCCAATAAAGTCGTATTTTTTTCAAAATCATGTTATGAAAACATATTTTTGTTGTTTTTCTATACATCATAAGATAATTCTTATGAATCTCGCTGTATGATTTGGCTAGGTGATAGGCAAAAACTATTTTTTCTCCATTAATGAGAAAATTGTTTAAACCCATCTTTGCGCGTGAAGAGCAGAAAACCTGTTAATAAATTAGTTATGGAATTTGGATTTCGGCTTCGTCTCATCAGAATCCGACACTAACTTAGTGAGAGGACTAAGCTAGTGCCGGAGTGACGCTAGCTCCAAAATATAGCATAGTGTATATTGCATTGGCTTGCTACACTAAACCAAATGGTTCGATTTCATTAGTTCTCTTCAGCTTAAAATGAACTCCTTTTCTAGCAGAACATCATACTTGACTAGGCGTTTGTTCAGGAACACAAATACTCCGTCGGTTGGAGCTAGCGTCAATCCGGCGCTAGCTTAGTCCTGTCACTAAGTTAGTGTCGGATTCCAATGAGACGAAACCGAAACGAAAATTCCACAACTAATTTAGTAATAAGTTTTGTGCTCTCCACACGCAAAAATGGTTTTAAACAATTTTCTATTTAATGGAGAAAAATAGTTTTTTACCAAAATTTATCTCCACTAAGGAGAAATATACCAATATTCTGAAAAGTTCTTCCGAAGATATCATACTCTTTACTGTGGTATTTAAGGATGAAATGTATCTTACTTGTACATTTGCAGTGTTGATAGAAACAATGAATTTCCGCTATAAATTTAACACTTTTAACTTAAGATCATAGTAGCATTTTTATAAAAAAAATTCAAGGAAGTTACGTTTTTCGCAGTATTTTTCACTTCCTCATCATTTCCCTTTCGTCTTTCGCCATTTCTTTAATCTTTCAAAGCTCGCGCATAATCATGGCCAATAGGTTTCGATTGGACTGAGCTCAGAGGAGTTTTGGTGGGTTCTTGTCACAAAAACCAACCGAATTATCCGCATACGGTTTTTGGAATCCTGGCATAACGCTGCCTTTATAGCGGCAGGAGCCGTTTTTGGAGACACTCAGTTTTGTAAATCTCCTATTTCATTGAGCTTTTGGTCACGAATGGTTAATTACGTTTTCTACGGGTGCACATGGCCTGCCGAATCAGGTACTTCGAAGCGAATTTCGACAACTTCTTCCGCTCGAAACGATCATCCACAGCAGTTACCTGTGAAATATTCCTGTCCCAGCAACTGATTGATATCCGTTTGTATGGTTATCTCATCGTCAATGACGAAGCACCGGTGTTTCGTTAGTTGCGTCGTGTAGTTTTTGGTCGCGCGTTTGGCAGCACTTTGCTGGTGTTAATCCCGTTTTGGGAAGTTCTGGATCTTATACATTTTCAATGAGGATCTTTTTTGCCCCCTAGACGAAACTTTGCGAAACATCTAGTTTCTGAAAGTCTCGTGTCGAAATGTTCGGACTCCGCTTAAAAATAAGTTGCTCCTGGTTTTCGTCGAGCTCCTAACTTGTGGTTCATGATCATCCGTTCCAGGATCCTTAGTAAAACCTTTGAGACGGTCGAATGATGTGTATCCATCAGTTTTCTTAATACACGATGCAACAATTTCCATGTAGGTGGAAAAAATTCTTTGCGAATAGTTTGCTGATTTTCTTCCATCTCGACCGGAATCTCACTGACAAATGCTAAACTTAGTGAATGTAAACAATACACTCTGAAGAAAAACTGGGCAAGTTTTGGTTAATTTCGGTCAAGTATGAGAACAGTTACGCAAATTTCAAGCCATCACAATAATTATCTAAACACCCTATATTTGTTTTTTTCTTTTTTTTTCATTTTTTAAATCTCGAAAATACCCAAGGTCCGCATTGAGTCGCATCAAATAAAAAAATTGTATAAAAAATGGTTTGAATTGAAAGGTTGCAACCGTGCAATTGTCCTATTCGATATTCAAATAAGGAGATATCTATAGTAGCGCCCGTCGGCATCCCGGTATTTTAGGGCCCAGCAGGGCTCTCGACGGCCCTGGAGCCCTCTATTTACACATTCGATGGTTCGAGAGTTAAAAGCCAGTATTGAGTGCTGTAATCAATGGACCTCTCGATATATGGCCACATAAACATGTTTTCGGACCCTTCCATTTTTAACAATGTATGGTTCACGGAAACCTTATCTTTGGAAAAGGTAGACCTTTCATTTAAATCAATAGATACTGGATTTGATCGCCATTTTTGGATTTCATATGTATCTTTTCTTCGTTATCGCACACATGAATTGAACTAAATTGTGAAGCAATGAAAAGCTGATACTTTTTGTTTTAAAATTATATATTTTCGGTGCGCATAATAGTTTTTTTTGGGGAATCTAGAAACCGTAGAACTTTTCAGTATTTCAGTGCAAGCTTCGAATTTGAACGTGATGAATTGATCTAAGTTTTTCGATGCCTTGATTGCACATAGCCAGCGAGTGCGAAGTTCGCCACCAAGTCGACGACCTCTTTTAGATTTTCTACTAATCATAACAGTAGCTGATCGCTCATGATCAACTCACTGTAGTCTGACGTGTTTTATCGGCCTTCCGATGTCAGCATGTCTGTATACTTGGTGCAACTCGTGGTGCATGCGCCTTCGTTATTTTCAACTTTACACTGCGCCACTTAGTATTGAGCGTAGAATTCTTCCCTCAAACATATCGAGCACTCGATAGTCAACTTCCTTTCAACACCCATGCCTCATGACCGTACACCATACCAGCCATAAACTTTGTCTTGTCAGATTTTATAGCCAATCCGATTCTCGCAGTCTCCATTTTCAAAAAAACACATGTTCCTTTGCGCATTAGATCCTCGAATCGCACCTTTTGGCACTATGTTGAACAATACATTAGGGAATAAATCTTCCTGTTTCAATCTATTCAACATCACAGGCGGCACAGTCGGATGTATCACCGGATATTGTGACGCTTCAGTTGAACCTATCCAGGGTAATATGAATATGCTTAATCAGTTTTGCCGGAAAGCTATGTTTAAGTATTGTCTGTCATAGTACGTTGCGTGTTACTGAACCACACGCCGCCTTAAAACCTTCAAACCGGTGGTTAGTTCGCCAGTTACATTCCCGGAGTTTATCCAGAATTGGTCACAATGTTCTGCTAAACAGAACACGCGAAAGGACCTTGTAGGCAGCATTGAGGATAATTATGCCTCGATAGTATTTACAGTCGAGTTTGTAGCCCTTCGCAAAGATAGGGCATATTAGGCCATTCACCCAATTCGAAGCCATTTTACCCAGATCATCTCAATCAGGCAGTGGATTGGTTCGTAAAGCCGGTCACTTTTGAGTTAGTTATTCCGTCCTTCCAAACAGGTTTTTTCAGTTTTTGAGAAACATTTCGCGCTTCTCTAAATCGTAGGCTGATCAACAGTTTGGCGTCATACCTAATACTTATTCTTTCTCTACTTGTTTATCCATTCAATGGCCAATTCAAAGTGCTCCTTACACTTGGTAGCCACTCCTGTACAGTCAGTCAATAGATTCATTCTCTGATTGTTAATCATGATCGGAGCCAGGATGCTTTTATCCTCATGTTGCTTGTTTTGTGAAACATTCGCGCGTCGTTCATGGTAAAGCTTCCCTCTGCCTCAGCAAGTACCTTTCGATGTGCCCACGTTCCTTACACCAATGAAGCTTTTTTTTCGGCTGCCCTTTACTGTATCGTTCCCTGTTCGACGTGTAGCCGCTGCAAGCATTCGACTTCTAGCTCTGTTTTTCGTGTCAGTCGCTCTTAGCATCGAACCAGCCGTTTCGCTGGTTTACACGAGCGATACCCAAAATTCCTGTGGTTATTGTACTATTGTACTGGGACGCCATGGACGTGTCTTTCATGTAATCTCTTGCTGGCCGATCTTCGGTTCGTTCGTCGAGCTTGCGGCAATATTCCTCTAGACCACCGGTTATGCTGAACAGTCTTGCACAAATCTTACACACAAGCAGATAATGATCGGAGTCGACGTTCGATCCTTGGAAGGTCCCAACATTTACATCTGCACTAGAAAATGTTAAAATCGAACAAAGAAGAAATTTTGTTAAATCTGCGGCAGCATTTTTCTAGATTATTTTGTCCGCGTGCTGTACGGTGTCTAGGGTTCCACAACGAAGACCACACCCAAGAGAAGATTTGGACAGACCGACTAGCACACATTTATCGGTGTAAAGTACCAATCTAATTGAATCATTCCATGGAAGTTTCCTTAGAGCAAATCGCACGAAACATCTTTGTGCACATTCTAGACGGTCACTTGGAACGACATGAAGTGGTGCCATCACTCGCACACCGTACTCCAGAAAACTTTTTATCAGGACACCTTAAAGGGATTTTAGTGCGTAGAAATCATCGATACGGCGGTGTTCCGTTTAAAGAAGCCCAACTTTCCGAATGTCTTAGCAGGCGTCACGATGATATGGTCTAAAAAACTTAACTTCTAATGGAAGTGCGAGTGAGTCACGGATCGAGTCGACGTTCTCAAAAGTTCTACCGTGTAAACTGTATTTCTGATGTCAATACCATCGGACATCAAATATATCGGAAAAAAGTCTAGCGAAACAGGATCCATTTATAAGTAAGTTTCACTATTCAGGTGTCCCCAGGCATATTCTCGGATAATCTTGCGTCTTAAAGATGTGCTATAGGTAGCCACGCCCTGTGGCAAGATTGATTAACCTTAGGCGATTGTCGTTGGGGGTTGAGTAGTGACTCTCCTTTCCAATAACTGGAGTAATTCTACCCTCGCGACCTGTGCATTTGTGTCCCCGATTATGAATTTTATATCATATTTTGGACACTCTTTTCTAGACGCTCATTTTTAACATCATCCCTAGCTATAGCCGAAGAACTTATGCTTTATCCTCAACACGTAGGTACGGTGTTTCACCGGCCTCCATCTAGCGACCAGCCGCAACCATGTGACTACCCCATCCAGACCTTCGACATCGGCCCATCGACACATGGACCAGGATCCACGGCATCACTACCCTGCCGATGGAAGACGGACCACAGATTTTTTACCAAAAATCAACGACTTCCGCTGAAATTGAACACAGTCCTACCAGGGTGAGAAGTGGTCACGCTTACCACTCAACCTAAGGCGCTTTCTGTATTGACCAGTTGTTTGCTTTGGAAGACAAGTTATGTTTCTGTTTTGAATCTAGCGTCAGTGTCAAATTCGGATGGAGGTATTTGAAATACAATTCATCATTTACTAAGGTATAGTGCTCTTTTCGCGCAAAACTGTTTTTACCCAATTTCGCGCTCTTGGCAGAGAAGATGGGTTTGTCCTTAATTTTCCTCCTTATGTGAAAATATTGCCAAGTGTAAAAGAAATATGGCAAAGTTTTTAACCCTCTGGAAACCACGTCAATGACTACATTTAGGCGACCGGCTGGTTCGCACACACTTAACGACTTTTTTTTCAAATTTTCTGAAAGTTTTTCCCAGCTTTAAATGCGTTACTATTTGTAAATGTTTTAAAACAACATTGCGCATTCAGGGACTAAAGCGATTTCGGTAGAATTTTTTTCATGGTGTGCTCAGACTACTTCGCTTCGGGCTAAAAATATTATCGAATTTAGCCCACTCTTTTAAAAGAATTCTTGAATCAGAACAATGTGTTCAGCTGCATCAAATATGGCGACTTTCGCATCGAACACTTGTATAACGTTCTCAATTCACCTGATAAATGATCCCTTGCATGTTGATGCACGTTTCCCGGAAGCATTCGTTTACATTACACACATCCGGTTGAACACAGGAGGCAACCTACAATCCAACCTGCATCTATGCGAGATGCATCCTCTTCGGATCTTGCTACATATGGCTTCGAGACCCGGTCGATTCATTTATTTGTTCTCGTTTGTACTCCTCCACCTCCCGCATCGACACCCCATCCAATCAAAGCGCAGCAAAATATTTAAATTAAATGATACAAATTAACATCACATCAGACGGAGTAGAAACACCACACACACGCCAAACAATCAAACGAGTTGTTTCCAGCCATGTTTCGCTTCTCAGCTCTATTTTTTCTAGGTTAAGTCAATGTTTACACCCGGTTTCGGCTCGTTGTTCCCATGAATGAAGCGGACAAAGTTTTCTTTCTCATTTCTCACCTTTCTTTCTTTTCTCGTTTGTTGCTAATTTTTCTCGCGCTTGTGTATTATTCGTGCAATTTTTCCGCCAAATTTAACCCCGAAACGGCCGCGGTGCGTTGCGTACAACAACAATAATAGCGGAACGCTGAGTGCGCTTGTTTGTTTGTTTATTTCGCGTGTACCTATACCTACTTTGTTCGTACAATGAATGGATAGAGCAGCGACGATCGTTTACAACCGGTACCGTTGCGGTTGTCATCTGAAACTATTCACCCCGGCCTCCCCCTGTCGGTTCGTTTGTGCGTATACAAACCACATTTTTGGCAATAGCTACACAGTAGGCGAAGCTTGCAAAACCATCAATTAGCGGTAGAGACGCGTGTTTCTTTTATTCGGCGCGGGGCGCCACTGTCGTTTGAAGAGTTAAATGACATCTATTAGGTGGAGCATCGAGTACACCCAAAATCGAAAGCAATTGCATTTAGAGCAAGAGTTTTTTACAAAGGTTTTTTTGCGTTTTAAAGGATTAGTGCGCCTTGGAATTTTGCAGTTTTATTTGTTATTTGATTAACATCTTCATACACAACTCGCAGTATATCTGACACTGATCTATCGCTAACCTACATTCTGCCCGATATTCCAGTTTATTTTATCTTTTTTATATTTTCTTGCATTTCATTCAAGTAGTCTATGATCTTGCATTTTTGCCTAATTGTCACTTAGAATTGTACGCTAAGGAATATTGTATGAATATATGTAATTGATTTTTACTGAATTGATTATGGGAACTCGGGGCTAGTTGACGGTGTTTTCCGTTTTCTAATACTGTTGGCAACATTTATTAAAATGTTTGATGCATTGTCTCCAGTTTTATAGACATAAATATGTAACGCAGAAAAATCGCCAACTTCCCAAGCAAATTCTCATGGGTTCAAACATCATAACCTTAAAAAGAACATGAATATGGTTCGTTTTAAATTTCACCACAATAAAGACGCCATGAAATTGTGCCAATAACCCATAGACACACCACAATATGGTTTTTACATGGGACCTACCGGACTATGGTGATCATCTTTTCATGAATTGATCCCATTTCAAACACTATCAAAATATTGTATATTAGGGGTGAATCTGGACCATGAGCATAGGGGTATTATGGGCTTCCGTTAGCTCGAGTTACCCCAGCCCCGGGATTAGTGTGTTGTATGTATGGGATGAGTTATGAGAAAATAAGCAATCAAATAGAAATTCAATGACTTCAGGGATCCTTATGAAACGTGCAGATTGTCTTTTCGATAAAACTGCATATTTTTGGATACTTGGCAATATATTTTAGTATCATTACCCCGGAATTTTTTAATTCGCGCGCACTCCGTATTCCAAATCAAATTTCTACAAAGACGAAATACAAAAAAATCTTGCCCAGGAATGAATTCCAGAAACATAAATAATTGATAAGTATGCAATATTAATTCTCGAAAATGAAAAGACATTAAACTAATTTGCGCATTAAGGGTACAAGACCTAACTTAAACTAAGTTTGATTTTCGTATTTCGGATTCATCTCGTCAATAACTAGCACCAGTCTGAGTACTAGTTTAAATACATCGTCTGACTAGATTGATGCTAATTGATGCTAATTACTGACGAGATGAATTCGATACACAAATGCTTATTTTCTCACCGAGCAAAAGAATTTATTTAAAGATTCTCCATATCATCTACTAGAATGACAAGAAAAAAATGACCCCCATCGTGCCACCCCTAAGTAGTCGATTACCACGAACATTATTTTTTTTAGAAATAATAGTTGAGATTAGCTAATTTTAGTGCATGTATCTTCTTTTAACTAGAAATTTTTAGTTCTACAGTTCACCCCAAAGAGGACGTCTTCTATAAAGTTTTAGGATGTCGGCGCTCTCTGTGCGGTGAAATATGGAAGTAATATTTTGTAGTCAAAAGATGACTCATATCATGTACTAAAATAGTTTCAAACATACTTTTAAGTTAAACCCAACCATCATTCGGCAAAAAAAAAAAAAAAATCGTAAGAATCGACTGACTACCATGTGGTGTTATGCCCCGTGAAAACTGACTCAGACATCACTTCAATAAAGGTTAACTAACTTCTCTCAAGGAAGCTGGATTGAATTGACCGCTCTTACACATAGATGTAGGAAACAAAATTATTTATCTTTTATTTTCTTACAGTGATAAACTGGTGCATAGAGTGCCACCTAGCGATGAAAATGCAAGTTATAGGGGGCCATCTTCATGTAAATTGTCGAAAAATTTCAAAAATTCGTTTGTTTTCTGGGCAGGCTAATATATATCCTACAATCCACTTGCATTAAGAGCAATAAACTTAATCAACCTTATCAACCGACTGGGAGTAGATCAGTGCCCTCCTTAAATTATCCACATCCGTCCACCCGTTCATTTAAAACTAAGAACATCCGCCAGTCTGTGTGTGTATGTATGTGAGAACACTGCTGGCCCAGCCCGCAGTTTTTGAACGTAGCTTCAGTTGTTTTCGACCCAACCTTTTGACGGAAGAGGCGTGAACTATTTATAATTGCATTGTGACAATAAAACTGTAGTTTCGGGGAAGGCAGCACTGGCGGTGCTACCAGACAGCACGTGCTCATCTTTCCGGTCAGCCGAGGGTTTGTGTGGGCGGCGAAGAGGAGCTAAGGACCGAACATTGTAATAATGACCACACCGTTTGTCGAGTATGTGTGTTTATGTTGTGGGACAACATCATTCTGTCCAATTTTCCACTCAAATTTATCGCTTTTAATGAACATAATGAGTGGCTAGCTTTCATAGTAATGTACCGGGGAGGGGAAGCGAATTAAAGTGGCGATTCAATGGGTTGGATGATTGTCTAGCTTCACGGCGTGTCATACAAAACGGTGAATTAGTTCTGATCTGTTTTAAGGCAACCATTGTTTTAGCATAATTCACACACCAACCATACTTATAAATCTGAGTTATCGCTAGAAAATTTAAGGTGTCTGTTATGAGCGTAAGCCAATTGAATGTGCTACGTCAACGTGGCCAGATGTTTTTGGAATAAATATGAGACACGCTTAAGAAACCAATTAAAGTTCCACGTTTCCTAGCAAACATGTGTAAGAATAAGAAACTTTTCGCAAAGATTCATGAGCGGACTCTTACTCGTGTCGACATGGATACCGTGAGAACTGAACAGTTTACGAAAATCGTGACCAAGTTCATGAAACCATAAATAATAAACCTCGTTTTCATGAAACTATTTGTGTTTCCAAAATAATTGATTCGCACCAAAAATATGCATGTCGTTGCATTCGAATGTTTCATTGGGTAACTGTGGTAATAGCTCACACTGGATCTTTTCAAATCAATAATAGCTTTCTTATATCTACCACTCGTACCTATGAATGATCGCTGGACACAACTATGCTATATTTCATGAAACAGTTCCCGGAACAAAAATGATTCCATGAATAATATTCCACATTTTTTGGAATAGTTCACGTGAAAATTTTAAGAACATGTGCAAAGTCGCATGAAAGTGAAAATGATTAAGGATAACTTCTACGTAACACAAGCACACAAGATTGATTGTGAAAAATAGACTATATCAAGACACAGTTCACGAATCGTTCATGATTTTGTGAACTTTTTCACGAGCACGAATGGTGAATCGTTACTAACACGCTGGTAATCACAAAAAGGAGGATAAATGGGATATTATTGTAATTTATTTTTATTAGGTCTATAGACGACAAATAAAGATATTTCTAAACTAAAGATGAGTTAGAAAAGCGATCTGATTCGCAATGGATATGTGATAATTGATTAACACCAAACCACCTGAATTCGCGGTTGCTGCACGGGGCAATTAAAATTGTGGTAGAATCTTGTTCTTCGGTTAAAATTGATAATGAGAAAGTGACGTCATGACAGTAAACATATTTTACAGTAGTTGCCACATTTTTATCATTTATAGCTTAGCGGTGTTCACAACTCCCCATGGTTCACAACTCCCCACTAATGTTGGCTCTTCAGAAATTAATATGTTTGTTTTATTATCGTAACTAGAAATCGTATATTTATTCTTCACATCAAATATATATATATATATATATATATATATATATATATATATATATATATATATATATATATATATATATATATATATATATATATATATATATATATATATATATATATATATATATATATATATATATATATATATATATATATATATATATATATATATATATATATATATATATATATATATATATATATATATATATATATATATATATATATATATATATATATATATATATATATATATATATATCATGATAATGTGATACCAATTTATAAGTATAATACTTTATCCCGTGGTGTTATGATGTTTGCGAGATCGCGAGCGTAGCTGACCGCGAAGGGCTCAAGCGTTTATATGTTCACGTATTTATCGTGTGTGTCTGCACATATGTGACTTTGCATGTATAAATTCGATTTTGTAACTGTGTGGCCATTTGTATATTCGCATGTTTTCTTGAATGATCGCGATGATCGCGAATATGATACTAAATTTCCAGTGTGCGGTTCAGATGCTACAATGGAGTGAATTCCGACGTATCATTAGAGTTCTTGTTCATGTTGTCTACACCCAAAACGGTGCGCTCAGATTTTTTTTAATTTTGGGCTCACAATTTCATTCCCAAAAGCAATCCTTTTTTCGAACATTGAGCTGTTCGCGAACAGTTCGAGAGCGAAGAAAAACAGATGCATTTCAGCTCCCAAAGATTCGTTTTGGGTGTAGTGAATATTTGTTTTTTGATTGGTGCAACTGAATGCATTGTTCTATGCTACTAGGACCGAGGGTATGGAACATTCGGACGTGAATGCTAAAACGTTCACCGGGGTGTTTTAGTATTTGTAAGATCACGGGTGTAGTATGTTAGTTTGTATGTTTACGTGTTTTTCATGTATGCAGCGTTTATGTAACTTCGCGAGCATAAATTCGATTTTATAACCATGTGAACATTCGGATATTCGCGTATGTTTTTGAATGATCGCATGGTCTGTGATTCTGATGCTTAATTTTCAGTTTACGGTTCACACAATAAGAAGAGAGTTCCCCCATAACAATAGCGTTCCGGTCATGTTGTCATGTGTTGTTTTGTGAATATAAACGTCATTTTTGATTGGTTCAACTGAAGGAATGAGTCTAGGCTTCTAGGACCGAGGGTAGAGACTTCCGGGCGTGACCGATTCATGATCGCGGGAGAGGCGGGTTAATGCTTGAGATTGCCTTTGTAAATATATAGGTACTAATGCGTTCACCTAATTTCCGGGGTATTTAAATCTTGGCGAGATCGAGGGAGTAAGTATGTGAGGATGATTGCAAATACATGTTCACGTTTGTGATCAAGTGTGTGTTATCGCGAGGACCACGACCGTTTGTATGTTTGGAATGGCAGAGATTGTATTGTATATTGTATTCGATTGAAAATATTACATCGCACAGACTAAAACAACTCTAAACTAATCATAAACTAACTATTTTTAATTTGGACGATACTTTACTTATACTATAGAATCATATAGATGATAAACATTATTGAAGAGCTGATAGCAAACATCCAGCAGACTATTCTGGCCGTATTGCGTGTGATGATTTGAGTCCCGAAAAAATAATTTCTCCGGAACGATCTTCCCGTAACGTTGAAATCAAGCCCCAGTAATAGCGCAGAGGTATCTATATTGTCTGTAAGCAAGTCGTTGCAGAAAAATTTGCCTATTTTGCAGTGTAGGAAGATTTATAAGAACGCAGCGATCCTCGTACGGAGATAACTGTAAACGAAATTGCCAGAGAAACAGAAGAAGCGACAACATGATGAAATTATTCGATGCCCATTCAATACGATCAATCTAGACAGTGTGATGCGATGCCCAAATGGTAACTCCATATTCCAGATTACTGCATGCCAGTGCGATGTATAGATATTTTAGACAATAAACATCAGTCCAAGTACAGCGTAGGCTTTGGCTATGCCGGCAAAAACACGCGCGGTAAAGCGTAGCTTACGGTCGAGAATGACACCAAAGTCCTTGACGGATGCGTCTGTAGTTGTTATAATACGGTAAATTTTCATATCGTTAGCATACATGACTATAGACGACGACAATTCACTGCAGAGGTCGTTCACAAAGAGCACAAATAGAAGAAGTCCGAGATGACTTCCTTGAGGAACACCGGTGTAATGAGAGTGTAATATGAAAGGTATGATGAGATCCAATTAGTCAGCCAGTCCGGAAATCCATTGCGCCTTAATTTTTCTACAGCAAGTTGATAAGGAACACGATCGAAAGCTTTCGAAAAATCTACATACACCGCATCGATCTGTTGGCCTTTTTTCGCCTTATCATTCAGCGTCGACACGTAGTTCATCAGGTTAGTAGTTTTCTTACAAAACTATACTGGTCCGAATTGATGATGTGTTTTACTGCGGATAGATGACTCGAAGAAGTTTGGGAGGTAGAATTGAGATTCCTCTGTAATTTGTAACATCATGTACGTTTTTGTGGATAGGATTAATGTACAGTTTTGTGGATAGGGTTAATCAAAGCCTCTTTCCACTTAGTGGGAAAACTATTTTCAGCAAGAGAACGATTGAAAAGCATAGATGCCGGTAGAGCCAGCGATAGAATTATGAGTGTATATGAGAGAATATACATAGATTAGTTAGAAGTGAATAAATTGACCAACATTATTTTTGGTTCACATGAGTAGTGGAAAAGCAAACTACTGGAAGTAATGAAGTAGAAGAAAAGAAGACATGCAACATGAAATCAAACTACTTGAACTCTTCTAAATGTCAGCAAATGATGTAACGACAGTTGCATTTTGTTAGAATTTTATTATGCTGCGTTGGTAAATTAATTGTACCTTCATTTACAAAATTCGATTTTCACGAATGAATCGAATCGAATGCACAAATTGAACACCGGAAGGATTACCCAATACTCTTTCATATTTGCCAGTTCTGCTTCCATTCCCTAACCCAGTTGTCACAAATCCTCATAGGAATAGACATACGACTAGCACATAACAGTTGTACACTACACCGAAAACCCGTTTTTATCAGCTCCTTTGGTGTATTTTTGGTTGACAAAATGGGAGCATTGACAACACATATTTATTTATTTTCATTAATAAATCGAAGCTGTTAAAATATTCAACATTATTCCGTAGACATAGCTTTATAACCCTTAGCTTTATAAGCTAACAAAATTCGGAGCTGATAAAAACGGTTTTTCACTGTAACACTAAAAAGTACAATTATTACAAAACGACCATCAATAGGCTTCTACTTTTACATCTATTTAATTAACCTGTGCACGATGACGAAGTCGACCGATAAATCAACACACAATAACTCCCACAGCGAGCCCTGTCCACCAACACTGCCATTAAGCTGTGGAATAATGTTTGCAAACACGGCCAGCGCACACAGGTTTGTGGTTGATCGTCAGTTAGGGCTGGTGCAGAGTATGAAAAAACACAAAACATAAAAAAGGGCCATAAGCCCTCTCGGTCTCTTCGATGCAATACTGTCGAAGCGTATTGCTATAACCATCTTAAAGCAATTGTTATTGGCTCTGATGTACGAAATATGCTTGATGCCGTTTGAAGTACTGTCAAACCCATCAACCGAACGTATTTAATGATTTTATGAACTATTTCACGAGCTCAAATGGTAAATCGTGACGAATATTCATATCAAGAAAACTGGCAACTCTGTCCATAATCTGGAGACAATCACAGCAGTTAATCAAGAGGCATGAATGGATTTATAAATAATATCCCACCATCTTTACCGTAACAACCGACGGACATGGACACGTCTATCTATACCAGGACACATGCTGGTGAACTCGGGTGATTCGTAGTTATGCTGCCTAAGCTCGACCCTCATTAGCAGAAGACAAAGATTAAGCCCGTACGATATTAAGCTTGTTCTAATGACCCTGCTACTTCTAGTTTTCCGATCTGTTTACTTCACATCCTTGCTCTAACTTGAGTACTATGGCTCTAATTTTCATAACTTTCCCTGCCCAGTAATCGTTGTTAAAATGTAAAAATGTAAAAAAGAAAATGTGACTAACATAATCGAAATACAATAAAAATGATCCTTTGTCTCACTAGATCCGGAGAAATTGATATAAAACCCGGAGGCCCAGAGATCGCCCCCGAAAATCGTCTTCGCCGGGTCAAACCCTGAGGGGTGGGTTTGACAGTATTGCAACCCTAAATAGGGGAATATTTTTAATTTTAATTTTCGTTTATTTCATTTTGATTACGATGGTCATCGTTTTCGGATTAGAGATTACAATTACCGGAATTTTCGTTGATTTCGTTCATTGAAATAATAGTGAACTATTGCATTTAGCGTGTCCGTAATTTCGAGCAACAAAACGTAAGTTGAAAAGGCAAAATATTCGAGCTATTCTATACACGTATCAACTTCATCATATAAACATTCCACACAGCACAGTCTAATCTGTCCGATTCAGTTGAAATGCAATTCCACCCTATGTTTAGTTTGCAACGCAAAACAACTCTGTCCTGTACAAGCAAAGAGTACCGTAATTTTCCATCCTTAAGGCCACCACTGTTTTTCTAAGCTTGAAGCGAAATGCCCAATAATGAAATAATGAACTGTTTTGCCAGAAGGACGCTCATTAATATTTTCCCAGAATGTTACTGCAATTTCGCACAATGAGACCTCCGGTCGAACTTGGACAACAGGAAATTTGCAAAATGCAAATAAGCACCTAATCTCCCGGGAATTTGAACAAATGCATTTTCTACCCCGCTAAATTAGGGTCCGCATTATGAATGATGTTTGCATCCCCTATATACATTAACCGTGGTGGAACAGTGTGGAACATATAGTAGAAGAGGAATTTTAATATTACATTTCATCTGCAGATGGTGCGATGCTGCCACCTACTGCGCGCAGTTCAGTCCAAATCAGCCCACTGCCACCGTGCTCAGGCGTGGACTATAATGGACACTTCTATTCAGCGACCATTAATTAGGAAGATGTCCTGGAGAGGGTGCATAATCCTGATGGATGTGTATTTCACCATTCGGTCTTATTCCCCGGTGACCAATATATCGTTCGTTGGTTGGTTTTAGTGCGTTCATTAGTGAGTGCGCACAAATTGCGGACCTAAAGTAATCCTTGGTTGGGCATTACCTTATTTATTGCACAGCTTGACAGCTCATCTCTCGGACTGGACGAGGTTGGAAATTTATGTGTGCTGTATTTCGTGTACCCAATAAATTAGTTCCAAATGTTGTTGTTTTGCTTCCGGTTGACGGTTAAAAGTATTTTAATAAAGTGCCGTGTGGTTCATCAGCACCGTATTCGTTTGAAAACAATCAAATCATGCCAACGCCCGGTCAAACCATTCGGAAATCGATGACGTTTTTTAGTATACTTATCTACCTTATCGACGAACAAACAGTACAACAAACAAACCAACAATTAGTACCGATCAACACCTTCCCTGGCAATCAACCGTCCTTAGACGATTAAAATCTGCCAAACGAGCTGCATTTAAAAATTCTCGAAGAATAAGACACTTGAATTACAAAATCACTACTTTCAACTCAACCACGGATACAAACTTCGGGCGTCAACTGAAATCCAAGCCCAAGTCGTTCTGGAAGTATGTTAACAAGCAGCGAAAGAATCCGGTTTACCATCTTATATGTCGTTTAATGGAGTTTTAGGCACCGACACTAAGGAAATTTTTCAACTGCTCTCCGACAAATTTTCAAGCGTTTTTTCCGACGAGAGCCTTCCATCACAACAAGTCGCTGCCGCCGCCAAATTAACTCCTTCTCTAGGACGAACCATCAACCGAATTTGTGTCGATAATGCTGCCATTCTTGCGCTGGTTTTGTTCCTAACTCGATGGAAGGCAACACCAAATCAGCATTAAGGTCTGTCTATCTGCACCATTCTTCGCTACATCCGGCATACCACAAGGAAGCCATCTCGGTCCAGCAATATTCCTCCTCTACTTTAATGACGTCAAAATCACATTACAAGGACCCCGCCTTTCTTTCGCCGACGACAGGAATTTTTTTCGACAAATACAGGATAAAACCGATGCCGAGCTTCTTCAGAGGGAACTGGACAGCTTTTAGTACGACGCACAAGAACTGAGAGAACGCCAATTACTCGTTACAAGCGGAAGCCAAACATTTTCGACGCGGGATTTCGGCAAAAAAAATTGAGGCTTCGCAAAGTTTTAAAGAAACTATGCACGTTAAAAACGTACAAGGTGTAGGTGTACTTCCCAGATCTGAGTGAACGCTGGCACAGTGTCGCCAAAACTCACGTTCGGGGAATTCTTCACGATACTACTAACGACTGGTACTGCGTAATGCGGCAGCAGTTTAAGCAGTTACCGGGAAAGGAATATTTATGGATAAGTACATGATTCCTGTGATGACCGGTTCAAATGGTAGATGACCGGTTTATATGGAAGAAGCTATCAAAATTCGAATTGAAGTACGTGATTTGGCAGGCCATATGCTCTTGTTGTCGTAATGAACTATTCGTGATTAAAGGCATCATAAACGGTGATAGTAACAAAACTGTGAGTCTCCAAAAATAACCTTTGTCGTCTTACACCGTTGCGTTTCGGCTTCGCCTCATCAGAAACCGACTCTAACTTTTTGTCGGAATAGATTAGCGCCGGCTTGACGCAAATCCCTTAAAACTAAAACACACTTTGTGTTTCAATCGAAAGACTGATCAAACGTGATGTCCCGTCCGAGCAGAAGTTCTGTTTATGCCGATGAGACACAGTGGAGCCGAAACTTGTCTTGGCTTAGCAGGCCTATGCGAAAGCACTATGCTATATTTCACCCTGAGGAGGAAAATTTGGTAAACACCAAAATTTCTCACTAGGGTGAAAATTTGTTGGTAAAACCAGTCTTTGGACTTGAAGGGCACAAATCCTTATTTCTTACACAGTTGCGTTTCGGCTTCGCCTCATCAGAAACCGACACTAACTTTTTGTCGGAATAGATCAGCGCCGGCTTGACGCAAATCCCTTAAAACTAAAACACACTATAGCATAGAACCTTTGTCGTGTTTGAGACAGCACAATCAACAACTGTTGTTTTGACCCGATTTAGTTTCATGTCACTACCCTAAAACTGTGCAAGAGTGATAAGCGGCTAATTCTGTTGATTTTGTACCGATAGACATGAATTCACTAAATCGTCCTGAACTCCGTTCGACCGAAATCTATTGCAAGGAAATAAAACTGTTCATAAATTCATGAACAAAAAATCACGATTTCGTGAGCGGAACGTTTTACGAAAATTGTGACCAAGTTCCTGAAATCATGACTCTGTAACTTCGAATCGAAAGTCTAATTATATGAAATCATTTAGGTTTTCATAAAACTAGATCAAACCGAGAAAATACATGGCGTTACGCTCAAATCTTTGGTTTGAATCCTGAATGCTTATACTGCATTATTCATAAAGAGGCGAGTTCATGATTTTATAAGGATTCAAGTTCCGCGAACTCAGTTACTCTTGGTAAAGATTTGCGTAATTTTTTATTGTGTTATTATGATACTTTATTCAGGAGATAATTATCGGATTTCCACAAGGAGTAGCGTAACTCCAATTCATGGTTTCAGGAACTTGGAAACGATTTCCGTAATTTTTCTATGCGTTATCGTGATATTGTGTTCTTGAATTTACGATCAGTCTTTCACACGAAATGAACTCATATCATAATTTTAGGCGCCTAATCATGATTTCAGTAATTTCTTTTCGTGTTGTCGTGATATTGCGTTCTTGTGCTGGCCATCGGATTTTCCCAAGGAGTTACGTAATATTCATGATTTCGGGAACTTACGAGTTTCGTGAAATAGTTCATGTGCAACTATAAACTAAATTAAAGAATATGTGAACTAGTTCGTGAAATCACGAATAATATTCCGAGTTTCGTGGAATAAACTCGTAAACGTAAACGTGCTACCATGCCCTAAATTGCATAATATGTGAACTATTTCATGAATCTATGAATAATATTTCGAGTTTCGTGAAGTAGTTCACGTACGACCATGCACAAATTTATGTACAATATGAGAACTAGTTCATGAATCCATGAATAATTACGGGTTTTATGAAAGAGTACACGTGCGATTATGCACTAAATTGCTCAATATGTGAAATAGTTCGTGAATCCTTTAATGATGTTCCGAGTTTCGTGAAATTGTTTATCGTACTACCATGCCCTAAATTGCATAATATGTGAACTAGTTCGTGAATTCATGAATAGTAATCCGAGTTTCGTGAAATAGTTCACGTGCGACCATGCTCTAAATTTCATAATATGTGAACTAGCTCGTGAGCCCATGAATAATCTTACATAGTTCACGTTCGACAATTAACAAAACTGCATGAAAGGCGGTATCATATGATTTTGTGAATAATTTCACGAACAGGAATGAATGTAATATACCATGAATCATGACCAATATACCAATATACCATGAATCGGTTCACTAGGTACGGATGGATCCATGAATAATATTTCGTGAAATAGTTCATGGACAAAATCACGTATTTGATAATAACATAGCAGGAGACATGATTGATATTCACGAAGAAAAAACAATCTTCAGAATTATACACGTTATGTAGGCGTTTCGGAAGAAAAATTGAGCATGATTGCAAAAAACGTGATATTTTTATCTCGGTCCTGTTTTCGTAACAAAAAAACTTGATTGTTCCCGAATTTATAGAAACTTTATTAATGAATTTAGGAACATTTTTTTCCGTGTGGGTCACAATGCAACGCGAATTTCGGGCTGCCATGGGAGTGGCAGAGAACGAAAAGGAAATGATGGGACAATGTCAAAAGCGGCCCTTACACATTCAACATTTTTGTCAATACTAGAGAGTATTGACAAAAATATTGTACGTGTAATGGAAAAAGGTTGTATTGACGATGTGGATTTCAACTGAAATATTGTAACAATATCGTCAATACTGGTATTGACAAAAATATTGAACGTGTAAGGGCCGCTTAAGGGGTGCTAAAGAACTGAGAATAACGTACCGGAAACGAATGTACAGTGTACAGGCTCTGATAGAGGGCTTGTATCGCAAATATCGAACTTTTTACTAAAATGCATCTTAAACTTCAACAGACTTATATAAGGTGAAATAAATACTTATACTGAGCTACTGTAAAACTTTGGTTTCATTTCGATAACTATAGCCAATCCAGCAATCAATCTGAAGGGCTGCATTAATTATTGACTTATCCTTTATAACATGAACAATGGATAGTCTTGATCGACTCTTTTTTAAAACGGTCGGAGGTCGGAACTTTTGTATTAACAACGAAAGTTTAAAATTTCCTTTAGAATTCTTCTCTCTTAAAAAACCATTGAAATTCTCTTGGGGGAAGAAAAAATCCAAAGCTATAGCTGTAGTTGCTTGATTATTTTTTCAAGCTTACCCGATCAAGAATGTGGCTTTGGGCAATTCACGTGAAAAATGAGAATAGTACTAATTTGACATTGACTTGATTAGGGAGGGTGAAGCTGCCTGAATATGGTAATTTTCTTCTATTATACAGTGTTTAATGCCATTGAATTTTATGCTAATACAATCTATCAATTACCTAAACAGTTATGGCAAACTGCATGGCAAAACAAGAATCACTTTTCTTTGGGTAATAAAACCTTCCTTTCATAATAGCTAAACACAAGCCTTAAGCTTCTCACAGTGGTCGAAGGGAGATGTATCTGTACGTTTGCCGTAAGTTCATAATTGCATACCGCCCCCCACAAGAACCGTAGAAAAGTAATATTGAACATTCAAGGCAAAGCACATTCCCGTAATTTATTACTGAAGTTTTGTGCCATCCATATCCACTCCAGCCTTCTCCGAACTTCAGAACATTGAATTGAGCTGGTCGAGGGTAGTGTCTTTCCCTTTCTCACTCTCACTCGTTGGTCACCGGATACCGACCCAGGCGAAAGGAAGCCCAACAAGGTGCAATAAAACAAACTGCATATTAAAGTGAGGATAATAAAATTTGTAAGCTGGAATTGACAATGAGTTCCTGGCGGTGTTCGCTGCCTGTCGGCAGTGGATCGGGGGAATTAGGTTTATTGCGATGCTGCCGCGATAAGACTGCCGGCCCTTCATATCATGAAGGGCTTGGAGAATCGGTTGTGATTTTTGTTTAACTCACCGCGAAGTGGTTAGTTGCTATCAAATAAAATATGTTCCTTGAAATAATGTAACACGAGGAAGCGACAATGATAAATGACTAATAGTAGGAACATTACGAACGTTCAAAAAATAAATAATCTACGAAAGATGAGATGTCCGTAACTAATACAAAATTGTACACATACATTTTTCATCCCTTCAAACATTAACTGCAAGAGCTTCGGGAAAACTTTTGACAGTGCTCCGGCGAAGCATGATACGTTTCCCCTCCGGAAATGATCCGCGCTATCAACGTTACACGAATCCCTGTGTGAAAGTTCTAATGCTTCCCACTCGTTTCCCGCTGCTTCATTTTTCATCTTTCACCCGACGCGATGCCCTTCTCGGTCGAACGTTTTTTTGGCTTCTCCCTAGGGAGAGGGTGCACTAAGAAATCAATTAAAAGTTCATCCATGACCGACCAACCGATGCTACCGATGCGATGGTGACGACCAAACCTGCCGCCGGCCCGTTGGGCTTTTGTTCCACCAACTGTCACCCACGGACTGACATGACGCGGCAACAGCAACAAAGCTAAATCTCTTTTAATTAAATTTGTAGGATTTTCTCTCCCTTTCCAGGCGCCGCTGCTGGCAGGCTGGCGGCAGCTGAAATAGTTTTTCGCTTAAAATGTCTGTTTGTCGTGTGCGATGCATAATAAAGATCACTATAATTGTGTTCGGGATGCGATTCCCTGTGGTGCAATAGGGGGTTACTACATTCGGGTTTGGTAAAGATGCGAGAAGGTTCATTTGATTGACAGTTGTAATACAGTGAATGCATATTTTTCTCGATACAGTAGAGGACGCAATGATTACAGTGCAGTTCTTATATAATTACAGTACAGAATTGTGAGTGTAATTAACAATGGAAAAAAGTTCCGAAACATAAAGCGGAGTAGCTGACATGTTGTCTGAAGCAGCAGGTTTCTTGCTGAAACCTTTTTGACCTTCTGGCAGTCGCTCATTTTATGTTTCACAGAAACTTTATTGCTGCATAGAAGTACTTGCGTACCTTTTGACGCCTTCAATTGCACAGAAGAGTCATATGTGGCTTCTTCAAAGCAAATAGTGCATATAAAAATCTTCAAAGGCCAAAAATCTTTTCTCTTGTTTGAAAAACGTCTCTTAAGTATTCGGACTACGTTGTAGAGCTTCCCTGAATTTAACAATAGGACATTCCGTCGACGACGCTTGTATAACCTTTCTGAAAAATGGATTGAATTCCATTTCCGTCTTTATTGAAGTACGTAGAACTTCCTTGGAGACTACAAAGTAACATTAAGTTTGAAAGTTAATTTAAATTATTTGGAGGACCATACAGGATGAGACAAAAAAGAATTATGAGGATCCCTAGAAACTGAATAACACTTCAGCAAAGAATCAATCGAGATTCTAGAGGGTTCGTCTATCATCGTCAACAACAACTAAGCGGTCGAAGGCGTAATAGAAGATATTTTGAGACTTGGATGCAAATATTAAATACATTGTAGGGCACCTATATTCCTCATAAATATAATGTTGTTTCAAATACAAACAGTAAAATTATTTCTTTATCATGGGTTACTTTCCCCACCCTGTATTTAAAATGATCGGTAAAGTGGCGAGGAATTATGTTCGTGTGTTATTTCTGTTATTCTGTGGTCAAAGGTCCAAATCCAAAGCATGGGCTTTGAAATAAGAAAAAAACACGACTGGCCCTGTCCTGTGAGCTGCTGATATCGTTTGCCTCTATTTTGTCTGTTTCTCACCCTATAATTATTTTTGCCGTAATGTCATCAGGCTGTAGTATTCGAAATAGTTCGTTGTGCATACACATACACTAAACCAAAACTGACTGAAAGGGTTTTCAACAAAAATACTGACATAGACCAAACAAAATGGAGCTTCACCTTATTTCAAATGGTGTACCGGTTCAAGGTTTCGTTTCCTCCAAACTATTCCCGAACTCTATATTTAGATTGTTACCAAGGTTGGCAAAACAAATCACTTTTGATTTGTGGTTCCAGAACTTTTGAGGAACTCACCTTTTTTACCGAAGCTACTAATTGCTTGTGAAACAGGATATTTTAAAGGAAATTTAAGCCTCCTTTATCCCACAACTTTCTAGCAACTTTTACAATCAAGTATGGAGCAATACCTTGATTAGTGTCCCCCATCTTGTAAATAGAATTGTATCCCTAGTTTTAAAACACCGGTGAAATTTTTCATAAATATTTGTTCTCCCTTTTGTGTACCAAACTATATTGTTAGTTTTAAGATATATTTAAATATTTCCTAAAAACTACATACAAGCTTTTAAATGTGAACCGATTTTTTTAAATCGGCTGTGTATTGTTTTTAGCCAAAAAAATGTTATAAAAATTCATATTACCTTTAATTCGATATCAATATCATAAAAAGCCATCAAGCTCCCTAAGTTGATGGGTCGGGAACTTTAGTGAACTTTAGTGATATGGAGACCTACGCGATCATCTACGCACACCTACGCCCGCGGTCTCACAAACTTGAAAACACTTCAGTAATTTAGTCATAGAACTCACAAACTTATAAACGCGGTATCAAGCGGGAACCTACAAACGCCCATGTAACCTACAAACGCCCATCGCGCGATAATGCGTTGGTAACGTCCGGAAATCTCTTCCTTCGGTCCTAGCAGCAGTTGGATCAATACAAAATGACGCTGGTATTCACTAAACAACACGTTCCTTAGTGTCATGACCGGGAACTCTAGTGATATGGGGAAAATTGCTCTTTTAGCATGTGTACTATACATTAAAAATTGATCATCAGATTCACGGTCCGTGCGCGATAATTCAAGAATACACGCGAAGATGCGAATAAACACACAGTTACAAAATCTAATTTATGCAATCGAAGTTACATACACGCTAGCGCAACCGTTAACATACAAACGCTCGAACCCTTCGCGATCATCCACGAACACATGCGTCCGCGATCTCGCAAACAGGATAACACCCCGGTGACTAAGTGAAGGTTTTAGCACTTATAAATTTACAAACGCGCTCTTAAGAGGGAGCTCATATTCGCGCCATCGTAAATCGATTACATCCGGAAGTCCCTACTCTCGGTCCTAGCAGTCTGGGTCCATACCTTTAGTTGGTCCAATAAAAAATACGCTAATATCCACAACACGTTCCATGTCGACATGACCGGGAACTCTAATGATGTGGAAAAACTCACTCTCTTCTAGCACCTGAACCGTACACCGAAAATCAAATATCAGCTACACGGTCCGCGCGGGATCATTCAAGAACACACGTGAATATGCGAATGGGCGCACGGTTAGAAAATCGAACTTATACACACGATGCTACATACATGCTAGCACACGTCATACCCACGCGATCGAATATGTTAACGCACAAACGTCCAAGCCCTTCGCGATGATACTCGCGATCGCCCGCACATATCTGAACCGTACAATGAATATTACATTCAGGATCACAGCCCGCTGTAATTGGCCCTAAGCAGTGACATTTTCTGTCTCGTCTGCAATTGTAGTAAGCGATTCTGACAGAGAGCCCTTCCGCGACCCAAGTTCTACATCTCCAGTAAGACAACTCTTGAAAAAATATGAAAATCGATCAATCTGTTCTATTGCAATCTGGGACGCCGACAAAAAAAACATGTCGACTTCGCACGTTAGTGCCTCCAAATGAACGAATATATTAGATCAAAAAAAAATTATAAATATTTACAGTAAAGTCTTCAATTGAAATCCTTGTTTTAAAATTTTTCATAAAAAAATCTTTTGCCCCCTCTCTTGTATATAGAATCTTATTTCTAATCCTTAGATAGCTGTAAATTGTTTCTCTTTAAAAAAAAATATTTCAACATTCTAACCTCCTAGTTTTAAAATATCTAAGATGTAAAAACAAAAGAATTTGGCACCGCCACGCTAACGCATTTGTGCCTATCAAATAAACGAAATGAATAAAAAATACCTTGATTAGGGATTGACGCAGATAAAAGAATAAAATAAGATAAAAAGATAATAATCAAATAAAATATCATTACGAGCTATAAGTATATTGGAAAATATTTCAATATACTAGAAACAGTTTACTAACTGGGAGATACAAAGTTTTGCCACTTAAATGCGTAGCGAGGCATGATCTTTTATTCCGACAGACTAGGCTATCAATTTTTAGCAGACATTAATCCATAGCGTTACAGGGCTTGTGAAATGCCGCAATGAAATTTTATGGTCTTAGTCGCGGTATTCAAACCACGAATATTCATCCACCAATATTTATTAGCAGGATTTACTTGTGTTTGAGATTTAAACATTTATTGAGATATAAAAGTTTAATTGAACTATGATTTTTTTTTCAAATTTTCCTTTCTAGAATTATTCCGACATTGATTGAGTTACTGCTTTTGGTCGCTTTTTTCAAAGCCTTATTCATTTTTTATTTCATGTTTAGCAAAACTATCCTATTGAAACTAAGATTTCTAACGCCAGCTTTACCATTAGCGAATTCACAGGGTTTGAATATTTATTTTCATATTTCTGAACGTTATTTGATTTATTTGCTTCTATACAGGGATGTTTGTTCAATTTTTCATAGTCCGATTCAAACATCCAAATTGCTCGAATCTATAAATAGGACCGGTAGATTCAGTTCTAGTTTCTTTAATTATCTTCACTTCAAGTGCTATTTTTTCTGTTTCGCAAGTAGTAGGTATTTACAGTCTTTCTATATATGTAGATTTAGAAATTTACTGGAAGAAGATGGGCCAAAGTCGTATTCCGGGGGACAAAATTGTTTACACTCAAATATTTATTTTTGAATCCTGGACGTTTTTTGTAATGCTTCTTTTTATTTTTTTGTCATCGCAACAATGCTCATCGAACTAATTCAGTTCAGCGCAGAATTGTTCATTCTGCCCTCCGTCTAGAACGCCAATTTAATCCGATTCTTTATATTATTGCTGATTGAATTACAACAGGACGTTTCGCATTGCCATGTATTGTTAAAATATTGACTTGCAATTTTATTCACTTCTCCCATTTTATTCATTTTGGTAATGTTATTAGTTTAATCCATTTTATTCGTAATATTCATTCTATTCATTTTATTCATTTCATTCGTTTTACTCATGCAATCCATTAATTTTGACCAGTTCATGCATTTTATACTGTTTCTTCATTTTAATAATCTTTTAAATACTGCTCAGTCTCTCAGTCTCTCTTACTTATGTTATCCTATTTGTTAATTTGACTCCACTTAATTTATTCTAATAATTTTATAGTTTTTTTCAAATATTGTCTAATTTTTCATATTGTTTTATTAATTTATATATTTTATTCAGTTTATTCGCGTTTTTATTCGTGCAGGTATCGAAGCTGCGTTCATCCCACCTCTAATTGGGTGCCTACTTCGCATGAGATCTGCAAAATAATGGATGATCCCAAATTAATATGTGTAAGAAATTTTACAGCTAGGTTGATTAAGTTGGTTTTTTTAAACTGCCTTGTTTCGCCGGAATGAAGAAGCAAGGAATAATAAAATCATTCACTTGCCATTTGATTCAATTAAGGTGAAGCGATGCCAAAATCACAACAAAGGTTCGATTATGTTCGGCTATGTTCGGGTTACGTGCAGCATCTGTGTGCGGTTAGAAAGTACTATACCGATATGAGAAGCACGCACACAAGCGTATCGTTCAGCAATCAGCTAACTGATTTTTGCACCACGTATTTCATTTGTTTTGAACAATAAAAAGGTACAAATTTCCCAAACGAATCAAAATTCCGTGAAGAGAATCTTTTCATCAGCTTGTGCTAACATGCCTGCATACAGTGATACAATTTCTAAGCAATCTGAGATAAGACATCCAAGTTACAAAAGATTTTGTCTTGCGCGCCAATGCAATGTTTTGATTTTGACGATGAAATAAAAAGAAGAAGCAGGAATGGCGGCGGCCATTTTAGCTGCCACCTTGTGGCTCTATTCAGCATGTCCTTAAACATAAGCAACACTCCCGACTGTCGGAAATCTATTATAAATTCTAGGCAGTCGGCTGCCCAAAGCAATAAACACATGATAACACTAACGAGAGTTTTATAGATTGTATCATTTATCGAGGTGAATCCAGATTTGCGTAACTCTTTGCCCCATCCTACTAACAAAAGCTCCTTCCCGTGTCAAACGTAGAGATGCGTTTGTTACACTAACAGAATCACGTCGCTCTGGTGTTATTCTATTGAAAACGTTTTTTGAGAATGGCTGCCTGTAAGTTAGATACTGCTACTTAAAAAGAAAGCTTAAACATTAGAACCCACATTCACTTCAGTCAAAAAATGTTTTTACTTATTTGGGAACAATGTGCAAGTGTTGCGGTTATGTTTCTGAATACTCATCTCTAGTTTTTTTTGTAACCAGTAAAGCTATTTGCACACGCGGCGACAGGACACACATCACCACAAATATTCATCATGGATTTTGTTTCAGGTATACCTCTTACAACGCGGCAATAGGAACGGCATTGAAACCATAATCATAGTGAACATTTTTTGTGACGTGTGTCCTGTCGCCTCGTGTGCGTACAGCTTAAAACTGATTCAAACCAACCAAGCATCTACCCTGTCAAAAAAAATGCGGACGAACATGGTGAGGCGATTTAAACAGTTTGACGTTTAACTCAACTCGCCTGTGCTAATTGCCCCTAGGAACAAATGCAATTTGCGAATGCGATTTAAAGGCAATTTCAACACTTAGACAAATTTTCTGGCGGCTGAAAAGGACTTGGTTGTATTTGCGTTTTTCAAACATGGCGGTTCATGTTTGGCTTAAGCTTAAAATAGTTTTTTTAAACGATTGGCGTGTTCTCGCTTGTATTTTGTTTGTCTAGTGCATTTCATTTAGCCAACGAATGTGGGAAATTGTGGAACCATGTGTAAATATAGTGGAACAAGATATCTGACCTAAACTCTTAATAAAAGTCAGATTGTGGTAAGTTTTAATGTGCAATGCAAATTTAACCATTAATTCTTCCTATAATTTGGTGGTGATTACCTGGTGTAGTGATAAGTTTATGTGAGTAGATAATGAATCCGAAAATAAGAAATATTTGTAATTTTCATATTAGGCAATTAAGGGCGATTAAATGGCGGGTTCCGTGGGCGATTTGGAGGCGATTGGAGGGCGGGTACGGCGGCTAAAAAAATCCGAGTTGGCAAATAGCCCCCCGTTAGCCAGCAACTTGCCCTTTTTGACTGGGTACCAGCTCGCCAGTGAATCATCCCGAACTACGGCGAGCATTCAAAAAAGAGAAGATGCAAATTTGAGTTATTAAATATTTTTTAATTATCTACAAAACGGATTCTTTCGCCGCGCTGTTGGCTTACCGGTGGCGTTGAGGTGTGCTGGGAAATGAATAGACCGACCACTCAGGAAATAAATGTTCCGAACCCATGCGCTACGAAGGTTGAAACGGCAAAAAAAGTTGAACAAAAAAGGAGATATAATTTGTTTTTTTTAACCTTTCCCGGATATCTTCACTTCCGAGGCTCAGTGACGCGATGGCGGTAAGCGAAAGTGAGTCTGTGTTGTGCTGCCTTCTGTTGAGACCGGAAGTTGTTCGGAAACTTCTGCTGGATTCAAACTGGTTGCGATAGCTAAATATTTCTGTAGCGGAACCCGAATGGTATTCGGGCATGTCTACGGAAATGCCGATTTGTTTAACTAAAATAAGGGTCGAGTTCGGGTTCTGCTTATTTGGGGAGCCCAACCTTGTACTATACAACTTTTAGACTTGCCGTAAACCATCAAATTCCTGAACAGGTCCACCACTAAAAACTTTATCATTCTAACCACTGTTTCATTATTCCTTTCTCTCCATTTCTCATTGCAGGTATGTTTTCAACCAACCACAAAGATTCATAACGAACGGAAGAAAAGGTACAATTCATCATTCACCGGTATTCCTACATAGAAAATTATCCCACCCTACCTTGCCCTCACCCTTCTCTCAAACTAGGATGGAATGTGACATAAGAGCGAAAACTAAAAAGAAAACAAATAATCCTGTTTAGAAATCATCATCGGCTTGATGATACATACATTCCTACAGCGGAAGACCCCTTAATCGTGCGGGCAGGTAGGAAGAATGTTGCAAGACGGAATTTTCGGCTCCTCTGACTCCACCATCCGAAGGTTTAAGCTTTCAGTCTATTTTACACCCCTCATCATCACGCCTGTATGGACTCGCATCTCGCACCATCCGACCGGCCGGCATTGCAAATAGAAGAAGGTACATACTCGAACCGAACTCAACATTCATACATCTGGAATGTGAGGCTCCATAGGACCGGGTGCGACGGGTTTCGGGTGTGAAGCACCATCAAAACTCTCTGACTCTGAATCATCATCCGCGACGGCGGCGGAGCGGTGCTGCGGATGTATGAATTAAGTCACTCAATAATATATTGAAATGAGTGCTCCTCCGTTGCACGTTTTGGAGTCTTGCAGGAGGTCGAATACAGGCAGTGTTGGAACGAAGGTAGGCATGTGGGTTCCAGGAATATTGAATCATCGTTTCTAGATACGGGTTTGGTTTAAATCTTTAGATTGTCTCCTAATCAGAATTATTGGTACCCAGACAGGCCCGTAGCCAGGGGCGACATTATGGAACAATTTCGAATCGACTTTTTCATACAAGCTTGCATACAACAAACCTTTCGTTTCGAGATGCGCAATGCCACCCCAGGATTTTGTTTCGAGAGGGGCTTAAAACTTGTTGTATAAATGTGTTGATTCTGGTGACTTGAGATAGTCACTTGAAACTGAATGTAATTTTGAAAATTTCTTAGTGAAAACAATTCCACAACTAAATAATACACAAATATCGTTGTCGATTATTAGGACAACACACTTCAGAAGATCGTAGACCCGCGTCATAAACTACCTTCGTGTCTAAGCTATGGCTGAATATGATGTTCCCGATCTTCTATCACAAATTAACCTCTACGCACCAACCCGTGTCCTTTGTTCTCGAACACTGCTGCACTCTGAAATGCACAACCCTAACTACACTGTCAACAACCGATATTAGAAATGACCCGTCGCTTCAACGACTATAACGACATCTTCGACTTCGTCATTAGTTCCGCGCATGTCACTTTAGGTCATTTCTTTTTAGCATAGTTCATTAAGACTCAATTATTTAAATACAAATACAAGAGAATATCCAAATTCACTCCAAATCTTCTGATTAGGCAGGGGATTTGTAGATGCGCAGAAACGGTTCAACTCCTATTGAAATCAAATTTATAATAATTTTCAATTTAAATGTTGATACATTAAAGACTATTTTCGGACAAGTGAGAACAACTAATTATTTATTTATTTAAGTATTCAGATTTTTCACAGATCCTATTCTTTTATTAAATTGATACTTTTTATATAATTAGACAGGCTTATTTTTCTAGGCAATTCTTCTAGATTCTTGAAACTATGGCAAAAGACAGACCAGTAGTTTTGTTTGTTGACATGTAAAGTGTGTACAAAAATACTACTGATTTCTCTACAAAGCATAAATAAGAACTATAGCTGTATTTACTTAGATTAAGCAAACATTATATTTAAGCACACGAAGCTTACAGGTTTCATTTCGGAATTCATGGATTTGTGGAAAATACAAAAGAGATGTTTCAATGAATTAATTTTCTAAACTAGCCGTAATTTTATCTACTATAGGACTGTTCACTAATCGAATGGAAATCCCCTGATTACTGTTATCTTGCAATTTACCTAAATTTTGTTAAATGTAACGAGAGCTTAACAAAATGACTTCCCTGCGTGAACTTGAAAGAGAACCGAAATACAATGCCTGCCCGCCGCGATGAATGAAATGTTTGGTTCGTTTCCCTCGTCATTCATTCTCCCGACAAAGCGCATTCGGGTTCGCACATGTGATTTCTGATCATCTCTCATTTTAGTCCAAAACGAAAAAAAACAGATCGTGAGACTGCTATATACTGAAGAAATCGAAATTATTGGACTAATAGATTCAACCAGTCACAACATTTTAGTCGCAACAGTATTGCGAACTCGCACGAACGGAACGAATTCCTCGCATGAAAGTGAAATTAAGTACCAATGAAAATGATGATGCGTTAAAATGACGCGAAAGCAAAAACTGTCGAGGCGACAGTGGCTGGTTGAATCTATTAGTCCAATAATTTCGATTTTATGTCTTCAGTATATAGCAGTCTCACGATCTGTTTTTTTTTCGTTTTAGACTAAAATGAGAGATGATCAGAAATCACAATATTTTAAAATATTGCAATTTACTGAGAACGATATAGCTGAGGCAGCTATATCGTTCTCAGTAAATTGAAATATTTTTTGCCCAGTACGCTTGAATGTGATGTCTAGTATTTATACTAAGAGTACAGAGTGCACACACCAAATACCGTAATTCAAATTGGGTACAATTCAAAAACCTGTCATTAAAATTTAAAATAGAGTTGCCAATATCGAGTATTACATCTGAGTTTTGTTAAACGGGACAATCACTTGCGATGATGCGTTCACTTTTGGAGTGTTTTAGTACTCAGTCGTCCATTATACTTCTGCTACTATTTTTTAATAATTCGTATTACTACTATTTTTTTAATAATTCGTAAGTGAACTTGGTTCAATGCTTTCGCCAATCGAAACAGTGGTTCTGTTATCTAGTTATATCTATTTCCCACAATAAAAATAATAAAATGAGTTTTACTGGTTGTCCAACAGATCTCACGCAAGCTCTTAACCATTGCACGTAGATACTTGTTTGCGAAGCAGGGAAATTTTTTTCCCTCGCCAACTGCGTATAGGGGGTCGTTCATATCTATCTCGCTATTGAACACTTCAGTGTCATAATCGTGGTTGCTGCCTTTATGTTCGCAAACATGCTTGCTTGTTGCCTTCATGATTGTGAATTTCCTCAATGATTGTGCTGGCTGTAGATTTTGAGATATTGACGCAGCTTTTGCCGTTGTCAATATTACCTGAACATGTGCCACATATTTGGTAATTGTTTGTGTTCAGCGGTAAATAAATCGTAATGTGACGTTTTTTTCACAGGACTGGAACGTACTAGTTTGCCTTTGATATGTGCAAAGAATACTATGTGTAATTGTACTATCGCATTATGTTTTGTACTGCATTTTTTTCCATATGTGATATGTATCTGCAAGTAAGCGGTATCCGATCTTGTAACCGAAGATTGATTCTCTCCCCGTCCATTTATATGAAGATCTTAATTACACCATTGTCACACACAACCATTAAAATTTAATGGCTCTAAATCATTCAAAATCAATGATTTCGCCTGATCCAATTTGTTGAACGCTATGAGCGAAGAATACCTTAGGTGGTAGAACTCAATAAAGGTGGCTATCGTAAGTATAGCCTCCATTTTCACCTTCAGAAAATGTTCCTCATCACAAATACTCGGTCTTATGCGAACCACCACTAATCACAGTATTTGACCGGTGCACCACTTCTTGCTTCTGCGACTCACTCATCTCGACAGATTACTAGGGCATAGTATAGTAGAAGTTTCCTTTGTTCTTCAGACAAGGAACACAATATAAAAGTAACTTTATTTGTCGTTCGCTTCACACCGGCTGGAACAGAAGCATAAATCACACTGAATTTCGTGACCGTGATTTTGGTTGTTGGAAACAGCAATCTTCTAACTTTATCTCAAACCAAACAAACTACAAGCCAAAGTCGCTGATAATAATGTTTTTGAAATTTATTTTCAAAACATTTTGGGGGGGGGGGCTTTGGCCCCCTAGCCCCCTTCTAGCTACGTGCCTGTATTCAGACTCTTCAACCTGAAATGTAAACAATCTGGTTAAATTATATGCTTCCGACTTAATGCTTTATGCTACAACTCGAACTGGATAAACCGGAACTTTCAATCACCTATACGTAGCGTAATGATCCTTATTGTTCCCATTCAAAGTGATTGAAATTGAATCCAAATTGTTTTGTTTACTTATACGAAATCTCGGAAGAAGGGAGAAAGAATTCCTCCTGTTCCTGCTTCATCGAGTTCACTGCTCATTCGCTCCAAGGAGATGTTTATGGAACTAGGATTCATTAGAAATCCTACGACGACGGCACTGTTACTACGCTATGCGTAATGCATCGAAGAATCTGTGTTGAAAGTATATTGTGTTGCGAGGGGGAGGGTAGCATCTATTGTATGCTTTTTCTCTACAGATCGACACATAAATTTCTGTTAGTTTAGATCTGAGCCAATTTCAGCTAGTTTATTACTCTCTTATGTGAACACTTATTCTTATTAATCCCTGATGCTACATGGTAACCCTGACAATCGAAGAATTGTTTAGAAACGAACTATTTGAAAAGAACAACATTAGATGAGGATGTCACGCATGCGGATAAAATACGCATTGTCATATATGTGTGATTTTCCTAGTATCGATTGTGGTTATAGGATAGTTAGTTATTATAAGAAAAGTGAATAGAACCTGTTGAATACCGTTGCATTGGTTGATAGGAAAAATAAATTAACCATTGTCTTGCCTTTGAGAATGAGTCGACGTGACTAGATGTGTTAAAGTGTTCTTAGTTAATTTACCTTTTTGATTTTTTTATTCAACTCAGAGAATTTTTCAAAATTAGTTTCGTTCTGGCTCGGATAAAATTTCACCCTAAGGAATCGGATCTCAATCTACATGACAGTTGGCAACCTATTTGATCTTAGTTGGTAAACCTGTTTGATCTCATTCGAAGGCTGCACAAAACAATTGCTCATGTGCAATTTGACCCAGCGGATACGAAAATGATCTGTTTATCATACATATTCATCAGGTCCGGAATCATACAAATAAGTTACTTTGTGGGCGGGTTCAAATGTAAAACAAATATTAAACGAAATAAGTTTTAACCGCATTGGGAGTTAGTCTTGAGCAATTTTGTCATAGAACAACTCAATAGTATCATTATTCATATATAATATTACGTCACTAAAAGAATCACATTTTCAAACAAATAAAATAATCGCGAACCAAGTGCCCAGCTGGAAAATTGTTGGCCATTAAAGGGTCTCTGAGTCGACGAGCGGATTGCTATCGTGATTCCGAAGAACTTGAAGACGGCGGTGCAGGCTCGTTGCCGCAGCCATCAAGAGGTCGTAAAGAGCTCTGCTTACTACGGTCTTCTAGAAGAAGGGGTCTCCCTCTGTCTCTCCAAACGAAGAGTTGAAAGTATAAGCATGCAAGCAACTAAAACAGCTCGAGTCGCAATATCGAAGAATTTACTCGGACGTGCCGAGTAAGCACGGGAATGCGTTCGTGGGGTCGTTGAGTGGTTTCGCCCCGTTTACCGTTAGAGCACAAGAGTACACTTTTCATGCAGGAATGAAAAGTCGTATAATACTTGTATGTAGTTACAGTCAAGTAATGAGTAGATGATTTGATTTTTTTTCATTCCTGCTCACGTTGGGGTAAATATTCGTTACGAATGGGTCGGGAGTCGGTTGTTTACTCGACTCGACGCGCTCTCGTTCGGTCTTTCGCTCGCTGGTATTCGATTAGGGGCTGATAAAAAGGAAAAGGCGTGTGTCGTTTTCAGGTCTTTGGCAAATAAACCCGCGGAGGGAAGAGGTTTTATGGCTTTAGGGACTCTCAAAGTGCGGGCAGATTTTATGACACTGAATAATTAATGGTCATAATCGAGTATGATGGAAATGTTGTATCATTAAGACTAATTCACTTTAGCGTAATGGTGCAGACTTGTGCTCGACGAGCTTTATAGTAATTTATTGAGGCTTTAAATATGTAGTTCATTGGACTTTTAATTGAATTGCAACTTCAACTTCAATGTAAACTATTTTGATTTTAATTTTTTTTTTTGAAAATAAAAAACACTTCAGCTCTATTTGGATCATTCCTTAATAGAAGACCGTTGAAA
Organism: Topomyia yanbarensis; assembly: GCF_030247195.1. Lineage (NCBI taxonomy): Eukaryota > Metazoa > Arthropoda > Insecta > Diptera > Culicidae > Topomyia > Topomyia yanbarensis. The sequence continues at coordinate 143,387,907 of NC_080672.1, read as the reverse complement.
ATACAAAGTTAGCTGCTTAATAATTGATTGAATGACAGTAAGTGTTGGTTCACTGGATTCCTGCTTACGCGTCGTATTTAGGTTTTAAACATTGTGTTATATTACATTAAGTTATTTTCATTCGTAATGTGACTATCGGTGTTCTTCAAAATTTATTTTCTTCAACTCTTAAATATATAAATATAAATTCCTTTATACCTATTTAGGAACCTGTTGGTTGATGGACCAGTCGCTGTTACTAAATCGGGCTACTTAGAGCTTCATTGAATCTACTCCACTTGTCAAAAGATTGAAATGCATCACACTAATTTTTTTCTCGGAACTAACGACTAACTCTTAAATATTGAAGTCTGTTTGCGGAAAAACAAGAGTCAAGGCTTTGGAATATTACAAACTTGCATTGTACTTATCGCAATTAATTCACTCATCAGTCACAAAACTGTTATTAATTTTGTATTAACGTTCTCAATAAACCTGAAAAAAACCACGCGGAATTTTTTCACGGAGAAAATACGTAGTCTGTACATTCTGTGGCGTCCTTCCTTTTAATATGAGCTGTACGCTCTAGAATACCAACTTGTAAATTTCATGTCTTTTGTTTCTCTCAGTCATTCTTATCAAAAGCGATCAATGAAAATCAATACAGTGGAATTTAGGGAACAATCAAACCATTAAAACATTTCTAAATTATACTTGAAAATTATTTTCCCTTCTCTTGTAGAGAGCTTGATAACGACGGATTTCAGTTTAGAGAGAAAGAGAGAGAGAGAGAGAGAAAGAGAGAGTGAGAGAGAACTATTTAGTTTAATCATATGGTTGAATAGTATTTTAGTTGTTTTCGTATAGCTTTCAAATGGTTTACAATATCACCTTGATGTCAAAGAGAAAGTTACAGGAAATATTATGTGCCTTTTGAAAATCTTATTGTTGATGATAGAGAAATGCGAATAACTTCTGAAAAGGTCGTAATAAAACAAATGAATTGTGTTACTAAAAGAAAATTTAAAATATCTCGAGAACTACTACATTTCAGAAAGTTTTTGTTATTGGAATTTTGATTTAAAATAGCGTTTAGAATCATATTCAAAAAGAAAATTGTATTTTTGACTGCAAATAGTATGAATTAGTAAAATATATCAAAAGTGGTTGTTGGGAAAACTTTTTTATTGAAAGCTTCTCCATGATCCAATTACACCGAAAAAGTTTCTTTTACGCCTTTAAAACGATAAACATTTGATCTTTGACATTTTATGATGGGGTACCTCGAAAGGGCATAATCACACGAATTAACTGTTTTTGTTGGAACGAAATTCCAAATATCTCGAAAACTATCGCATTTTGGAAGATTTTTATTAAATGCATTTTGATTTAAAACGATACTTAGAATTATATTCTGTAATAAAATTACAGTTTTGTATGTCAATTAGTATGAAATTTAAAAACATGTATAAAGTTATTGTTAGAAAAGCTTTTTACCGATAAGTTCTCCATCATATCATACATTCAAAATGTTTCTTTTCTCTTTAAGCTTATATTGAAAAAATATAAAAAATTAGAAAAAATGGGTTTTGTTGCAATTAAAATTTTTAACACAAATTTTTGTTAAAACATTTCTTTAGTGTATATTTTTTCGTACAAAAATATTTATTCCCTGAAACTCGTTCTCAGAAAGTTTTGCTGTATAAACTTTCTGAGAACGAGTTTCAGGGAAACAATCGAACAAACAAATTTGAAATTAATGTACGTAGAAATGTTTACGCCCTTCTAAAAAATACTCCTGAGTCAAAATAATCTGGCACTATACTGGTTGTGGAAAATGTTTAGCCTCCCATGCTGGTGAAACGTGTAAAGTTTCATATGAATCTAAGATGGTCGCTCACGATTTTAAATACTTCCGGACGGATCTTCGTAGAATTCCTCTATTTCGTCTTGTATATTTAATTATATTCAGGTGTTATATACAATGTTAAGGGGAAAAGTGAGCTAAGTTCCTGATTTTCTATGGTTTGTGCAAATCTTATTCGAAAAAGCCAAAGACAATTTGAATTTAAAGTATATTGAAAATTGTTGAAGTTGCGGCCAACCCCCCAAGCGCGTCTTTTTTGCAGAGACTTGCGGCGAACCGCTCAACTCAAATCAAAAAAGTCGAAAAAAATTGAAGAAAACTTTATTATGGTGTACTTGAACCGTTCGATTTCTCAAAAAATCAAAATAAAAACGTTGACAATAAAATCTATTTTTGAGCTGTTCAATATTTATAATAAAAATTCATTGCAAAGAATCGTTCATGCACACAAGATTATAAACACGGCAATTCGAAAAAAATTAAAATTGGTTGAAAAGATTTTGAAAAATACATTTTTACATTTCTTACAAAAGAAATGTATAGGATTCGCTCAAACTTTGACAACTTTTTCCGAGGCCCGGAGGGCCGAGTCTCTTATACCAATCGACTCAGCTCGACAAATTGAGACAATGTCTGTATGTGTGTGTATGTGTGTATGTATGTATGTACAAAATGTCATGTAATTATCTCAGCAATGGCTGAACCGATCTTAATGAAATTAGTTTCAAATGAAAGGCCTAACGTTGCCATTTGACACTATTATTTTTGATTTTCGAAATGTTGTTTACTTTCTGAGATATGGGCGATTTTGTCAAAACACGGCAGGTTTTTTGCTAATAACTTTCAAACAATACAATATTGTCCCACAAACTGCACATAATTAGAAAGCTTGTAAAAATACCTTTCTAACAAGCTATAGATTGTCTAAATCCGTGCACGAGCGGCGGAGATATTAGACATTTTGTCTTTTTAGTCCTCGCTTACCAATTTCCACTAATTAAAAATGAGATTGTTTCATACAGAGCATTGCTTTACTGGTGTTTTAGGGGCAAAACTAAACCGATTTTGAATATCGGGGTATGAAAACACATCTACGTGATTCAAGGAATTCGATGTTGAGAACATTTTGTGAATTACCTTTATAATAAATGAACTTTTTTTTTCAAAAATCAATATATAAGTTCACTTCAAAGACAAAATAATGTGTTGATATAGAAACAGTGAGTTCTAGTATTTATTCCTTGGATTAGGCATTGCGTTCAATCATGAGGTAAATGTTGGATGGTATATCAATACACAGATCAACAAGTAATTCACCTAGTAGTGATATAAAAGATTTCTAATATAATTATACTTGTGGCGTCACCGAAAGCAACTGTATGTTTGAAGCCCAAAAATCTAGCGAAAATTTAGGTCTTTTGCAAGATTTAGGTTATACTAGTTATGGCGCAAAAATTACTACTTACATTATTTATGATAAGAATGTAAGAATCAATATATCATAATAATATATCTATAAAAATAATGTCACTGCATTAACCATCATTTGCCATTCCTCACACGCCCCCCCCCCGCCACCCCATCACTCTCTCTCACTCTCTCTCTCTCTCTCTCTCTCTCTCTCTCTCTCTGTTTCTCTTCTATCGCATCTATCTAGCTATTTCTGTATGCATTCTAAGTTGTGTGATAAGATCTTCTGCCAATCTGAAATATTTATTAATTGTAATTGCGAAGGTTTGAGAAAACAAAACGATTTTTTGTCTGCTGCTACAACAACTCAACTTTAATTCAATTGTATTCAAAGCCTGTATCTACACTATAATTAAGGAAATTCATGGCTATATCATAAAAATATTTGGCTTAACTGGGTAATATGAAAGTTTGACGATGGAAATTTTCAAAAGAGACATTCCACGTGCGATATTTAAACTATTCGTATCTATATTGAATTTTGAATGAAATATATGCTCAAAAACTGAAAGCTGAAGCCAGCAGGATTGGAATTGCCATCAACGTTTCGAAGACAAAATACATGAGAGGAAGAGGTTCTAGAGACGACAATGTGAACCTCCTACCCGAGTTCGGATTGACGGTGACGAAATCGAGATGGTCGACGAATTCATGTATTTGGGTTCACTGGCAACCGACGACAATGATAACAGCAGAGAAATTCAGAGACGGATCTTAGTGGGAAATCGTGCCTACTTTGGACTCTAGAGGACACTCCGGTCGAACAAAATTCGCCGCCGCACGAAGTTAATTATCTTCAAGACGGTGGTCCTCTACGGCCACGAGACCTGGACTATGCTCGTGGAGGACCAACGCGCCCTTGGAGTTTTCGAACGAAAGGTGTTGCGTACCATCTATGGTGGCGTGCAGATGGAAGACGGAACGTTGCGCAGGCGAATGAACCATGAGTTGTATCAGCTGCACATTCGTTGTATTGATACGAACTTTCATGAAAAATAACGGATCAAAGACCAAAAATATCCACAAATTAGATCCAGGAAAAGAAGTCTCCCAAAGCACCCACTCTCGATGGGGGATGCAACTACAATGTTACAACTTATCGTCGTCCATATTTGGATATACTGAGTAGTTTGATTCATTTGATTCATTTGATTCATTTGATTCATTTGATTCATTTGATTCATTTGATTCATTTGATTCATTTGATTCATTTGATTCATTTGATTCATTTGATTCATTTGATTCATTTGATTCATTTGATTCATTTGATTCATTTGATTCATTTGATTCATTTGATTCATTTGATTCATTTGATTCATTTGATTGATTTGATTTATTTGATTGATTTGATTGATTTGATTCATTTGATTCATTTGATTCATTTAATTCATTTGATTCATTTGATTCATTTGATTCATTTGATTCATTTGATTCATTTGATTCATTTGATTCATTCGATTCATTTGATTCATTTGATTCATTTGATTCAATTGATTCATTTGATTCATTTGATTCATTTGATTCATTTGATTCATTTGATTCATTTGATTCATTTGATTGATTTGATTTATTTGATTGATTTGATTGATTTGATTGATTTCATTCATCTGATTAATTTGATTAATTTGATTAATTTGATTCATTTGATTCATTTGATTCATTTGATTCATTTGATTCATTTGATTCATTTGATTCATTTAATTCATTTGATTCATTTGATTCATTTGATTAATTTGATTCATTTGATTCATTTGATTCATTTGATTCATTTGATTGATTTGATTTATTTGATTGATTTGATTCATTTGATTCATCTGATTCATCTGATTCATTTGATTAATTTGATTCATTTGATTCATTTGATCCATTTGATTCATTTGATTCATTTGATTCATTTGATTCATTTGATTCATTTGATCCATTTGATTCATTTGATTCATTTGATTCATTTGATTCATTTGATTCATTTGATTCATTTCATTCATTTGATTCATTTAATTCATTTAATTCATTTGATTCATTTGATTCATTTGATTCATTTGATTCATTTGATTCATTTGATTCATTTGATTCATTTGATTCATTTGATTCATTTGATTCATTTGATTCATTTGATTCATTTGATTCATTTGATTCATTTGATTTATCTGATTCATTTTATTCCTATCTTTAATTTTATGCATTTCATGTTCAGTCATTCGTTTTATTTCATTCAATTTGTTAGTATGAGTCAATTTATTCTATTAATCTTATAACTATTTCTAAATATAATCTTAATTTTTATGTGCCTACTTCTCGTGAGTTCTGCAAACTAATCCAATATTGAAATGTGTAAGAAATGTCTCATCTCACTGCTAGGTGGATTAAATCGGTTTTTTCAATTTTTTTAGCCCAGACTATGAATATAACCCTTATGGTGAATATAAATAAGATAGTCTTCATCGAAAACCAATTCTGCTCTTAATGAGATTGTGAACTACTTTGAATTTCCTTTCTCAAGCTCAAAATTGACATACCTTTGCAATTTATTTGGTCTCCTGTATCTCTCGACTCAAAAAATAAATCCAAAATTACCTATAAATTCTAAAGAATTTAGGGTATATTGGTTACCGCAAAATTGTTATGTATTCGGTTTGCTGGATTTTCACGCTGGTTTGCTGGATTTTCACGCTGGGTTTTCTTCGTCGTTTTGTAAAGTTTCGGTTTGCTATGCTTCAGTCATCGTTGGACGACTACAAACATTTATTTGAAAAAAAAAACTATGAATTATTGTAATTTGATGTGAATTGTGAATTATTGTAATTTGATGTGATTTTTTTTTAAAATAAATGTTTGTAGGCGTCCGATGATGTCTGAAGCATAGTACGCCGAAACGTTACATAACGACGAAGAAAAGAGGTTTCGTTTTTAGTTGCACCGAGAAAATTCAACAAACCGAATTCATATAAATTTTAAAGAAGTTCGAAGAAGCTTGAACTTTTTCTTGTTTGGTTGCGCAACTCTTTTTTTTCAAGTTATACTGTCACAAGATGGCGGCTGTGCAGCTTTTACCCGTAGACGCGTCTTTTTGGAAACGATCCACGACTAGTAACCTATTTTTCGATTTTATTGACATAAAATTGTTGATTGAAAAAATAGCCAATAAAAAAACTTTTAGTACGTACGTGACTGGAAAAATCAATTTTGAATATGCCGTAAAATTTTCAAAACGATTAAAATCTTTTGTTCGAGTTACGTTTCCGGCCAGCACAAAAAATGTAGTTTCGAGAAAAACGCGGTTAAAGTTTTTAGGATCGGGTGTGTTTTTCGGTATATCATTTTAAGACTCATTTTAGACCAATGAAAAAATCGATTTCTGCTAATTGACCTGGGACTATCAAAAACGTATATAAGAACAAATTTATTCTTTAAATACTAAATGAAATGAAGATGAAATTAAGAATTTTAGATGAAATTAAGAATTTTAAGATTTCGGGTATCAGAGATTTGGAAACCTAACGCTCGATAAATTTAAAAATAAAAGAATGAACGAATTTAAAAACTTAGCTGTTGAATGAAAATAGAGAAATGATTTGAATTCAAGGAATCTAGTATGTACTTTCGAAATCCTTGCCAAAAACTTTTGAAAATCTTGAAGCTGAGTTAATTTTAAACATGAAGATCCAGGAAAGTAAGCATCAATTAATTCTGACACTAAGAATTTGTGAAATCAAGAGCTTAAGGAATCCTAGACTCCATGATTTCGAAAATGCAAATATCGCAGAATCTAGCCAAACATCTTAGGTTTTAGTTTTCCAAAGAAAATTAGACACAAAAAAGGGAAAATTTACTCACTCTTAGTCGTTAATAAAATAGGAAAAAAATTAGAAACACAATTTCCTAATCGATAAGATTCAGGTATTAATCCCAATATCTAGTATTCGAGTATCAATCAAATAAGTACTGGAGGTCACGATCGATTTCAGAATATGTCGCAAAATTACACGCCTTGTTCTGCAACATCTTAAATTTCTGTTGTTTCACCTCAGTTACTCTTGCTCATACAGCATCAAGTCCGAGTTTTGTTGGTGATGAAATGCTTGGTTTTAAGTCTGCAGCAGCGAATTCCTTGCCAGGCAATCAGTTTCTCGGCAAGTTTATCGACGTAAACAAACTTGAATTTGTTAGGCGCGTCACCCTGTGCTGTGGCCAATAGAAACTTTTGTCCGGGAACCTGCCTAAAATCCAACTTGACATTAGTTTCATCATCTGTGAGAAAGTAGCCTCTGTACATCGCCAGAACCCAATCGTGTCACATTTGAACGCTTGTTGCTGGGTGTCGAATAAACCATAAGCCTTAAACTCGACATCGGTCGAGGAGGACTCTCAAGACAGTATTGAAACATTTTCGTTCTCACTCACCTACCAGAGCTTCGATCGAGAAGAACCACTCAGCCATTGCTGACAATTGGGTCGATTGAATAACTCCCACGCGGTACTGAATCTGATGGGCCAATGCACTGCTCTTCTGTTTTTTTTGTTTGTGTCATGCCTCCTCTAGAGCTCTGCGCTCCACCATTCAAGCCGAGGTAATAATATACCTAATCCAAGAAAAACAAGTCAAACTTTTTTTAATCTTAACCTAGATTAAAGCTGTCGTGGGAACATTCGTGTGTGTAAGTGTATATGTTGATTATAATATAAATAAAAACTCGTTTTTTTTTCTCGTTCCACTCTTGTACTACGGGTCCCTCCGCCAGGGATCAGGAGGCAAGAAACGCGGACAAAAGCAATAACAATAAAATAATACCAATCATCAGGAATAAAAACCGTACCGTATGATGACAGACGGTCGATTTATGTGTATGCGTGCGTATTTGTGAGTGTGAGCTATCATCGAACGTTGGCTACAGTACACCACTTGCACATCCACCTCCTGTCTGCACATCAGGTTTGTTCAAAAAGCAGATCTGGTAAAGGCAGTTTTTTTTACGTGATGAGTCCTCGGCCGAGAAGACCAATGGACTGCATTTCAGACAGTTTTTTTTCTTCCTCTATTTGTCTCTCCTCTATCGCGAGCAACAAAGCAAACGGAAACCTCCGCTAAGTCGACGAATTCAACCGACTTCTATATAGCAGTCTTGTATAAGCAAAAGGCAGGCGCAGAGTGAAAACGTAAAAATAATTTTACAGAATTACTTTTCAGTAAAAAACAGTGCAGCGCATACGGACAGATCTGAATCCAAATACAGCATCAACAGAGTTTAACCTGAAGTGAACGATAGGAACCAACGGGCAGGGATGGAAGGAGACGAAGAGAAACGAAGATCCGAACGGTGCCTCTGCCATGGTCCCGATATTTCTGACACTAATGGAACAACTGAGAGTTGGTGACAAATGCCCAGGCATGTTCGTTTCGAAAAGGGAGATAATAAAGAACGATTAATCGTAATCTCGACGATTTCGAACTGGTTTAGGACAGATACACAACATACAAGTTGTTGAAGAGGTTCCTGAGAGTTCGAGCCATGCTGTTTTCCTGGTACATAGCTAGCTCAGATTTCTAGCCACACCGCCAGCATCGAGTGGACCTACAGAAAGACGCATGACCTCCATCGCGACACAGTTCGTCCCCCCAACAACGGGTGATCTGTTTTTGGTATCAGAAAAAAACTACTGTTCATTCCGATCAAGCAGAATGTGTATTAAAGCAAATAGATAAATCGATTAATTACTACTCCTCGAATGATTTTTGTCTTGTTCGTCGAGAAGCTAAAACGAAACGTTTTTTTATGTCTCAAAGGAGGTAGAAAATTTACGATGATGGCCATCATGGAGCAGAAAAAACTCGGGAGGCCAGATGCCGCATGGGATACTGCAAAGAATTTCGTTATGACCAGGCACGACACTAAATATCTACCGGCCCGTCTGTTAGGGGACTAAATTAACATGTAAAATTTGTGGAGCTATTGAACGCGTATTGGCAGGATGAGAAATTACGGTCATAAACAAGTTTAAGGGGGGATTATCCTATATAAACGGTTAAAATCATACTGAATCATACTGGGTTGCATGGTTAAAAACCTATTTTAATCCACCTAGCGGTGCAATTGTGCCTTTCTCAATCATGAATCACGAGAATGTGTGCGTTGTTTATATTCATTAAAAACTTTTAAATGCATATATTACATTTTATTATTATACATCACATGACAACTATATACAGGAAAATAAATCATTATTCGAGTTCTAAAATTTTGAAAAAGAAAAAACAGCCACGGTAATATTGAACTGAAAAAAGGTGCGAAATCGGCAAAGTCCCAAAAAATCGATTTTTATAAAAAAAAATTTTCGAGATAACATAAAATCTCGACGTTTCATGCATTTTAAAGATGTTTGGCATCAAAAATACGAATTCGATTTCTGAAATTTCATGGGGTCCCCCCTTTGAAATAAAATTAGAGTTCCGGCTTATATGGGAGTTTCATATGTGACCGGACGATTTAGTCTATATTTCCGGACATATATAAGCGATCCGTACGAAATTTTATAGACATCTTTGGGGATATTATAGCTATCATTTGGGACTAAGTTTGTGAAAATCGGCCCAACCATTTTCGGGAAACTGATGTGAGTTCGTAAATTTTGAAAGATGGCCGCTTTTCCCGGGCACTTCCGGAACCGTCTATGGTGGTCAATGTAGTCAACGAAAGTTTGGTTGGCCGTCGGTGACCTAGAACAGCAAATTTAAGTTGTTTGAGAGACATTTTAGCGAAATTTTTACCTTTTTTGCTTTCATCGGAGTATCGGTTTGAATCACAATTTGCTATGTGATCGCACGCCACAACCTAGAACTCCGGAACCGGAAGTCGGCTCGGGATGAAATTAAATAGCCATTTACGGAGACAAAATACCTTTCATTTGAGGCCAAGTTTAGTCGAATCGGTCTAGCCATCTCCGAGAAACCGATGTGACTATTATTCTGAATTTAGATACTTCCGCCGGGGCTTCCGGAACCGATGATGGTGGCCAATGTGGCCAAATAGACTTTGAATGGATGTTAGTGACCTAATACTACAAATCGAAGTAGTTGTGGTCATATTTTGGAAAAGTTTTAACCATTATACATTCATTGCAGAATTTATTAAAATCGACATTTTCTGCGTGTTCGTACTCATCACCCTGTAATTCCGGAACCGGAAGTCGGATCCATTAGAAATTCAATAGCAGCCTATGGGAACATTGCGCCTTTCATTTGAGACTAAGTTTGTCAAAATCGGCTCAGCCATCTCTGAGAAAAATGAGTGACATTTTTGATCACATACACACACATACGCACATACACACACATACACATACATACAAAAACAGACATTTGCCGAACTCGACGAACTGAATCGAATGGTATATGTCACTCGGCCCTCCGGGCCTCCGTTAAAAAGTCGGTTTTCAGAGCAATTGCAATACCTTTCTATTGAGAAAGGCAAAAATGTTTATATGTTAGAATCCTAAACTTTTTTTTCATTTTGAAGACTAATAAAAATATGTTAAAAAACATTCATTGAAATAAATTCGTTCATTTGAGAGATATCAACGCGCAAAATTCGACATGTTTTTTTCAGTTGGCATCCCGGGGTTGCAAGAGAACGGCTCGATCGATTGTCGTCATATAAATATCAAATTAAAAGTTATTACAAGCTTTTAAATGTGAACCGATTTTTTTTAAATAGGCTGTTTATTGTTTTTAGCCAAAAAATGTTATAAAAATTCATATTACCTTTAATTTGATATCAATATCATAAAAAGCCATCAAGCTCCCTAAGTTGATGGGTCGGGAACTTTAGTGAACTTTTATGATATGGAGACCTACGCGATCATCTACGCACACCTACGCCCGCGGTCTCACAAACTTGAAAACACTTCAGTAATTTAGTCATAGAACTTACAAACTTATAAACGCGGTATCAAGCGGGAACCTACAAACGCACATGTAACCTACAAACGCCCATCGCGCGATTATGCGTTGGTCACGTCCGGAAATCTCTTCTTTCGATCCTAGCAGCAGTTGGATCAATACAAAATGACGCTCGTATTCACTAAACAACACGTTCCTTAGTGTCATGACCGGGAACTCTAGTGATATGGGGAAAATTGCTCTTTTAGCATGTGTACTATACATTAAAAATTGATCATCAGATTCACGGTCCGTGCGCGATAATTCAAGAATACACGCGAAGATGCGAATAAACACACAGTTACAAAATCTAATTTATGCAATCGAAGTTACATACACGCTACCGTTAACATACAAACGCTCGAACCCTTCGCGATCATCCACGAACACATGCGTCCGCGATCTCGCAAACAGGATAACACCCCGGTGACTAAGTGAAGGTTTTAGCACTTATAAATTTACAATCGCGGTCTTAAGAGGGAGCCCATATTCGCGCCATCGTAAATCGATTACATCCGGAAGTCCCTACTCTCGGTCCTAGCAGTCTGGGTCCATACCTTTAGTTGGTCCAATAAAAAATACGCTAATATCCACAACACGTTCCATGTCGACATGACCGGGAACTCTAGTGATGTGGAAAAACTCACTCTCTTCTAGCACCTGAACCGTACACCGAAAATCAAATCAGCTACACGGTTCGCGCGGGATCATTCAAGAACACACGCGAATATGCGAATGTGCGCACGGTTAGAAACTCGAATTCATACACACGATGCTACATACACGCTAGCACACGTCATGCCCACGCGATCCAATATGTTAACGCACAAACGTCCACGCCCTTCGCGATGATACACGCGATCGCCCGCACATGTCTGAATCGTACAATGAATATTACATTCAGAATCACGGCCCGCTGTAATTGGCCCTAAGCAGTGACACTTTCCGTCTCGTCTGCAATTGTAGTAAGTGATTCTGACGGGGAGCCCTTCCGAGACCCTAGCCCTACAGCTCCAGTACGAAAACTCTTGAAAAAAAAATATGAAGATCGATCAAGCTGTTCAATGCAATCTGGGACGCCAAAAAATATGTCGACTTCGTACGTTAGTATCTCCCAAATGAACGAATATATTAGATCAAAAATATTTTATAAATATTTACAGTAAAGTCTTCAATTGAAATAAAAAAGTTTAAGTTTTTTACATGGAGACTTTTTTAAACACGCGCAAGATTCAATATGCTTTTGACCGCTTATGGGGGGAAAATTGAGAATCATTGGAATATCAAGCATTGGATAACTAATGATAGTCAATAACAAGAACTAATAATTCATTTATTTGATTTTGAAAGCAAGTGCCAACTATTTAAGACTTTTTTTGTGGTATATAACGTAGAAAACAGATCGAAATGGTAAGTGGAGCGAAAGAAATCATATGTGAAAAAAATTTCCTCAGAGGCAAGATTCGAACCCGAAACCTTTGAGACCCCTGCCCAATGCAATAACTCTTATACTATCCCTGAGATATGGTTGTCACCATATCCCAGGGATTGCATATCTGTTAGTACATTGGGCCGGAATCTCAAAGGTTGCGTGTTCGAATCCTACTCTGGGGCAATTTTTCACATAATTGCTTTCGCTTCACTCACCACTTCGATCTGTTTTCCCCGCTGGATAGCACAAAAAAGTCTTGAATAACAAGAAGCCACAAGAAAGTACCAAGTAGTCAAAGGAAAATGGCAACAAACAAGATTGAGTTGCAAGAGAAAGTTCAGATTTGTAAGGAATTTTAATTCTTGAACATTCGGGTTTCAGAATACAAGTACAATAAATCTGAATTTGAAAAAAAGAAATTTACTATTGAGTATGTCGAGAATACGATTGTTGTATTGTTTGACTTAAAGAGAGTATTTGAGACAATTGATGAGCCTCAATTGCAGATCCTGTTGTTCAATATCGGAATGTCATGTAACATCATGTTGTAGAATACTCCGTCTTTCTCATATGTCACGAATTGTCAACATTGCCCAACCCAATATTACACTGCCGTCGTAGGGGAGGATGTAAGCGATACGGACAGATCGATTCAAGTGAAAACATTTGTTTGAGAAGTGCTGGTATGGCCAGCAATATATTCCTGCAAATTGAAGCCTATCAATATTTACACTACCGAAGCTATAAATTAAAAAATCTTTCGATCTCTGTGCCTAGCATTCTGGCTTTATAAGAGAAGGGAAATAAGTACCCCTTTACTGTTTTGGCTGGATTTGGCGTCAGCACACTGCGCCAAAACAATTTTCAATTCATCAGCAAATGGCTATGTAGAGTACGTTGAGAAGAATATCAATCCACCAAACTGCGATTGTCAAGACTGGTAAAGCAGCTTGAAATATACAAAAGCTAAAAAAAATTACAAAATAATACTACATACAACCATTTTGTTTGCATGCCCTGAAAAACCAAAAATTAGAAGCTTCCACAAATTCGATCTTCGTTTTTTTGAGGATCCACAAAAAATAACTTTGTAGCTAAATTAGTTATGGAATTTGCGTTTCGGCTTTGTCTCATCAGAATCCGACACTAACTTAGTGACAGGACTAGGCTAGCACTGGATTGACGCTAGTTCCAAAAATGAAAACACGATTTGTGTTGTTAAGAAAATCTCTGCGTGATGTCCCGCAAGAAAAGGACATCCATTAGAACTATGGTCTGCTCAACAACACAAGTTCTGTTTTCGTTTTTAGACCCAGCGTAAGTCTGACGCTACCTTAGTCCTGTCGAATTCTGATGAGACAAAGTCGAGACGCAAATTTTGTAACTAATTTAGTTAGGGTGATGAGCCTATTATCGTTATGTTTCTATTATCACCCTACCCATTTGAAGCCGTTGGTTAGAGCAGTGTCTGCTATCTTTGTTCAACGCATTGAGTCCAATGGTAGCGCAACAATCGGGGCATTCAATTCGAGTTTTCCGTTGTGCTCAAACACGAGAATTTCACTGTTTTCAGCGCAATTGTGTTGTTATCTTGGTTCTTAACAATGAAGCAAAGCTGTTGATGCCAATTTGTACGCATTCCATTGTTTGTAGACCGAGTAATTAATGAATCAGTGAGGCACCCTCCTTAGTATGGTGAAAATAGGCACTTTACCCTACATGTTTTGTGCTCTTAACGGGAAAAGGTGGTTTTAAACAATTTGGTGAGAAAAACATAGAACTTTGTAGCTTTGGTATCATTATGGCAAAAAAAGAAAATTAATTTTTCTGAAATGGTGCTACATGGTTGTGTCCTTGTATGTAAAACGAGTTGCGTGGATGTAGGCGAATAAGGTTTTTTTTAAATCTCATGTTTTTCAAACTTTATATTTTGCATGAACGTGACATAGAAACAGAACATAAATTAGTTAAATATTATTTTTCTTTCGTTGCCCTTCATTACTAGCACTTCTATTGTATTCCTCAATCCAATTTACTATGTAATTTTATGAATTTGAGTTTTATGCGGCCTTCATTTGCGTTATTCTTTAATCTTATTTCAAGAAAATGAAATTATCACTTTTTGCGGAAATGGAAAAGGAGGCCAATTATCGAATCAAACTGTATTGCAAATTTAGAATCTTGAACTCCCATTAGAGATCACTAGCACCGGTCGAGCACTTCTTTGGTCCCCAGAAAAGATTTCCCAATATGATTCGCGGTTCCGATCCAGACGCGGTCGTTCGCGATCTAATTTTTCGCGGAAACCGTTTTCGCAAAAAATCGCATTCGTTTAATGCAACTTAATTTGCCCCGGAAAAAGACTATTTAGTTGGTAAAAAAAATTTACGGTCATTCGGCAGGCGGTAAGATTGAGGAAATGGGGAGAGAACTTAAGGAAGGCTATAAATTTGCGAATTACCAAATCAACAGCGATAAGCATCTCACCTATTATGGTTGCGTGCTGACGATGGCGAGGGGCGGCGAGCAACGTAGTGCAATTCAAACAATACCGACAAGTCAAAAGATTTTAGAAGTGCGAGGGAGAGCGAGCGAAAAAAAAGGGTGAGTGGAGCAAACAAAAAACGCACAAACCGTAATTGCACTGACAAATTACATATAAATTTTTTATGGACCTCTCGCTTCGGTCTGACGTTCGCAAATGCGAGTTAACATGAGTACATCTGAAGAGTCGCGAAGAGGTCTTCGTTCATCGTGAGCAAGTTCAACTTCGGTCGGTCGGTTGGTTTGAAGCATTTTTGAGGAACAATTATACCGAATGCACGTCACTGACTGGCTTTGTTGTTCAAGGAAGGTAGGCAAAATCGAGTGATGAAAACAAACTGAACGAAACAAAACAGAGGGAGAAAAGTTTTGACAGCCGTGGACTTAAGTTTGTGAAGTTCACTCGATTCAATGCAGTTGCACATTATTTGCAATATAAACTTTGGCTTCTCTTGAATTTCGCTTTATGTCAAATAAATTCTGTAATGCAATATAAAAGGTGAACTCAAAAGATTCATTTACCACGAGTACAACGACCTTTGACGTAGGACTACGTCTTTGCTTTTGATATGAGGGTGCACTTTGCACATTCAACAAAAAAGTTACGCAACGGTTAGGTTGTAAACGCTTATAATTCAGCCTTTTCAGTATAAATTTTCGAAATCTTTACACATATCTCTCAGAAATACTTCTAAGAACAGATTCCAATGGTTATAACATAGATTCTTGATATTATGGCGTTGAAATAATGCACGACATAGTCGAAATAACACGCATTTGCACACAGAAGGTAGCGCTTCCCAACTTTGGCGCGGCAGAATGACGCACTTAGCATGCTACGCTTGTATGAATGACGTCATCATCGACTATATAAGGAACAGATTTGGTCAGACAAGCTTAGTCGCCTGTTGAACGGCGAGCAACACGATGAAGAGAAAGAAAGGTGGAAACATTTGACGCTTTTGAGTGTATTAGTTTTATACTTGCAAAATTGAGCATGGTGTCCGGAGCCGTTGAAGTAAACGTAAACATCCGAACGAGCATCCTGATTGTTTGGCGCACGATGAAAAGTGAGAAAAGGCCGAGCTTCACCTCGGATATACCGATTCGAACACTTAGGGACACTTTTTATCGCGAAAATACCGATTAAAATAATTATGACCGAACCGAAACAAAACTTATGGCAACGGAAAGGCCAACTACGTCATTTGTTTGTGCTTTTCTTCTTCATATCCTCATGTTTTTTTCGGCTTCATCGAAGAAAAATGACAACCGCACTCACACATAGAAAAAATCGCACACTTGTATCCGTCTTGGGCGAGCAGGGCATTACATTGCGGGCTTCGACAGCCAGTGTTACTGACTTATCACTCATCACCAAAGGCTGGCGATGAGTAGTAAGTCTGCTACACTTGCTGTGGAGGTACGCAAAACGCTACTCTGCTCGCCGTTCAACGGGCGACTGATATTGTCCGACAAAATGAACATCAAACACCATTTCCCTTGATCTGTGTTCATTTCAAGCGCACATTTTATGTACAAACTGGAGCGCAACACCTGCACAAGTTCTTCTGTACAGTCAAACTCCATGTGCCTACATGATGGACATAGCGTCGTGGCACTAGTTGTCTCTTTCGCTCCACCCATCATCACCAACGTTGACTCATTTTGATTGATGCGTATCTTCTATTCGTGTACGTACACGATGTACTCTCATGAACATCGTACAACTGTACACCAAGTTCAATGTTTGAGACGAATGTGTATACCAAGGCATACCTAATTCGTTTGCGATTGCATGCGTGCTGGATAGCAATATGTGCTTTCGTTGCGCGCAAATCCGAAAACTTTGCTTAGCTTAAAATGTACGCGAATCGATGGAAAATGCAACCAAAGTTTATTGTAAACGTTCGATCCATTCATTGATTCCACTTGATTCATTTCCACTCAGTTTTTCCGACTTTGATGCTGCTAATGCATACTACAAAGCCTATCAATGAATGAATACACTGCCACCCATACGAAATTATTTTCGATTATTGTATATTTCTTGTATTTATCGATATACAATTAACAACACGGTATTCACTACAATTTTATGTGCCAGTGGCATAGCCAGGGGGAATTAGTTTGGTAGTTAACCCCCCCCCCCCAAACAAAATTAATTGAATTGAAAAAAAAAACTAATTTAATTAAGTATTCAATAATAATTTTGGAAGCATATCGTCTAATCACTTCATTGAAAACCTATAGTTTAAGGCAACATGAGTACTTTTGAAAAATTGTGGGAATTGGATCTTATAATTGATCTCTAGCCAAGGTCCCATAGTTGTTGAATTTTGCTGAGCTATTTTTTGAAGAGATGTTCCAACATATGGATTAGGAACAATGCTTCGAAAGGGAGGCGATGTTTGATTAAGTTGATTGCCTATAGACAAAAACTTGTTCATCGAAAAATTGAGTTATATTTGCTAAAATGTTTTTTTTTAGAAAGCGTGGACTTGCGACAAAAACTCAATGCGGTTAACAACGATAATAATATTTTGGAAAGACAAAAATATTGAAAATGATATCTTTCGTTTGTCCCTAGCAGGTCAAGATCAGTTTTTAAGCGCAGTTGATTTTGTTGTATTATCAATTATATACCTAGCCCCTAGGCAGCATTGAAAATAATAAAAATTTTAAAATATTTCAAGTTAGTGGCTATAAATAACGTATATTTGAGCTATGAATCGAATGGTGTAACAACATTTTGTATAAGAGGACTCGTCTTGGAGTCGTGAGCTTTCATAGTGAAGAAAAGAAAAATGATTACGCGAAAACGTTTTTTTCAGTCACGATAACATTTTTTCGAAACAGTTAACTTTGGATGTTTAGTATCTTTGAAGAATATTACAAAGTAAAGCAGCACCTCTTCTAAAAAAATAATTCTGATGGTTAATCCTCCTAGAAGTACTATATAAAATTTTCATTCTTCAAACAAATTTAGTTCGAGATTTAATGGATTCAGCAATCTTTTTGAAAATGCAATTTCAACGAACTTTGTTGGATGGGGCGGGGAAAGCATAGTGGTAAGTCGATAAGGTGTACACAGCTCACCTAGTTTCGATTCCCAACCTCCGCACATAGAATGCTAAATTTTCCAACCTAAAAAGAACCTAAATACCCTAAGGTTAAATCCTCTATAATCAAAATGAACAAAAACTTTGTTGAAGACATTCCATAACTAATTTAACTAGTACCATCTTGGTGCCAATTAGATGATAAATCTAAACTAGCACACAAATTAGCACTAAATCCTGAATCTAAAAAGTCATAGCTCAGGTTTGCTGATGAGAATGCGTAGCAAACCAGAGCTTTTGTGCTGGTCTCCCGAGACATTACTCGGAACATACCAATTGCTTAGTTCATGCAAGACGTATAACTTTTTGGATTTAGGATTGAGCGTCTAACTAATACTAATTTTGGTGCTAGTTTAGAATTAGCTGCTAATTGGCACCAATATGGTGCTAGTTACTGATGAGCAGAATCCGAAACGCTAAAAACTAATTTTAAATTAGGTATTGTGCCCTACTGCACGAAAAAACAACTATTTTATTGCATAGCTTTAAAACAAGGAAAGGTTTGGATATGGTGGCTTGAAATTAAGGGGAAGGACCATTTTTCGCTGCTTTGATGTAATTTTTCGAATTTTGGGAATCATAAATTGGCTGTTTGAATAAATCAGAATCTATAAAACTACAGTACCCTAAAAATCTTCAACATATGGTTCGTTACGAGATATAATTGATTTGATGAAAAAAAATCAGTAATTTTCGTAACAATTTAATAAGTTAAAAAACTAACGGTGGGGTAAAAAGGCGCATAGAATCTCCGTCCCAATAAAAAGACGCGAATGAAGCTTTTTATATAAAAGTTTAACTAATTCTTCCGTGATTTAAAGAAGGGACCATCATCCTCAATAACTGCGAGCTCACCGGTCGAATTACGACTGATATGAGCGGTTTAGGAACAAAAGCATCAGCATAACTAGTTCCAAGGGAAAATATAGAGTGCCGAAAGCTCAGAGTAACTAAAAAAGAAACAAAAAACTATGAATATGTAAATAAAGATGTATTTCCAATATAAATAGCATATTCGCAAGAATTCTTGTAGTGATCATCCCAACTATGACAAATAATGATGTTACGAGGGGTGACAGTTTGATCATGAACGACCTTATCTAAAAGATGAAACATCCAAGTTTTTTCAACATAATGGAAAACTGAACAACATCAACCGAGGCAGAGGGAGGGATACTTTTTAGTTATGAAGGAAGAGTAAGCGGGGATGGATATCCTAAAATTGATTAGTTTAATTTATGGGCGGTAGTAAATCGGCTATTCAATCAGTGCGCACTTTTGCCTTGTGCTATGCGCACTCTTGTCCCGACCATGGGGCAAAAGTGCGCATTTGAGTATTCATGAGAAAATAATTATTTCTCGGATTACAAGCAAAACCAAGAGATATCCACTATTATGTTTTGAAGATGTGTGATGAGAGTATTAATTTGTAATCATGCCGATTTTCTACCAATAGTTATTTTACGAAAACTGTTAGGTGCGCACTTTTGCCCCACCTTACTCTACAGTAAGTGATAAATGTTTTCTGCTTTGTATTATCAATAAAATTCACATTTTATTCAAGATAGTCTCTGAAGCTTGCAACAAAAAGTTTCATTGAAAAGAACTGGTTTGAAGAAGTTTCTTAAATATCATTTTATATTTCGATATATTGCATTTGTGTAGCCTTCAACATTTTCAACAACTTTCCCGAAGACGACAAGTCTCTTACTATTTTTGAAGAAATATTTCTCTATAATTATTTCTACGAGATTTAATCACCGACATTCTTGTAAAAAAAGCGCTTTTGTGTTGAACAGCTTCTTCGAGGTTGATAAACCTCCAAAGTGGATGGTTTCGAAATTATATAATCTTGACCGTTGGAAAAGTTTTTTAACATTTATTCCACTTTAAAGGTGAACTTTGCATTTGCATTCTTTGACTTGATTGACATATTAAAACAGAAACTTTAAAGGGCATATGTTAGACTAATTTAGTTTCGGAACATTCACTAATTTATCGAACTTACATTAAATTTAAGCATTTTCTAAAAATCAACGATTTTCATCAACCCCGCCTACCCCCCAAACCAAATTTTTGGCTAGGCCACTGATATGTGTACTTTTGAATGTTACAGTAATGGCAAAAAGAGCTTGTTCTATACATGAAATATTACCTACAACATGAGTTTTCAGCATCGGTTCGGGGTTTTTTTTACCGCGCACAATGGGAAAGTTTTTACAATTTTCCACATTTAGCTTGCGTCAAATTTGAATACCCACAAGATGTCCGTACAACCAGATACAAAGCACAAACGAGAAGCAATAGCAAAGATCTCATTTCTACGGAAGGCAGTAAAACGAATGAGTCTTAAATGAAATCTGTCGATTTATAGATTCGAGTAATTTTGAGAACAAATGAAATTGGACGATGTCTCACAAGGGAAGAAGTTCTATTTGGTGGTGGGATACTCTGAAATCGAACCTTGTTTTCAAACAGCAAACCAATACGTAGCAACACGCTATACATTACACCCCCCCCCTAAGAAAACACACATTGTATGCACTATGCTATATTTCACCCTAAGGCGGAAAATTTGGTAAAACCAAAATTTCTCACTAGGGTGAAAATTTGTTGTTAAAACCAGTCTTTGCACAGGAGGGCACAAATCCTTATTTCATACTTAGTTGCGTTTCGGCTTCGCCTCATCAGAAACCGACACTAACTTATTGTCGGAATAGATTAGCGCTGGCTTGACGCAAATCCCTTAAAACTAAAACACACTTTGTGTTTCAATCAAACGGCTGATCAAACGTGATGTCCCATTCGAGCAGAAGTTCTGTTTATGCCGATGAGACACAGTGATGCCGAAACTTGTCATGGTTTAGGAGGCCTATGCGAAAGCACTATGCTATATTTCACCCTAAGGAGGAAAATTTGGTAAAAACCAAAATTTCTCACTAGGGTGAAAATTTGTTGGTAAAACCAGTCTTTGTACAGGAGGGTACAAATCCTTATTTCATACTTAGTTGCGTTTCGGCTTCGCCTCATCAGAACTTCTGCTTGAACGGGACATCACGTTTGATCAGTCGTTCAATTGAAACACAAAGTGTGTTTTAGTTTTAAGGGATTTGCGTCAAGCCGGCGCTAATCTATTCCGACAATAATTTAGTGTCGGTTTCTGATGAGGCGAAGCCGAACCCCAACTAAGTATGAGCCACATTTTATGTTTGGGCTTATGTTCACAAACATTTTATGTAAGAGGGGCCCAAAACCTAACTGTAATAAGTTGAAAAATTGGCGACATCAACTGAAGACACTCAATATTACTTACTCCATTGAAGATTTTCTCCAGAATTAGTAGTGAAAATTAATATGTGTGCGATGATATCAGAAATTAGCATTAAAAGCGTTTCTAGGGGGTGGGCGTAACGTAGTTGGTAAATCGATTACCTTGTACGCAGCGCACCTAGGTTCGAGTCCCGACCCCGCACATAGGGTTAGAAACTTTAAGGTTAAAACCTCTATAATCGAAATAAAAAAAATTAAAAGCGTTTCTAGCGTTACATAATATAAATATAGCAATGCATTGGTCAGGTTACTAATGATAAAATTGTACCTATTTAATGCTATCGAGCCTCTGAAACTATGAAAACCTTCCAGTAAAGCAATAAAATACAAATTCACTTCCAAAATATATTGCCCCGAAAGAGTACCTCGCCGAGCATCTGTTGGTTTTGAAATTTATTTGGCAACAACTTATTTCACTAAAATTTACGAGAGTGAAGTTCTAGTTAAGTTATTGCCACGATAATGGATGCTAAATGCCTTTACTTAAATTTACTTAAATTATTACGCTTACAAAATAACCAAATCCCATCAGTAAACTCGTCCCAAATCCCACTCGGTACGACCGGTCGATGGCCGGAATGACTAGCAGTGAAACTTTAATTTATTTTCCATCTCAATGTTCGTTCAAAATTTTCAAACAGAACAGGGACAGCAATTGACCTCCGCAAAGATGATTTAATCTGCCCTGTTGGTCGTTTGGAAGGAAAAGGACGGATGATTGTATACAAAACTGCTTCGTAGTGCAGTGCAATCCGCCACGATCTCGTTCGATATGGCTGGTGTGATTTTCTAGTTTCCGATTCGATATAATTGGATGACCTCCCAAGGCGGCCAACCGAGTGAAGAACCGTTTGATGAGGGTACGGTGATGTCTCGTTGAATTAGCTTTCAGCTTGTTGCTTTGCTTGGAACCGGTTGCGAAGTCCACCGGGCGAGGATCCGTCAATCTACTCGTGCTGAAAATCGCGGGTGTTCTTGGATTCTTTCGCAGGCTTTCCATCCCGGGAGAAACGCATCAATTAAAATCTTGTTTCTTTTATTGCGTGTTGCTGTAGGTATCTGTAGTAAAGGTCTAAATGAAAGCAAAAAAGTGGTTTACTGTTGAAAAATTTGTTACCTTAATTAGCCGTCTTGTCTGTCGGAACGCAAACCTGTCCTACGAGACAATCAGCAAGTGGACACAGCAAGCCTTCCAGGCGATGATGACAAATTTGGACATAAATCTTTGTTCAGTGCCTCATCGCTTTATTCAACAAACTTGGTTTATTTTTAAAATGAGTTAATCTTTAAAGAGCTATTTTGGATGCTTCGTTCATATAATTCCTTTTTGTCCATCTTTTGGCACGCCGGTACCCCAGAGAAGGTATTTACGGAAACATCTTACCTAAAACCAAACATTACGACCAACGTTGAACAATTATCCCATACCCGCAATTTGTTCAGCAAAATACCATTTCGCAGAAGATTGCTACTTTGACTTTTTATTCTACGTCAACTCGTCTGTTGTAAAAGAAAGGGTAAACAATCGTAAAATCCACACACAAAGAACATCTTTTCTCCTCTATTCATGCGTCACTACCATCAGCAAATACGAAAGAAAAAGTTTACGCACCGACTATCCCGTTTGCCAAGCAAGTGTACGTATTTTTTTTCTTTTCGAAGAAATTCTACAGTTATCCAATAACGCCAACAACAAACCACTTACTCCAACGAAGCTTCATACCCTTTGGGCCAGCTTGCTACGATTATCAGCATGTTTCCTTATCTTTCACGTTCGCTCTCGCGGCCGCGGGGTTTCTTTTTTACCCGTCGTCGCAGGCACGTAGCCAGAGGGGGGGCTAGGGGGCTAAAGCCCCTCCCGAAACTTTTCTGAAAAAATATTTTTTTTCGAAATTTCGAGTAATCCTAAACAATTTGTAATACACTTCCGTTTAGTGAATACTCAAGAACTGGTTCAAACATCTTAACGTGAAAATGTTGTAGAAGATATTATGTAGAAGACTTTGCGATAAAATTGATTGCTACAATCAAAATCAACAGATTATTACTTATGCAGGTATTCAATAAAACTTAAGTGGTTTGCGAATCTAGTCATGAGAGCCTATGGTGTTTTCATGTTAGCAAGAATTGCGTACGTATATAGTAGTATAAGACAATATGTTTAAGGGGAGGTTCTCATTCAAAATTTGCAAAAATTTGACTTTTTTCCATTTTTGGAAAGGTATTAGTGTCTAATATAGTGTGTTAAACGGCGCAACAAAAAATTTCCTACAGGCCATTGTTCGAAGCAGCGTACTGGCCGCCATGGAACGCTCTCGGCTCGATACGCGCTCATCAGGTAGAAGAGTAGTGTATAGGTCTCGAGACCGTATTTCACAGCTTGATCTGTAGAGGCATCGCAGACTAGACGTGAGTTCTCAAACAACCACAGAAAACGGTGAAAAACGAAAAATGTTGGTCAAAATTGTTAAAATAACATTTTAGTCGGCCATATTGGATACATGTTAAGGTTAGGCTCAAATTCTTGTTTTTAAACCACAAATTCTTCTTTTGGCGATTTTGGATGAAATACCACTTATTTTTAGGAGGGGTCCGCCATATTGGACTGGCCAATTTGAATTATGAAACACTGACTTCAGATTCGTGATCAGCGATGTCCAAAACACATAATTCTATGCAGTATTGACATTCTACCACGAATAATCGAAAGTGTGCTCAAAACTTTAAACGTGTTTATCTCAAAACATCATTTTTCGGAACTGCGTACATTTTCATTTGAAAACGGTTCAATTTAAAGTCTTCATCTTTTGACCTCTGGAAAGAAAACTTTTTTAAATGCAGGAATCACCCATAAAATCTAAAAATTCTTCGTATTCACCGTTTCTAGTCAATCCTTAAGTGGAAAAGGGCTAAAAATAAATCTCATAGTTTGCGTTCGCACCATTACGTCTAATTTGAAGTTTTTTTTACCCATTCTTAGGTCATTCCTCCAATAAATTTAGTTTACTTTAGAGCGTTATAATAAGTTTGGTCACAGAGAACAGACATCCATGATCGAACAAAAATATTTAAAAAACGTGTGTAAACATTTGAATTAATCTACGATGAACACTAGCACCGCCACACCAACCTATCCCAACTATCCGTCAAATCCATTCCGGAACCGGTTCGAAATCCTGAATGGATTCCGTATGGAATCTTGCTCAAAGAAAATAACCGATTCCGACTCTATCGGTTATTGCCTTTGAGCTGGAATTCATGCTGGAAGTCCGAACCGGTTCCGGATTAGTTTGACTGGGTAGAGGAATAAGCGCTGTCAATTCCGTCGAACTCAGCCACAAAAAAAACATGACGACAGTATCGCACCTGGTTTGGGTATCCCAACTATCTTCGAAACCGTTAGAGATTTTACACAAGTTGAATGCTGAAGATGGACGTCTGTTCTATGTGGTTTGGTATTCTAGATCGATCCTGAAGCAGCAGGCTCTATGCAGTTTTGGTATTCCACGCGCACCTAACCTTAGACACAACGTCGCCACGGGCGCCATTTTGTTTTTTCGTCTTGAAAAAATTTGTGAATGAAGACGAAAATATAAGTGAATCCTAATACTATTTCCTTCTATAATTTTGAATCCTAAAACTATTTCCTTCTATTTATGATTTTTTATAGGCCCACAAAAAATCCAAATTTTGATGACTTTTTGGTCAGTTGAATGAAAACCTCCTCTTAAAGTAAGCTACGTGATTCAGTCGTCTCTTTTGGTCGGATGCCGATCACATATAGATTTATTAGTCACGTCAATATGTATCAATTTTTGCTTCCATCATTCGCTCTTAGATAATTTTATCATGAGGAACCTAATGTGGCTATCAGTATCAACATTTTAGTCGCTTTACATGATTGTATATATATACACACATGCGAAATGTATTATGAAACAGCAGAGACGCCAACACGTAATCAGTCTAAAACCAGCGCTGCTCATATACATGACCAACATAGTAGTCAAAAGCTGCGTCCGATACCCTCGAATAAACTGCCAGCAGGATGCTAATATCACAGACGGCTTGTGATCCAGGAGTTGAAACAAGGAAGAAGATCTGAACAAAAACACCATCACATCATTAAAGATGCTAATAACAGCATCGAGAGTGATTTAAAGCCCATGTTTCTCCCAGATGAAAGATCTCCACGTAAAATAGCGGGTTGTGTGTGCGTGATCTGTCGGACACCCGCTTAACATTTTTTGTTTTAAGTTTTATGCACTATAAAAATATATGATAGATCCAAAGCTTCGTTAAGCTAGCGCTTTGAGCCGTGTTATGAGTGGATGAGTCAACGATACTTTTCAAAGATTTCACTTTGCGAAACATCGCTACTTGGCTTTAAAAATGTCCAAAATTACTATTAGGGACTATGAGACATTAAAATTTGCAGGTTGGCGGTAGATTGTGTTCACTCAAAAAAAAGTAAACGTTATGCCTATTGATTTTACACATAGATTTTTACAATTAACGGAGGCATATAGACACTATTTGCTGGTACATAGACCTAATGTGTGTATTTACAAGAAATATTAATCTTACATTCAAATTTCATAACTATTAGACACATAAAACCCCATTCTATAACAATATGCACATTTAACTTATGTGTGTGCATACATAGTTTATACAGTTGACACACAGAAGGTATGTGTGCGCGTGATAACAATAGCATTTCTTCTTCATATGAATTTTAAGCGGTTTGAAGCAAATAGAGTTAACGTTTGGATTTTTTCAGTGTTCTTTTATGCACTAACCGAATCAGAATCATCTGATTAAAATACTTTTAATAATTTGGTGTTTATACAATTTAGAAATAAACCGTTAATTTTTAATTGCGGTTGTGCACTGTTAGTATTGTAGTCTAGGGGCAGATCACTTGTGAAGCATTTTTAAAAATCAGCGAAATGAAATACAGTTCTTTCCATCATAATAGAAATTCATCATGTATTTTGCGTTACGTGCAATGTATTTTGCGTTGCGTGTAAAGCGTCAAAACCCTATAAAAATTAGTCCTATACTCAATAAAACGTCGAACAAAGTGAATCAGCGTAGAACGTTTGTTAAACAAATTTTTCTGCGAAGGAGTGTAAAGTTGATGCAAAAATGGGAATTAAATGCATTTTTGCTAATTTCATCCAAATTTGTTATACATCCCTAGAGTGATCTGCCCCTAGATTGGAGTAATAAAAAATTCATGAACGCGATCAAGATTTATCGAATATGTATCACGTGAGTTTACTGAGCAGATTAGTTACATTTATGATATTTCCCACCCCCATTTTTTTATATCGGCGAATGAATTGAGTTGGATAGTCTATCGGCCCAGGCGATAATTCAAACATTTACTTGTTTTAATTCAAGCAAAATAAAAAAATACAAGATTTATTCTCGTAATGGGAATGTAAATAGTTCTGTTGCATCAGTTGTGAAAAGCAGAATTCAATGACAGTTTTACCACACCTGTAAATCGGCCGCAAGAAAAAAAAATCATTTTAATCTTTTGAAATTACTCTGAAATGCCTTTAGATAGGCCCGCTGAAATATTTTTGTTTACGAAGAAAACTGAAGTTATTTTTTTCGCAAACTGTGCCATCGATCGCGATGTACATCGAACTGTAACTGCATTTACGAAGACGAACTTTTGTGATGACAATTCGGTTTGTTGTCTCCTGCACCTCATCTTGGTTTGCAACTTGTTCGGTCATCTCAAATCGTAAACACTTTAAAAATTGCAAACTTTTAGCCCCTCCCGAAACAAAATCCTGGCTACGGGCCTGTCGTCGTCGTTGTCGTGCAAATGACAGCTCCCCGGAGTGTAATCAACTGACAAAAGCTGCACCAGCACACAGCACGCACGTAAAACAATAAGCGAAAAAAGCATTGCTTCGCTAACATTCCCGTTTTGGCAGAGGCAATACGGCGTGGTCGGCAGAAAAAAATATTAATAAACGGAACACAGCAAGGCGCGGAATTGCATAAACAGACAATATGGTATATATTTGTATGCACACACGACCTACGGTAACAATAAATTTCAATGTTCGAAGACACGACGACGACAACGATGATGGCGATGGCGACAATCGACGTTCTTCGTTTTCTTTCTTTCCTGCTCACGCTACAGTCCAGTCGACTGTGGGATATAGTGCGAAACAGAGCATGGTTTGCTCTTCGTGTTGTGTGCTCTGTGATTCTTTCAAAAATGATTGTTTTTTTTTTCATTGGTATGCCGTGCGTGCTGTCACAGCAGACCACGGCGACGGCAATTGTGATGGTGTGGTGGCCAAAATAAAGAAGACCTTGTTCTATGGATGCGACTGACTGAAGACCGTTTTTCTCTCTGGTGTGAGTTCGTATACTGCCGACGATTGTCGTGGAATCGCGAGCGAATCGTCGGTTTTAATTAGTATGTTTGATCAATTTGTTGTGGAGCGTGGATCGTTGTTGGTAGCGAAAATAGTAATCTGACGTGCGGTTTTTAGCGGGGTTATTGCAGCTTTGTTTGTTTTGCCTTGAGTGTTCTTGAGATATTCGTTCAATGTTTGAGTGCTCATGCTTTCGGGCCGTTTTGTTGATGACTGAGAATCTAAAGGCACAAAGTGAACGTTCCGCTACTGATCAGTTAAGTTTCAACCATGATTGCTATTCGTATCAAACGCGGCGAAGCTTTCCCTTCACTTCTCTAAGTTTGATTTGATTGTCGTCATTGGCGGTAGATTTTTATAACAATAACTGCATATTCCATGTAAACAGAAAATCCTGGGTTCCAGTTAAGTGTGCGTGTCCACGTGGACTATTCCCAAACCCCCAAACTGTCCACGTGGCATATGGACGGCACCATAACAATTGACATCATGGCTTCTCCTTATACTCCTCCATCTCCAAACTGGAGTTGTCCACATTTTTTAGAATCTTTGTAATGAACGAAATGTAATACAAGACCAAAATTTAAAACATATGAGCTAAAATATACTACTTTTTTCATTTCAGGTATTTGCACGTTTCTTCACATCTGCTGTACGCTCAGCGGTTTTTCTGCATTCAGGCCAAAAAGTGTAAGTTTTGTTCTGTAACCAACAGTACGACATACCGGATCACACAGAGGTCACAAAAAATAACACGTATGCTGAAAAACTTTACTGATTCTACCGCTCATACAAACATAAAGGCAATAACTTCTACGATTTCTCGAAATAAATTGTTATTCACATCAACTATTTTAGGTCTATTTTAGAGATACAGATCTCAGCTTTCCAATAATGTATAATATAACTCAATAGGTGTGTGCGATTCTCAAGAAAAACGAGATTTTGATATGAAAATCATAATGGCGGCAAAGTCAAATATGGCTGCTGCATAGTTTTGTTCATTCAAATGAAAACTCGTTGAGTTGAATACTATATCTTCGTCAGACGAATAGCATTAGCAGTTCTAATCGAACTGACATTTCGATTTCGAAAGTAACTTATTTAATGTACTAGTCTCGTTGAGACTTGAGATATTTGTGCGGTGACTATTCCAACCACTTCGCTCAAAAGATCGAAAGGTATTTCTGTCTGGTTTGCGAGCCAACTTAAAGGCCTCCGACCCGTCCCTGCGTCTGCGATTCTAAACTCTTCTACATAACATTTTGAGTCGAACAAGTTCGGTAGTCCACCTAGGTGTTTCTCTAGAAGCACGCATAACTTGAAGCGGACAAGCCTCTTAGTATGCTGCTACTTCGAATGCCTTTGTTTTATCCACGAACTCATCCAAGTCACTTAGAGATTCGCTCGTCGGAGAATACCCATGAAACCTAGTCACCAAACTCTCTTCGTAGAGGTCCCAGTTCGTAGATTTGGGATTCCAATCCAGTTTGCTAACTTATGCGTAATGCCATCAGAGCAGAGAGTTACATCTAATACCTCTTCTCTGCCAGCTCGTGCAAATGTAGGGCAATTTCCTACATTAAGAGTATACGCAGATTTGTACTTAAGTATTCCATCAATTGAGTGATACAGGAGTTGCCCCAAATTATATGGTGTGCATTTCTACCACAATATGATAAAACCCTTTTGAAATCATCAGAAGGTGATGATTCATAGTAAGGCAAATATGCCGAACAATAGGCATATTTCCTTTCTATGTTATCAACTGTCATGATGACTGTGACAGCACACATATCACGAGTTGTGAGGTCGGATGTAATACATCCGTCAATAATACTATTCACAACTATTAACTACATGCACAAAGAATTTTCGTGGAGTTGTCATGCCATTTTGTTGAAAGTTACGAAGACGGGACAAAGTAACTTTCCTACATAGACTTTTTCATGGAAATACAGTTCTTGAAACAAAGTTATGGACGCTCTTCCTTCCTGCACAATGCTGTACGATTATGCTGAAGATTCCTGCGGGTACGGATTCAGGTCGGGTATCAGGTAAAATTGGCCCTCTTTAGTAAACAACAGAGCCGTAGCGTGCGGTTGGCCAGGTTGGCCCCCGCAAAAAGCGCCAACCTTAGGGGGGCGCTAAAATCTTGATTTGCTTTTTAAAATAGATGAGGTTAAGTCGTTATCTTTCCCAGGGTACACGCAAAACTATTGTTTAAAAGTTGAACTGAAAAAGGAAGCCAAAGCAGATAGCAAAAAGGCGCATATCTGAGACTCTACCAAAGGCGTCAGAAGACTACGCTACGGTCCTGTTAATCTAGGATAAACAACAAACAAGACAAAGACTTCAAATTTCAACAAAAATAGGGAAAAATATTGCAAACTTTTTCCGCTCGTTTTCTCAGTTTCATAGAAACAAAGGGAAC
This sequence comes from Topomyia yanbarensis, assembly GCF_030247195.1. NCBI lineage: Eukaryota > Metazoa > Arthropoda > Insecta > Diptera > Culicidae > Topomyia > Topomyia yanbarensis. Next base: position 143,357,383 of record NC_080672.1, on the reverse strand, counting down.
GGGAATATGGTCATTGGCAGTAGAGCAGGCCACCTTTTTAAAGCTGTTATAAAGATCGTAGAGAAAGCTAGATCAATTATCATCGAGAAGTGAACCCCATGCCATACCATGAAAATTGAAGTCTCCTCGATGCCTGGAGGAGATCCGTAATATCACAAAGTTGCCTGTCCCCAACCTAGGTCCAACCAATTCTGCACTAAGTTGAATCTCTGGTTGAAATGTCACATGGTTGTTGGTGTTCCTGGAAGCGTTGGCAACTCTTTGTTTCTTCTGTGGAATAGGTTCTTTATGTGCAGTATCTAAGCTATTTGAAAAGATTGTTTTGGATTTCATCACCCATAACTGCTCCGATTACATATCCGAGACCCAACACGGTTTCATGCCTAAATGATCAATTTCTTTACTTAACTTAATATCGTACACATCCAAGTAGATACAATATACACCGACTTTTCGGCAGCCTTCGACAAGATCAACCAGCAGATAACTGTTTCTAAACTAGACAGGCTTGGATTCGGCGGCTCTTTTTGGATTGGCTTCACTCCCATAAATCAGGACGAGAAATGGTTGTTAAAATTGGAGACTGCACGACCTCTCCATTTGCTGCCTGCTCTGGGGTTCGTCAGGGGGGTCATCTTGGACCTTTCATGTTCTTACTCTACCTCAACGACTTGGATCTCTCGATAAAATGTATGAAATCGGCGTCATGGCAACAGGATGCAAGTGAATGCTTCTAAATGCTCAGTCATCTCTTTCACCCGCAGGCATCCATGATCAAATTCTACTAATTTGTAATTTGTAATTTATTGTTTTATTGGTTACAAAAATCTGTCAGTACAGGACTGTATATCAGGTCAAGGATATAAGTTTAGGAGATCACATCAAGATCCAAAATAAAACTTTATAAACTAACAGGTAAAGTCTTAATTGTTTTGGATTGACCTTTTAACAGCACTTTTAAACATTGTGATTGTTGGTTTTTGTTTTATTTCTGGAGCTAGGATATTCCAGCTAGAGGCTCCAGCAATCAAAACACTTTTTCTGCTTGCTGGGGTGTGCCTTGGTGATCGTGTTCGTTGCTGTTGTCCATGTACTAGGTGCTCGTTGATGTAGTCCGGAAGGTTCCTGTCATACGCCCGTTTCATGAAACAGCAAGTCCGGAGATGATAATTGGCTGGTAGCTCATACCCAACGATGGTGTTTCTGACGGTAGCAGTGGTGTCACGGCGTCGGAGGTTGTACACAAACCGCACCGTCGATTTGAAGGATCGATGAAGTTGCTGTTTCAGTACTGCGGAGAGCCCGTGGTAATACACTATATCACAGTAGGTAACCGATGCGAAGCGACGGAAAGTCCTTAGTGTGTTATACACTCTTTGTGTCACGTTGTTTACTTGATGGGTCCAGGTCATCTTTTGTCCATATATATACCGAAATTAATTATTTTATCGGACAGTGGTACAACCTCGTTGCTAAAGATAACATCCTTGCGTGGTATAACTGTTCCGGTTTTGCTGAAGATGATAGCTTGCGTTTTCCTCGGGTTCGGGTGCAGGTAGTTTCTGGCGGTCCACAGGGTGATCACATGATGGTCCTCGTTATTCATTTCTACCATCCTGTCGATTTCTGCAATTGACCCTGAGATGTAAATCTGTAGATCATCTGCATATAGCTGGTAGTTGCACATGAGGACAGTAGACAGACTGTTAATGCACAGGCTGAATAAGAGCGCACTCAAGCAGGATCCCTGTGGGGTGCCGTCGCTTACGTCACGCACAGTTGATATCACATTCTCATGGCGAACGGAATGATGCCTCTGTCTGATGAGCGACGATATCAGTCCGCATGCAGATTCGGAGAACCGGAACTATTCGTTGAGCTTAACCTCGAGCAACTGATGATCAACACAATTAAATGCCAGTGGGAAATTAACCAACACCATAATGGTACAACGGTTACTTTCGCCAATGCTGTAGTTGTGCCAAAACCTTTCCTGTAACCCGATTGATTACGCGCTAATAGATGAGTGTTAGTGTTGTCCAGATGATTCGTGATCTGATTGAGTAGGATCTTTTCCAGCACTTTTGAAATAGCAGGTATAACAATATTTCTCAGAGTGTTCTTCAACGTGAATCGTACGTCAAGGATTTGGGAGTTCTGCTAGCTTCAAAACTGAATAGAATACATTTCCAAAGCTTCCAAACTTTTAGTATTTGTTTTTCGTGTTACATGAGAATTAGTTGATGTACACTGTTTAAAAACGTTATATTGTGCTTAGGTTCGTTCTTCGCTTGAATAACGTACGCGGAATAAAATTTGAACAAAATTCAAAAGGATTTCTTTCTGTAGAAAACATTTTATTAAATTTTCTCTCTATATGAAAACATTTGTCAGCTTATTAACTTAATGTAGAAAGAACCTATTTTAATCCATCTAGCGGTGCAATTGTGCCTTTCTCAATCATGAATCACGAGAATGTGTGCGTTGTTTAAATTCATTAAAAAATTTAAAAGCATATATTACATTTTATTATTAAACATCACATGACAACTATATACAGGAAAATAAATCATTATTCGAGTTCTAAAATTTTGAAAAAGAAAAAACAGCTACGGTAATATTGAACTGAAAAAAGGTGCGAAATCGGCAAAGTCCCAAAAAGTCGATTTTTATAAAAAAAAATTTCGAGATAACATAAAATCTCGACGTTTCATGCATTTTAAAGATGCTTGGCATCAAAAATACGAATTCGATTTCTGAAATTTCATGGGGTTCCCCCTTTGAAAAAAATTTTGAGTTCCGGCTTATATGGGAATTTCATATGTGACCGGACGGTTTAGTATATTTTGCCGGACCCATATAAGCGATCCGTACGAAATTTTATAGACATCTGTGGGGATATTATAGCTATCATTTGGGACTAATTTTGTGAAAATCGGCCCAACCATTTCCGGGAAACTGATGTGAGTTCGTAAATTTTGAAAGATGGCTGCTTTTCCCGGGCACTTTCGGAACCGTCTATGGTGGTTAATGTAGTCAACGAAAGTTTGGTTGGCCGTCGGTGACCTAGAACGGCAAATTTAAGTTGTTTGAGAGACATTTTAGCGAAATTTTTACCTTTTTTGCTTTCATCGGAGTATCGGTTTGAATCACAATTTGCTATGTGATCGCACGCCACAACCTGTAACTCCGGAACCGGAAGTCGGATCGGGATGAAATTAAATAGCCATTTACGGGGACGCAATACCTTTCATTTGAGACTAAGTTTAGTTGAATCGGTCTAGCCATCTCCGAGAAACCGATGTGATTGTTATTCTGAATTTAGATACTTCCGCCGGGGCTTCCGGAACCGATGATGGTGGCCAATGTGGCCAAATAGACTTTGAATGGATGTTAGTGATCTAATACTACAAATCGAAGCAGTTGTGGTCATATTTTGGAAAAAATTTCACCTTCAAAAACACATACATACACACAGACATTTGCCGAACTCCGACGAACTGAATCGAATGGTATATGTCACTCGGCCCTCCGGGCCTCCGTTAAAAAATTGGTTTTCAGAGCAATTGCAATACCTTTCTATTGAGAAAGGCAAAAATTGAGCCCATTTGAGAAGCTTTACGACAGTTTGCAGGAACTTTTTGCACAGGAGTCAAAAAATTGATGTTGGTATTTTCTTAATTTCTTTCTTAATTTTGCTTACCATGTTTGTTAGTTTTAGGTCGAAAATTATTGGCATATACTCTCCGCTTCAAATTATCCCAGAAATCCTCAATTGACAGTTATGGTACATTTGGAGGGTTATCAGCCTTTTGTACAAATCATAATCCTCCATGGCGCCAAAAATTTTTTTTTTGCATAATAGCTAGGTGCCCGATTGGGCGTTCGCTGCCATTTTGTTCACATAGTATCTCCTAGCGGGTCGAAATAAACACTGGATGATTAAAATAAGTGGGCCTAGAGTAGGGTGTCTAGTATGGTGCCTTGCGCAGGGTTGCATTTATGTTTTAATGCTAGAAGCGTTGTCCAAATTTCATTCCGCATACGTTATGCAGCTGTTGTTTGGAAACCTTATTATCAAAACGATTGTCCGATTCACACTTCGGCGATTTCCATGGAGATACACTCTAAATCTCCCGTCCTACCCTGATCGCTGCAGCCTCATCGATCCCGATCTCCTATCTGTTCGTCGGGATGTTTCAAAAGCCGATCTTTTTCAATAACAAATCGACACTCCTGATCTTCTCCAGTTATTGGATTTCGACATCCGTCGTCGTAGCCTTCGATCCCATCCATTCCTTCGTCTTCCTATTGCCAGAACCAATTATGAGCCATTCGCCAGTATGTGCCGTTTATTCAACCGATGTTCCCACGTCTTGGACTTTCATCTGTCACGTACCGCCACTAAGCGATTGTTTGTTAATTCCAAGCTTGCTTTTGTCCCTATTTTAGTTATACAGTAGCAAAATTATAGTGTTAAAGTTAGTTTTAGAAATCTGTTGATTTAAAAATAAGGAGGTTTTATGCCTGCTGGAGAAAAATTTTGAGTGAAACCTAGCTCTAGGAGGCTTTTCCTCGTTCCAAATAAAATAATTAAAAAATAAAACAATAAATGGAATTGACCAAATGCCGTTCGCTTCGGATTTCTGGAAGAGCTTTTTCTTGCTGATATATTTAGCGGCCTTTCAAAAGAGAAAAAAAATTGTTACGCAGACTCATTTGCTTGTAATTAGTGCAATAATGCATGCATGACCCGCCGTATAAACAACCAATCATGCAGACGATCTTTGTCGAAGAAGACGCAAAGCAGCCTCGCCAAAAGGTCACCCGACACTAGTTTGAAGGTCCGGTGCGATTGTCATACAAAATATTCGCTCACTAGAGCAAGGGATCATGAAAACAGACAATCTCGTCCTTCAGTAGATACATGCATGTCAAGTCCGTATCGATAACTACACCATCGGTCTCAACTTTGTGAGCGGGCATGTGAACGTTATTCATGAAAGTTTTGTCGCCAGTAACGTCAATTGTTTCTTTACACAAAATATCACAATCCTCAGCTTATCTAGGCGAACTTTCGAGATATCTGGAATAGCTGAATATTTCTGCGTCTCGCGAAAAATTAGAATACCTCGACAACTATCTTTGATCCGAAAGAGGATCGGATACGGTCGAACCCAGTTCAATATGTTTGATTGTAAATGGAAGCTCGGATCTATGGCGACGAATCTTGTTTGACACCCATTTTAGGATCATTTGGGTCAATTGAGGAATACACTTAATATACGGTTGAATGCCAATATTTATGGTTTTCCTGAAATTTTAAATCGAACACACCTCAAAAGAATTGGTACCTCGAAAAAAGTCTCCATGCAAAATTTGAGCCCAATCCAAAAACAACACGCCAAAAAAATATTAATTTTATCGTTGACGTAATTGCAAGCATGACAGAATTTAACAAACCGTAATTCACGAAATGACGAAATATAATCGCGCTCCGTTTAATTTTACATGAAACCTATACATTACATGCGCAGTGACATACAATTACACTTACTGTCATTCAGAACAAACGCTATATGGTCGGTATTAGGTCAGACCGGACTAAGTGACAGTGCATTGATTTCGAGAAAAACGCGTTTAAAGTTTGAATCGCAGCATCCTTTCCATTATAATTGGAAAATAATTTTTGCCATAATTCTTGTTTATTGTGTCATATTTGAAATCTGGTAAAAGTGGAATGTAGATGAAGAAATTCTTTATCCAGTGCTATCATTAACTCATTTTTTTATGTTTTGCGACTTAGTCCGGTCTGACTTAACACCGGCCATATGTGGAGTAAAATTACGTGATTTACGAAATTCAACGATATGTAAAATTAAAATCAAACTTAAAAGTCAGTCATTCTTTATGCTCGTATATGTCAGGGACAGGAGACGTAAATTTACACTATTTTTTCTAGCTGTGAATGTCATGAAGCGTCGAGATCTGGTGTAATGTTAAAAAATGTCTTTGTGGTATAAGGAATATTTTTGAATTGAAATGGGACTTCAGTTTTTATTTTTTGTATGCCAAATGTTATAGAAATCAATGAAATGTCGAAATCTGGTGTCAATTCGAAAAGAAACAATTTTTTTGATTTTCATTTGAAAATCTCAGTTTAAAAATTTAAAGTACCAAAGAGGCTACTTTTGTTAAAACAATTTTTTAGGAGAAGATACAGGATCCGTTGTTTCATACAGTTCTAAAATATTTGACATAGAAAATAAATTAAAAGCAGCGTTTTGTAAACCCAGTATCAACTCAAATCCAGAATTTTCCAAGCTTCATAAAGGTTATCTTAAAACAAAATTCAGGGTGGCAGTAGATTTCGGCGTTTTATTGCATCAACCATTTAGCATAAAACATTCACATTCATGTTTTGAATATTCTAAGGGTTCTTTTGTGTTTTTTCACGGGTGAAAGCTTTTTGCACCTTCGCCGATTTACTCAACCCCTTAATCGCGTTCGATTGAGCTAAACTTTTATATGTTGAGATGCTTTCGGTTAATAAATTCGATTACCTGTTTTCCATACAGGCGATTCTGCGGTCGTCTGAATAGATGCTCCCTCTGTCACCTTCAAACACCTAGCATCAACTGATTTCCTAAATATACAGTAAAATATTTGTGGCTGGAATTTACATGACATGAACGACAGTCAAACATGAATTGAGTAGGAAATAGGTGGGTCATACCCATGTACACAAATTATTATTTGAAGGTCGAACTGAAAAAGAAAGCCGAAGTAAACACCAAAGGAGCGCAAAACTAAGACTCCGCCAAGGGCGCCAGAAGACCATGTTACGGCTCTGGTAAACAACGGAACTTTTTTTAAATTCGATTATAGAGGTTTTAACCATAGGATTATTCGTATAAGGTAATCGATTTACCAAATACTTTCATACGCTATGCCCGCCCCCAAAAATAGCTAAATTTTTATATCAGTGGGACATCAGTCCCGACCAGTTGTTTCAACGTACACGAAAGATGCTTTTGTTATGAATACAGTGTCTAGCCAGCGACTCAGTCAGCTGTTAGTTACTACCGGGGAGAATCTAATACACAAAATTTCAAACTTAACCGAAAATCCCATACAAACTTCAAGTACTATGTTGGTCCGGTAACTAGTCTTTTTTTTGCAATCCAGTTTTGAATGATGCTACTGTGATTTTGTACTTTTCAGTGACTTCTTTGTAATGAATACAATGCAGTTACGAACAAAAATATAAAAACCAATATTTTTTTATTTTTCCTTTAAACCATATGAATTGCATAACAATTTTATAAAGGAAACATTCCTGTTTTAATGAAAATTTGGAAAAAAAATTCACTCGTCATCGTCATCAAAATCGATCTGAACTCAGGAAAATTTCGAATATTTCGCAGAATGCACACTCAATTCTGATCGGTGATATCCGCGTACAGCGGAATAATCAGTAAATGTTTTCAACTGATATCTCAGAAAAGTAACTTACTGATTTTCAGCGATATATTTTCCGAGTTTCAGTGAAAAAAACGTCACTTGTACTAAGATGTGCACAAAAGCTTTGTTTGCTGTGCAGAACTCGGCGAACGACGCGAAAAAAAGCTGAGATTAGTTAAAAAGAAATTAAATGTGTGTACAGTGTACAACCACTAGAACCGAATCTCCAGGAAATTGCTAAATCATGCTTCAAATCCGAGAAGCACAGATTAAAACAAACGAAAGAATAACGTCACGCGCCATTTATTTCACCACCTTCCTTGAACTACTTGGCAGCGCACCAGAAAACAAAAACTGTCATTTCCTCTCCCTTTTCCACGGCCGAATACCATCATCGTACAACTTCACATAACAGCACTTAAAAAGTCATAAGCCCCTACCACTACCGGGGAAAACAGCAAACCCACCTTTCCACAATCGCTTCGCGTTCGGGAAAATATACGACATACCATCAGCATCGTCTGATGATAACAGGAAGACAGGATTCTGTTTTCCGTTTCCTGTTTCATTTCGCTCAACATACATAGCAATGACTCGTCCCGAAATCGGTCCGAATCTATGTGCTGATGTTACCCGCTGCCCGCCACCGAGCGTCGACGAGTGCCAGTTCGTTTGATGGGGCCCTGTATAACAGTCATTGCGCATGCGACACCTCGCTTTGGTCCTTCGTGCTTCCGGTTGCTTTGATGGAACGGCGGATGGTGTCCCTCCTATTCCTCCCGCCACTACATTGCATTGCTTCAAACAGGAAGCTGATCATGGTTTCGTGCAGTGCAGTAGAAGGGTCCCATTCCCAAACACCCAACATTATCAGGCAGAACCCCGGATGGGGTGAAAGTTCGATAAACTCGTACTGAAATTTGTTGAACGTGACAAGAGTCAAACGGGCGGCGGGGGGTTTCCGGTACCGGGGTGGCTCGGAATATGCCGAAAAGGGCAGCTTTAAACAGTTGAATATTTTTGGGGCATCTTTTGCAAATACACACAGGTTGATTTTGGTTGTAACGTTGTTTTAGGTTTTAAAACGCAAAGGAAATTATTTGAAACAAAACCGTGTTCGATTTTTTTATTTAAAATTTAATTAAAACGATAAAAAAGTATCTGATTTTTTCAACCTAATGCTTAGAGGCATCCTCATCCGGCGACACTTCCAAAACGCCAAACTCCATCAAATGTTGAACCACATTGTGCAGATTGTCACCGTCAACCTTGCAGTATTCTGCGCCCCGTAACTGCGCCTGCATCAGATTCAGCAGAAACTGGCAGATCTGGTCGGTCTGCCCACTGAACATCTGCTCGACGGTTGCCTGCAGTTTACTGTTGCAACATTGCAGCGTCTTGAACGACTTTTCCAGTAGATGGCCATCGTCATCTCCGCTGCCCTCTTCCATCAATCGTACTATCCGAAGAAGAGATTGGTTCGCTAGGAGCAAGTCTTGTCCCAAGGCCGACATTTCACTTTTTAGGAACGATAGAATCGGAAACGATTTCTCGCATTCGGCCGTGGCTCGGTCCTGCTCCGAGTGTGCTTCCTGGCTGTCGGACATCTTTCTGCCACGATTGTGATGGTTTTACAAATAAAACAACTAACTCGATTCGCGATTACTGCGATCGGCTTAAATTTTACTTGATAAAGTACGATTTACGCGATACTTCAGCTTCCTTCACCAGAACAGGATGTTGATTTAACGTCTCTATTCCACCAAGATAAGTCCGAATGCATTTCTCGTGTACTTACTCACGTTCAGTACGTCAAAACTGTCCGCGCCGTTGGCGTTGTGTGTGACCGATTTTGCACTACATGTAACTAATTTTGACGTTCCGTCTACGTGCTGTACCGGGGATGGATGACTGACCGATCATGTAAACGACACTTAATTGTTCCCTATAAGTGGACTGCCTCATGCCAAGACGGGAAGGTCGTAGCGTAGTATGTTGGGACTTAGCTACCGATACCTCATGGCGTGGCAGAGGAGTGAAAGGGTGAGCATCCAAGTCAGTCTCACACGGCATGTTAAGGGTGAGCACAAAAGTCAGCCTCACATGGTATGGTAGAGGCTAGCACAAAAGTCAGCCTATCAAGGAATGAAAAAGGTGAGCACACAAGTCAGCCTCGCATGGTATGTCAGAAGTGGGGCCTAAGAAAAATGTCCCAGTAATACCGAGAGGTAGTTCCTGGGAGGAATGATGGCGGAGCCCAATGGAGTTTAGTCGGTATTAATCGCTGGTCATCATTCGAGCCCGACACGCCCCCAGTACACCCCGTGTGGTAGATTGGACCCTACCAATAGCACGTGTACTGGTCTAGGACGTAAAGGTCTTCTCCATTGTAAAAAAAACGCTTAATTGTTCCAGAAACAGTGAAAATTGCGTTGATGTGCGCACACAATTTTAATTATTTTTCTTTCCGAAATATAAATACAGAAACTACTTAGTAAAATGATCTACATAAAATATATCTTGTCTTTTTGTAAATTTTAACTATTCAACAATTGTTCAATTTTCACTTAACCCTTTGCGACGCAGTGGGACGTATACGTCCCACCTACTTCTCCTAAATTTTTATTGGATTAGTGTTAGTAGTTAGTTAGTGTTGACATATAAATACAAATTCTTTCTTTTAATCACCCGATTCAATCGCCATTTGGAATCGCCATTTTGAAATTTACATTTTCGACGTCAGAATCCGAATCAGCGACCCCAAAAACCCCCTTGTATGATGTTTAAGGCCAATATAAAACACATGAAATTTAGACAAGCACAGTCGCCATATTGGATCCGCCATTTCAAATTTTACATTTTCGACATCAGAATCAGCGACCCCGAAAACCCATATAAAGCTAAAAATAACAGTATTAACAATGAAAAAAAAATCGCGTCGCAAAGGGTTAAGAAACAAAAAGTAAATAAATTGCGTTACAAAAACTTAATCTGGATAGCCACAGCCATCGATTAGGGCTTCATGTATTTACTGTGGCGTATGCAATCGTGTGCGCAGTCGCAAGCCGCGCCGCTGAACGGTGGTTGATGGAATAAGAGGTCCGAATTGCCCCGTATGCACATTTCGCACAACAGTGGTGAACGTCTTGAAAATATCTGTGTTTTCACCCAAACAAAAATCATTCCATATAATAGGAGCCTCAAGCTTTCCACAACACTTACCTGTTACTTTTTTCTTATTACTTTTATTACTTTAATAACGGTTTTACCGTTTTAATGATTTTTGAATTTTTGTATAAGTACGGCAGTCAGAAAGTCTAACGGTTTTCTAAGAAATCGAGGGGGTCTGAACTACCTCCTAAGCTACAAATATGAAGTTTCTGACAAAAATATCATGCTAAGTACATCCTAAAAAGTTTTTACCATATGCTTATAGTCCTAAATTTACCCTAAAATTCATCCATGCACACCTAACCCTTAACTAGATTGTGCTAAAAAATTTTAAGAAATTTGATTTTTCAAGGTAAAATATAAATATTTTTCAATGTATGGATTACAAATTGAAAGGGTATATCCTATTTTTAATCCTTCCCAAACTCTTCCAGAAAAACTATATTTCAACATGTCAAACGGGAGTTAGAGATTTTTAAAATTTCGACTTATTTCTTCAAACTATTTCCGATGCCCGTTTATCCTAGTTCCAGTTAAAGTACTAAGCTGATTTTTGCCAGTCCATTCCCTGAAAATTTCATCAATATCGGAGCACATCAATACGACCTCTCAGTCTATCTTCTGACCTCGCACAAAGCAGAAGCAAAAAATCGCTACACTATAGGCATCAGTGAAGCAAGCCAGCGGTTTGTTCTATACCCAGAGCACAAACAGTATCCCCTCAGTTGCCCCCGGCTGCACAGAGAAATGGGTCCGCCAAAGGAAACAAAAGTACCCGTTCTACGGGATAACACAATTTCGACTTTAATAAAGCTCGTGTTAGACTCACAGTTCAAAGGTAGAACAACTAGTTAAAGTTAAAATGAAGCTTAATTTCGCGGAAGTTATGTACATTCAGCTTCACCATGTAAAAAACTGTGTTTTGATCACCTTAAGAAATTTGGCACAGGCAGAAAACTTCATTGCAAAGAACAACATGCAACAAGGTCGAATTTAATTGCATCAGAATCAAGATCTCTGTGTATATGGAAAATGACACGGTGTACGTTCGTATCGTATGATCTGGCACCGCGCACTAAGAAAGATTACTTCAAACGAATTATGTCGCAATACGGTGAAGTGGAATCTATTACGAATGACACTCGGCATCATTTCCCAACGGCGTTCGTATTGGGATGACGCCAGTAACTAAACCAATACCTTCTTACATGACTATCGAATGTAGATCACCGAAGGATGGCGTCGTAACCATGGCAAACGTGCCATTTCTGTAACCAGACAGCCCACTACAGAAAAACATGCTCCGAAACAACCAGTCAAACTCATCTACTAGCAAGCCACCGACACTTACAGATAAACCAAAAACAACGACCCAATTAACCAATAATGAAAGGACAACGACCACGACAACCGCTCCCAAAGCAACAACTAGTGTTACCAATAAAGAAGCAAATACCGAGTATGCGTGCCCCAGGGATTCGCGTCTTCTTCTCAGCACAGCTACTTATGACAAACTGGATTGCTACGCTTGATCTCCCGTTTTAAAGGCGTCCCTACCTTTTCGAATCGTCGCTTGCACTCCTCTCTCACTCTCCGAGCCCGCCTTCTGGTTCTAAGACAAGCTACTCATGTAAGGACATGCTGAATAAAGTCACAAGGTGGCAGCTAAAATGGCTGGCGTCGTTTTTGCTTTTTCTTTTTATTTCATCGTCAAAATCAAAATATTACATTGGCGCGCAAGACAAAATCGTTTGTAACCTAAATGTCTTATCTCAGATTGCTTAGAAATTGTATCACTGTATGTAAGCAGGTTAGCACATGCAGATGAATAGATTCTCTTCACGGAATTTTGATTTGCTTTTGAAGTTTGTACCTTTTTATTTTTTAAAACAAATGAAACACGTGGTACAAAAATCAGTCAGCTGATTGCTGAACGGTACGCTTGTGTGCGTGCCTTCTCCTATCGGTATAGTACGTTCTATCCGCACTTAGATGCTGAACGTAACCCGAACATTCCCGAGCATAACCGACCTTCGTTGTTATTTTGGCATCACTTCACCACAACCAGTAAGCTGTGCGTCCACTGCATGGCTCCAGTTTTCGTGGCATTGCATGGTCACAAACCGTCACAATCCTTCTTGTTAGATCAGCCGCATCAACGTACTTGATTCCACTGTTCGCCCAAGTGACTCAATCAAGAGGTTTTTGCTATAGACTTTCGTCTTCCACTTTAGCTTGCCGGTCCTCCTTCTCCGTGCTGCAGCAGGGTTCCATTGACTCATGAGGTAACGGTAGTCGCTGCGGGAATACTTCCTGCACATTCTCCAGTCTATGTTCGCCGTCAGTCAAGAACTACAGAATGTGGCGGAAGTTGTCTCGGTACCGATGTCCGCTTCGTGAACCAATATGGCCCCAGTTTTGTCACGATACCTGGAGCCATTTAGCTTCCGCGATCTCCGCGGCGGTAGACCTAGCCTCCACAACGAGCCGACCGGTATGTGTCGAGGTCTGCCGAAAATTTTCACTACAAAAAACATTCTCACAAGATAACTTTTGCAAATGGAACTTCGAGAATTCCATTTAAAATATTAGGCGTATTTTGGTTGGACATATTCAATTTTTTCAAATTTCTTTAAAATATTTCGGGGAGGGTTTTGTCCCCAAATCTCCCCCCCCCCCCGCTACTACGCCACTGAGTACCAGTGATGACATAGACATGAACGATAACGCGAGATAAGGCAGACTGAATCATCCCCAAGCTGCAATGGATAAGGTAACTAATGCCTCGCCGCCATGGAAAAGCATCTCAACACGCAGTAGCAAACTGCGTCAACAAGATCTTGGTATTTTTTAGTCTCACTTAATGTAAAACTTCAAAAGATCCACGGCACAGTTGTGCTAACGTATTAAGCCGTGTCAAATAAATCTATAGAAAAAAGGAGTTCTCGAGCAGAGGTGTGCCCACTTTTGAAAAAGTGGTTCTTATGTTTTTGCCTTTCTCAATAGAAAGGTATTGCAATTGCTCTGAAAATCGACTTTTTAACGGAGGCCCGGAGGGCATCTTTCAAAACTAGCAAACTCGTATCAGTTTCTCGGAAATGGTTGGGCCAATTTTCACAAACTTAGTCCCCAATGATAGCTATATTATCCTCACAGATGTCTATAAAATTTCGCACGGATCGCTTATATGGTTCCGGAAATATAGACTAAACCGTCCGGTCACATATGAAATTCCCATATAAGGGACCGTACACTAATTACGAAAGTATTTTTAGAACATTCCAAGCTCCCCCTCCCCCCCAGATAAGAATTCGTAAGATTTTGAAGTCCCCCTTTCCCTAAATAAGATCTTATCACGATTTTCGTAATTAAAAAATCATATTGTTAATTCATTAAATAAGATAGCGAAAACGATACTTATAGAATTATTTCAAGAAAATTCTTGACAAAATTTAACTGCATTCATCTGTAGTAATTTTATTTGCATCCTAGTAGAACAACTAATGGGTGATATTTATTAAAGCCAATCTGTTCCATATAATCTGCTTCGCTGTATTCCATTTCCTTTGAATCTATTTTCTTGTGATGCAGAGCTCATAAGAATTTATAATCTGTTCTGACATGAATTTGTTCTGAGCTCCAACTGTGACGATTATCGTAGGCATAGCTCCGACATCTTCGAATTTTCTTGAAATAAAATACAGTTCACACTCTGGAAATATACGGCCCACAAGATCTGTCACCATCGCATGACAGAACATACCTTGCGGTTTGAACAAAAAGTATGAATAGAAGGATATTGGACCATCAGCACGAAGAGTGTCAGCACTTCTTAACTTGTAAGGCATACTGTGACCCCAGTTACCGAACAGAACAGTGTGCCACCAAGCGTCGAGAAATTGATGTAACTGCTCTAACACCATCGACAATTAACCCATTCATGTCCATGTTGTTTGTGGACAACACCGTTTTTAAACAACTATAACTTTTGATTGAGGCGAGATATACTCACAAAAACAAGTAAGGCTCATTAATGTGATTATTGCCTTTAATTTGAGTATTAACAGTTACAAGGATCAGTTCTAGAACTGAAGTTATTGCAATTAGTCTGATTGGATTCCGATGGAGCAGTGCTGCCAGAGACAGTTTGCGTTGACGACTGAAAATGATTATTTCTTATATCTTCGTTATGGTGCAATATTATTGAAAACTGATAAAACTTAGCAATTTAGACTGTAGTTGGCTACGTTTTCCACGTAATTGGGCTATTGTTATTAGTCTAGGGGAATTGTATTAAGCATTGGAAGGTAAAAATCGAGCTTCTACCACTGCCATGGAAGCACCTATCTTTATGAAAATAGGCTTTTCGTCTTTCTTGACCCCACCGTATTCAAGGAAAAAACCCTACATACACTAGAAAAAAATTGGACATGAAAGGGTTAAGACGCTCCTCACGATGGCAACAATAAACAAAATTACATAATTAATTTAACAATCATATCCTGCTGTTGCAAAACACTTCAATTCCAGGTCCACCATTCCTTGGCTATGATGTACAATATGTGCTAATTTTGTTTGATATAGAAAATGAACGGCACAAATAATAAATAATTCTTATGTAAAGAATATTTTTCTTATTGATTTTATTTTCATACTTTTTTATGATATTACGTAAGAAAGAACAAATCCTCCCTCCCCCTCAGATAAGAATTTGTAAGATAATTTGAAACTCCCCCTCCCCCCATATGCCCTTACGTAATTAGTGTATGGCCCTTTATCACAATTTTATCACCTAACTTTTCACTTTTATCAGTAATTTTCACCTCGTCGCCAATATGCGATGGCCGATGTAGGGGAGAGGGGGTAACAGTGAAACACATTTTTTCTACGATTTAAATTTGATGATAATACATGATATTTGGGTAGCCAAAAGTGGTACATAATACCACTCTATTATTAAGTAATACATATAATTTTGCCTTTCTCATATAAAGAAAGGCTATCACTCCAAAAATCGATTTTCCAACCGAGTGTCACATACCATTTGTGTGCGTATGTATATGTATATCTGTGTGTCAAATAAAGTCACTTTTTGGTTCATATTTATGATTCTTCAGAAAAAATTGTTCATATTGCGAAGGATGCTCGTAAATATTATAAAGACATTCGTGTATTTTATGGAACAATTCGTTTGAATTATGTAACAGATTCGTGATAAGCGTTCGAAAGTCTCAGTGTACTCAGACAACAAATTTGTTTTGCTCAGCTCTTGCGAACAGAAAACCCGTCGACGAACATTTTTCATTGGTCCTATTCTTTAGATGTTGGATGGAATCGACGATTTTGTCGGACATCGAACCCACCCGAGTAACGCCAGAAGAGATAAACAAGAAATACTCAGCTGATCTAAAAACGTCTCATGGAGTCGAATTAGAGATGATTGTGACGTTTTGAGGGCCTTTGTGGTACATTGAACAGGTTAACGGTGAAACCACGCGTCGCCTCTGAATGGAAGGTATAAAATGCAGTTGGATGTTGGACCCCCACCACCCCGCACTTCAAAATATGTTAACATGAACACAACATTGAACTCACGCTGATTAAGCTTGTAAAATATTATTTTTTTGTTTGTTTCAAGTGTGTCAGCGTCGACATTTGCTTATCAGGTTCGTGATAGTCGTGCACTTATATATGCTTATCAAGGGTAATAAGAATGTAATACACACCAAAACAATCTGAATTTTATCATTGATGTAATTCCAAACTTGCCACAATCTAACAAACCGTAATTGACGAAATGACGAGATTTTACCGGGTTCTGTTTAATTTTACATAAAAGATGTACTTTTCATGCGGAGTGACATAAAATTACACGCTTTAAGATTTTAAACAAACGCCACATGTGGAGTAAAATTACGTGACTCGCCAAATTCAACAACATGTAAAACTAAAATCAAACGTAAAACTATGTCATTTTTGATGCTCGTATATGTCATGGTCAGGAGACGTAAATTTACACGATTTTTTCTAGGTGTTATTTTGAACGTAGCCAGGCATTAAATCATTGTTTGAGTAAATGAGAAAGGTACAATTGCACCACTAGGTGGATTAAAATAGGTTTTTAAATCCCTTTATTGCTCGAAAAAAATATTTTTTGTGCTTCACAACTAGTATATATTATAGTTCCAACTTTACAAGATCTAAATTTACCTATTTGTTGTGTCAAGAATAAATCTGGAAAATATCGAAAATAAGCACGTAAATTAACCCTCCAAAAGTAAGGTAGGGCACTGAAGGCACAACGCTCTAAAATTCAAGCGAAATCGCCGTAGAGCTTCATGCGGTCTACCTGATAATGTTGCTGTTTGTTTTGGATTGAGGTTTAACCTTAGGGTCATTTGCCTCTTTTCGCGTTAGAGAAATTTCTTTATAAAAATAATCCTATGTACGGGATTGGGAGTCGAACACAGATGAGTTTTGGACAAGGCATCGATTTATCAACTATGCTATGCCCGTCCCTAACCTAAATAAAGATAATGGCGCAAGTGCCGGAGGGATCGAAAATTTCCACGGTTGTTTGCTGCTCGTTTTGCAAGAAATTTTAGGAAATTTATAAAAAAAAATCTCGCATGGATTTATAACCTAACCTGTTGTGTTTCCGTACTTCATGTACCTCACCACAATACAGAATGGTCGAAATGACACTTCAAAAAACAAACTTCGTGACATTAATTCAAATAAAGCCATTATTGGTAAAAAAGTGAATCACGTATCGGTCGATAGCATCCGCTATCCCACACATTGGTAATTTGGAGGTTATTCGCTTGCTCATTCCTTTTCCCTTGTATTTATCCACTTTGCCTCAAAAGTTGTGTAAAGAGGCAAGTGGGTAGGTATGTAGGAGCGAAAGGGGACTAGCTGCACCACCGCAACGAGAGGATGCACCCCCAAGTAGTAGGCCCTGCACTTTCTGGGACCATGGCCGCCGTCGTTGCTTGCTAGCTGATGCTACTGCTGCTACGTTGGTCAAGGTGGCACGACGGATCTCTGCGCTGCGCCACTGATGTTGAAGGCCAATGACCTGTGGTGCGCTGCTTGAAGTGTACCAATACTCGTACGTACGCGGATAGCCAAACTTGCATGGCTTTGTTCACTAGCCATCATCATTGACTGTGTCTGTGTGTGAGTGCGGTGTGATTTCAAATGCTGCTCGCTGTTTTTGTATGTGATGCACTTTTTGCGTTGTTTGTTTTTATTTTTATTTTTCGCGAATTCGTGCGCTCTTGCTGGCGGCAGTGTTTTTTTCCTGTTCGTTATTCGCCAGCCGCTTTTGTGTCATCGAAGCTTCGCACTTCCTTCGTGTATTTTTTTATTTGCTTTTTGCCACGTTTGTCTAGGTCTCGCTACATGTCTTGGCGTTGTTTTGCTGTACAAACTGACTGCGAGGAAAGAGGAGGTTTTAATTTATTATGCCGTGGCGAGGTTGCATAGGAAAAAAGTGAATGGGATTACATATATAGATGATGTGAAGCAATAAATCTCTTTAACGGTAATTTTTGACGACTTTTGGGGTGGGATGGGATATTGACACATATAATTTGCATGGCTCAGTACATAACTATTGTATAAAAGATATTCGATAGAAAATTTTAAATCAATTCACGAAATAAATAAAAATAATAGTATCCATGTATCCAAATCCATCAAAAAGTAATCGAATACATTTACATAGTATACCAAGTATCAGTAAATGTCAAGATAGCGGAATAACGTGTAGGTATTTCACAGTGCCAGAGCTTTATTTTGTTACACGCCAACTTCTGAAGAAAGCTTCGTCGACACTAAGTGGACTGTCGCTTTATCTAAATCGTCGTAATATTGTAAGACGAAGTATTTTTACCGTGTTTATCTAGAGGGTTTTTGGAATACAGTAAACAGATGTACGAATAACAAAGATCACCAGAGCAGTATTATTCTTTGGCACTAAAGTACAATGTAGTATACAATTCTTCGTTATTGGATACACAGAAGATCTTGAAGATGGTAACTAAATGGTAGTTAAATGGTAGTTTAATAGTTGAATTAGAATTATGGAATATATCAGTAGTATTTGCATTATGGTGAGTATTATATGAATAGTTTGGAAATAGTTGAGAAAGTTTCTGGAATTGTTTTTATTTTATTTGCCATGAGATTGTTGTATCCAAATTTGTATTCGAGTAACTTGTTTTGTGAGAGAAAGCAGTTAAGCTCAAAAATTCTAACCCAATACGTCTATGACTTTAATGTTAAAATTTGTCGCTAGGGTTCCATTCACTATATACCATCGTATAACAAAACGAGTGATGTTCAATTCGAAAATAAATTGCACACGTTCATCAGTCTATAGATCCTAACATGATACATGAACAATAACTACGAATGACGGCACAGACGCCAGCAGTTTGAATGCACCTTGTCTCATATCAACGAGCTGGAGTTTTGCTTTGTTCGATGCGTTGCGTCGCTGTTTCTCGAGAATCGACATTTAACGAACACCTACTGGTATTGAGTAGCGGTGAACCACCTACACCTAGGCACCACTTGCAAAACTGGGATGGTGTTTGATTGGTTGGGAAAACAATCGCGGAAAGTAGCTTTATTAGAACGGAATGAACTCAAATGTTTTTTGAATCTTTCCATTTTAGCAGTTTGCATCGTAAATGATATTATCTTTAAAATTAGAGGACTTTTTATAAACAAAAAAAATTATATTTAGGATTGACAGTAAAATTCTTTGTTGTTTTATAACAGTTATTGATATAAATAATAAGCAGAAAAATCTAGAACAATCGGCAATATTTTCCTAAAAAATGAATTTACATAAACACGGTATAATAATCTACTAGGAATGCGTCGAATCCTGGGCATGTAAGTTACCAGTTTCTAGGGAGATTATCTTTTTGTTGGCGAAGAAGCATATTTACTGTCGCCTGTAACTTGGGGGATCACACACTGGCCGCTTTCTTTAGAGCCGTAGTACTCGTCTCTGCTATCGGTACTGCTAGTATCTTGACTTACAGTCGATTGCTCTAATTGACTGTTTCGTCTTCGTGATTTACGATTGTGCGTCGCCTTCAGTGTTGTTTACCTCTTCGATGGCACTTTCGTAGTGCTGGTTCTTGATTTAAAGAAGTGATTTCTGATTGTCAAATAAACATTCGTTGATGGTTGCAGTTGCAGTGAGTGAAGGTTCTGATTGGGGAGTAGTTTGTGGTTTTTCAAAATATGGTTCAAGACTATTTGCTAATTTTGATTGTAGTAATTTTCTAACTAAGCAATCAATATGCTTTATAAAGGGAGTACTCCATTAGGTATACATACGTTCGGCATAAGGACGTTAGGCATACGTACGTATCAGGGCCGCAGCTTGGTCTTCTGGCGCCCTTGGCGAAGTCTGAAGTTTGTGCCTCTTTGATTTTTATTTTAGTTCTTTAGTATGGACATGGAAATGACACACTTATTCTGATTTATTTTTTGACTTAAGAAGATTTTTTACGGAAGGCGAAATTTTTTAAAGTTGCGTTATTGTCAACGCTAGCAGCATTGTCAGCGCATACACTGATAATATAAATTCGTAAATATAATGAAATTGATCGTACAATGCACGAATTCATTCGTCGTTTTCTGCAACGAAGTATTTTCGTACATTGTAAATAGTAGGTTTCGTTCATTTCATGAACAAGAATGGCCGCTTGATGAACGAAAGCTTTCGTAAATTTTACATAATTATTATATACTGCACGAATGTTATCGTTGATAACGACATTATTTTTCTTGAATGGAACGGAATATTTTGTTTATTTTAATAAACGTTTGTGTATATTACGAACGATTTCATTGGTCGCACGAATTCAATTCGTTCATCTTAGAAAAGTTTTCGTATTTGTTACCCTCATATTTTTTCCATGCGATCTTTTGGAATCGATGTTTGACAACACCGATTTTTTTTCACAATTAAAAAATCGATCTGGCCAAATCGATTTCATTGTGGTATGGAGAAATGGCCACTTGATAAACGAAAGGTTTCGTAATTTTTACTTATTTAGTGTACATTGTACGATTATTGTATATGATAACGACATCATTTTGGTGAATGAAACGAAATGATTCGTTTATTGTAATAAAAGTTTGTGTACATTACGGACGATTTCGTCGGTTGCAGGAATTCATTTCGTTTATCTTAGAAAAGTATTCGCATTTTTACCATATTTTTTCAATCGATCTTTTAGGATCACAACAATGATCGATAACATATTTTATTTTTTCAACTAAAAGGATCGATCTGGCAAAATCGATTTTATTTCAACTTGCTCAACTCCATTGAGGACTAGAAAGATTGTGGTGTGAAGTAATAGCCTCTTGATGGACGAATGCTTTCGTAAATTTTTCATATTTAGTGTACATTGCACGAATGTTATTGCTGAAAACGGGAATGTAACAAAATGTTTCGTTTATTTTAATAAACGGTTGTGCATATTACGAACGATTTCATTGGTCGCACGAATTAATTTTGTCCATCTTAGAAAAGTTTTCGTATTTAATAGCATATTATTTTGACATTCCTCCAGCAGAGAAAAACTCAAACTTCTTCATAAAAAACCAACGAGCAGTTTGCGATGGCTCAACTGGATTCGTACTGCTCCGGATTATGGATCAACAGGAAGCGAAAGAGGTTCAGGAAATCTTCCTGAAACCGAAGGACACGGATACGGTTACTAAATAGTCAGACCGAGACCGTCGTGATGATCAACAATTATTGACTCCATATTCTACTTATATCGAAGCTCTTTTGACGTTGACGGTTTGACGAATTGTGCTCGTAAATATTATTAAGACATTCGTATTTTGCAGTGAACAATTCGTTTGCCTAATGAAACCGTTTCGTAATTAACCAACGAAAGTCGTTCACGAAAAACTCGTATTAAAAAATAAAAGTGTTGCAATAGAATTACGAATGATTC
The DNA here is from genome assembly GCF_030247195.1 of Topomyia yanbarensis. Lineage (NCBI taxonomy): Eukaryota > Metazoa > Arthropoda > Insecta > Diptera > Culicidae > Topomyia > Topomyia yanbarensis. Next base: position 143,335,745 of record NC_080672.1, on the reverse strand, counting down.
ATCATATGTACAAAAAATTCGTATATTTTATAAAAATTATCTGCACGAATCTAATTTGCAGCGATTTACGAATATATTCTATCAGTGTATTCCAACCAGTCAATTGTTGATTATGGCACATCAGAGCTCATAAAAATTGACATCCCAGAGAGAACTTAAAAGAGGATCGAAATTCAATTCATACCGGCTGCGCTGAATGAAATGTTTCAGTTGTGTTTCTCGTTCATTCATTCGTTCTGTGTGTATTCATTCAGCTCTTTTCGGGTCAAGGTCAACTTCAATTCAAGCAAAAATGCATCAGACATAACTTACGCAGTTATACTTATACTCTAAAATGTAAAAGATACTACCTTCTGCCATCGATTTATCCTCATATAACAAATGAATGATTTTATTGGTGAATGAGTTTTATTTCCTCTGAACTAACGGAATCGATTCTGCGTGAAATTTCAGTCAACTTGAAAGTGAATAAATGAGAGAGGTGTGACATTTATTACATTTATACCTTGATCAATGGGTACATGTACAGGGTGCGCCAACTGGATGTACCCTTTTGCAACATTGAACAACTCCGCCATTTTCAGCCGTAATTCACAAGTAATCAAATTTTTTTAGGATATTTTATGCCATTTATTATAAACCAGGTTTGGAACACAACGTCGAATAAATGACCACCACATTTGACACACAACAAGCAGTCCTTTTGCGGGCATTTTGCTTGACATTGGAAAGCATTTCGGGCTTAATCGCAGCAATTTCAGCTTTGAGTTTGTCAAGGTTCTTAGATTTCTTTACTTTTCTTGTAACCCTACAGGTGTTGAAACTGAATGCTGGTTTCGGTAAATGCTCGCAGAAATAGGCAACTGATTTTGAGATTTCGCATCACCGTAGAGTATATCATGAGATTTGAATCATAAGTCCATCCATCATTTGGCAAATGGAGTGGAACAGAGATTCTTTTATGATCTATTACTGAGCATCCAGCTATACTTCGAGCAAAGATGTCCACATGTTTGTTTTACTGTCCTAGGACTAGTCTTTCAATTTATTAAATCTCCAGGTATTTTTAGTATTTCACTTTGCCCCGGTCTCTAGGCTCGTGCATAAATGATTTTTCTTGCAAAAACCCAGCTGATGGTAAAACGATTGTCGAAGATGATTCGTCATCACTTCGGCTTTCCGTTTCGAATCATACACATTGATCTCGATCCGATCATATCTGAACTTCTGTCGGATCAAAAGTAATATGTCAGATATCATAAGTTCGCCCAGATGAGTTCAAAATTATGATATTCTAAAGCAAACAAATGACGATACTGGCGACAAGTCTTTTGTAAAGAACTACCGCGTCTACATGCTCGCTCAAAGAGTTTAGATCGAAGGTGAGGTCATCGATTCGAGTTTATCATGGGATCTATCGAAACACAGGGTTGGCTGTTCCAAGGACTCATTGCTCCAGTAAGCGAAGATATTGATTGGTGGTCGCATTGGACGGGACAAAATTATCTTCCACCGTAGACTCGTATCGGGTAACCTTGGTGAGACTGCTTCCTGATTACATCTTCTCCGGCAAGGTTCGTCCATCTGATCGATTGTTTATCCCAGGCGTCATGATTTGCGCATATAGATACTAACAAATGAGTCATTGTGGTAATAAAACGCGGTGTGGCAAGTACGCCGAGATTCATTAAGATGGCTTCTGTATTGAGACCGCTGAAAAGTGTGCTTATTGTGGGGAGAATCCACATGATATATTACCATGTCCCGCATACAAACACTGCCCGAATAATCTAAATCTTTTCATGAAATGCCTCCAAATATAACAGCTCGAACAAACCCTGACACAAAGCTGAAGCAAACAGAAACTTGAGATCAAACCACGAGTTTCTAGCGCTTTCAGAAACACCAAAACTGCCGTGATGTTTCAACCAGAGATTGAACTTAATGCAGGATTGGTTGGGCCTAGATTTGGACGCCGTGAACTTTGTGATATTTCGATAGTCCCGGTACCGGGGACACTTCAATTCTCATGTTACGAAATGAGCTTAAGCTATCTACCTTACTACCCAATATTTGCGACAGTTGAAGAAAATGGTCTGTTGTACTGTTCATTATCACACATCTATTCTACTTGTCCTTCTATGTAATCTGAAAAAAGGAGTCGCTTTCATGGTTTTTTTTTCATTTCGCCTTCGTTTCATCAGAATCCGCTACTAATTTAGTTCCAGGAGTAAGATAGTGCCTTTTCATGAGAAAAGTTCTACTTAAGCGCGATGTCCCCCAAGAAAAAGAGTCCCGTTAAGCAGACGAGAACTATTGAAATTGAATCTCGGTTCGCAAGAGCAAGCCAATTCAAAATGCACTATGCTAAAATTCTTACGAAAAAGGGAAATTTAGATGAAAACCAATTTTTCTCCACTAAGGGGAAAGTTGGGTAAAAGCTTGAACAGAACCGAAGCATTTTTTCTTACTACTGAAAATTTCTTCAAAGGTAAAAATTTGCTTGTCTTGTGGGTCTAAAAGTGCTTTTTCACACATCGTATACACGGCTCAAGGATAAAATGTCCAGCTAGCAGAGTGTTCTGCGAATTACAGAAGGTTTACACTGGAAGAAAATTGCAACCAACTCAAGATTCACAATCCGAAGGAATTCAAGCAACCATCTGACAGACGTGTCCGCCCCATCTGCGGGACATTCTCACCAGCAAGAGGGCACAACCCAGCCAGTATTTCAGATAAGTGAGAGATTTCCAATTTTCCTTACCTTACCGATCAACTTTTTATTCTGCTATATAAACTTGAAGAAATTTTTACTCAAATAAAAGAAGCAGCATAGTATAGGGATATTCACTTGTTTTTTGGGTACAGAAACAACAAATTTTTTTTGCCCGGATCAATTTTTTTCTCGGTTTAGTAGTCAAAAATATTCGACACGTATTTTTTATTTCAACATAGTAGGCGAGACTTTCGAGATTTTTTGTGTTGAATTTCACCATTTGAACAAAACCTACTTTTTTCAATCGCTCGTACTGTCAAAAGTAAAGAAGGTACCCACAAGTGCCCAAAACATGAAATGTGCGCCTTTTTCATAGCTTTCGGATGAAGTATATTAATACTTACTCAACGTATTGGTTTCATGGAAAATATTGAAAGGTTTAAAACATATCGATTTTTTTTCAAACTTGGACATGATTTTTTTTCTTTTTTTATTATATGAAATAGGAAAATCATTTTTCTTGTTGCCATAAAAATTTGGGAGTGGGCAATCAAATACTTACGGAGATGTGAATGTTTCAATCGCGCCTTTGATCAATGGGTACATGTAAACTGCATATGATCCTATATATGCTTTACTGTGTAGTTATTACTATTGAATAGCGAATTGAAAGCCGATATAATGCTATTGTAATGCGGTGTTTATTCTTTATGAAACTGGTTGTTGATTTGGGGATGCTGAATGCTGCTATTATAATCATCGACTGAGCGGTAGCCACAAATTTGGTAACCGTTTGTGGCCCAAGTAGTAGCATTCAAAACGGGTTTTTGGTTTGATTCACCATAGCTGAGTGGGAAACCGGTTGTGACATATCCTCATCATCAGCTTTTGTGCAATGTTACCAATGGTGTCCTGTTTTACTACAGTACTAGCACGTAGAAAGCAGTCTTCGATAGGGGCTTGTGTAATGTTAGTTCCATTTATTTTGAATCGTAGAGTTGTACAGAAAGGAGCAGGTCTTTCCACCTAGTTCTATTCGTAGAAAGGAATAGATCTTTCGAACCAAAGAATCACCACACAATCGATTATTAGTTATGCAATCTGCGTTTCGACTTCATCTCATCAGAATCCATTACTAACTTAGTGACAGGACTACGCTAGCGCCGGATTGACGGTAGCTTCAAAAAGTCACTAAGTTAGTGTCAGATTCTGATGAGACGAAGCCGAAATTCCATAACTAATTTAGTTACATTTGTCGGTTGTCACGGTAAAGATAGACACGTCTACCTTTTCAGGACACATGTTAGTGAACTCGGGTGATTCGTAGTTATTCTGCCTAAGCTCGACCCTCATTAACAGAAGGCAAAGATTAAGCCCGTACGATATTAAGCCTGTTCTGATGACCCTGCCACTTCTAGTTTTTCGATCTGTTTACTTCACATCCTTACATGGCTCTAATTTTCATAACTTTCCCTACCCAGTAATCTCTAGCTAATTGAATGTCGTTAAAATGTAAAAAAGAAAATGTGACTAACATAGTCGAAATAACAAAGGAAAAAAAATTAGTTACAGGTTTTGTGATCTTCGTGCGCAAAGATGGTTTTAAACAATTTTCTCCTTAAAAGGGCTAAGGGTTTCAGCGTGAAAAAAAACATATATGCGATTTTTTTTTTTTAAATTTTGCGTGAAGCGAATCGATCAAAACTTTCGTACATTATAATTTATCATTTCAATAACATTCTGTTATTTTTCTATGCAAAAATATCGACAAACGACTCGGTGACGAAGCTTTTTGTAGAACGTCTCTAGAAAAAAACACGATTTGAGGTGTTAACTGCCATTCAAAAACTACTTGACCGTATTCTTTCAAACTTTGCATCCACATTCTATGTTAAAAATACCTAACCTCTACGTCGAGTTTTTGAGATAGTTTTTCAATTATAGGGGGTTTTTACTCTTTTGAAATAAAAATCGCTAGTTTTCACGAAAAATTGCGCCTTAATTGAACAATTATCTCGAAAACTCAACGTTGGGGTTAGATAATTTTTATACAGACTGTGTATACAAAGTTTGCAATAAATCGGTTAAGTAGTTTTTAAATAGCTGTTAACACCGCAAATCGTGTGTTTACAGAGACGTTCTACATAAAGCTTCGTCACCGAGTCGTTTGTCGATATTTGTGTATCCAACAAAAAATACCTTTAACAGGCCGACCAGGGTAGCCGGGTACCCACAAATTGAAATGCTCATAACTATGGCTTTCTTTAACCAACTGGGACACTTTTGAATGTTTTAGATTCAGGATCTCGTCCACTTTTTGAACTTGGTCAAATTATCTGGTTCTTGGTAATCCGGAGTTTCCGGAGTAATGTTCCAACACTAGGATATGATTCATACATTTTAATATTATCCTAGCAATATGAGTATCAAAACTCTCCAAAATGTATCAGAAGTCTGTTATTTATTGTTAAGGGACCATATGGCAATTTGACCTCGGAGTGACCACTCACGGCTCCACGAGAACCTACTCCGGAATCTCCGTTCCGGAGTTAAATCACCAAATGGTTTCAAGACAACAACATACAGCCTGCTGATGCAATTCCAAGAATTTTTAAACGCACATTACCAGTATTCCATTGAAATTTACAAATTGTATCCTAGTACTGGAATGTGCTTCCGGAAATCCGGACTCCCGAGAACCGAATGAAGTAACACGATTCATTTTTACCAAGTCTAAAAGTGGATGAGTTCCTGAACCCAAATCACCCAAAGTGTCGAAATTTGTTGGAAATTACCTTAGTTATTGGCATTTTAGTTTTGTGGGCACCCGGGTACTCTCGTCGGCCTGTTACGTATTCTATTATATTCTTTTCTAACACTTACACAGCCAGTATCGAAAAGCATCCTGGAATACCCTCATCGACCCTCCTCCTTTAGACCTCTTTAAGAAGGGGGTCTTTTAATATCAGCAATATTATTAACCCAAAAGCTTTACTTTCAATCTCCAGCTATGGAATTTCATTAATTGAAACCTAAAAAGGTACCCAAGTACCACGTCAGACGCATAACGGTTACATTTAGATCAAAACAAAATATGGCTTAATTTTACCCGTGATATCTAACCGACAACACTAAAGCGACAAAGCGGCTTGGACAGGGACAGAACTCAGGTATCAGATGATACACCACATACAAAATACACAATTTAACATTACAGCGATGTGTGACTGTGGTCAAGATGAATTTTACGTATCCAAATGAGCAGGAATCTGACATATTTCCGTTTGTGAATACGTCAAATTTCATGCTCCCTCGGAGACATCAGACGTTGTTGACCACACTCTAACTAGACTGGTCTAACAAACATGTTCTGATCGTTTTGAGGCGTTGCGTTCAAATGAGTTCATTCGAACCTAGGTCTCAATCAGTAGACTTGTTCACTGAAATACTTGTTTCCTCATTTTGCAAATTTCTTTAAATAGGGGAAACAACAATTGCTTTTCAAGTAACAATTTACAGTTCTTACTACTATCCGACTGCATCATAATTCCAAGCCCAATCGGCACAGGAAGGTAGTGGCACCTCTAATCACTCAGGTATGGCGATTGATTATTTCGCGTCACTCGCCCACCGTCGCCATCCATCCACCGCCGGCCTACTACATTGGAAAAGGAAGCAGGGCTTTGTGTAAATCTACACCCTTGAAACGGGCTGTCAAGAACGAAGTGGTTTTTCCCCCGTTGCAAACTCATCCAAGCGCTACGGAAATTAAAATGCAATTTGAAGAGTTGCTGATGCAGTCCGCGCATTATTTTGTACCGAACTCGGTCGGGTCGGTTCGAGGGCGATTGGTCTTGGTCTTGAAGCGGGGAACGGCGCAACATTCCACCAGTGCCGGAGCTGCACGCTACACCTGGGGAGCATGAGGTGGCTAATTTTTGTGCCTATGCCTGCAGGTTGGATAAAGTGTGCGCGATTTTTGCGCTGTGATTGCAATTAATTTGCTTGCGCAAGAGAAAAAAATAAGTTGCACAGCCGGATTGAGGCGCGTGATTCGATTCCTGCGGCACTGCGTGCCAACTAGCGAGCGTGTGCGTATGTGTGTGTGTATGTGAGCTTCGAAAGGCTTTGGAACTGCGGTTAGAAGCATGATTCCTCCAAGGTGGTTTGGTGAGGGTTGGAATGCAGTTAGTTTTCCAGTTGGTGAGACTTTATTACCGGGACGAAATTGAAATAGTTCACTGAGATTATTTTTTGCATTTGGTTAGTTTACTTTGACACGGTACGTTGTCAATGAAAGTGCTAAATGTTTTGCGAATTTCATTTTTCCTTGGTATTCATTTTTGGGGATGGTTCGGTTCTACATCTTTTATTGAGCCTTTATATAAAAAACGGTATTATGCAAAATGACAACTTGAAACTAATGATGTTTGATTTTCTTGAAACTAGAAAGACGGTTACATTATACTAGACGTACGAGGAGAATGAATTCAAATCACTTAATAGTACGGGAAAGATCTCAATCTTTATTCTAACTAAAACAAAAAGAGATTGAACAATGATGCCTAATGTTTCTCGAAGATCGATTGATCAATGACATATAAACATGACGTTCCCTATAATAATTGCAATGATAACATTTTCTTTAATTACTAACATGCTATTCTCTTTTTCAATTTTCAGGTATGGCGTTTGCTGGCGTGGAATATCTTACAAAATTATATACGCCATAATTGGAGAAGTTTTAACTTTTCCCTACAGAAGCGTCTTTCGAGTTCACACAACACATGAGCATCGTATAATTACCTCATAGCGTGAATACGAATACAAATGAGTTGTAAGTACAGCCTTTAATCTTCAATTAACCTCACAATGATGTTAACGTGGTAGGTACACGACAGAAATGCATCGTTTCGATGCATTTCAATTCTAGCGTCCATCATCATCATCGTCATGGCAGCTGCCTGATATCTGCACACTTTTCGTGCATTTTTTTTTTCTTTGTCTTCTAATTCAATCCAGTATAACAAGCATAATTGCATTTCTCGAATCTGCCAAGGTCGAAGCAATCATGGTGGATTTTTGATCAAACCACCTTACTATCCATGATCGCATAATTGTCCCATTTTCTATGAGATTTCCTATCTTTATGGGACTGATATGCGATCATAGGCAGCTTACGTCTGTGACACCATTTATTAAATACTCCCCTAAAATTACGGTGCTAAGGAACCTGGCAGCACTGCGACCATCTCCTCCCATCGCTGAAGTTTACTCAACCGCCAAGTAGGGTTCCCATCCCTGCATCTCGTATATATGTGCTGACCAACGAACGACACCACACTCACCGTGGCGTCGTAGTTACAGCAACCGAGAAGTTTTCGTGCGGAACCAAACCTGTCTTCCCACATTAGCGTGTAGAAGCAGTACGCCCGGTAGATGCTGCCGGAAGCAGGTGAGAGCGGGGTTGTGCACACTTGACCTCGAATTGGCAAGTATCTAGCAGTTGCACATTGAGTGCATTGGTAATCATGCAACTGCACTCACAGTTCGCGGTGAGGAGAATGAAAAAAAAATCGGTATACCCATCATTCTTTGTCGTTCTGTTTCATGTTCTAGCCTCGTAGCAGCGGTGGGATTGGCATATCGGCAGCCAACCGTTGCCGGTGTGCTATCTATTTATGGCACTGAGAGAACGTAACGGAAGACGACGTCTTCAACGTAACAGGTGCTATTTTTTATCGATGAGTGTCCGCCGTCAGTTGGAAGATGCCGGACGGAAACAGGTCGAGGCTTTCAGGTTTGTTTTACTTGAGACTGTATGATTGGGTTCGTGAAAATGGTACCAGGCGTTCAACTCTGAAATAGCTTGGAATTATTTTGGAACCAGCCTAAGGATAACCTAGTTTCAAAGCGCTCTTGAAGGTGGGATGCTTTGATTCCCTTCCTCAAACAAGTCAGAAACTATTCGGATGTTCTGTTTGTGTTGATGAAATTGTGCCTCCAATTTGCTAAGGCTGAATCGGAGTCGTAAATGGCAAAATTTTATAGCACCATGTAATTTGTCGAGAGGAAGTTTCAAATTATGTACAACATTTAATATATTTGCCCACAGAAAAACATGGTTATAGCTTCAATCAAAAAAATGATATGGTGTGAAATATACTGTTCGACTTATCTTGGGCTTTTGTCGCAATGCCTTTGAGACTTGCAAAAATTGAAGTTTCCTAATGAGACTTTGAGGGAACATTAGCAAGCATACTGATTTTTATGATATCAGGTCAGATGTCATTTTGTCTAATTTCCTTTGAACGAATGTAATTTAGTCGAAGGCCATTTGGCCGAATATTCATTGGACAAAAGCCATTTGACTAATTATCACTTGATTGAAAGTCATTTAAAACATGCTCTTTGGCCAAATATCATTTGGTTAAAGGCTATTTGACCAATCATAGTTGCACAATAATCTTCTGTAACTGTACAGCAAAACGTAAAATCAATATCGAAATTTAATAACAAATGTTTTGCAATCTACGAAGAGCGGTTGATGTTGTGAAGAAGGGTTAGGAGCATCGATTCAGTAACTCATTTAGGAAGATTGAAGGAATATCTGTTTGATTTTGATTTAGAGTAGAATTTTTGATACCATATAGGTATCACTCCGCGCAAAGTGAACAAAAAAGATGAAAATTTGAAATTGAACTTCACAGATTTGAAGCAATTGTGGAGGAATTGTTCATCTAGGGCCAGTATATAAAGATTGAAACGCTCTATATCAGGGTAGGCTCAAATTATATTGAGATTAAAATTGTGCTTTGTTGAAAAAATGTCTGAACACACATCCGAATTTTCAAAACAAATGCGCATTGCGAGAAAAATGAACTTTTAGTTTTCAACTGCAGTTAAAAACTTATATTTTTTTCTAAACTGCTTGAACAATATCCTTCAAAGAACAACTTACGGATTGGGTTCAGAATAAATAGAACCAATAGAGATATAATCCAAAGAAAATCAATGGTTTTGACAATTAGTCAAACCGGGAGCTTCTCTCATGGCCCGAGGGCTGGATCAATTAACACAAAAAGTTGGATTTTTATATACTGGTCCAAGATGAACTATTCCTCCAAAACTGGTTCAAATCCGTAAAGGTCGATTACACGTGCCTTGATCACTTCATGCGAAATGACCCATGTACAAACAAATTCTCATATGTTAAACGCGTTTATTTAATTTTTTGTGATTCATAACCACAGTGAGCTGCCCAGTTAACATCTTGTTAGATTCCTAATGATCAGAACTCAGAAATATTGACATTCCCGGGTTAGGTGAAAAGAGGAGCGAAACTCTATAAATACCCGCCGCACGGAAGGGATTGATTGTCTCATCCTTCATTCGTGCGGCAAGATGCATTCATTCAGTTATTTTCGATTCAAATTCAACTTCAGTTGCAATCTGAATTTTGTTTCCTTGCTGGATCTGAGATGGATTATCGAGCAAGAATGCCCCAGACATAGATTACGCAATTCACTAATGCTCTAAAAAGATATCTACTCCCTTCAATTTGTTCACATGTGACAACTGAATGCTTTTGTTTGTGAATGAATTTATATTTCCTCTGAACTTAAGGCAATCTATTCTACGTAAAACTTTAGTCAGCTTAATTCGATAAATGCACACAGAAATAAGCAACTGAATTTGAGATCTCGCACCACTGATATACTTTTTCCAAAAGTATTTCTTTCTGAATGTTGTATTTTTTGTACATTCCGATAAGTCATTCAACCACAGGTTTTTTTAAAGAATCGTTTTTTTAAAGAAACTTTTTTTAAAAAAGTCATGGCTAATTCAATCTTTTTCAAGAATCGATTCTTTCGATCGTCATCGTGCATCTCTAACATTTAAATAAACAAAAAATGAAAAAAAATGAAATTATCATGTCATGATCCTTAGTATACATATATAGCAATTTCTGGGCCAGAGCAACGATTTTATTGCATTTCGTGAGATATACATGAAAAGAGCAGTGAAATTTATATGAATTTGTATTTAACAAGACGTGAAAATACGCGTTGTTAACTATATTCCAGTTTATTCAGCTAAGTTTCATATTTAAACTAATACAACGATTTAATTTGCAGTTTGGAACATGTAGAATCTTGTTATCAGGCAGCAAAATACGCCGCGATGTTGCTAATATCAAATATAATTAACCCAAAATGTATACCTGTCGTCCTGCAAAGCTTCTCTTTTTAAAATTTAAATCATACCTGATCGATGTAGGATAAAAATTTGTTCCTTGTTTATCTTCTAGATATTATTCATTGTATTAAGGTATTGAAGAAGCGGATCATGCTAAAAAGAAGGACTCTATCAAAACTATTGGACTAAAAGCTACAAATATTTTAAATACAAGAATAAATATGGGCGAATAAAATAAAAAATAAAGACAATTAAATTAACATTAAATAAAATTGAATTAAAAATACACACCTAGAAAAAATAGTGTAAATTTACGTCTCCTGACCATGACATATACGAGCATCAAAAATGACTTAGTTTTACGTTTGATTTTATTTTACATGACGTTTAATTTCGTAAATCATGTAAAATTACTCCACATATAGCGTTTGTTCTGAATGGTAGGAAGTGTAATTTTATGTGATTGGGCATGTAAAGTATATGTAGCATGTAAAATTAAACGGAACAAGGTAATGTTTCGTCATTTCGTGAATTACTAGTTGTTGAATTGTGTCATGTTTGCAATTACGTCAACGATAAAATTCAGATATTTTTGGTGTGTAACTAAAGCGTGACAATTCATACGATTTAGGCACCACTATGTTCAATATAGTTAAAGCTGTGACACATTCTTTCGTCGTTGGTTAAAATTCAAACAATTTAAGTTATATGTTAACTAAATACATGATTATTTCTTCTACTAATACAAACATTGATGGTCAAATTATTTGTGAGACTATTGATCGACAAAGAAAAAAACAATTTGACGGAGACCACATTTTGTTTTGCGGAAAATATTGACGTTTTTTGACAAGGTAGTATCAGGACCTGTTTTTTAAGAATTTGAAGATAATGTAATAACCATAAAAATAGTTACCGTGCGGGATATTTGCATTCAGATCGGCAAAGTGGCTGGTTATGGTGTGCATTTAAGTTCTGAAAATAATCGCGAAATTAAATTTTGTGTAGAGCAAAGCCCATTTAAAGCGAGAAAGTCAAATAAATGTTCAAAAACTGTTCTTTACAACCAAGATAACATCATTTCGAAATCGTTAGCTTTGGAAGCTTAGTATCATCGTGGAAGTTTTACAACATTATACATTGCATCTTATGATAAATAATTTTGATGAATAATCCTTTTGGAATTACTTATGTAGAATTTACTCTTTCGAAAAATTAATTAGAGTATTGATGTCTTCAGTAAAGCTGTTTAGGATGTCATTTGAAACAACTATGTTAAAGGTATGAAAGCTTTAGAATTTATCATCTATTTTTTCTTTTAAACACCTGCAAAACATCTTTTTTTTTACAATGATATATCAGACAAGTCTTGGTCAGGCAGGAAGAGTCTTGCTAATTATTGTAGGAAATAGGCACTTTTTGGCTCGATTCCCGATTTTATAAGGTATCTTTTCTGGATGGAATTTTTTTATGGACCGAGATGTTTAAGAAAACTATATCTCAGTCTGCTTCTTCATGTCGCACAGATCAGAAACCCAAAGCACGCCGCTTGCGAACAGCATACAAACAAAAACATACTACCCGCGCCGCTTTAACGTGTACATGTATAGACATATAGACATAGCAAAGTTCCGTTGCCCTCAACTGTGAGTGAAATGAGTGAGCCACAAAATGGATTTCGCCCATTGCGGGAGAACACAATCGTGATTGACTTTTCGCAAACCGGACTTAGGCCTATAGTGCGCGAGGAGGAACAGTTGGTCAAGGTGAAAATGGAACTTATTCTTACAGAAGCTTCACACGTCCAGCTACATCATACAAGGCAAGTTGTACTGATAACGTTCAACTCCTTAATCGGGGCAGAATGTTTCGTAGCAAAGAACAATATGCAGGGGGTAGGCGTGACGTAGTTGGTAAATCGATTGCCTTGTACGCAGCGCACCTGGGTTCGAGTCCCGACCCCGTACATAGGGTTAGAAATTTTTCATAAGAGACTTTTCTAGCCCGAAGAGCCGAATGACCTTAAGGTTAAAACGTCTATAATCTAAATAAAAAAACAATATGCAACATGACATCGAATATGAAAACGTCAAAACCAAGATCCCCGTGTATGTGGACCTCGATCTAATTGAAATACGCCTCCATGATTTGGCACCTCGTAATAGTACGGAATATACTAAAACAGTTATTGTCAACCTGGGGTCCGCGGACCCCTAAGGGGCCGTGAAGTCTTTGTTGGGGGTCCGCGAAGAAAAATATATTTTTCGAGTGCATATTAAAATTTCAAGTTTTGTTTCTTAACAAACTGAAAATAACATATTGGTAGCATACAAAATCGATGTTTATCCGTGGGGGTCCGCAGCAACCGAGGGTGATTTCTAAGGGGTCCGTGGTACGAAAAAGGTTGAGAACCGCTGTACTAAAAGATTCATGTCGAAGTATGGAGAAGTGGAATCCGTCACAAACTTTATATCTGCGAGTTAATTCTGTTCGTGTTTGTATTGTTTACTGATTTTATCTTGTATCAATATAATAATTATCTTCTGAATAAATCGTAAGCTCACAGTTTTGAAGGAAGAAGATGGTGATTTAGTCACAAAACACATTAGGTTCAGTCTGTTAAAATTTTACATAATTGAGATTCGACCTAAATCATTTGCTGAAATTCGGGAAATCATAGCTTTTTTCAATTTTATTTAATTTATTTGGAATTTTATTTTATTTTCATTGTGGCAAAAAGTTTTGATTTCACTATTTTCGGTTCATCGGTTTTAACGGTACCCCGGTGTGCTCAAAACCGTTATGAACAGAAAGAAATGATCAAGAATTCGGAATTCGAAAGATATTGAATCCAAGCACCTTTTCAGTGGATTTCATAATGATCCCTCGAGAGAATCGAAAGATACAACGATTTTAGGTTTCATGTCAATTGTCATTAGGCTACGACCATATACCCATAGCTTTGGTCTGACCTTTATCCATCTATTTGGACCTGAATTTTATATTATTTTGCATATTCTTTTCACATTTTAAAAGTAAACAAAGTTTGCAGTAATATGGCTAATTTCGTTGCGTGTGAACATGCAATTTAAGCTGTACAGGTAATTCTTGCAATGAAATGGATAAAAAAATCAAAATTTATGAAATGCAATACTTTTATATTTTTTACTGGTACTTAAGGATCTCGACAATATATAAAAAATATGAAGACAGCATGCTTTATGTCATAATTTTTTGTTTTGATTTTACAAAATTCTCTTGGTCAAGTCTCCGCAGGTCTTGTCAAGTCTCCGCGGGGAGACTTGACCAAAAAACTCATCTCTGAAAAACTTTTATAACTTTGAAAAAAGTGAACCAAAAATTCTGCAAAAAATCATGAATACGCACAATACTGCTGCGCATTATGTTTAAATGAGTTTTGAAGGATTACAAACGATATTAGACATTTACGTAGGTTTAACTGAAAACCTGGTCAAGTCTCCCCATGTTCCCCTACATGGAGAGTATTCAGCGCAGACAGACAGACTTTATAGACTGGGAAAATAATTTCGTGACGTTTCGAGAATTTTAATAACTAACTGTTTTTAACACCCATCAATTCCGTTGCAGGGGTGAGCAAGTTCTAGGCTCATAATTTTCAGTTTTAAATTTTAAAACTCGCAATGAATCTAGAACTTGGCCATTCCTGAACATAGTCTTGTCATTTGTCAAAACAGTGGTAGTCGATTGTCATTTAGAACAAGCGAACTAATCCGATAAACAATTTTCCTGTCTGGATAAGGGACCATTCATAAATTACGTAACGCAAAAATTACCCAAAATTGAATCCCCCCTCCCCCTATGTAACAAATTGTCACAAGTTTCTCCATCCTCCCCTCCCCTGTTACGTAACAAATTCCAAGAAAATTTTTTTTTTCTTCGATGAAAACATGTTACGTAACAATCTAGTTAACACCCCCTCCCCCCTATGTCACAACTTGTCACAACTTGTCGTACCCCCTCTCCCCCCCTAAATGCGTCACGTAATTTATGAATGGTCCCTAAAGGCTTAGACAGTTCTTGTTTAGATAATTCTTTGTTTTACAATTTACTTCTCATGCAATGGGTCATATATGATATTACGGATACCATCTGGCGTCCGTCTATCGCGATAAACGTTTTCTTCATGACGGGGCACATCCACGGAAGCCAGCCAGAGGTCATTCGCAGTCTGCTCACACTACAAGGGTAATGAAATCGGTCAAGCAAAAGTTGAGCCAAATCCAATTGGCCAGGGAAACGATTATCTTGAAATGTACCATGCAATGGTTGGTCAAACATGACTTAAACGCAGAGCTAGAGCGAAGCATAACCTGGAAATGGATCACATTGCACTTCGGATTGGTTTCTCGGTGTTTTTTCTATCTTTAATCAATAGGAAGCGAATTCGGTAGAGATATCTCTACAAACAAGTGGAAATATAAAAGATGTTTTCAACTACTGGTACTGATGTAAATTTTAAAGGCGGTCTATCTCTGGTAAAGAGACTCGATATCTCAATCTTTTCTTCTAACACTGATAGATATAAATGTAAACAAAAAATGGAGATGTCGAGTCTTTATTCGGAGTTTCAGCGTCGTTAGAACAGTAGCGTATCGAGGAGTTGTCGCTATAATATCATGGTATTTATCATAAAACATTAGCTAAATTGACTCCCATTTCAAGAATCCCTCGTATCACATTTAACACACTCAATCAAAGAACACCACCCGTTTTTTTATACCATAGCCGGAAATGAACAGCAATTGCAGCGAAGACAGTCTCATGAGACAGCAGCGGCGGCGATGGCGCAGTTCGGCCAATGAGCAGACAAAAATTAAATCACCGCCTGCGTCGAAGGTCTACCAGCCTTTCGGTAAACAACGAACGAAACATACAATTTCAAGCGATGATGCGGTAGCCGGCGGCAACGGTACTGACGACAGCGGCGACGCGCTGCTTCGCAAGTGCATCGAACTCTATCGCGGCGCGGCGCAGCGAGTTGCCTCTGTTTGTGTTCACAGCACAACGAATCACGTCAATATACCGAGACGTCTACTGCTTCTCTCGGTCTCACTCGTAAAAAATCAACATTAACCATAAAACCAAACGCGTTCATGTGGTAGTAGTGGCTTAAGCTCACAACTACGACAGTGTTGTTACGTTGAATGCATCAATTGCCTACTTCGTCTTTCACGATCCTCGTTTTGAGCGCAAGAATTTTCGAGTCACATGCGCTCGATCTCGCGCTCAGCAGTTGTGGAAGAATGGGAAGTGGAAGATCGACTGCATTGAGAGCTCGAGTGCACCTGTGTGTGTGCGCGCCTGTTTATTACCTTCAAATGTAGCTAATAAACATTCCATGACACAAAAACGAATTAAACGTTGTTTATTGTGTTATTGCTTCTTATTCGCGAGTGCGTGGTTTCTGTTTTTATCGCGCTGCGCTCACTCGTTCACTCGGCAATAGATTACGAGTGTAAAGCTGTAATAGGGTAGTCCGGCGTAATTGCGTGTTATCACGATCGCAGTACTCGGTCTAGTAAAACTAGTAAGATCTCCCGGTTAGACCTCACTCAACATCTTTCGGTGGGGTGTCCCATTTCGACACGGATCGAGATATTGCTATTGATGATGATGATGACGACGACGACGACGATGGTGATGATGATGATGTGTGTTTACGCCAGTGCATACCCAAATAAATAAATAAACATCTTACTCCCGCTGGTCTTGGATGCTGCTGCTTCACTGCATTGGTCTCTGTCCATGTCACATGATACGGAGAAGTGAGAAGTAAGATACAAAAATTTAACAACAACAAAACGACTGAGACGTGCTCGTTCTGGTGGTTAGTAAAACACCACAGCACAGTGATCTAACGCAAATCAGCGTTTAACATCTGTTGTCTGGATTTCAACGGTTGTTTGCTTTTTCGAAAACTTAATATTGCTTATTACTCGAAATGTACTTTGATGATCATTGCCCGATTAAGATAATTTATTTCTTGCAAAAAGTTATTGAAGTCCCAAAAGACCACGCAACGAGAAAAAATGAAAAAATTACACCTAAAATGTTGACCAAGGTAGTTCTCAAATCTGCAGCACTGTGCATTGCGATGGTCGGTAGGTCGGTCGCTTCACGCGGTGACACATAAGCTGAGCTAACAAGAAATATTGTACGATAGTACATACAGCGGGAGGAGGATGTAAGAGTAGGTAGCAAAATGCATTAAGTGGTTAGTAGGTCTCTCTCTACCTACGTCTCCCACACATCATCGTTTAGGAAAAGCGAGAAAAAAAGCTTTTAGCCTCGATTTACTCTTGTGAGTTGTGTGAACACACTTGCGCACACACACACACATCCGTTTACCTTCCGCAATACACAAACAAACGGAATAGAAAAAATAAATCAAAAAGAATGGAAGATGAATATGTGCAAGGAGACGTTTTACTTTTTCAATGAACTTCACAGCGACTGCGGAGATGATTTGAGGTTTCAGGAAGAACCCCTGGAAGTTTACGAATGAAATTGAGTTAAATTATCTGTATAGCCATCAAAATATCCTGAAACGACGTAACAATTTAATTCGTTACTTACTCTATTCAATAATGAGCATAAAGGAAACTGCAAAACTCGCATCATAAGCATAAAATTGTCCATAATTATAATGTTAAATTGAGCTTTCCTATATTTGTAATTCTCTGAATTCGTCAATAATCATTCAAATACAGTAAAAATACGATGTTCTTCTTTCTTTCTTGGTTGGCGATTTAAGAGTCAACACAAAACTATTACAACGCGGACAACTGGCTATCACTTGTTTCCCACTGGATAGAAATTGACAGGCTTTTTTTGTAATTTATTATTGAAGTGCATCGCGTAAATTTCGAAATTGTGCATCTAGACGGCGCGCCGGTGGTTGAGTGGTAAGCGTGACCGCCTCTCACCCCAATTGGTCTGGGTTCAAGCCTAGCCGAGGTCGTTCAGATTTTTCTGAGGCAAAAAAAATTGTTCTTTACTTCGGAAACAAAGAAAACCGTTGCTCCGTGATCCATGAAATGATTGGTCGATATCTAGTCCAGATGGAAGAGACACCTCTCTGGTGTCGGTGTTTGGCCTTGTAGCGAAAATAGACCGACGGAAAATAACTAGAACATGAAGAATGGAATTGGATTTGTGCATCTAGTTGCCGCCAAGATGGAAGTGACCCAATTGGAGGCGCGTTAACACAACGTGATCACTTACATGGAAAATCCGGAGCTACCCCATCGTGTTTGGGGAAAAGCTGGCAATCTGTTATGTCGTATTCTGATGAATAATAAAAAGATTCAACGATCGGTTGACATTAAATCGCCAGTCGAGATTGGTAAGAAACCGAGACTAACGATTTTTTTTTGTTTTATTACATCTGTGGCACTTGTACTTAAAAATAATAATAATCTGGTTTGGAAATTCAATTATAAACATTGACACTATTTTAATATTGTTTTCATATTTCAAACTTTTAGACGCTTGAATATAATCAGTTTTAAATATCGAATCACCCTTTATATTATGTTTGCACCACAGATAACAGACGATTAGGCTCGATTCGAAATGTGTGTAAATACCTGCTACTGAAATTCCTAATAAATCAGACGTCTTAAACACGTTTGGCAAAAGTTTGTAGGTGGCGCAGTGATCGATGCAATGCAGTTATTAAAAAATTTACACAGGTTTTTAAGCAAATTTTGTTCTAGCCTAAATGTCTGTTATCTGTGGTTTGCACCATCGAAATCCCTTTTGGTAAACAGCTATTTATCATCATCATCTACTACTCCGAAACAAGACTCACATCCAGACTACCCCGAAGTCCAGAATTTCTTCCACGTTCTCTGATGAGCATAGCTTTGGTTGGTCTCTCTTGCAGCTTTCACGCTACATGTTCAGCCCAATGTAGTCGGCTGTGTTTTGTCAGCCTTCCGGCATCAGCATGTTTATATACTTGATACAGCTCGTGGTTCATGAATCTGTACCAGCCTACGCCGAGTATTGCACACAGAATTCTTATTTTAAGCACACCGACCACTCAATTGTCCGTTTTTTTTGACGTAGGACTACGTCTTTGTTTTCGATATAGGGGTGCACGTTGCAAATTGTACAAAAATGGTATGTAACGAAAAGTGGTCCAATTTTAAACGCATTTAATTCAGACACCTAACGATAAATTTTCAATTTTTTTGCGCACATCGCCCCGAAATACTTCTAAGAATAGATTCTAATAGATAAACCCAAAGATTTTTGATATCATGGCATTAATAATTTAGATAATGAACAATCTAGTCAAAATATCGCGCATTTACACACAGAAGATAGCGCTTCCCTAGTCCAGCACGACAGATTTGTGTACCTAGCGCGCTATGCTTCTATGAATGACTGTTTAAACGGACGGATTTTGTAGAGCCAGCTCAGTTGCCTGTTGAACGACAGACGAAGTATATCACTGCGCTGTGTGGTTTCACAGCCAGTGTAGCTGAGTTAGAAGTCCGTTACACTGCCTGTGGAGGTACGCTACCCAGTGAATGCGACTGAGCTTGTCCATTCAAACACTATGCTATCTTTTGTGTTGTGCTCGTTTCCAGCACACTTTTATGTATAATTATTCGTACACAAAATAGTTTGTACATGCGAGCTCCATTTGCTAACATAGTGCCGTGGTAATAGTTGTCTCTTTCGCTCTACCCATCATCATCAGCCACGGCTCAGAGAAACGAGGCTTGCTACTCCGCGAATTGACAGTTTTCGGTGACGTCAGAGAAATCGTTAAGAAAAACAAACGGATTTCTCGAAAGTTGTTAATTGACAATATTTGAGCTCTTACGGTGGAAAAAATAGTGTTCAATGGATTCTTGACGTAAATTACGCCATAATTACACTTTGAATTTGACTTCATGCCATAGAAAACGTATCCCACCGTGATTTTCTGTTCACAGCAAAGGTTTTGGACAACGGCATAGCTTCCTTGTAATTTATCAGGTGTCGATTATTCGTTAGCAGCAAACAATATATGAATTTTATGTAATTGTTTTCGCCGACGATTTCTATGACGCGTGCTCGTCAAATGTTTACACTCTAACGAGCTAGCCTAATATATGTAAGCCGTGATTATCAGCGTTGATTCATTTTGCTTTGTGCGCTTGGGTTTAATGTTTGAGGCGAATGTGTAGGTAGGTAGATCTAATTTGTTAATAAATTGCACAACGAAAGTTTATTATTTACGTTCGATCAATTCATTGATTCATTTTCCCTTCACGTGATTCATTTTCACTCAGGTTATAGTATTTTGATTCTACTAATAGGTACATACTACAAAGCCTATTTATGAATGAAGTCACTGCCACTTGAAAAACCGTTGCAAAAACGCATCTTGTTCATATATAAAATTGTTTTCGATTCTTGTATAGTTATAGTTTCGATATATGATTAAGACCACTGCATTCGCTATATTTGTATGCGTACTTTAGGAAAGTTACAATAATGGCAAAATATAACTAGAATGCTTGGTCTGGTCTATACATGAAATGTGATTATATTGTCTAAAATTTGATTTTTCTTCACTGGTCCGGGTTTTTTACCACACACAATCGAAAAGCTAATCTTATGCTATAAAGATTTAGTTCCAGATATTAGTTCGGTTACAGTTTTCTGTCTTCTTTCTTCAGATCTTCCTAAATAAGTTTAATCGGATTCGATCACCTACTACAAATGAAATGACCTGATAACCAAGAAGGTTTGGTTCAATATGTAATATTCGATGTTGATTGGTTGTGATTAAACCATACGTAAGAAATATATTTGATTTATTATTACTATAAATCTATACCGTTTATTCAAAACGTAATATCAAATGTAAACAAACTGAGTTTATTATGCCAAATAAAAGCTAAGCATAGACTCCACAAATAATAGAGAAAAATGATAACTCTTTATATGTTAATTTAATCTTAAGTCAAAATGTCACATATAGTATACCAAAGCTTTGCTAATATTTTGTAGATGTGATGTTTTGCGTTATGATGTTTCTCCAAGTCGACTGTAGTTAGTATGTTTTTCCAATGCCAAACCTCATATCTATACTCTCGGCTGCAATACAGCACATGAAATACAACACAACTACAAACCCGTCTATCTAAACGTCACAGTAAAATGTGCCATCTACAAACGGAGTTGCCAAGACCACATATGTAAAAGAGCATAATAGCAAAAGTGATCGGCAAAATGTAATAAAATAATAGTTATCAATTATCTCTCTATTATCTTCGCGAAAAACATGTAATATGCTTATACGATCCTGCAATGAGTAAATGCAAAGGTGATAGTAGAATTAATAGCCTTCGGTTAAATTGTTAAATAAATTTGAAAGTTGCAAGGAAATTTTTGCACGCGATTTTCTCCGTTTGACGTTTCTGTTAGATATGATGTAATGAAAAAACACTCTAGAAATGTACTAAGAAAATAAATAATTTACATTAAGTAGTATAGTCCTACGTCTACAGCTCGTGCAACCCCATAGGGCTGCCCCTTGTAGTTTTCAATTCCCATGCCTCAAGGCCGCACAGAGCAACAGGGAGTATCAGCAATTTGTTTAGAGCAAGGTGCTTAGAGCTCTAAAGTGATTCGTCTTTTGGCAGTAGCTAGGTGAGGAGTAAGGTAAGCGTACAACAGGCTGCGGGAAAGAAAAATTACAACGAACAACTTTGTTTACATGCTGAAATCTAATTACGTTTTCGTTTTTTCTTGGTGCTACACCGGTGTAGTGCAAAGAAAGAGATAGACTGATTACACCCAAGTTTGAATGAGTGTAACACCGACTACACCGGTGTAGTGCACTGTCAAAAACGAATATGCCATAAGTAAACATAAATGTAGATGCAGATATGTGTATTATCATAACTAGTAAACAATGTTGTTAGCTGTCGTTTCTAAAACCAATATGGCTGTTCAGCGTTTTTGAGGATCGTATCACCTAAGAATAAAAGCTCCTTGGTTTAGAATATGTGTTGTGCGTGTCTGTGGGTTACGGAACTTTAGTTGACTACACAAACCATAGAGAATACTATTCGCAACTTCAACACGCATTTTTACCTCGCGGCTAACATCGTTATCACACATCACTAGTATTCCCAGATATATGAATTCGTCGATAACCTCGTGCCGGACTTCTTCGATTTCTACCTCCGAACCACCTCCGTCCAGACTGCCTCGCTCTCTACCAGCTGTGTACTTTGTCCTGTCAGAGTATATAGTCTGCCCGATTCTTGCAGCCTTCCTTTTCCAAGGCACAAAAACCTCTACTCCTACTCTGCGCTTAATAGCAATTCTGTCGATGTCGTCCGCGAATCCAAGAAGCATGAGAGATGATGTGTTGATGGTTCTGTTCCTTTGCACATTATAACGTAGCGCACCTTAAATCTACCAAACATCGCAAACGAGTCGAATATTTCATCGGCTATTTTGACAGTTGACTTGGCCCCATCCATCATCATACGAATCAGTCTAAACAGTTTTGTAGGAATGCCATCCCGAGCAAATGAAAAGCCCATGATGCCTCCATGCGCATGGTCCAAATTCACCCCCACTGCATGGTGTTTTGATAGTGTTTGGAATGGGTTCAACCCATGAAAACATCATCACCATGGTCCGGAAGATCCCATTTAAAAATCATATTCTGGTGTATTTATGAGTTGTTGAGACCATTTCATAGTGTTTTGATGGTTGAAAAATTTGGTACGGACCATATTCAGGGCATTTTATGGGGTTGTATGGTATTTGAGTCCATAAGAATAGTGCTTTAGCATTATCTGGCATCATCTTTACGGAGTCGTACCCCGTCTTGAAATCCATAAACAGATGGTGAGTCTGAAGGTTGTATTTCTGGAATTTACCATAGAACAAACAACTGGTCTGTCGTTGCTCGTCCTTCTCGAAACTCGCTTTGGTATTCGTCGGCAAAGAGTGCAACCAGTGAGCGCTGTCTGCTAAACAGAATACGGAAGAGTACGACATGCAAATTTTCTCGGCATTACATTTCAGTGTTTAATAGACTGTTTGTTAATATAAGGAACACAACTTTAACAATAACTAAAACTATGAATATAGTTAGATATACACAGCGACTATTGATAAAGTTAACTTTTTGTAAGCCCGCTTTCGACCTCAGTTTTAAGACACATTTTCAACAAAATCTATATGAACTAGTACTTAAATTGTTGGTTAGAGTTTAAATTTCCAGTTTCTGGTGCCTAGGTGCCGAATGAGGTCATGTTCGGCATCCATAGATGTATTCAGAACCGTCATCATAAATCACAGGTTTATTGACAGAATACTAATAAACACAAAAAAAGATAATGTATATATTAAATTTGGACATGATACGACCGATCTTTTATGTTCCGGATTACGATTCCGATGCCGACTCTGGCGGTGCAATAGTATTTCTCATAATATTGATCAATCAATGAAACATATCCCAAGAATTTGTAATATGTTTGAAGCTTTATATAAAATCCCATCAAAAATGATACTGATACTCTGACCCTGGATTCTACGTGAAAATAATCCGGAAGATCCGGAACATCCGTATAACTGGTCAATTCATGAATCTAGTCCTAGAATTCCGAATTTTCATTGAATTTAAGAAACAATAAAAAAACCTGATTCTAAGACCAACATTATGAATTGATCAGTTCTGGAATTTTTAGATGGTCTTTATGTGACCAATAAGGTCAACCTTTCACTCCGAAATGTTTTCGAAAAAACTTCAGAATTCTAGAACTAGATTCAAGAAATAGCCAGTTTTACGAATGTTCCATATATTTCAGATGATTTCACGTAGAATCCAGGGTCAGTATTTGAATCAGAGTATTAATATCATTTTTTATGGGATTTTATATAAAGCTTCAAGCTTATTACAAGTTCTTGGGATCAGATTCATTGATTGACCACATAGTTGCTTGATCAATATTATGAGAAATACTATTGCACCGCCGGAATCGACATCGAAATCGTAATCCGGAACATAAAAGATCGGTCGTATCATGTCCAAATTTAATATATACATTCTCATTTTTGTTTCGCTTTTGTTTATAAATAGTATTCTGCGATTTATGCGATTTATGATGACGGTTCTGCATACATCTATGGATGCAAAACGTGACCTCATTCGGTACCGATTCCCACTGACCAACCAGGTCAAAAACGGTAGGGGAGAGTGAGGACACTCGATCCTTGAGGATATTTGATTCCCCTTCCATATCGCATAATCCAAACACAAAAAGTTATCACAATATAAAAAGAAAATGACATATTTGGTAGTTAATGATGTTTAAAAAACAAATCGAATGTCTTACATTTGTTTTGGAAAAGTTGTATCATATTTTTGAAAATATTGGTTAAAATTCATCTCGAAAATCTTTTTACGTTTTTTTGAACGATTGTATGAGCTCGTTGAACAAATTATTTCTGAATATTTTCAACTACAATTACTTTATAAGACCTTTTGTCTAGAAAAACACGTTTTTCGAAGAAATAGGTACACAACTTCTACAAAAAAACTAAATTTCGTTCGCCTCATACAACAGGTACCTTTGATCCCTGTAACACTGGGTACTCTTGATCCCTATCATTAACTCTCACACACACTTCCGAAATGCATAGGAATAGGAATAATCACTTACATGAAGTACCCGATAGTGTAAATTCTATTAAAATGTTTGCTTCGCGAAAAAAATTTAATATAAGTTATTAAAAGTTGGAAAAGGCAGTCAATCAGCACTGATTTACCGCAAATATCTGGCATCACTTTCTGCTGGTGTTAAAGTTTGTCGTGCATCTAAAAAGGCAGTCTTAGTAGTTATTTTATCAAGCTAGGTGGTTAGCTTAACTTTCGCTTCT
This sequence comes from Topomyia yanbarensis, assembly GCF_030247195.1. Classification (NCBI taxonomy): domain Eukaryota; kingdom Metazoa; phylum Arthropoda; class Insecta; order Diptera; family Culicidae; genus Topomyia; species Topomyia yanbarensis. Next base: position 143,310,877 of record NC_080672.1, on the reverse strand, counting down.
ATTAGTCATAGTGTGCTCTGTTTGTTTAGCTCTAGTAGACAGGGTATCAAGTTACCACACGTTTTTACAAAAACTTCATTTTGACATGATTTTTAAAACTGTTCTTATTACTGACAGGGCACGGTATTTGGATTTACATATTATTCACAGCTCTTACAATTATATTTGATATTTGCATTCAAAATTATTATTTCATTTGAAAGTTTGGTCAAAAAAACAAAAGTGAGATCAAGTGTACCCACTCTTCCCTAATATCCACCAGAAACTTTGAACTCTAACAAACAATTTAAGTACTAGTTGATATAGATTTGGTTGAAAATGTGTCTTAAAACTGAGTTCGACATCGGGGTCAATATGACACGCTTATTCGTAACTTTTTTTGTACAACCCTTCAGGAATGAGCTAAAATTTTGAACTCTATTGAAAATCGTTGCTCCCCATGAGAAAGGAAAAGTCAAGAAATTCTAGACTTTTAAGTGCAAAACTTATAAAGTTATAGCATTTTGAAAGTTCATTTGGGGTCATATTAACCCCAACACCTAAAGAAGGTTAAAGGTTTTCGATTCACTCCTACACACTAGGTTCTCCCAGTCGCTAATTTTTTTTTGTTGGAGACAAAGTTTTCTGTAAGTCTTCCGTACATTGTACAATGAGCATATTTCAGGAAAAAAATGTTACAACGCCGATGTAAATTCAGGCCTGATACTGATTTCTGGGACTTTAAGAAAGTTTCTTTTTTAAGTTAACAACATACTAAATTTATTTTTCAAAAATAGAGCGCTTTCAAAGAGTTCTTAATTTTTTGACGATATTTAAATTTTTGAAATAAATAATGTTATGAGAATTGAAATATATTCTGTCATAATCCAGCTCAACAATCCCAATGTTTGAGTTACGATCTCGTTTTTTTCTCCTAATAAGTAGGCAGAGCTGGTCCTAGTAAGGGTATATGAGCTATAGAACTGAAGCGTGTCAACCGATTTGAAACTACTTATTTTTTTACTGAAAACTTGATAAACTATGTTCATATTTTGAATTTCACTTTTTAGATCTCTTACCATAAATTTGTCAATGCATAAGATATGTTTTATGTCTTGTAGAATAGTAATGGAAAATAAAAAAATGATATTTTTCACGGAGACCAAGATATATTTTTCTTGAACGCTAAAAGATCAATCGATTCAAATATATCTCGCCTTCATCAATCACTTATCGATTTCGTATTGGCTTGGTTGTGTTCAAAAAGTGTTCATCGATATTTCCCCGGATAAAACTTCTACGAAACGTTTCCAGTAGTTGCGCTTTTCCGTACGACGTAAACTCTTGATCTTGGTTTGCAAAGTCGTGTATATTTCAAACTTCTCGCGTGTTCTGCTTCAGCGTTTCTTAAATGTAGGTGTTTTGTACAGCATCGTTAAAATTGAAGAACACATTCTCCTGTCCTGGGTTCAACTAGAAACACCATCTGTTAATTCAATCGCATGAATTTCATCTCGTATCTTTTCCGAGTGATATCCTAAGTTAAGTCGTAAGGAATAGTGCTTACCAAATCCAACTTTTCGCAAATATATAATATCAAACGATTATCACTCCCTCTTCAGTGAGTATGGAAGTTCGTTAGTAATAAACGGCCTGAAAAAACTACATACTAGCTGAATCTTCCGGATAAGCCTTAAATAACATTCGTTTCTACCAAGAAAGGTTCAACTTAAACAAACGAGATTTTTCACAAGCGCGCCTTGCCACTCAAGGAAAAATACTTAATTGTAAAAACAGATAAATCAGATCAAGAAGCACGTTGAAGATAAGATGATGGACCAACAGGAGGAATAGTTAATCAAATTTTTCAAGGATCCCCATTGACCATCTAATGAAAATTGTTGATAATATTAATCTAGTATTGTTACGGTTGTTCTCTTCAATTTCTTTAAACGTATTCCACTATTTAAAAGAGATATGTAACCAATAACATTGGAGCCATCACCTACAAACTTTGTATCTGAGGTGCCAGTACGGGCATCAATAGTTAATTGAGCATTATGAATTTCTTTAATGATACCAAGAACTAATTCCTGTTCTTACTATTGAAACAAAAAAAGGTTAATGAGACATTCAAGAGAACCAAGAAATCATGTTATCAATGTGCCTTTACATTTTATCATAGTCTAAGGACACAAATAAGATGTTTTCAAATTCGCCTGTCCTAATTTTTAAAATACGAAAAAGAATAATAGATTCGTGAGGCTAGACTTACTTGACGGTACCCTGTAATCGATGATGCTTCTGTAGTGACCGAGTTAGAAAATATTACAGAACTTGAACTGTTTGTTCAAGCAGTTTTAAATTTATGTTAAAAATTACTATAAAGACACGGTGTATTTATTAGAACAACTTTATGCAAAAAAAATCAGCATCTCTGAAACTTCGGAATATGAGAGAATGGGCTTTCCTCTTTCATTTGAAACTAAGATCAAAATAATCCGTCGGGGGGTCCAGAGCAACTTTTTTTTTAAGTTTTTTTCGAACAATATAGGTTTTACTACTGCACTAGTTCATATTTCTGTCCCTAGATGGGGCTTTAGGCATTCGAACAACACTAAAAGTGAGAATTTGATAGAAAATTTAATTGTCTACAAGTGCATTGACAACTAAAAATTGATCTGAAATCACTCGGAAAAGTTGTTTAGGATTTTAACGAAGTTATATCTAAGATAGTTTCACACGAGACCTAATGGTTTGGAAATATATTTTCTCGCACTCAATTCATTACCAAAAAAATAATTGGGTTTAGTGACATGAAAATATTTGACGGGATTCATTACGTTGACAATTCTAATTGACCTTCTGAAAATTAGGATGTTTGACAGACACAGAAAATTATTTGTGCTTTTGGTTTGTAATCTTTCCCGATAGGTTCGAAGAAACTACTATTCATCGGAAGGTATTGCTTGGTTACAAGTGTTTGCTTACATTTATGTTTTAGAAAGGATCATACGTCGCATAATTTAGTTTATGATCATTTAAGTCAGCTATTATAATTCCGTTCGAGACGAAATGTTGAGACACTCCATATTTAATTGAACGCAAACCACAGCAGTAACTGTCCAAAATAGTGATTAGCGTAAAACGATTTATTCAAATTTTCTCCGCAAAGTAAATTGTGGCAGTTGGATTTTACGGCCATTTCCTATCAATTATGCGAGAAATCGTTACTAAATTGATCCTAGATTATGCGAAATGTATTACTTTTGAAAACAAAATATGATTTGAGCACAAGAAAATTTTTATATACATAGAAGTCCTCGAATATATCCCAAAAAAATATCTTGATCCGAAAACTCGAAGTTTTTGACAAACACATTGAGTTAATTTTGAAAACGGATAATCAGCGTTTTTAACCAAGAGTTGCAATAAAATCCGCGAAATATTGCAATGTTGTTCAAAGTTTCATTGAGTTTGTTCAAATAATAATGGTTGAATTTCAGGACAAGCGAATTTTATACGGAGATGCTAACAGAGTAGGAGGTTCATGCAAGAATAGTTATCAGTCATCCCCGAGAACAATCGAAAAAATGAAAAAGAAGGCATACATCATAGAAAAAGCTGTTTCTGCGGGAGGAATCACTCACCATCTTGGAAAAGAACATTAATATCATACTAATATCAACACTTATCTAAGACTTCTCATTCCAAAAATATCAATGGTGCCCTATATCAGGTAGAATCTGAAATTATAATCTTCAGCTAAAAGATGAGCTCTCAAATTCCGCTGAATTCTCTGTACAACTAAACACAACTATTTGGCAAATAGAAAAAGTGCGCGTGAATTGATTTACAAACCATTAGGTCTTCTGTGAAACTAACTTAGACTTAGACTTCGTTAAAATATTAAACAACCTTTCCGGATAATTTCAAATCGGTTTTTAGTTGTTAACAAAGTTGTAGACAATTAAATTATCTATCAGATTCTCACTTTTAGTGTTGTTCGAATGTCTAAAGCAGATGGGCAGAAATATGAACTAGTTCCATTGTAAAATCTATGTTTTCACGAAAAAATCTTCGAAAAAAAAGTTGCTCTAGACCCCCCGACGGATTATTTTGATGTTGATTTCAAATGAAAGGGGAAAGCCCATTCTTTCATATCCTGAAGTTTCAGAGATGCTGAATTTTTTTGCATAAATTTGTTAAAAAAAGACACCGTGAAGAACGTCGAAAGACATCTCCCCACCTTGACCGAAACGCCCAACATATGATAATGAATCGGAACAAGATAACACCCGATCGCAGAAACAATTTGCCATTCCATCTAATCTTGCAAAAACTTGTAAAAAAACCAATCATATTCTAAGCGATCAATTTTCACTGCCTGACAGAAACAAAGAGGGAGCGATAAATTCAGGTGACAGGTGCAGCCTGGCAGTCAATAATTAGATACTGTGTTGTGACGCATTCTTCGTCAGTCAGTCCAGCCAATCGTAAAAACTTCAAGGTTCATAGACCTCTCGATTCCGTTGCAGTAGCACTTGTTGCACTTGCACCCCGGAACGTGAGGATGAATTTCCCACGGTGAACACAACAACCGCTGTTCGGAGCTCCGTGACAGTCAGAGTGCTGGCATTAATTATTGTCCAGTATTACCTACTTGCTAACCTACACGGAAACCTTGTGTGTGTATTGTGAATTTGTGCCTATACTAATAACAAAGATGCCGCGGATAACCGCCCGTATGGTAATGGGCTCGGGGTTCGTCCTACGGCGGCGGCAAAGATTATTGATGTTAATGGATTTCACTCTCGGCTGATGCGAAGCTGAGATTGAGCCGTGAAGATGACGCCCGCAGTTTTGAACAGTGAAATCTGCATAGTAATATGTTTTCCAGCCATTGTCGGTTAGAAGCGTCGATGAATCAGTTATTCGAAGTTTTTTTTCCTTCGAAGTAATTTTAGTGTACCAAGGTAAGGGCGAGGATATAAACAGGCATATTTTACTAACCCGTGAGGTGCCTGGTCCATACCAACGTACCCAATTTTAATTTACGATACGACAAATCATATGGAAAATTATTACAAACAATCGTGACAGTGTCATCTTTAATAGAAACACAAAGTAATCTTTTAAACTGCATACACTTGCTTGTTCGTTTGAACGGTTGCATTAAACTATTTTTAGAAAGAATCAGACAAAAACATAATTCATCAGTGTTTAACAAACTTTGTTGAATGTTTGCGGAAAAAATGTTACAGAATATTAATTTGCAGCAAAATTTATGGTGCACATTTATATGTGTAATATTTTAGGAAATTTAATATATCTAACCCTAATCCCGCTTTTGTTTTATAATTGGAATTAGGCGTCAGTTTTGTACATGGTTTAAAAAATGAAAGATGCTGATAACATAAAGTCGAAACCCATGTGCTTAGCAATATTTTTTATATTGTAACATTAGTCTGATTTCTACCTCTGCCCTATGTAGTACTATAACCACTCGGCATCAAATATATTCTCACTTCGATGCAGCACATCAGCTGTTGTGTTAAGAAATCCCACGATCGCCCACAAATTCATCGACTATTAAAGGTCAAAATGGAACGGTATCGAGTCATTAGACCGAAATCCGTTAGGCCGGACACCATTAGGACGCCTGGGTCATTAGGCCGCATGGATCAATAGGCCGAATAGATATTAGGCCGAGTGTCAGAGCCATTAGCGATAGTCATTAAAAACATCATTAGCTAGTGTGACTCCGAGTGCAAAAGTAATATTTTGCCTTCATGTTGACGTAACTTAAGGCCTCTGATTTAGCAGCTCGTAACGATGGAAACTATTTCGTATCACCACATATCGTAATTCTCATGATTCGTGTGTTTTATGAGAGTCTGGAAAAATCACTTACGTAGTTTTCCTTCTTTAAATCATGAGCTGTTCTTTTCTATTTTTAAAGTACAAAAAAATTGTAGCAACGTCAGAAAGGTATCCGGCCAAAAGTGATTAGGAAATTAGCCCGCCTTCTCGTTAAACCAGTTTTCGTGTACTGTCTCCCTAACAGATGCTCCGTCCACCAAACACCCAGCTTCAAATGACAATACAGACCTATAATAATCCTATAATTTCACAGAATCATTGTGTTTGGTTGAGGCGACGACTCTGTTTGAAGTAGACAGGCAAATTTTGGATTTTTCGCGTTGCATTCGAAAGATTATCTGAAAATCAATTTTTGCGATATTTATAACAACCAATTATCTCGGGACTTAACACAAACTAGAATTTTTTTTCGATTGATTGGCCCAAAAAGTTGAATTGTCCAGTTCCTTCCAGTACAACGACGTTCCAAAACTATCACTCACTGTTTTGAAAAAATAACGTTCCAAAAGTATCACTCCTGTTTTGTTGAAATGTTAGTCATAGTCAGAATATTTCCAGCATGTTAAATATTTACTATGAAATACTCACATTGAGTTGCCAGTCGTGAGGAAGCCCTTAGTCCCCCCATCACAGTAGAGCCTTTCCTGCCAGCGACCAGCAGCCGTCCCGGTCCTGTGGTGTAGTTGGGACGAGGGGTCTTCCGCAAACCTACCTCAGGCAAGTACAATGCATCTGTGAGATCTTCCTTGCCTCAAAGCTCTTCGATTTCTAGCCTTGGTCAACGACGGGATAAGTTGCTGTTATACTACTAACATGTTGGTGGTATCAACTCAATCGTCGAGCAATACCGTCTTGCAATATCCGATAAGAATTTTGACATCATTGTCTTCGTCGAAACGTGGTTGAACGATGACACGCTTTCCAGTCAGGTGTTCTGTACGGGATACGAAGTGTTTCGTTGCGACCGGAGCCCTAGCAATAGCCGAAAATCCACCGGAGGCGGCGTATTAGTAGCAGTTAATACCAGTTTGAAGGCAAAAATTGTCGAGAATATTTCTTGGGCTTGCCTAGAGCAGGTTTGGACGATTATCGAGCTTGGCGACCGTAAGTTGTACTTGTGTGCGTTGTATGTTCCACCCGACCGCGCTCGTGATATCGAATATGTTGAAGCACACTGCAGCTCACTTTTTACTATCCTCGAAGACACGAACGCAGTAGATGAGCTCATGATACTAGGAGATTTTAATCTTCCTAGCATTTCATGGAAGTCTTCCCGCAACGGATTCCTTTATCCGGATTCGAACCATTCCGTACTCCACCCAGGCTACTTAACAGCTATAGTTCAGCCACGTTACTACAAATCAATTCTATTGCCAATGAAAATAGCCGCCATCTCGATCTTTGTTTTGCCTGCGATCATGTTTCCGCCACATCAATGGTGATGGCGCTCTCTTCTCTAGTAGAACCAGTGATGATCATCCTTCTTTGATCGCTACGATTGATAACACTGTGGTGCTTTATTTCGATATTTCACCACTTTCTGTCACCTGCGATTTCCGTAAAGCCGACCATCGCAGACCTTTTTTCCACTATCGATTGGGAAAATATTTTGGACCTCGAAGATGTCGAATCCGCAGTTCAAACTTTTTCCCACGTTCTGGCGTACGTTATTGACAGGTACGTTCCGAAGAAAGTTCACCATAGACAAACCGGCCCTCCACGGCAAACTAGTACATTGCGACGGATGAAGTCTATCAAGAGAGCTGCCCTGCGAAGGTTTACCAAGCATCGTACAATATCACTCAGAGACTATTACGTCAGTCTCAACCATGCGTACGAACGAGCCAGTCAAAACTGTTTCTATAGATATCAGCAAAATATTCAGCGTAATCTTAAGTCACATCCTAAACATTTCTGGAAATATGTGAATGAGCAGCGCTAGGAATCTGGACTGCCGTCGTCCATGACTTTCAATGGTAACACAGCTTCCACATCACGAGATATATGTGCACTTTTTTTGGAAAAAATCGCGAATGTGTTCACAGATGAGGAATTAACTATTGAGCAAATCAAACTCGCCGCTAGCAGAACTCCACTTGTGGGTCAAACTCTGGGTGCTATCGATGTCAATGCAACGATGATTACCAGAGCTTCCTTCAATCCGGGACCCGACGGGTTCCCCTCCGCTTTTCTGATAAGGCACATCGAAGTTTTGGTTAATCCGCTTCTTCACATCTTTCGAACATCTATTGACAGAGGTATTTTTCCATCTTGCTGGAAATCAGCGAACATGTTCCCAGTGCATAAAAAGGGAAGTAAGCGAGACGTTAATAACTACCGTGGAATAACTTCATTGAGGGCTGTCTCGAAGTTGTTCGAGCTTGTGATTATGGAACCTCTTCAGACTCACTGTAAGCAGTACCCAAATGACGATCAACACGGCTTCACGTCTGGACGGTCAACTGCGTCTAACCTATTATGTTTAACATCCTTCGTAACAGAGAGTATGGAACATCGCGCTCAAAACGACGTTGTTTACACCGACTTATCTGCCGCTTTTGACAAGATAAACCGTGATATCGCAATAGCAAAAATAGAGAGATTTGGGATAAATGGTAGTATTTTGCAATGGTTTCGATCCTACCTCACTGACCGAGAGATAGCGGTTGTCATAGGAGAATGCCAGGCCCCTACATTCACTTCTAGATCTGGAATACCTCAAGGAAGCCACTTGGGACCGTTGATGTTTCTGATATACTTCAATGATGTACATCTAATTTTGAAGACTCCACGATTATCCTTCGCGGATGCCCTCAAGATTTTTCGCCTAATTCGCCGTTCAATTGAAGATTGCAGAGTTCTCCAATAGCAGCTTCAAGTCTTTGCTGGTTGGTGCAATACGAAACGCATGTATGTAAACCCGAAGAAGTGCTCGGTAATATCTTTTTCACGAAAGAAGGATTCGATTTATTTTAACTACCGTCTACTAGAGACAGAAATCGAACGTGTCAGTCACGTGAAGGATCTGGGAGTGATTCTGGATTCTCAACTTACGTTTAAACAACACGTCTCCTATGCAGTTGGTAAAGCGTCTCGAGCACTGTGCTGCATATTCAGGATAGCCAAAAACTTTACGGATGTTTATTGTCTCAAATCGCTGTACTGCTCTTTATCGCGATCAATTCTAGAGTATTGCCCTGCAGTGTGGAGCCCGAACTATAATAATGGCGTTGAAAGAATTGAAAGTGTGCAGCGTCGCTTTTTACGTTTCGCGCTCCGTAGATTGCCGTTGAGAGATCCTGTCCGACTACCTAGCTATGAAAACCGATGTCAGCTGATTCAACTAGAGCCCCTACATGTTCGAAGGAATACCGCAAGAGCTTTGTTCATCGCTGACACTCTACAAGGTCGTTTGGATGCCCCAGCTATTTTGGAACAAATCAACATAAACGTTGCACCTCGAGCACTACGTAACAACATTATGTTCCGATTGATGTTCCGACGCACAAATTATAGTATATATAGGAGTCATCACTGGTCTGCAACGAATTTTTAACCAGGTAGCTTCAGCATTTGATTTCAACGTTTTTCGACAAACTCTGCGTATACGTTTCTTCAGATTGTTTAGTCAATTCGTTAACAACACTTGACCTTTTTATTCTTTGTTTGTAATTATTGTATGATTAGTGTTTTTATGTGCGACTTGATTATTAGAAATAAGATTAGTATTTAGGCCAACATCATTGGGACTTTGATATGCCTGTTGATGTATTAAACAAAATAAACAAATAAACAAAAATATATGTAGGTATTTTCAATTCGACATACTTAATCCTGGTAGTGACGGCAAATGGGTATTTCAATGTAATGTCTTACAGAGGAACATTTAAGCTATGATATAAATGATCAAGCCGGGTTGACGCTAGCTTCAAAAACGAAGACACTAATTGTATTCCTGAGCAACCCCTAGTCAAGCGGTGATTTCCTGCAAGAAAAGGAGTTAAGTGAGAACTAGTGGAATGGAAACATTTAGTTTGGCTGTGAATGTTTTCTCTTTTTTTATTTTTGTTTGATTTTGAATATTAACTCAGCACTCCAAAAATAGCCTAACATGGGATTTTCAACCAGATTTAGCAACATTGTTATAAACCCGCGCCTTTGTGCACCGTCATGGAATCTTTTGTAATTTCCTATATGCGCATAAATACGCATATATGCGTATAAATACGCATAAATAAATACGATTCGCAGTTGCTACTTCGCAATTTACCAAAGCGTGTACGTTTCGAGAGTTCCATAATTTGACATGCCAATAACAACGTCGTCACAGCTATCGAGAAAGGAAAGGATTGATAGTGTGACAAACGTTATTATGTAGATCATGGAGATATACTAACTAAATTTCTACGCTTACGGAAAGGAGTTGTGGATGTGAGAGCGGGTAGACAGTTATGCACTCCTGGATTCTTGATAAGTGATACGATTTATGCAGCTCTCAAATATGCTATCATGTGCTATTGCTCTGGGAAGCTGGCTGCCGCGAATTTATGATAGTCGCTTGTTGAATTAATTTGAAAATTCTCAATTTTGCAGAATATGTAGAGTGGAATATTAAAATATGTTTACCTACTTGGTATAGACACGTAACTGCTGCCTAGCAGCACACTTCGTTGCTGTACAGTATCTTGGTAGGAACTTTGTTACGAAAGAATGACACTTTGCTTGTACGTTGTGCAACATATTTTTCATTTTTTCGAGCAACTATAAACTTTATATGATGGGACATATGTTACAATTGTACTCATACATGTTACTATTTGGTCTATATCGATACTACTATAAAATTATTCCGTGACATGTTGCTTAATCGAATAAATTACGCGTGAAAACTCCTTTCGAATATAGCCAACAGAAAATATTGTCGAGCAATTGTGCAACAGATACTTGAGACAAGAAGGTTAAAATTCAAAAACTTTCAAATACCCGAATCTTTACGATTATTGCTCAAACTTCGTCCATATTGGTAACCCACATGATATGTTTGTGATGTTGTCTAAAGGCTTATATGAGCAAAACAATGTTCCCTGTGATATCGAAATTGTTTTGATTACATCACAAACCTAATGTTGTCGAACAAGCAATAACAGCTTAGTTTAACAGTTTACTGCCGTTGGTTCAGTTAAATCTGAACCCCGCTCCGTTATTAGGAACCCTCGCCTTACTGATGCGATAAAGATTTTTCTCATTAACTCACTGGAGCGTGACGTTATCGACGTACCAATCTCAGTTGGTTGTGCGGTTGCACAGCTCGATGAGCAAAAAGTCGTTGTCATTGAATGAGATACACTCTGCTCACTTCAGTGTATGTGGGAAACGGAACTTCTATGACATAATCCTTACCACTTCTACATCTTATCGCGCGATTGAGTAAATGCCATATATAACAATAATAATAATAATAATAGTACGTACTCGCGAAGGTCTCTATAAAAAGTGTCCCAAGCCCAACTCACTCAAGCTCACGCCGGAAAGTGTCAACCGGTATGTGAATAGAGCGAGAATGGGCGGGAATGTGTTAATGAAAATATTACTATTATCATAAAAGTTATTTCTGTCACCGCGACGATAAGATATTTTTTCCCTTTCCGGCACACCCTCTCTATCGTGTAAAATGTCAGCTCCACAAGTAGTGCCTAGTGCTAGTGGAAGTGATGGCCCACTTTATGTGCCGCCTGTGGTAATGGAACCTATGTAACCGACATCGGAGACTTGCTCAGTGAGAGTGCGACTAACGAGCACACAAACACACAGCCCTAGACAGCAACGATAGCATAAAGGTTCGGCCCTCATGCTCTGCTCGAACGTTATCTGATATCATACATACGTGGACTGAGGCATGAAATTGGTTGGATGTTGGAGAGGACGTACTCTTTTATGTTATTTTTTATGCGAGGGCAAGCATTTGATTTGGTACAAAGTGAGCAATATCACCAGTTGTACAGATATGTCCTATGCTATTCCATGTTCCATACTGAAATAATAGTCTAACCGCTAGGCAACTATTGTGAGCAAAACGTTACACAATTCTTGCAATTCCAACGATGCTGTGCCTGTGCAAATGTTGCCATGTTTAGTCCATGATGCGTTGAGTCGTTCAAACGCAGACACACCTCTGAACAAACTACTATATTTACATCGTCAAGTTTGGGACTAAGAGTGAAAAGTTTCCCCACCGTCCATCCACACAAAGCTGTGTAGCAAACAATTGCTTCCTTCTCCCGCCGAGTTCCTCATTTTGCTCGTTCCCCGATGTAAGCATGTGAATGTTTAGCTTTACATAAACCTGATACCCACCAAGTAATGGTAGAACATAAAGTGCAACTGTAAAACACGCATGCGCGATGATCTTCAACTTGTCAGGTTCGAGTATGCTCTTCACCCACCACCGCACCCTTTTCCATCCACTTTTGAAGAACTGATCGTCGGTAGGTGGGTGGAGGAAGGGTCCAGTCGGAAACGCGTGTCTTCCCAGCAGTCGGTCGAAAGCGAACTTGTAAAGCACCATGTGGTACAATTACCACCCATCCCCTACCCGTGTCCACTCCAGCACAACACTAGACGGCTGACCGAAACCATGTTAACTAAAAGACTATTACATCTTTTATTCATTCCACCTCATAGTTAGTTTCGTGCCCGTCAACATGAGCACACATACGAAACCAACTGCATGCGGGGTAAAGTTCTGTGTTGCAGTGGCGATAACATCCGGCCAGATTGGGAACAATCCACTACTACCACTTGCACAAAAACACTCAAACCACTGCCGTCGTAAACCACTCGCAGCCCCACCACCACCGGACCGGTCTGTCGGTGGGTTTGGGTGGATAGAATGAGAACACAACAAGCGACAGAAGTTGTGCGGTGCCTTCGTCGGTCGAGGCTACAGCCTGCAGCCCAGGTTTAGGCAGGCGATCAGAGGCTCGTAAATTACGATACACCTGAATGCAACAGCACGACCGGAATTGACCCAACAAGCAACAACAGTGAATGGGGTTCGTTCGTGTGTGAATGTATGTGTGTGTATGCAAGAAAATGTTCAACTGATTCCATGAGGCTTTTTATATTGACCTACAGTGGGACGTTTCGGAGGAAACATTAAAAAATGTGTGATACGTAGCACAAGTACGAGTTTTTAATTGTCTAATGGTATTTTCGATTTTGAGATTGTGCTGCACCGGTTTAGTCGGTTCTATAATTATTCCAACTTGAGTGTAAATCTTTCATTCTGCATGTCTCTTATTTTTTACACTATGTCGGAGCAACACCATGTAAAGAGCGGAAAAAGTGTATCCAAAATGTCGAAGTTATGTGATATCGAACAGTTTAGCACTCCAGTAAGAATACTGGTGAGCACGTTCCAATTATTTATACAGTTATCTTTTTATTCATCTAATACGCATATAAATCATCCCAAAATCACACCCCATTTCCTTCCCTACTAACAAATTCCAACATCCGTAATACCTATGGAGATTGCGTGGGTTCCCCGTATCTTCTTAAGTAGGTATTCAACTAACATTTCCTTCCCTCTAGCGATCGTAAGGACATGGCCAGGTGTGCAGTGAACTATACTATTGTATAAAAAGATTTCACTGTATCAGCTACCCATGAAGTGTGCGGTCGTTTTTGCTATGTTATGCTATGTCGGTGCAACACCATGTAAAAACGAAAACGCTATAAGAATGTTGTCACCCTCTTCAAATACTCAATGGAAACTAAATCCGAGTGATATATTCCATATTAAGTTATTCTTTGCACTTTTTTAAATTTCATTCATTCGCCACTTAACTGTGTCGAGGGTCTTCTATACAGTGTAGTTCATCATTTAAAATCTCTATAGGGGTCAAAGAGGGTCATATTTGGTGAAAAAACTCGAAAATGGTTAATCTTTCATATGTGCCAAGCATTTTTTCTACAAATATGATTCTTTGTTATCCTTAAAAAATGTTTAATGGTAAACCAAACATCCTATACCATCTACTAGATTAACAACTAAATCTATACTAAATAACTGAATAACTAAATCTATTATAAAACAGAAGTATTGCTGGCAGATACCTCTCTATTTCCACTCGCCTTGGTTTTCCAGAGTTGTCTGTCGGATCTTATCCACGCTACTAGCTATTGTGCTTCGAAATCCTTCTTTGATGCAGGAAAATCCGTCTAAAGAGCACTTGTGTTCTAGCTGATGCTTTTGAAGACTATGTAATGATATGCTTGCAGAAGATAAGAAATTGAACAATTACTAAGAATGCACATGAAGCTCAATCTGTCAGAAGTTTGCACTCTACAATTTTATCAAGTCATTCATAATGTGCTGATTATGGCGGACAATGCGGTTAAAGTTTACAAACATAATGTTACAATAGGAATAGGAGTAACGGTTTTTTGTTATTTACACTATGCACACTATAATGAAGCGTCTGTTGTCAAAACCAAATCCAAAGCACAAGCTCAATCGTAATCCCAAGAGAAATTCCATCCCCAATTATTAATGCATCAGAGCAACTTTTTGGGTACCATTTGGGTCCTAGAACATCTGTGCAAATTCTTAGCTCGATCCCTGAAACTATATTTTTGCGCTCACTGTTTAAATTTTACATGGGATTTTATATGGAACAATTTACTTTCACAAAATAATTCCTCCATTGCTTCCTAAAAATAAACCGTTATGTGGCTTTTGTAGGAAATTTAACAAAGAAAGTAAGTCTCGAAAACTATGAAACGATCTGACGCTTGAGAAAAAAGTTATTAAGCAGAAACCGGTTGATGCTCTGACCATTGATAAAATATTAATTCTAGCACCACTGTTGCAATTTTGTTTTGATCTTCTCTTAATGTGTCTAAATCATTTATCTATACTGTTTGGCCACTTCGCAAGAGTTTTGAGGGATGAATTGAGTCTAGGGTTCGCAGTACCGACCCTTTTTGGCGAGAACCGGTACTACGGTACTGAAGCCCTCAGTACCGGTAGTACCGGTAAAGTACCGGTACTAGAATATTTTTTTAAAAAAATCGAAAAAAGCTTCAAAGTGAAGTTGAATGCTCAAACTGATGACCTTATTTTCAGATAATTGATTTGTGCTGATCAAAAAACATGTTTATTGCTTTTAATTTACTTGCATGACTCATTTCAGAAGATATTTTTTGTATGCGGCACCTTCTTTTATTTTGAAATCTAGGCCACTTTGAAATCGATAACTGCTAAGCGGTGCAACTTTCGTCGACTTCAACAGATGGTAAATGTAAGAAACCCCATTAACAACAGTAAATCAAAGCGAGAACACCAGTAAATCCGAACAGGTTGCTCGCATTTCCACTCTTGCTTTTCTGTAAATTGGTTTCGACCTTTATGTCGTTTGCCTACTATTCTCTAATGCATACCAACGCTCTTTGCTTTCCTGTAAACTATGGAGTTTTGCAGAATTTTCCGATCACCAATAATTACAAATCGCCCAATTTTAACCAGTTCACCAACTCTAAAATTGTTAGCTACTAAATCGCTGTTCGTTCTTTTATGGATAAAGGTTTAAGAACAAACCAAATACAGACATGACTTAGACCATAGTCTTATAACGCGCCACCTAATGAATAATGGAAGCAAATCAGAATGTCGCGAATAAAAAAATCATAGCAAATTTTTACGTCTCTTACGCTATATGTGAGTATTTTGAAATTTAGTACAAGATTGTTAAAATTTAATTTCGACAAAATAGTGCAGGAATTTAAACATACCGTTCAGTACAACGCGAGCTAGTTAACTTTTAGAATTATTATGATGATGGCCCCAACTCATTTCCCCACAAAGGTCTTAGCTCAACGATTTATCCAGAAGGTAACTAATATAATTAAAAGTCATCTTGCCGACCGATATTTTGATACAGGTCTCCCTAGAGAGTTCACATATTTTTCATAAAAAATTGTATGGTACCGAAAATACCGGTACTGGCTTTTGTTCAGTACCGGTATTACGGTACCAAAAATGGGTCGGTATTCCCGGGATTTTCGGTACCGGTATTACCGGTACCACAACCCTAATTGAGTCTTCTTTAATAATAAGAGAAAGTTAAAGATTTTTTATATAATTCGACCGTCAGCAGCAGTGATGCTATGAAAAGTGAAATTTTCATTAATCTTCAGGGCATCCATTGGTTTTTTGCTTAATAAGTTTTTCCACAAGCATTCTTGATAAATTTCCTATAAAAATCAGACATCTATTTATTTTTAGGAGTAACGGGCGACTTTTGGAAGAATAAATTTGCAAAAGACGTTTTCCCCATACGAAATCCCATGTAAACTTTAAACAGTGGGCGCAAAAATATAGTTTCACCGATCGAACTAAAAATTTGCAGAGTTGTTCTGGGAGCTAAATGGAACCCAAAATGTTACTCGGAGCGAAATTTTATTTTTTTCATGTAACCATGTCCCACTCTAATGTTTATACTGTTGCCTATTTTATATATCACGAGAACCGTCTTCACTGTATCGTAACTTATGTAACAATTTATAAAAGTATTTTTTAGGTGTGAAAGATTCCCTTTTAAATAAAGAAACCAAATATTTTTTGTCCTCAACTACAAATCTCTTGCCATATCATTACAAACATACTTTTGGAAACAATTTTTCATTGCAACAAAACTCTCCGTAATCAACTAAAAATGTAAAAGCCTTTTTTACCTTGTCCCACAGTGCCACCCGAACACAACCAACCATCGTTGGCACTTGGTTCAAAACTCGGAACAGAGTGGAAAAGTTTTCGTAAAAAAATAATGAATCAAATTTATCGGATTGCATTTTTGTCTGCAACCTTTTTCCTGGCTCAGTTACATATATACCTGTGGTTGATGGCCATCAGAACGGTCGGAGCCTCGACCTACACAAATGCACACAAACAGGCAAAAGTTGAACTCAGAGAAAGAGAGACAGGGAACAGAAGATGCACTCACGAACTGGCACTCGTCGGTTCGTCATTTTTTTTTTTTTGGTAAAAAGTGGAAAAACTGCTTCCCTGCCCTAGTCCTCTATCCCTAGCCTAAATCGTTCGTCGGGGAAGTGTCGAGGATGTCAAAAGAAGAGCGGGGGCCTGCAGCAAATTGTATGTAGATTCAATCACGGCTACGACCCCATTGGCATTCAAACCGACCGACCGGAGCAGAGGAATCGATGCAATGTGTCATTAAATTTTCTTTGTTGTTGGTTCTTTCCCGTATGTATATGTAGGTAGTTATTGAACCAGTGATGACATGAGTCGCATGATGCAACCAGACAGCCAGCCAGCCAGTACGACGAAAGTGGTAGCAACAATGCAGGCATACTTTGCCGGGCAGGAAAGTTCCGAAAAAGGGAGCAAGGACAAGGCTGTTTGGGTGGTGAAGCTGGGCCTGGACCAGCCGGTTGAACCGGATTTTTTTATTTTCGTCGGTTCTGATCGGAAAGGGCTTTGTTTGGGTTTCAATTTCTGATGGTTTTCGTTGTGTTGTCATAGTTTTGGTATGCAGATGTTTCAATCGAATGTATTTAATGCCTTGCGCAGGATATGCTGAGAAAGTTCCTTATTATTATAACTATAACTCTGTAGTCTTAGCAAAGCACAATTAACCTACAATATATCGATGGTTAGATTCTCTCACCTGAAGAAAAAGAAAAACTCATCAAACACCAATTTCCTCTAGACCCAATCACACTGTTTGCAAATATGCTAAACAAGTTTCGCCACAACAACAAAGCCAGAAAGCTAACCAGACTCCTTTTCATTTTCTCCTTTTTTCACGCAGGTAAGAAGAAGGGCCGACCAGCCAGCAACCGGTTTTAGTAACCCCGAAAAAAGTTCCCTCTGCGCTCTCTGATGCGAGGCCGGCGGAGGCTTTCGAAGCAACATCGGTACATATTTGGAGCTCCGCGATCAATGACCGCCCACGGAATTACCTTCATCAGGTATGAGAGTGTAAGGCGCTCGCTAGATAATGCACTGATGGAGGAAAGAACCACTCTTCAAAACTCAACGACACCGATGTCGATCGGGTTGACCAACAACGGTTGAAGAACCAGTTCAATCGTCTGAACGTGTTTGGAATGTGTGACTGTTGTTTTCATTGATTCAACACGGGACGGATCTTTTGAAGTTAGCCGCCTTCGAACTTGGATAGGTCGTCACGTTGATCGGACGAGAAGAGTCGAAGAGATATCAAAATTTTAAACTAATTATGTAGCGACGGATTGTGTTCAATCTGAACGATCTCCGACTGTCCCGAGGGTAAGAAATAGTCTCGAAATACAGTAGCCCAGAATTTTCCGTCCATGATTGAAGACATAGTGGGAATCCATTAATTAATTATAGTTCCGAGAACGGCCCACGTGTGGCTTGCTGGCAAGGAAGCGGAGGTGTGGAACGGAGATCCCACAGAATGGGAAGAGTTGTAGGAGAATGTAAATAGTGGTTTCCCCTTGCGCGGTGCGGAACGAGCAGAACAGAACGTACGGTATATGCGAGGGAGGGCCCAGGAAGTGGCCAATTAATGCTGTAGAACGCTTTTATAATGTGTAATTTGGCTTCTAACTCGAGCTAATAGAGGAAGACTATTATGGTTGGTGTGGATGGTACAAATAGAGCCTTGGCAAAAAGAAGCGGGCCGAGTTCCCCCGTCGGTCGGCCGACGGATTGACGGGGGGCCTCTGCGCGATGTAGTGGTACATGGGAAAACGCTGAATGTGGGTTGAGAAATGGCGAGGAACTTTTACTTTCCGGTTGGCAGTTTGTTAGTTTGCATAGATAGGTACTGGCAGGTGAAGACGTGTACATAGGTACATCTGTTGGAAAACAATTTTTGTAATTTACATGTTTGATAATTGCATTATGAATGAACTTGAATTACAATTTAGCACAAAGTAGAAATTTACATGGTGAGGAACAATACGGAACCAGATACTTATTTAGAGGAGGAGAATTATCTACATGCAAGGTGTTACATTCAGTCATAGATAAGTAGAAATGCAAATGACTAAACTAGTAGTAGAAAGATCTTTTATTAACATGCCTATGTTGTTTGTGGACAACAACGTTTTTAAACAACTATAACTTTTGATTGAGGAAAGATTTGCTCACAAAACAAGTAAAGCTAATAATGTGACTATTGCTTTTCATTTGAGTATTAACAGTTACAGGATCCAGCTCTAGAACTGAAGTTATTGCAATTAGTCAGATTGGATTCCGATGGAGCAGTGCTGTCAGGGACAGTTTACTTACGTTAACGACGGCAAATGATTTTTTTCATATCTTCATATCATCTACGTTATGTTGTTGCGCATGAAAGGGTTAAAATTAGTATGTGGATTTGCATTGCTAAAACTCCCTCAAAAAGTAAAATCTATTATAATTCACCTGTTGGTGTAATTAAAAGACTAACAAAAAAAGACGAAAGGGAAAATCCTGCTTTATAAAACCGATTTCATTCTAGTGAGTACAACTAGTAACCAGAGAAAGGTTTTAAGCAAGTTTAATTCAAATTACATTCTATTTGAGATAACATATTCAAATTTTCCCCTCACGAGGATTCCAACATCGTCTACAATCTAACCACGTCATATTCCGTTTCAGTTAATGATTTCAATAGCGCGTCTACAACTAACGACCACTGTAAGGGAGATAGAACTCCACTTTGAATCCCTTATTTGTTTTGTAATCACGTGTTTCTGAGCATGGTAGTTATTTCACGGTTTATAAGATTCAAACAAATCCAATAATTTGAGTCAAAATTATTAAAAGTTGATCAAAACCATGTTTTGATATTCAAGTTTTCTCAAAGCAATCCACATTGAACTATAAGATGCATTGTTGAAAGCTTCTTGTATGTCGCGAAAAGCTGCGAGTTAAATTTCATTTGTTGCGATAGAATTAGGCAGTCTTCTCTACCTATTCTACTGTTTAACTTGTTGCTCTGATATACGACTTAAAAATTTATTGACTTGATTGACTCAATAGTTTAGTATTATACTTGCCCCAAAGGTATGGAATACTATATCGCTGGTAAAAGACTCGATCGCCCATTCCACTACAGCGACTGTAAATATAGCATTTTATGAGCTTCGGTACCAACTGCATATGATTCAGGCTCAGCTTCAATTTTATTATGTGTTAGTAAAGTATTAATAGGAAAGGTAAGGAAAATGTTTGTCTACCGTGATACTGAGTATTTCTTTGGGATTTCAGTAAAAGTAAAAGTTCCATCGTCATTCTTCACACTACATGTCCCATTTGAGTGATTTTTTGAGAGCTTCTTTCGTAGTATTGCAAGGACGGAAGCCTGTTCAACCCGCCCGTACATCAGTCTCCAACTCTTTCTTCGATATTTCCTAATTTATTCGTTATAAGTTAAAACAGTCGGGTTTCTCATCTTGCTCAGAAGCTAAAAATCGCTCCGCTGAAGTAGAGGTGTGCGCCGCGCCTCAGATTTCAGGTAAAACGCCGGCGTCACGCCGGCGCGCTTACTATTTTTTTCCTGAAATTGTCGGCGTGGCGAGGCGGCGGAGCGGCGCATACCTCTACGCTGCAGGCCAAGTGATCCAATTTACCCGGGCGCCACCGCTTTGTCTATTTGCAAAAGCAAAAATTGATTCCTTCTACCTATTGTGTGAAACGTGAACAAACAATGAATGACAATGCAAAGCAAGAGTATATCCCGTTGCGGATAAACTGTTGTGCTGCTGACTTCTCGAAATGTCCGGTAAGAGCATCGATTCGTGAAGTGGAGCAATTGTTGAAGGTGAACATGAAGCTCAACATAGCAGAATCTGGTACTGTGCAATTCTATCATTTACGTCATACGGTACTGATTACGTTTAAAAACATTAGTCAAGCAAAATCATTCGCTTCGCAGAACAACTTAAAACACATAGTCGAATGTAATGACATTTTTTACATCATCCCAACGTATATTGATAATGACAGTATTGAAATAAAGCTACATGACCTGGCAACACGTAGGGGACTTGTGGGTAAAATGAACAGGGGGGGAGGTAAAATGAACAGGTAGCCAAATCAAGTCAATGTGAGTTAAATTTAGAACAAACTTCACAGAAACGTGACCTGCCAAGTATTCAAAGGATATTGAAATAATTTCTTTTGATAAAAAGCTGTCGAATGTGAAATAAATATGATGAAAACCAAAATCGGCATTCATGTTTGTCGCTGATGTTAAATTCGGCATGTAGAATATAAGGTTTTTTGCGGTGAAATTTTAATTTTTTTGTGAAAATGGAATTACATGACAGTAGTTGAACCTCTTGCAGATATTTCACAGCAATAAGTAGGGATCAGGACAAATCGGCTCAATCGGAACGGCTGTTTGAAAATAAAATGTCTTAGGGGGTAAAATGAACAGGTTGTAGTGGGGGTAATATGAACCATCTTGCTGCTCCAAGTACCAAGCCTCAAAATTAATCGCTAAGTTCAAGTTGCTATATCTTCACTGTTCTCCAACAGATCCTTAAATTTTAAACACCTATGGATAACCCCAAGTTTGTAGATGTGTTTCCATGTCACAGAATTGTAAATTGGTTAGTATTACATGAAAATTTCATTTTTCCGTGACAAGGTTTTGTGCCTTCAAAATGCCCTGTGTGTATACAATGCTCATGAGCCTCTGGGACATCAGCATTGCTCGGAAATTGCTTTTCAGCGTTAAGCATTGCATACATACAGAACATTTTGCAGGTCACTAGAAGGTGTTCATTTTACCACCAGCACATGTTCATTTTACCCACACGCTATAAACATGTCTCTTTTTTGGACATGTTTTGAAATCATGAATAATGTTTGAAAACTTGTGTTTATGTTGAAGTATTTTCACGAAATATGTACAAAACATGTTTAACAAGAAACGTATAAGGTAATTGTAGTATCTCAATCACTTATTAGTTAGAAAATAATTACTTTGCTTAACGTGTTCATTTTACCACCAGTTCCCCTATGTTGTACAGTAAGTTAGAAGGACATTTTATTTAAGATTTATCGGACTTTCTTAGAATCGGCTTTGGTATTCACCCGAAAAGAATTCAGCATATGTGTGCAGTCTGCGACATACAGCACAGCATTTACAATTGTGGTACCTAATCTGCTGTCACGCTAAGTTCGGCTTATTCATAGTTCAACAAAGTCGAAAAATCACTGGTAACGGCGAGACTGATCAACCTTTGGCCGTTATCGTTGGTAGCTGAACGAAGCTCTCCTTTCAAATAAATGGACGACCTCCGCATTGAAGGCCCCGATGATGAGTTTAATATCACGTTGATCAAGCTTTAGTTGAAAAACTACTATTTGTTTTCACCACTCCTATAAAAAACTTCGAAGTCCACTCCATGTTCTACATTCTTCCACAGTAGATGTGCTACTTGATCGAGGTACCCGTAGTAGGGTTTACTGCGTTGATTACTCGTTCGCCTGTACTGCTCCATCGAACTTCCTGATTTTCGATTTTTTCAGCTTTAGTGCAAGCAGGGTTGCTTTCGCAGGTTGTAACGTTCCAAGTACCAAGTTTCCAACCAATTTCCGTTGCTGTGCTATTTGCCGATTAATACATCTTGTACCTTTATTTACATTTTTCGGAGATTTTGGTCAAAGATTTGGTATACCGGCTTATCAAGGCTGCGATACCTTGCCTCGAACTGCTTTCTTGGATATAAGTGATTCTAGGACAGACGCTGTTTCGAGCCGCTTCTAAAATATTGCAGAGACGCTCTTCAATTTTTTCGTTTCCTGTCGGTGTACGTCCAAATATTCTACCGAGGTTTATTACCTGTTCTTCACAATGGTTGCTCGTAGCTCAGCTGGCATCACAGAGAGTTAAGGATAGGAATTCTGGAGAGTTATCGATAGGAAGCAAATCTGCAAGATTTAAATAATATTTTGACTATGTATAGATTATATCTAATACTAAGCTATGTATGGATCAATGGACCATATCAAGCACTTTTCTCAGCTTCGCACAATAATCAGCGATACGACCACTTTATGCTTTCAAAATAAAAATGATCGATCATCTCCAATAAGCTGAAATTTGCATAGTATTTTTATATAAGTACTTAGTTTAAGTATTTTTGTTTCAAATGCCAGAAAGAGCGAAACGATGAAAAGGAAACCCACGCAAATCTTTTTGGTTTGAAGCGACTTTTCATCGTATTAGCTCATGACTAACTTCTTTGATTCTTTGATAAAGATTTTGGTTTTAGTATTGAAAAGATCAGCATACAAAAGGCACTAAATTCAACACTCTGAAGAAAATTTCGAATTTATTCGACCGGAGATCCAGAATTATTCTTCGCTTTGTTCAAATACTTGTTGGGATATTCCATTGGGAAGCAAATAAAACCCACAGTTTTCTGCAAGTTTATCAATGACACATCGACAACAGCATGCCGCTAAACATAAATCTTGAGCGTTTTTTCAAAATGTCATATCTGCAATGAGTTACTCTCTGTTTATACTTTATCTTTCGATTTTTACGGCGTCACTATAACACTTTTCACTTATTTTACTTATTTTACAGTACAGATCGAAAGACGATGGTTTTAACTAGCATATTATGCAAAGAGCTGAGGGATAAATGTTAAAGTGACCGAATTATTAACAGAAGAGAAAGTAAACAAAGAGAGTAACTCATTGCAGATATGACGTTTTGAAAAAACGCTCAAGAAATCTCTATACCTCAAAGTGAAAAAATCCGAACTATGGTTCACGAAACAACATGAATTTCAATTGAAATCATCAGAATTGAGTGCACGTTGAGTTTAAGAAAGATTTGCAACATTACCGTCAAACACACTCATCTCCTTCGAAGCCTCCTCATCGAATTGTCACGTTCCAGTGGTGATAAAACGTCATAGCAAATACGAAGTAAAAAAAGTGCTGTCTCAATTCGTTTCGACAAAAAGCAGAGAAACTTTGCTTTCACAACGAAAATAACAAAATAAAAAATGCACAAAAGGAAGGAAGCACAAAATCTCTCTCTCTCCCTTTACCAGCCAACCCAATCCTCAAGGCAGGGAAAAGTGCTGGCGAGAACATAAATAAGCACGTTTAGTGCTCTGTTCGTTTTATTACTAGCTCAAGTAAGAAAGAGGTGACGGGGGTTTAAAGGAGAAGGGTCGCCCAGCCAGCACTTCCCGACCGTTCTTGTCTTATAAATAATTTTCATGTAGCAAAATATAGAGAAGTAATTCTCACAATTACAAACATTGTAAAGTTGTATGCGTGTGAACTAGCAAGAGAAAGAGAGTGAGTGGTTTGCGATAATATGTGAAATTTATTTTTGTATTCAGTCAGCCGTAGTCTTCTGTGTGGTAGTGAAACATAAGCATAGCTTTTCAGCTCCCGTCCCCAAGCAAGAAAGAAAAAAGGTGGAACTGTATGCAAATCATATGATATGGGTGGGTAACTCACGAGCAACAACGCGCTACAGAGTAGATGGGAGGATCTCACCAAAGCAAACAAATAACACCGTTTTGCTTGCCGAGCCGAACACATGTTTCGGAATTTTAGAGCGAGAACGCAACAGACTGTCGCGAATGGTAAACGAATTTTTTCGCGGCTCGCGATTTCCGCTTTCTTCAACGGTTCTGCCTCGTGCTCGTGTATCTCGAGCTCGGGTCAACCTCGTGCCCATTCCCATTCCGTACGAAGTATGTACAATGTTGAATGTTAGGAAGGCACTACGCCATTACCAAGCAGCGCACGAACCAGCGGGCTCCGCGTTTTTCACGATCGAGTATCGATTATTTCCGACGGTCAACCGATCCGAGCCGATCGTCGGTTCGGCTCCGATCCAACTCCGACAATATATGACTTCGTGCGTAGTGTTTGCCGTTTGTGACTTCAATGTGTTCATGCGCGCTAAATTGACAAATCAATCCGGAACTAAGAATGGCGTGTACTTTCTTTTACTAAACCCCAAACCAGATCACTTCATTTGTCGGTCATTTATTGGTCCACGAAAAGTGCAAGTAAACTATAATAATCGCCCTCAATTATTGTAAGCCCCCTAAATGTATGCTGGAGGCTCGCGCTCGTGAAAAACAGACGAACGCAAGGAATGTTCACAACAACGAATGAAAGCCGACAAGCGGTCATTGTACCTAAACAGCCAAGGTCACGAAGAGCCGTCAGCAGCTTCACCGTTGTGTCACCCCCTTCGGCACGTACCGTCACCGCAAAGCTCCGTGTCCATCCAGTCAGGTTGAAGATATGACTTACCTCTTTCTACGTTCATCGCTTTGAGTTTTAAATTCGCCTTTCCTCCATTCTCTTTGTGCCAATAGGTAGTTTTGTTTTATTGCTATAAATGTGCTTTTTCATTCTGGTCGCTCTTCCTTTTTCTTCCATATTTGTCGAAGAATGTTATATCGTTTGAGATTTTTTCAGTGAACCCTAGTCGAAGGTATACCGTTACTAGAATTCCGCATCGAAAAATGAGTGAATTGGTTTGTGGTAGCAGTAGTACAGTTTTGACAAAACATTAATCCTTCATCGCTCACAGTGTATTTGCAACGTTGGTTGATTGCTAAACATGACTGCTCCTCACATCAGTAGCCCTGTGTTCAATCCTAGTCGAGATTGTCTGCATTTTTTTGTAGTGAAATGGGATGGGATCTTCATTTAGAAGGAAGGAAAATCCGTTAGTCCCAGTTCATGTGTTCATGAGTTCTAAATGTGGAGTCATCGAATAGAGGTATCGGTGATTGGGACCCAGTGCTGACAGACACCAATGAGGAAAGTAAATTCTAGTCATAAAAGACTTATCAGCTCGATTGAAAGTCCAATTTTTTTAAATGAGGCGAAATCTTCCGACAAAATTTTGCTAGCATCCTCAGTTATCTTATTTTTATTGCGTCTTATCAAAATACTTAATTACAAAAGCCATCTGCTGCTTCAGATCTACTCACAGCGCAACCATCGATGCCAACCCCTTCGGTGACGGCAGATGCGGGCAGTAAATTAATAATCTTATGAATAGGAAATTTAATTTAAATTGAGAGTAACAGCGCTTGATGGAGGGCGCAAAATGGTACCGCGTGTTTGTGTGACCAATGCCCTATAAGGAAAAAAATCAATAAAACCGTCTGGAACTGCATGGAACTGGCGTACTGTGTTTTTTATACAGAGAGCTTTTGGTTTAAATTGTACTGCTGGACAGCAGCGTCGCGACAAGTTAGATAAAGCCAGCCAAACCATGGTCAAAACAAAACGGATAATCTTGTTACTTCGGAACACGCAATCCGGTTGTTGCACTCACTTCGCGGGAACAATTGAGCTACGGTGAGAGTGTCAGACGAGAAGTGTTAACCGAAGCGTAGAAGATTACCCCGAAAATGCAGCGAATGCTCGGTTTCGTGGTTTCGTCTGCAATTTCAGTTCTCATGATTACATTTGTCAAGACTTAGGGGAAGTGTACTTAAAATAGACACCCTGTGCGTTTTGGCATGATTAACGTTTTAAAAATTATTTGGCCAATAGGGTTAACGTGCCCTTATTCATCTCATTAGTCACGATGTCACACTATTTCGCTGATAACTCGACTTACACTGATTAGATTGCGCTTAAATAGGTATCAACATTTTTGCTTTGTTCTGAATAAGCAGATCAATAAAAAATCTGGCTTGGAAAATGTAAAATACTCGCGTTAGAGCGAAGCGACAAGTCGAGTACAACGTACCCTTATTCTTCTCACCATTTGAGCTAATGCGTTGAATAGAGATAGCAGACACTGCTCTAACTAATGTGTTCAAATGGGTGGGATGAATAGAGGTGCTAAGATGAATTAGGGCGCAGTAACCCTACAACTACTTTTTTAAAACCCCATTTTTTGAAAATCAAGAAAACTTATTGAAAAGGTCCTATGTGCAAATGAGAGCCTCTCTTTGTTTACTTTCTCTTCCGCAAATAACACGGTCGCACCTGCGTTTGCTGCTTAACTCTTTGCATAATATGCTAGTAGAAATGAAGCTCTTCCAATATGTACTGGAACATTATTGGAAAGATTAACGGTAAACCCGTGATAACCGAAAGAGAAAGTAAACAAAGAGAGGCTCTCTTTTGCACATAGGTCCATTTCAAAAAGTAGGCGAGAAATAATATACTTCTATCCAGAGCCGTAGCGTGGTTCTCTGGCGCCCTTAGCGGAGTCTCAGTTTTGCGCCCCTTTGACCTTGGCTTTCTTTTTCAGTTTGACTTTCGAACAATAATTTTGTGTGAGCAGTGAAGACCCGTTTTTATCGAATTTTAGGCTGATAAAACAGGGACATTGATAAAATCGGGGCATATATTTTTCTGTATTTTGTATTGTAAAACGAAGCTCTTAAAATATTTTTCTTTGGTCCTTAGATATAGCCTCGCAACTTTTTCTGATTATTTACTTTAAGTTCCCCTTAAGGGAGTCTGACAGCGCAAAATTTAAAAAAATTTAATATTTTTATTTTTGCATTTTTCTGATCTCTAATATAAGAAATATATGCCCAAGAAAGGATGTACTCGAATTCAACTTGGTTCGTCTGCTAGAGCCCATCAAACTATCAACAATCAATTTTCATATGAAGCTGATAAAATCGGGCCAAAAAGCTGATAAAATCAGCGGTAGATAAAATCGGGGGCTGATAAAATCGGGTCCTGGTAAAATCGGGTCTCCACTGTACTTGGAAATGGCACACATATCCTGACTTATTTTATGACTTGTCTTCACTTAGTTTATGAAATAAATTAAAATATCAGCGCTCTCCCAAGACTGGCGTACTTAGCTGGGAACGGTTTAACGTTGCGACATCTGTCGGCGCTAGTAGCATTGTTAGTGAATATGCAGCGGTAAATGTAAAGTTAAATGTCTGTAAACAGAGCCGTAGCATGGTCTTCTAGCGCCCTCGGCAAAGTCTCAGTTTTGCGCCCCTTTGTTTTTTTTTATTTCTGTCGATCTCTGTCCGCACTGAGTGCCAATCTCCGACGCCAGAGAGGTGACTACATGTGGACCCTATGTATTGGCCCATCAGTACATGGACCGGGACCAACGGCTATACCTCCCTTCCGAAGGACGACGTGACCAAAGGTTTTTCACCTCAGACGACCAACGGATAGGATTGAACCTACTCAATCGCCAGCGCCGTCTATGGCTGGCGGATTGTAGATTTTTTTTCATCTCGATCGGATTTTCACTGACAACTGAAAAATTTAGCAAATGTAAACAATACACTCTAAAGAAAAACTTGGTTGGGGACGGGCATAGTGTAGTTGGTAAATCGATTGTCTTGTACGCAGCTCACCTTGGTTCGATTCCCAGCCCCGCAGATAGGGTTACAGATTACAGAATCTTAGGGTCATTCGGCTCTTTTCGAGTTAGGAAAATCTCTTTTGGAAAATTCTGTAACCCTATATAATAATAAAAAAGGGGCTTAGTTTATTTCGGCCAAGTAGGACAAAATTAATGCAAGTTTGAAAGTATCACAATAATTCACCCTTTACGAAGTTATTTAATAGATTTGAATTACCAATTCAAGTGCCGTCACGTCACGACATTCCAGTTATGTTCCAGACTACACCTACCCAACTTTTTGCACAAGCGAGTGGAGCAAAGATGCTTTTATGATCTGTTGCCCATATAGGGTTTTTCACATTCTTCGTGCCAGTTGCTTAAAAAAACGGTATCTACCAGCCATATAACGAGTGAAGAAAGGTACAATGTTTTTGCTTTATTATCATCTAACTTGTTTTTCAATTAATTATATCTCTTGTAACTACTCTTTCTTCATTCCTTCAGTTTGCGCCAGACTCGAAGTCCGCACATAAATAAACTCTTCTGTTAAAATGTAGCTACCCGAGCAAATGGAAAATCCATAATACCCCCATGGTCATAATCCAATTTCACCCCCATTGCATGGTTTTTTATAGTGTTTTGAATGGGATCAAACCATGAAACCACCAACGCAATGGTCCGGTCGATCCCACATAAAAACTATATTTTGGTGTATTTATGGGTTATTGAGACCGTTCCATAGTGTTTTAATGGTTCCGAAAATTGGCACGGACCATGATTATGGTTGGATGGTGCCTGAGCCCACTATAATTTGCTCGGGTATCCAGGGTAGGTGATGAAAAGGATGTCAAACAAGATGCGCCATCAAAGATTTCGACTTCCCGTTTAAAATGTTACACATTGAATTCAGTCGAACCATATCTGATCTTCTTTCAGATCAAGATTTCAGATAAATTCAACTGTGTTATATATCTCGAAAGTTCAGCCTGTCTTAAACAAGCAAATGGTGTTACTGGCGGTAAGCCTTTTACGAAGGGCTACCGTGTCTACATACCCGCTCACAAAGTTGAGATCGACGGTGTGTCCATCCATTCGATTTCGCTGTTTAAAGCACCCCCGTGAGTGTAGATTTTAAATGGCAATCGCACAGGACGCTATAGAATCTAATGTTCCTTCGGGCGGACTTGAAAACGACGGATGGAACTGTTATGCCTAATTTCGTCTTGTTCGGCAAGATTCCTCTCTGCCTGTTCCACTATTTGTACCACGCATCTTGCATTGCACTGAACACAAACGAGTGGACCATTTTAACAATAAGCACCCGATGTGTCAAGTGCGCAAAAAGATTAGAATGTCTCCTGCATTGGAAATGCTGAAATGTGTGCCTATTATAGAAAGAATCCACATGATCTGTTACCATGCCTCGTGTACAAACTGCGCCTGGAGAATCTGAAGTGTTCCCTTAAAAGATACTATAAGCACTATTTTGCAGAAATACTTAAGAGAACTACACCACTCACCACGACAAATCGATATGCTATTTTGGGCCAGGAAGACTGCGGCTCTGACGACCCCCTTGTGAGGACATCTGTAACCGCTCCTAAAAACTATAGGCTGAGAGTTGGCTTTTTTGTATAAATTAAAATTTTTTCTCTTGAGAGACCGTCAAATATAACAATATAACAGTTCGAGATAGCGCTGACATAAAGCTGAAGCAAACAACTTCTAGTCTTAGAAATTTAAGATCAAACAAGGAGTTTCTAGCCCTTCCATCAACACTAATAATCTTAAGTGCTTTAACATTTCAACCAGAGATTCAACTTAGTGCAGTACTGGTTAGGTCTTGGTTGGGCACCGGTAACTTTGTGTTAATGGCACCGAGAAGAATTTAATTCTTACTGTTAGGCATGAGGTTGTCACCTCAATGATAATCGGTCTAGCTTACTCTATAAAATTGGCTACACCTTTAAAGAGGTGACATAACTTATTGCCATTTAATGTGTCGTTTCTTTGCAACTGAGAAAAGGTGCTTTGCTACAGCATTAAGGAGGTGGCCAACTTTGGAACAATAATTTATGATTTATCCTCAGATTATGCAGATCAAGATTTCAGCGCCACTCTAAGATTGGCACCCTTGGCGGTGGCCAACATGGCCATCCGCACGCTACGGGCCTGCTTATATCTTTTCAATAATAGTGGTAGAATAAAATGTTTGTCTTTGAAAACCCTGATAACAACTCTGCAAGAATATTCTCTGACAATAATTCGAATGATTGAAGCAAGAAACAAATCGGTTTTTGAAGCTGACTGATGAGAACAAGCTTTATGAAAGTAGATGAAAATAATCTATAAATATTGATGACATAGCATTTCTTAAATTCGCTATTAGCAAAAATGAAAACTGCAAAAGTTAAAAAAATGGCCCCTTAATAATACGTTTATTTTTTTTGCTATGGACAATATAAAGGATATAGTTTCGTTCTCAAAATTCTTGCAAGGACTATTTTTTTTAAATGAATATTTCAAGATAAAACAAATATCGTCATTGCAATTTCTTGATGATGTATGGTACATAGGGGGTAAGGATAATCCGTTCCCCGCGTTTGTTAAAACGAATTAAAAAAATGTTTTACCATCAATATTTAAGGTGTTATATACAAAGTTGTGGCGAGAAAGTGAGCCAAGTTCGTGATTTTTTTAAAGTGCTTTATGCAAATTTTATTTGAAAAAGCGAAAAACAGTTCGTTAGTAGTACAATTGAAGTTCGAAAAAACAGATTGAATTAAAAAAAATATTCAAGGTTGGTGAATTTATAGCCTATCCCTCGAAACGTGTTTTTTGGCAGAGGTTAGCGGTGAACGCTCTCCAAGCCGAACCACTCAACAGAAATCAAAAAAGGTAAAAATATTATTGAAGAAAAATGGATTGTGATGTACTTGAACGGATCGGTTTCCCAATAATTTTTTTTCCGATAAAAAAAACATGTTGACCAAAAATTTTTGCTTTTTTGTGTTTAAAATTTTAAACAAAAATTCATTGCGAAGAATAGAAAATTATTGGATGAAAAAGGAACCGTTCAAGTACACGAGAATATTAATACAAGCAATTTAAAAACAAAATTATGAAGATCGGATGAATAGTTTTTGATATATCACGTTCACCGCAACGGTACTTTTCAAAAAAAAACATAGTTCCGAGATTGTGTTTAAAGTTTTGTGTTAACTTCACTCGTGGAAGAACCTGCGCGCTGCGATCTGGATGAAATTTCGCACAGATATTTTCAAAAGTATGTACTTTCAGAATATTCAATAATTTTTTTCGGTTTTTTGAGATCCAACTTTGTATATAACCCCTTAAAGCAATTTTTAAACAAAACTGTTTGAGCGACTTAAGGGGGTATCCTCATCAGTCAGCTTCAAAAAACCGTTTTGTTTATTGTTTCAATCATTCGAAATATTGTCAGAGAATATTCTTGCAAAGTTTCCGTTCTTTGCCTAACTTTGCTGGTCTTAATTTCTGGGGTATTTGAGCTCTAGGTTGCATTTTAACGAACCCTTTACCAAACCACCTCATTCAATGTTTTTCAGGATATAATGGTACAGATGGCACAATCCCCATGTCATCCGGAGATTTAGTATTTAACGACCAATTGTAATATTTTCTCTAGAGCGTGCGACTCTTCGACTCCATTCATCCCAATATCCTTAGGATAGTAAATAGGAACCACAATTTGTTCCTTCCAAGCTGCTGGTAAGAAATCAGTTTTTAGCGATCCAAGTACCAGCTCCGATCGGATGACATGAAGTAGAATCTACAGTGTTAACAATGGAACTGTAATGACGGATAACAGTCAATTGATGAACGAAAATTCGGTTTACTGGCCACTACTTTCGTAATTGTTTGTATGTGTTTTCATTCTAAATAATATACAAATTATTAATTCAATTATCAGATTAACGGAACACCCATGCAGCATAAACCATAGATCTTACAACCCAAATTCAGTCCGGTTTCAAATAAGTAACGGGACGAAAAAAGCTCAACATCCTACAAGAAAGCTAAGGATTCGCAAAAAAATGCAAAAGTTTCTTTAAATTGCATTAACAACCCAACAATAACCCAGCACACATTCCCGGGTCATCAGCCGTCGAATCAAAGAGAGCGCACAACCGCTTCGACAAACCCCTGCCAAAACAAAAGACGTCATCTCAAATATTCAATTCACTGATCAATTTAAATACCTGCCGGCATAGTTTATTGGCTTCATCCGTCCCCTTTATTGGACAGTTTATTTTGTACGTGGGCCCATTCGTCATCTATTCGGTCTATCCTTCCCGCTTGCCCCCACTTGTTCCACTTTGTGCAACCTGAGCCGAACTGAAGAGTGAGTCCATTGCTCCTAAGACCTACTAATGGGACCGCGATCCACCCATCTCACGGAATAGAGGAAATCTAGAACGTGGACATCTTGCTCAGAGATATGGTATAAATACGCGTCGATTGGAAACCGTTTGGGGAGTGTTTAGATCTCGCCAACAGCTAGGAACCGGTTTTAAAATGATACTTGTTCTTATGCTCTGCTGCTCGTCGGCACCGAGGAAGCAAGGTCCCTAATGATGACGGTGTTCAGCTGCAGACTTCAGGTGGAGAAGACGAGCAGGTAAATCGTTCGTTAGTCTTTCTCCACTTTGTGCCTTTCGTCGTTCATCGTGTAGGTTTATGTATTATATTTGCTTAAACCTTCCAACTGCTGTTGATGTTCTTTTCCAATGCTGGGAAACCGTTGGGTTCCTTTCGGACATGTGGTTGAGTCGAGTGTAAAGTAGAAAGAAGTGGGTTATTGCGTTGTTAGTTCTTCTCGTTTGGTTTGTGGTGTTCGTCTTTAAAACGATGAAGATGATGCTGAGGTATGCGAATTAGTTTGCGGTCAAAGTGGACCAGCGAACGCTCTGTAGTAATTACATCGTTTCAATTTAGTTTTATTCGCTGGATCGGCCATCAGTCCTTAGTCCCGTGCTGCCATGGACATGAACTCAATCTGAATAAATATAGACTACTCTGGCTATACATCATATTTTCTAAGAGTTTGTCCCCGTCTTTCACATTTTATTCGTCCAACTGGTTGTATTTTGCACCCCGGAAAGCTAGATTCCTATGAGTTCAAATTTCCCTATCTTCATTAATCTCCGACAAGTTTTTCGTTTGTATTTTTTACGACTGAACTAATTTACGACTTTACACTCCCGAAGACATGAATGGTGTCCCGCCAATTTACTATATAGCCTAGCAGCTATTTCGCACGCTCTCCCCGCGACTCCGGTCCAGTTCGAACTGACGGTCGCAATCGTGGATCTCAATCACAGCACGATACCGGTTCCAGAAGGCATCGCATCAACTAACCAACGGACTACAAAAATAAGGCTTTATTAGGATGCGAAGTGACATCACGAACGAAAGCGGCAAAATATATGGCAGAAAATTAGCATAGGAATTGTCCCGCTAAACCAGACCGATTCTATGTCCCATGTGCTGGCACCAGATTCGTCACCAGGAATAGCAGAGACGAAACATAGGTAGCAAAAAAAAGCAACAATTTATGTGGTGGAACGTTTTTTGGACTACGCGGTAAAATTTGCGAAATGAAGTGACGGCTTTAAACTTATTTCCAGGATAACCGCACTCTTTAGTTGTTGAATAAGTACCGATAACCCAGACCCACACCCCCGAAAACTGCCAGGTTCGATTTATATCTTTATTATATTTTTTTCTGTAAGCAAATAGGATTGCTTAAACACGTTAAAGAGAAAAAGCTTGACTTCTTTGTTGATTGGTTTTAGAAAATATCATAACGTATTCATTCGAACGTGTTTTGTTGGAATGATTGCTCTGAAGTAGGAAACAGGAAACAGAAGAAAAAAGCTTAAAACCATAAACATAAAGTTTAAAGGAGACTAAAATTAGACCTCTACATACTAGAATTGGAATCATTCAAAATTCCAATCAAGATCGCATATTGAAGAATGTGGACCGGTTTTGGAGCGAACAAAAGGGAAGAAGATAGAATGTGATTGGTCTGCCAACCCGTCCCACTTCCCACGCATTTCCGGCGATCTATCTTCATTTCTATCTTTGTTAGCCAATGACACATCTTACAATGAGTGGCGTATTCATGCGGAGTTCATTGGACACTTTTAATTTATAATTTTTAATAATAGTTATAGTTATGTTATTTTTAGTTTTTATTGGATTTTAAATTCACTTTGGTCCGTATTGAGTACATGGTTGGTGTCTCCGAAAAGAACCGTTTTTCACTATACAGAAATGATTGTCAGTATGACCATAAAGTTAGAAAACGATATCAACGAGCGTGTAAAGTTGAAATCCTCCGTAAATATTAATTCGGTCTCTAGTAGAAGAAGTTTCTACCGATACCTCACTTACTTTATTGAATAGTTCACACCGAATCCGAGGTATAGTTACAAAGATCAGCGCCATTTTGCAGCCAACAAGGCAACGAAAATATTGCCATTCCTGTGATTTTGGAATGAGGATGATTTGTTTTGTTCTAAATTTTGTACCCCAAAATAATCAGCGTGGTCAGATCGTTAAGAGTAAATTTGAAATTGATGGCAGTCGTTAAAGCGTTTCAGTTGATGCATAGTGGGGCAGAATACAACTTTCGACGCCCAAAACCTCTAGCGCCTTAGGTATAAATGAAATAATGAATAGCATTCCAGTAAACATTTTAAAATCATGATCTCAAAATGTGTACTTGAATGCTATTCATTATTTTTAGGGTTCAAAGATACCTTAAATTTATTTTTGGACATAATAAAGTCAAAATTTTGGTTCTAATGATGCATCATTCGATTGTCTATTTTTAAAGGGTGCCCCACATAAAATTGCATCACGCAAAAAACGCTGTAGAAAATTGAACTTTTCATTCAACTTCTATACCACAACCGTACCTTCGCACCTTACGCTCAACTCCACTCATTAGTTTCTGTACAACATCTGGCTGCAGCTTCTTCTATACAGAAACCCACTTTTTCTTCATGTCTTCCACAGATTTGACCTCCTTGGTATGCTTCCGTGGTGCCGCACAGTGACCAGAGACCGGACAAAACCTATGTTTCAAATATTGAATTTGTCTATTTGTCTATTGAATTTGTCTATTCTATGTTCCGTAACCAGTCGTCAAAATCTAATTATTTATTGCATTGCTGTATTACATGACAAACTCTAAATTTTGTGACAACCAACGGAGCATTAGATTTTTAATAGCAATTTAAACGTCGCTGTGTCAGACAATTCCAATGAAATTCATTTTCGCAACCACAGTATCTATCGTCACTTCAAAAACATGTTGCTCTTTCAATTTTAATCCGATTTGAGCACAACTAGTTTCATTTTAAAAGGCATTTAAAGAACTTTGTTGATCATTTCAACATATTTACCAAATTTGATTCGAACTATGTAACATTATTACAAATATATCTTAAGTGGGTTGATAGCAAATTCTTTTTTCACAAATGTATTCTGTACAATCAAGTGAAACAGTTCGGAGCGGCCACTTATTATACGTTCTATAGAAAATCATCTCTACTTTTCGAATTTCATATTCTCATTTTGCCCCTTTTTGCCCAGAGGGGTTTAAAATCGATATTTTTAAATGTTTGCTGACTTGGAGGAGCATGGTGATTAGTGCAAAATAACAACTGAATAAAATGTAAACAAATACTTTTTGTAGAGATTTAAAGTAGTTTTATCCGAAATTTATGTTATTATATCTAGTTTTAGATATATCCAATCAGCAAAAAATATTTATCATAAAAATGGTATTATGCTAATAAGAAAGGTTCGATAACACTGCATGAAAAAAATTATGTTATCTTTCATAACTTTTGACATTAAAAATAAGCTCAGCACCCCAAAATTACCTTAACGTGTAATTTTCAGCCAGATTGGGTAAAATTCTTGGTTTTGTCCGACTTTTGTTCGAAGAACCGCCACTGTGTGCCAGTGTTTTTCGATGGACCTTAGTTCCGGTGCGTTGGTTGGGGGGAGGGGGGCTTTGGGGGTTCAGGTTCTTGGGTACGAAAGTGACCCCGTTGGCTTCGTACCACTCCAGAACAACATTTGAAGATGGTAGGACACTCGTGTTGCTTCAACAGATCTTTTCGTTTACAGTCCCAATAGTCGCGAACGGCGTATTCCGCTGGCCACATAAGCAGATCGCTTGCCAAATCCTGTATTTATTGGCAAACTTTCTGCCTCCTTACTTCCTCCGGAATATCAAACTTGTACTGGGCGGTGAAGAACAGTAGCCACGGAAGCTACCGAAGGTCGGCCTTGACGTAAGTTTCATTACCCATGATGGGACAATGAGGTTTCGTCTCTGTGTACAGTTTTCGGGAGAGATTTGGAACCTTCTGTACGTTGTACGTATGCAATCACTCCCGCTTAATGGCTCTCTGAACGAAAGACTTGGACAGATTCAACTGTTTGGCCACATCCCTGACCGAATCATTGGGATTCCGCTTAAACGCTTTCACTACACATATGTGACCCTGATCATTCTGACCACATTTCCCCTTCCGTTCGATGCTCAGAGTTTGGTAGTGCGGTTTAATTACACGACTCACTGGTGACTGCACGATTCCAAGTTGTTTTCCGATGTCCCGATGAGAGAGTTGAGTATTTTCCGGGAGCTTGGGCAAAATTTATTCGCGACGTTGCTTGTCGTGTGACGCCTTTTTCCAATTTCCGTAAAATTGACAGCAATAAAAAAGACAGTGAAAACAATACACTCTAAACTACTTCTACCCAAATTGTCAAGAGAAAATATCCAATGGGTTATTTTCTACAGCGTTTTTTCCGTGATTTTAAGGCGTCGAGCTCTTAAATGACGACTTAGGGCATCCAATTTTATTTGCGAAACAAATGATGCAGATTGTTTGCGTTGAGAAATAATTCGTCACTAAGATAAGTCATGGAAAATTCGCTGTGTTCTTTAAGTGTTTGTATGTTAATGAGCATGCAGCGTGCATTATATGATTGAAGAGGAAATACTTACGAAGTGCATATAAGAGAAATTGATTTTGGATTGACTCAATGCGTTCTTCATGTAGGATAGCGTATGGACTACACACTTCGCTGCAATATTCCAGAATTGGTAGGTTATACAAAACATTATAATGATTTAATTGTGTAAGGGTCTTCAAAAGTATAGCTGAAACTTTTAATAAAGCCCAGCATACCGTTGCCTTTATTTATTTCTTTACTGTAATATTCTACAAATGTGGATGTACGCCTAAAATCATTGAATTTAACTTGGTCCTTTTTTGCATTTTAACGACATTCTATTAGCTAGAGGTTACTGGATATGGAAAGTTAATAAAATTCAGAGCCATAGTACTCAAGCGACAGAAAGGATGTGAAATATACAGATTGGAAAACTAGAACAGACTTAATATCGTACGGGTTTAACTTTTGTCTTATTTTGGTAGGGATCGAGCTTAGACAGCATAACTACGAATCACTCAAGTCCACCAACATGCCTCCTGGTAAAAACAGACTTGTCCCTCTTTACTGTGAGAACCGACAAAAAGAAAAGCCACGTAAGACGTTGTTCTACAAGTTAATTTCCGAACTATACACAATTGATTAGGAATCAGATTTTCTGCTGAACGCTTTTGACAATGAAAATGTCTTACTGCACTATCAAAGGTGGGGTGTCATTCTGAAATTTAAAATCAAACAATGTCACGTTTTTGTGTCACTATTTTGAACGTTAATATCTTTGATATTTATAGATGGATTTACGCCTTTTTACTACTAAACAATATTGTTTATGTATTTCTATATTACACTATTGAAAATCCCCTTAAAAATGAATTGATATCGGAAAACGTGAAAACTATCATACTTGAGTCAGTCTATTCCGGGAGCACCTGGCGACTCAATCACATATCACAAGGTTATAAATAAATGCGAACTGAACTTAATTGGCGCGTACTGAGCAGCGTGGGCTTGTTAGAGATTTTGTTGCGAAGCTAATCTGTAGCGATTCTTGGTAGTTAACCCAAAAGTAATGACACCTGAGCACTGATTGGTTTCTATTGTCATCACGGGCTTTCAAACATTAGTATTTTATTTCAATCAAATTCCTTAGAACACATTTAGCACATATGTTAAATACTACAACATAGGAATTATAAATGGGACGAAAACAATCACATCCCCAGTAGAGCGGCACGTCATGTCTTAAGCGTTACTGGACTCAAAATTATTTTTCCTTGGTTTATCCAGTCTGAGTATCTGCATGCTTTATGTATTTGGAACACAGTTTTCAACTTGTTTTAAATTATCCAACAAATTGAACGGCGGTGTATACCAATTTAAATTTGGTAGCAAAATTGTTCGAAATTGTATTGGAGCTGGCAGCACACGGCAGACCCGTGACACTAAAAATCACCCCCCTCATAATGTGCAGCTGGCTATTCGAAATGACGAAGATCTGAACAAATAGCTCTCCGGTGTGACTGTAGCCCAGTCCAGGGTGTAGTGTTACCTAATATCCATGTGGAGTGTTGCCAAATATCCAGGCCGTCCTGCTTTTGAAGAAGACCAACAATAAGACATCCGGAACCTAAATCAAAACCTTTTTGGCCGAAACAACGAAAACCGTTCTTTTTAGAGCGACTATTCTCTTCGCATAATGAGTTATTTTGATTTTCTCTAATTTGGCCCCCAGCCAATTTTGAAGTAGAATACTTCTAACATTCCAATACTTTTACTATCTTCTGAACGGTTTTTGTAAAACCAGTTATTTTCGCATTTCTAATGGAAACGTATAACGAATTTTCTGCTGTTGCAAAATGATTTGCTTCACTATCATTAAATGCCCTTTTCAGGGTCACCATATGAGAATTGATATATTCGTAATAAGAAGCAAATAATGTTTTCAACTTTTTTCTTGGAATTCCTGCGACTACAATATTTTGGAAGTCATATGGTATTTTTATGAGACAATTCTTTCAGACATTTCAAATCATACAAAATTAGCAATTAAAAGCTTCTCTTTCTATTACCTTACCAAAATTTTATCAAACCAACTAATTTCCGTTATTTTCTCCATTTCTTTGCAGTTCAGCTTACGCGGATGCTGAATTTCCCGGTACAGTCCTGTCATCCTTAATGGTGACAATGCAACACAGCCACACATCAATCGTAGATTAAAATCAGTACCGAATGCAAAAGCTGCCCCTCAGACTGCAACCTCCTAGAAGCAGTCAGAGCAACGGAAACAGTCGAACAAAGTTTCCACCCGCCACGTCTCCACAGCGAATGGCTTCCATCAGTGCAAAAATGGCACCACACACGCAGGCCGCCAACCTAACCATAAACCAGCAATACCAACCCCACCAGTGGCCATGGAGTACCAGCAATACTAGCAATAGCAACAGCAACAATACCGCCACTAGCAATAACAATCCACCTGCAGGCAATACTCACACGCTGCCGCAGCCGACACAGACTGTTGCTCCTGCTGTGACCTCTGCAGCGGCGTCCGTCACGGTGACCCAGGTGAACAAACTGAAACGTTTGCAACCGGCCCAATCGGAGGCAATCAACGGCGGCAGCATCACCAGAAGCAATAGCACCAACACCATTGCCAACGGTGCCAAACGGTGTCGTTCGACCAGTGTGGAAAAAGTTAACAAATCCGTTGGAACGAACACGACCGGACTAAGCGGACCACCCGGATTGGTTGCGGTTGGCTCCGGCCTAACTAGCGCCACATCCAGCACTACCACCAAAAAACTAACCCAGATGGCAATCGTCGCTGCTAGCAACATCAACCATCATCATCATCATCATCATCATCAGCAGCAGCAGCAGCAACCGCAGATCTCAACCGGTACGACCACGACGACTATCACGAAGAACACGAAAAACTTCACTGCCACCAGCGGGAATGTCGATCTGAGCAACTCGAACAAGATAACAGGTTACTTCAAGTCCCAAATGAAAACCACCAACACATTTAATAATCTAAAGAAAAATATTAAAACTATAGCGGGACGAGCCACGACGTTGAAGACCACTGCCACCGCATCTGCGACATCGACGGCTACTGCGGAAGCTGATGCGGAGATCACTACGACCACTGAGCTGATGACGACGACGTCAACAGTTTTGCAGCAGAAAAGCATCATCAAGACGGCGACGCCAATCAAGGGCACCGGTGCCAGTTTGGAGAAGTACCTCAATCTACTCCAACAGCAGCAGCTAGTGAAAAAGACCGACCTGGACGTCCGAACGATGACTACGTCCGTTTCGCCAACTACATCGCTGAAAAAGGTAGAACGCAAAACAGCGCGAATAGCACCAACCGTATCGCTTACTCGGAAAGTAAGCCACTCCACCCAGGGCGGTTTGGCAGTAGGACAACCCAAGAAACCTATCTCCATTGCTCCGAGAACGGCTGATCCCAAATCGAGTCTTAACTATAACCAGCAGATAGTGGCCACAAACGGTTGTCAAAATCAACAGGATCAGATGGTCAAATCCTCGCAGCCTACCGTCTTACTCACAGCAATCCGGATTCCTCAGCAGCAACAGTCCATTCAAACACAAACTTCGCAACCACAATCCAGCCAAACTCAACAGCAATCACAGCAAAGTCAAGCACAACTGCAAGCGCAACAACAGTTCAAACAAGTTGTTCAGCAACAATCTCCTATCAGCAGTCCTCCACGAACTCCAACCAAACTTGGATCGGCTATGTTCCAGTTTCATCCGCAGACTTCAGCTGTCATGCCAAATCTAGTTCAGATTCCAAATCTGGTACCGACTCAATCGGTTTCCTCAGCAAACAAACTCAACGCTGTATCAACGACCGCATCTTCGTCCACCAGCAGCCCAAACTCCACAAATCTGCTAATGAGCAACGCCAGTCATGGTCTCACTGCTACCCGCTTAAACAACGGTACTACTCAACTGTTCATGAACGGAGCAGTCATCAAGCTGCACCAAATCCAGCAACAGCAGCAAATAGCAGTATCCTCCGGGCAGCAAATACCGACATCTCAGCAGAATTTGACCATGGAAGCAACTACTGTTAACATGAGTCTCAACGGACTGCTATCGAAACCACCTGCCCTCTCGACATCACTGCCTTTAGCAGCATCAGGCAATATCACCACAAACCAACAACAGCAGCAAGGTAAGACTTTTGCTCTCCATGCGCAGCCATCTGCACAGTTGTTCCAACAAGCGAACACTGCCACGGCTACGGCATTTGCCCCGCAGCAACTTTTCATGACTCCGGCCGGTGGCATACTCCTTAATGCGTCTGCTCTGCCGACCATGCTAACGTCGGGATTAACTGCCGCCAGTCTGCAGCAGGCACTTGCTCAGGCAGCTCAAGCCAACATACCGGCTCTTCATCCACTTCAACCCAGTCAACCTCAGGCAACACAGTTACCAAACATCACTGCCATCATCCAACAGCAGCAACAACAACAATCCCAGCAAACGGCACAACAGCACAATTTTCACCAACTGCTGGCCAACATCCCTCAAGCGGTTCTCCAGAACCTACAAGCCACTGCCAAATTTGGCCAAGGGCCACAATTCGTTCCTATATCATCCCACTTATTCCTCAGTCCGCAAACTCCTGCTCTTACATCATCGGCCTCCCTCACGAGTCCGATTACGATCTCAACCTCAACGATGCCCTCCGGGTCCACCACAATGACCCAGCCACTCTCCCCACCTCCACTAGTAGCCACTGTTCCAACCTTCTGCACCACGGCGAAACCGATTATGAATACTCTGAACAATCAAAAGATCATCCTCGCTTCGACCGCTACTAACACGACCACGACTAAACCACCGACATCGATTAAACCGATTTCGTCGACGGAACCACCTAAACTGGTCCCGGTACAGCTAAACAAACCATCAATCTCCATCACTCCGGTGCTGTCAAATCCACCAAAACTGGTAGTGCCATCACCGCCTGTACCAAAGCTGGTTCTCTCCGCTTCGGTTGCAACCAAAGCTACGTCCACCATCTCCCTCCCCAAATCAAATCTATCCCTATCCGAGCCACCAGCATTGGCACCCGCCTCGATCTCGACCCCTCCTATCAAATTGATTCGGCCGACGCAAGGTCCTTCTGCACGAACCATTGACAACAAATCTCCACCAGCATTGAATCCACTTTCACTGGACTGTGGCAGTAGCAACGATAGCGGAATCGTAGCCAACTCCAGCGACACCGAGGACAAATCGCTAACCATTGATCTCTGCTCGCCCGGAACGCCAGATTTTTCTCCGCAAAAGAAAGAAGAGGAACCTAACAATCCGTCACCTGCTTCTCCACCACCGGTTTCGGAGTCGGAACAAGATTCGAAAGACGATGAACCATCCGAATCTGAACAACCGGAGCATCCGTCGCAACCGTCGCCACCTCCGCTACGTCTACTTCCACCGACAATCGATATCTACCAGTTTGACAGCAACTCGCTACCTCCAAGCCAAAAATCTCCCAAGAGCCTAGTCCTGGAGCAGATCAAACTTAAACTGCCGGAAAAGCCGGACGATCAACCGCAAGAGTCAATGTCATCCGACCAGGACTCTACCAGCCAAAGTCCCCTCGATGAACAACAGTCGTCTTCGGCCACCACCTCGGAATCTCATCGTTCAACGACTCCAGCGGACCTCTCGCCTCCTAGCATCGAAACAGATTTCTTGGACATTCCTACGGCAGCCGAGTGCGCGAAAAGTCCAATCCTTTCACAACCGAAAACCATTCGCTTCCCAGCCCTTAACGGAGCCCACCATAATTTCGGTCGCAAAGGTTTCCGTCGTCTGTCGGATGGCCGTTTGTTTGGCTTATGCTACTGGAGTAATTGTGACGCTCAGTTCGACACCAGCTCGAAACTACTGGATCACCTGCAGATCCAGCACGTCAATAGTCAAACCGGACCATTCGCCTGCCTCTGGGAAGGCTGCAAGGTGCACAACAAGGAGTCCTGCAGTAGACGGTGGCTGGAGAGGCACGTCCTGTCGCACGGTGGTTCGAAACCGCACAAGTGCATCGTCGCCGGATGTGGTTCGCGCTTCGGTTCTCAGGTAAGATCGGGACACTGGTAGAAGAGAAACTAGGGATGCATGTTAATGTTAATGTGTTTCGATTTTCAGTTGGCACTGGAGAAGCACGTCAATAATCACTTCATCAACACGGACAATGCGAGTTCGAGTAAGCGATCGTCGGATCCACCGGTTCCCAAGCTTCTCCGCAAGACTGGCAAAAAGATGCGCTACCGACGTCAACCGTGGTCAGGTGAGTGATGCAAAACAGGTTAGAAGTCGTAAGGTGGGCTTTAATTAAATGTTCGTGCCTTTTAATCTCACCAGCACGCCGGTTTGATTTCTTCGACATTGGAGTGATGGAAGGGCTGCAGCATAGACTGATCATGGCCGGCAGTGTGGCCAGTGCACGCAGGGGTACAGTGACGTTCCGTGGACAAGCCGCAGGACGGCGAACGACAAGTACGGGAGAGGAGGTGTTCGTCAAGTGGTACCCGAGGGAAATGTAAGTACCTGATATCGTTTCTATTGGTTTCTAACTATATGTTTAGTGGATACGAACGAACGCTCCAACCTACGGAGTTTAGTTGTAAAATATTAAATTGGCGAAAAATATCATCTAGTGTATTCCTAACTTTTGTAACCATTTCATAGTTTACCGTAACGCATAACAACGTGAGCATCATTATACACTGTTTAAATAGTTGTCGGAGTTTTTTAGTCCAATGCTTTCAACAATCAATCCCTAATAAAAAAAATTATAAACAATCTAATTCCATTATCACTTCACTTTACTTGTATTTCGACGTCGGTCGCGTCTTTTTAAGACCGAGGACTATTTTGAGCCACCTTTTCATTTCAAATAAACATTTAAATCATATTTCGGCATTTTTTACACTTGTTCTACGAGTTAATGGTATAAACTGTGTACACCAGTTAGGAATTACTTTTCGATTTCGTTTCATCAGTTTGTAGCACACGACTTGACCACACATGTAGGACGTTAATCCTTAAAAGCGCAAATCATTTTTTTCGTATTTTGTGAAATTTATCCCACAGCTTTATTACGTTACTGCCATAATTTTGAGACGTTTCTCGCAATGTTGTTTTAAAACAACATTGCGCATTAAAGGGTTAAGTTTAAAAAAGAAACATTAAAGGGTGTTTTTCGGCCCTATTCTGCGCGGCGTGTGACATGAGACGACTAATCTCACCTCACTTCACGTGACTTTTTTATCCTATTCTGAGAGTCGACTCGGGTGATGTGAGATTCCCCATTGCGGTTAAATGGGTGTCTCACGTCACCCGAAGTGACTCTCCAGATGTGGGTGAGAAAAGTCACTTAGAGTGAGGTGAGATTAGTCGTCTTACGTCACACGCTGCGCAGAATAGGGCCGTTTTACAATTTTTTACTTGTGTTCTCATGAAAACGACTGGTAATGGAAGAAGTCCGGTTAAATACTAAGTACTGATAACTATGATAATCAAACCGGCTGTCACATTCTGATGAGTTGAAGTCAAAACGTTAATCTTAACTTAATGAAGATTAAGATTCTTCTGCACAAAATGGTTTTATCCAACTTTCTACTTAGAAAGAGAAAGGAATATTGATGTTGTTGTAGTCGTTTGGGAACTTTATATCTGACCAACTTTTTCAATTTCA
This sequence comes from Topomyia yanbarensis, assembly GCF_030247195.1. Taxonomy (NCBI): domain Eukaryota; kingdom Metazoa; phylum Arthropoda; class Insecta; order Diptera; family Culicidae; genus Topomyia; species Topomyia yanbarensis. The sequence goes on along the minus strand of NC_080672.1, from coordinate 143,265,901 downwards.
AGTGTCTTGCATCAATTTATTCTCAGCAGTATATTTAAACTGTTGTATTTATTAAAAAAAACTCTAGAAAGAGAGTTGCGGCGACTCCATTTTGAATTGATTGGATTCGGGTTTAGCTGTCAACAAATAAATCCAATCGAACATTGCCTATCCTTAAAACATTGGACGTGTTGCCATACAAAGCCGGGGCATACGTTGCAAAAAATGCTGTTTTTCTCTCTGCAGTTCTCCTTCTAGAGTTTTTCTAGTATTTATCGGCAAGATTTATTTTATTTTTCTTTCTTGATTTTAACCCTTTTCAAAATGTAATCGCGTTGAGAGTTATTTGAATTATTGTTTTGTTTTTGTTGTTGTTGTTTATTTATGACACTTTACACCGACGAGGAATTATTGTTTTACCAAATACAATAATTTATTATTCTACATTATTGTAGTTCAACCAACAGTTTCGGAGCTGGCCAGATATTTCTCAGCGAACTTCGACAGTTTCATATGCTTGGAAATGTTATATTTTCCCTTCCATTTGGCGGAAGCTGTTTGATATGTGGCTTATCGTAAGTCTATTACCACGAAATAAATTTCGTAATCATCACGCAGCTTTCGGGGTCGTGTTTTCGCTTTCGGGTAGAGCTTTAAACCTACAACGGTTTCGTGACTTTTTCTATACGTAAACGGTTTTGTTGGGTACATTCGTACCCCAGAGCTAAAACCGTTCTAATATGCCTAGGTTTTATTGAATTTGTAATTAAATTAGATAGTTTTATTCAAAAATAAGTCAATCAAAGCAGCATTTTCAAAAATATTCGTGTTTTGAAATTTTTACTATGCAATATTTCATTTTTTATAGAACAGGTCTTTAAAATATGCCAAAATCGCCTTTTTTCTTAATATAACTTTGGAAGTTTCTAACCGATTTTGACAATCTATACGGTGTTGTAAAGATTATTAAATTGCCTTTTGAACATATAGTAAATAATTAAAAAATCGACAAAAAGTGTTTTTATTCCGATGCTTGTTTGAAAAACAAACGCCAATATAAACAGTAAATATACAGCAATATGCAGTAACGAAGTTAAAACAGGAAGGCGTCGAAGGAACAGGCCAGTGCACAGTACGTTCCAGAGCCTGGGCTACAGAAGATGAGGAATTGAGTGGTGTGTAGTACATATTATATACAAATCATATTCACGAATGTGTTTTATCTCTTTCTTCCTCAAAACCAAAAAGTATGATAACGATCCAAGGGCCTTTTCTAGTTACTTTGCTATAATAGCTTTATTATATCAAATAACAGATTCTATTGTTCAGCAATGTTGAAGCCTATACAATTTAAAGCAAGTTTCTCGCTTACTATGTATCGATATTTTGCTTATAAAAAAAGATATAATAAATTTTCCGAATTATATACACATGACAAAACACTAACGTAAACGGTTTTGTGGGGTACATTTGTACCCCAGACAAACTTTAAGCGGGTACTGTTAGGTTGGTCAAGTGAAACAAATAGGTTGCACCTGCTTTAATGAAAGTTTAATAATCAATTTGATTTTTGATAAAGTTTGCTTACAGTTAAAATAAACCATAACGGAATAACAGGGATTGCAAATAGCTGTGGGCTACAAATGTACCCCACAAAACCGTTCTAGGGTTAAGGTTCAGCTTTTGGGTCTGTGTTTTTGCCATCTTGAAATCACTACCGGGCTATTCCACAAGTCTATCACTAAAACACCATACTTTTTCATCCATATATAGCAGACAAAATATGGAAATAATAATTTGAACTGTTGTTCGTTTGTGTTATCAATGCATTTTTTGGGTTTCTCTTCACTTAGCTCTAAAGTAATGAATCTTCATTTTTCGAGGAATAATACAATACAAACTACTACAATGTTATAGTGATGTAGACATTTGACTACATTACCATAACTTTTCTGACATTACAGTACAAGCAATAATATGCCATTCGAATTTAACTTGTAAATGTTTTATTTCCAAACATAATAAAGTCCTGAAACGCAAGTATTTCAGAACTTTAATTACGGGAAATACAATAGTTACATTGTTTTGCTTTATGTTGTTCTTAGCTTCTTCATTGTGAACAGTTCCACATTCCTGATATGATGAAACTGAATAGAGTTAGCTTCCAGCTTTGGAAAAAGCAAAAATTTCTTCAAACAATAATTATTACACTTCGCTTACAGATGTCCGAATATTGTAAGCGTGGATATCAATCGATATTAGGTTGATTCTAAGCGCTTGGTTCACTGGTTCAAAGTGACGTTTAGAGCTGGATCAATTTGACACTCGTTTTTTTCTATACGCATGTCCCGTCCCGCACCCGATTCGAGCTCGATATTATAAAATTTAATAAAACCCGAACCCGACACAAGGCCGGAAATTTTTAAATTAAAAAACTCGTATTTAACCTGAAACCAAATGAAAATTTTGTAAATAAATTTTGTAAATGTAATTTAAAATTTGAAAATACAAACCCGACCCGAAACCGAAAATTCAAAATTGAAGAAACGCGATCTGAATCTGGCTTGTTAATATGGAGAATCAATCAAAGATACCCATGATTTTGAATTTTAAGCACCCGAGCTGGATCCTAAGCACATCTAAGAATGATGGAATCATTCGAACGAGAAGTAACACCAAACAGTTACTGGTGAGTGGAATTTGCAATTATATTTACTATCATTGTACAAGCTTGCAATGTTCTTAAAAACTTAGGGTAAGACCCCGAAGGAAACATGAACATCTGCAATCGCAATCATAATGATTTGCAAAATGATGAATTAGCTGAGGTCTCATCCAAACGACGAGAAGGTCTACTTCTTTTTTGTATCTTGTATTTTTAATCTCAATTAAGCATCGCTTCAGTAGAATGCTGTTTACATTTTGGGTCAACTCAGAGCATCTTGCGTTCATCGGCAAAGTTGTTGGCCAGAAAATTTCCTCGGTCTTGGCGGTACTGAACGCTTATAATGTCAAAAATCTGTCACATGCGACTTTTTTCATACAAACCATCATGCGGCGGACATTTTTTAAGTCAGCTTACTGTATGAACTTAATTTTTCGTTGTGATTAAACTGATCTGCCACAACACAGATTTCTACCAATTAGTTTGGTTTTTTATAAAATATATAATTTTGAAAATTTTAAACTCAATAAATACTTCTATATTAAAAACGTACCCCGATATTTGTCTTCAAATATTCAAAGACTGGATGAATATATATAAGAAAGTATTATAATACGTAAATTAATTTTTTGCTTTAAGATCATTTGCCTCTTTTCAAATTATCTCTTTAGAAAAATCTCTATGGGAGGGGTTGGAAATCGAACCCAGGTGAGCTTCGTTCAAGGCAATCGATTTACCAACTACGCTATATCCACCTCTCGTGAACATTTTTATTATAGATTAGTATTTGTTTCAAGAGCATCCATTGGATTAATCACAAATATTCCAGTAATTTTGAATTCTTTTCCGAACCACGGTTCAACGTCCTTTTCAAGCTAAATTACACGGCACTACAGTGATTTTGTATTTTTCAAGTGACCTAGTATAGGTTGTAGATCTCATGAAATGCAACACAAGACAATGTTTGAAAAATGTTAGTTGCCCTCAAAATCTTGACTTATGGCAAAAAAAACTATTTTTCGGGACATTCGGCATTAAAAAAAATTCCACGCGGTCATTTTTCAACCGATTTTAAATTTTCTGAGTGTTCTGGAAAGAAGAAGAAATGACCTTTCCAACGATATGCTGTGTTCTTTTGTCAAAGATACTTTGCGGTTTTGGGTCAACAGTATGAAAACACCCATAATTTTGAGATTTTTCAATGAAAATTATGTAAATTAATCAACATCCATCTAAAGAAGCATCTTTGTTTTAATGAAATTTTATTGTCTCGCACTATAATATAACTATATTTTACTTTGGGGGGGCGGGAATTGGCTTTGTATTCCATATGTCGGGAATTGGCTTTGTATTCCATATGTCAAATATGAGCTTTTTCTGAAAACTATAGTTCACTCACAAGAGTTCTCAAGTTTGTATGGTAAAAGATATTGAAAATAGGCAAAAGAAACAATAAATTGATTAAAAATGTCAGTATCTTGTGTATCCCATAATCTGCAGATATATCGCGGAAGGTGTAAGGATCAACATTGCCGAAGACTGAAAATTGATCCGATTTTGCAGTAAAAAGATATTCTCATATAAAATTATGTGCTGCCCCTCTTTCTCGCACATGCCTAGAATAGGCAATTTCAAAAAACCGGTTGGTCTTCAAAGTTAAATAACTTTGTCGGAAAACCTCTAATCATTATGCAACCTTCAACAAAGCTCTTCGTTATAAAATAAGTTATGTGGCCAAAATTTTGGAAGTATGCAAAGTTACTGTGGAATTTTTTATTTAATTTTAAATTTTTATTTCCGAGTTTCCATATATATATATATATATATATATATATATATATATATATATATATATATATATATATATATATATATATATATATATATATATATATATATATATATATATATATATATATATATATATATATATATATATATATATATATATATATATATATATATATATATATATATATATATATATATATATATATATATATATATATATATATATATATATATATATATATATATATATATTACTATAGAAACTTCAAACCTCTTGTGGGTGAACTAGAGCTATCAGAAAAAGCTCATATTTTGCATATATTTTGTGCATTCAATTACCATTTGAATTAGCAGTGTTCAAAATTGTTGCCGATCTAATGTGCATACAATCCATCTACCACTGACCGGCAGTGCTTTTATGGAAGAAACTTGTCTGCATCTATTTATTTGCTTTTACCCATAGATGTAAACATGTTTAGCCCTGTAGATAGAAGGCGATAGCTCTACTGCAAATCCAACGACCCATTTCAAAAATGCCTGTTTATACACGTACATTCTGAGGTCGTCTTCATATACAATAAGCCCCGTACGAATACATCTACGTATCATTTGGTTACTTGAAATGTACTCGCACTTCCAGAATGAAAAAATTCATTTTTGATTCTAGCACGTATTCAGTATATTTGAATTAGGTAAATAACAGCAATAATAAAAACGATCTCACCAACTTAATACTTCAATTTCATTGTCTAGAAGAAAACTGATAATCTTGACGGTGCTGATTATTCGCTAGAGTGCGCTGCGATTTTCCAAAATTCAACTTATCTTCATTGATTATTCTGTACTAAACGGCGACCTAAGCACTATTTGCACCTTTCCGGACCGTTCACGTGACAAGCGTTCTATTTGACCAGCTCAGACTTTACACTTCACAACAGCTAGCCTTCAAATGAGCTTTTCTTCACATTTAAACAAATTCACATTCATGGATTGAATTCTTTTAGTACAAATCAGAAATGTGTTAAATTTGTTCACATTTTTCGTTAGCCGCTGTTTAAGGCATCAGGAAAGTAATTTTCGATTTCTTAACTTCATGATGTCGTCACAAGGCCGTCAATATTCTTCTCTTGCCGTTTAAGGGGTAGCTTCATCCTGGCCGAAACATCCATAGATAAATCTAGACACTTCACAAGGGTTCACTTCACTGTCGACAGAGTCATTACAGATTTTCAAAACTCGAACGTAGAAATTCCTTTCGGAAGAAAAATCACGCCAGCGAAAAAATTCCACCTCCGTCGTCAATGGTTGCTACGATCATTGATAACTCTGCCATTTTTCAACCGATTTTGATCATACGTAGGATGTCGTTGGATGCGGAATTGAATGCTCTCGCTAAGTTTCTATTTAAACATAATCGCTTCCTAATAAAAATACGTAGAGCATTTCTTTTCCATACGTTTATTTGACAAATGCCGTATTTGCGAAAGCTTTTTACGCCAAAGTTTCCTTTTTTAACATAGCATGTTACAAAAATCGTTAAGACTAATTTTAACTACACTAGTAATTTGTCTAAAACTAACACTGTAAACACTTGTATTTCATAATGATCTTGTATTTTCGTGTGTATTTATTTACATTTTTATGCTATTGTCTGAACTTAAAACAAAACTGAATATTCTAGGACATTTTAATTTGTGAATGATTAGTCATGGATGATAGATGAGGAGATGAATCTAATTTTAACAGACACTGTTTTTAGAAAATGATAGCTAAGTTCCATGTATAGAGGATCGCGGTAAGCCAGGATGTCTCTAACAGGAACATGGATTGGTTTTCTTCGGACTTGTAAAGAATCTAATTGTGATCTGGCTTCACGATATTCAATGCACGACCAAACAACATGCTCAATGTCGTGGTAACCCTCTCCACAAGCACAATGATTTCCCTCTGCGAGCCCAATACGGCGGAGATGCGCATCTAAAGTATATTGATTGGACATGAGCCTAGACATAACACGGATGAAGTCCCAACTCACATCCAATCCTTTGAACCATGCTTTCGTTCATACTTTAGGGATAATTGAGTGTAGCCATCGTCCCAGATCTCCATTGGCCCAAGATGTTTGCCAACTAGCAAGCGTCCTCTGTCGAGAAGCGCTTTCAAACTCATTGAAAGCGATGGGTCTTTCATATATTTCACCATCTAGTGCACCAATCTTAGCTAAATTATCAGCTTTCTCGTTGCCCGCAATAGAGCAATGGGTGTAAATTGATAACATTTTCTTGTTAGGTTACTCAGAAATTCTCGTATCTTGCCCAAAAAGAATGGATTGTGATTATCAACCCTCTTTGAGCGTAGAGCTGCAATTGTGCTGAGACTATCAGTAAGGATAAAGTAATGGCTCGGGGGTAATGTATTAATTATTTTCAAACTATAGTGAATTGCCGCTAGTTACGCTATATAAACCGAGGCGGGTTCTGCAAGTTTGAAAGAAATTGAAAAAATATTTTTGAAAATACCGAATCCAGTGGCCTCATGTAGAGCATTTCTCATATTTTTAATGAAAAAATCGCAAAATAATGGGTACTTTCATATTGTTATACCAAAACCGCATAGTACTGGGAAGGTCATTTCTTCTTCTTTCCAAAACACTTAGAGAACTTAAAATCTGTTGGAATATGACCGCGTAGAATATTTTTTCGTGCTGGAAATCCTGAAAAATGTTTTTTTTGCTATGAATTAAGATTTTGAGGGTATGTTAAATTGATCAAACGTTTGCGTTGTATTTGACAAGATCTACAACCTTTAATAGACCACTTTTAAAGTACATTCATTTTTTTTATTTTATAGCACCGTGTCATCTAATGTAAAAAAACGCATTGTCATAATATTTTTGTTCATTTCTTTTTGCTTCCATTGTTTACGTGTGACCAATAAAATTTGATACGCCTTCATCGAATGGTTTAATGACAGAGAGAGTGCAAACAATTGGTTCCCAGTACACGTTAATAAATAATGAAACAAGATTAACTACTATTTCGGCATACCTTCCTGTAGGTTATATAGTTGAAAACTTTACAATGAGTTTTTCAAGACAGAAAACAGCACTAACAAAATCCGCTCAAAGATTTATTTGGACAGAGAGTGATGTAAGTCTAAGCGTATTGTTCTATTCGACGAAGTACCCAGGTTGTTCGTGATCATCAATGAAAATTGTTTTGATGCAGTCTACACAAACGTAACATTTCAACGTTCCTGCCAAATGTCAATGAAATATGTATCGATTGCCGTACTGTTGTAGATGAACAAACTTCGTTTCCCTATTTAGATATCTACGAATTTCAAGTGCTAACAAGAACAGATAGCGCATCGCCTTGCTTCAGTTCGTTTCCTGCTTCCAGTCGGACTTCACCATTGCGGCCCGTAAGGCATTATAATCTGCATACTGGATAAACAAAAACTATCACATAAACTTGCAGCAGCTGCCATTGTTGTTCTTCGAAAAGGCGACTGCTTTACATAAACTTGCTATTACCATAACCATTACTTTGCCCCCATTCCCTAGAAACAACTAGAGCTGTCCACACCAAGGGCGACAATGCACCCTAGGTTAGACATGCATTACAAATCGTAAGTTTTTCCAAAATCTGAATGTCAACTATTAACATTGTCCGAACGCCAAATGGCCATTACTACCTTCACATACTACATATTTCGTAAACATTTGTCTCATTATGAAGAATTACTTTTATGTATCCCAATTTGGATACGAAACACATCAGTACGCGTAGATGAGAAGGAAGCATCATAGCGTAAACCAACATTTTTCGACCCTATACTGTGGACTTTGCATTATATTAATTCCTCGAGCCTCGATAGTCCTGTTCATAGCTCTGTAATAAAGTTTGCGTCACGTATTCTAGTAGAGTCCAGAGAAAAAGGAAAACGGAATTCAATCTCATCATTCCCAATCGAAAATCTAGATATACAGTAAAATAAAGAAACAAGAGAAAAAGAACAGAACAGCAACTGATTCCTGTGTGCTAACATTTTCATATATGTCGCATACCAATGGAGTAGATAACAATCCTGCCTAATTCTACACACATAAATAATAACAAGAAATGGTTCAATTCAATCACACTCATTTTAAGCTCGAATATGCTAAATTTTTCTGTGTGCTGTACTTATCGTCACAGATTTGTATGTCCGAAAAAATAACTTTAAAATACTTGTTCGAAATCTTGAATCAAAAATCATCTGTTTGATGATTTTTCATTCCAAACTAGCCCTTCCATTCTAGTACATCCCAAACAAGAGGCAACTTAGAATTGTCTATTTACTAGCCATATATTCAGTCAAAATCAGCAGTGGATCGGATGGTTAACTCCTAACTAAATTTGAACATGTCGTTAAGTTTTACAATATATATTTGTCATATTAGTAACAAATAATTAGTAGAGTTCTGTACACAGAAGTGGGCACCCTAAGTTTTTTGAATACTAGTGCCATGTATGTCATGTCATGTTACCATATTTTAAGATGAGCTCCCTTTTCATAAACGTTAGGAGGTTGCAGACCCACACGTGGAATGCATACGCAAAAACGGTGCTTTTAGACAGAAATGGGCTACTGTTTGTACACAGATGTAGGCCACTTTAATAACACTGTTATTTGCTTGGTAAAGTGATTCTATGAGTTATGAAAAAGTCTTGATGACTTATTCTTGTTATTCTTGTTCTTTTTTCATTTTTATAGTTAGAGTAAAGAGCCTATCAGGGAAAGTGAGACACGTATAAGAAGGTATCAACGTCTATGGTTCGAATTTATATAATAAAACATGCCTAAAAACAGTGCAATGCTCGTATTTGAACTCAACGAAAATTCGAATACAATTTTCGCACTACCATTTGAGCCATTGCGTTGAACAAAAATGGTAGACGATTTTAAGTAATTTAAAATGTAAAACAAATCAAAATTGGCACCTTTAAGCTAACGCAAACCTGCCATATCCAATAAACGAATTGAATAAAAAAAAAGGTAGACGATGCTCAAACCAACGGTTTCAATTGAGTAGAGTGACAATAGAAACAAAGCGAAAATTGACTCATTACCATATATTTTCTTTTTTAAATTAGTAATTGGCGACCCCAAAAAACCCAGATCTACATATTTGACGACTCGTAGCTTTTTTTCTCATTGTAGTTTGTCGTTCGAATCCGTCATTTTGCCCTTCATTTTAAATACGCCATTTTGAATTTTGCAAATCGGATGTGTAATTAGCGACCTTGAAAACCTCAGATTTACAATTAACTTCATGTATCTGCATTTTTTGAGTAGAAAAGAGGGGTGGCTCACTTCTCTCTAAAATTTGGAAAAAAAGACTCAAGAAACATTTTATTTTTAATCCAAGGAAACAAAATTGAAATCCAATTTTCAAAATTTACGATAGTGGAAAATTGGGTTTTTGGTCCTCTTTCGACAAAACAAAATATTCCGGACATTTCCATTTTTACCAGTTTACGACCAAAAATCAAAACGTGACCCACTTCTGTGTACTTCTGCGCTACTCTTTCCAAAAGTTTAGAAAATTCTAATCTCACCGCAAAAAGCTACTAGCGATGAACATTCAAAAAGCTACTAGCGATGAACAACATAAATATTATATAAGCAATGAGATATGTACGAGATACACGAGACGATATCAATGGTGAAGAACTATTTCGGCGCAAGATTCTGAATATGTTTTGTATTGTATTTTTAACTTGTCGATTTCAAAAATAACCGTAAGTTTTCCCGCTTTAGACAGATTTTAAAAGATATTTAAAAAAACTGAATTTTTAGAGATACTCCAAACTAATAGGAATTGCCATCATTGTCATTCAGTATAAAACTGTTTAATGGCCTTTCTAGACTCAATATCAAATGGTAACTATGCATAGCAATTATTGAGCCGCTCAGTCTGGCCGCATGTTAGAATCCATATTGTTTATCGTTAACGGTTATGATTCTACAAACTCTCAGCCAACACGTTGTTGGCCCAAAGAACGTTGAAAGTGCTTCCAATGGTTTTGAGGGGTTTTTATGTGCTTAGTAGACATTATTTTCTGGTGCATGTTGGAACGATTTTGAACGTGTTCGAGTGAAAAGATGTCGGACACTGCAGACTAAAACAAATACTTAAAAAGCACCTCAAAGTTCATATAAAGCTTTTAGTGAACTTCCAAGCTGCTTAAGCTTTAATGGAATTTGCAAGCTGTTTAAGCCACTATTAGAACACGATATGTATCGGAAAATTACTTAAACCGAGAAGCTTATGCAGCTCCCTTACACGAACTTTTGGTTGTTTGGATGTGAAGACAAAGAAGAAATATAAAGCTTCATGTTATCTCAGCAATCGCTGAACCGATCTTCACGAAACTAGTTTCGAACGAAAGGCCTAACGTGACATTTTAGCATCATTATTTTCGTCTTTGGATATTTTGTTTATTTTCTAAGATATTGGTGATTTTGTTAAACACAACTTGTTTTAAGCATATGACTTTTGAATAAAGCAAAACATTAGTAGGGGGCCTATAAAAATACTTTTCTGACAAGATTGTCAAGATCCGTTCACGATCGGCGGTGATATTATACCTTTTATATTTTATTCCTCACTCACCAATTTCCAATAACTAAAAATGAGACCATCACATACAGGATAAAAATGAACCGATTTTGAATATCGGAGTATAAAAACACATCTACGTGATTCAAGAAATTCAATTCCGAAAATATTTTGTGAATTAAATCAATAATAAATGAACCATCTCTCAAAAATTAATGTCAGTTCACTTCAAAGACAAAACAATGTGTAATTCATTTCCGTGGCTTACTGAGAGCTGTATTTACTGTATTTATAAATCTTGCAATTCTAGTGAAAATTAGACTTCATTTGCAAAATTTAGATTATAATGGTCATGGCGCAAAAATCACCGGTAGCATTATTCATAATACCAGTTAAGCACATCAAAACGAAGTTTGTTTGCATTCGATAAGTTTCAGGTCGAATTAATAACATTGGCTCGTAACAATGTGAAAGTTGTTTAAAGTGCGTTTGCTGTCATTTTTGCCAACTAGCCGAACCAGGAAGCCCGCCTATGTTGGCTTCACTCATTTTTCAAAAAAAACGTCTAACCATTCAACCTCTTGGAAAACAAAAAAGAATGGAAACCCTAAAAGTACATGGTGTATTAATTAGCCATTTTTCAAATACAGTGAAGGGCAGTTTTTATCAGCCCCTTGATGAATTTTAGGCTAAAAACACTGGGTAATAAAATCGGGATATATTCTTTGGGATCATCCATAAATGACGTTGCATTATATGGGGGAGGGGGGAGTTTTGTATTTTGTGATGATGTGTGACGACAGGGGGGTAGGGGGTCATGTCATGCTACGTAGCTTTTTTTAAAGGGGAATAGAATAGAATTTTTAAAAAAAATTACGGTGGCAAGGGGGGCAGGGTTACCGTCAAGCTACGTAATTACCAGGGGGTATTTAGAGGTTTGTGACGAAATGCTACGATGGGGGAGGGGGGTGTTAAAAATCACTCAAAAAATGCTACGTCATTTATGGATGGTCCCTTTTCTTTCTTTTTAATGAACGGAAGCTGTTGAAGTATTCTTCTTTAGTCCCTAGACATAGTCTCATAACCATTTCTGATTATTTGGTAAAAATTTCCCTTAAGGGGGGTGGGGTGCAAAGGTTTCAGCGAAAAATACACTTTTTTGTAGTACATTATAGTGTATCATTTCAATAATTTCTATGCAAGAATATCGACAAAGGACTCGGTGACGAAGCTTTTTGTAGAACGTCTCTGGAAAAAACATGATTTGCGGTGTTACCTGCCACTCAAAAACTACTTGAACGTTTTTGAGATAATTCTTCACGTTTTAAATAAAAAATTTCAATTTTCGCGAAAAAATCCGCCTTTTTATGAGTAATTAATTGAAAAATTATCCCAAAAACTCAACGTAAGGGTTAAGTGTTTTTATATAGAAAGTGTATGCAAAGTTTCAAAGAAATCAGTTAAGTAGTTTTGAATGGCATGTAACACCGCAAATCATGTTATTTCCAGAGACGTTCTACAAAAAGCTTCGTCACCGAGTCGTTTGTCGATATTTCTGCAAAGAAAAATAACAGGATGTTGTTGAAATGATACACTATAATGTACGAAAATTTTGAACAATTCGCTTTACGCAAAGTTTTAAAAAATCGCAAGAAAAATGTTTTTTTACGCTGAAACCATTATCTCCCCTTAAGGGGTTCTTTTAGTTTTGCATATTTTGCATCTCTAAGATAATTAAATATGCTCAAGAAAGAATTTACTCGAATTTGACTTAATTCGTCTGCTAGAGCCCATGAAATGGATTTGCATTTGTGTGTTGCGATACGTTGCGAAGCACGGTGCTATTCGTAGATTGCATACTGACGAATATCTTGTTGCCTATAGGTAATTGAACTCATCTTGCTTGTGAGATAAATAATCGGCAATGAACTTTATCTCTTCTGAGTTTAATAAACCAATAGCATAAGAATCGTTATTGCAGGCCACGACCATCTTCACCGATACTTAGGATAGAGTACGAAATGTTGTAATGCTGTAATATCTACTTAAGGAAGGCCCCCGACTCAGCGACGCTTCCATAAGCATTACGGAGTTGGATTGAACGACAGGTATAGGTCTAGGATTCGCCACAAGCAGGCAATGCGACCACGAAATGAATGTTTTTAAGCGGTTGGATGGTCAGTCTTCGAGTATACGAATACTCAGAGCAAAAATATATTTAGTTATGTTTTTTTGTGTTTATACACTGGATAGCCGACCATCGAGAGTGATTTACTTTTTCTCTAAGCTACAGCAATTTCAACTCCACACAGCCGGTCGTGGGTGTATTGCTAAAACTGTGAGGTAGTCTGATATCTATAGTAGTTTGAGAATTGGGTAGTAGGATCACAAGATAAAAATATTTTCAACACTCTCAAATCAAGCTACAACTTAGTCTTTCCGTAAAACGATTCATAGCATCCGCGACAACACCAAGCTCACCTAGCATCAGCGGGCTTGTAAAACTGCAGCCTACTGTTCGAGAGAGGCAAAATTAGCAAAATTGAACGAAGTGGCGACTGTCTGCCAAGTAAACATCAATCCTTGGGAGAAGGACCAAATTTTCCCCTGTTTGTCTTGAAGTAGGTAACGTCCCGTTCTCTATCCTGTCTAGTCCAATGTATCATGATATTAACAGCGCGTGCTAAGTTGTCAGTGATACAATCCTTTATTCAACTTTTACGCTTGAGATGGACGTCTGTTCTCTGTTCCTAAATTTATGCTGCTTCTCAGTTTCGCACGACCCAAAGTAAACTTGGTCTTAGTCCCACTGCTCTGTCCTCGATATTACGTGATGCTCGTTAGGCAACATTGCTTGTTTGGTGGCCATTCATAAATCATGTCTCGCAGAAAAGAAAAAAAAAGTCTAAAATAAACCTCCCCTCGAAGCTTATTACAAATTGTTGTTGGTTTCATTACCCCTGCTCCACTAGTACGTTTCAAATTCATTTTTAGTTTCCATCTTGGTGATTCATGTTACGTCACAGTCTTCCACAACTGCCAATACGCGACATCTTCTATGAACGGTCCCCTGATGATATCTCTACACGCCACCAAAAAAGTACTGAATATTACGTACTTTCAACCCAACTAAGGCCTTCCATGCAGGAAGTCAAAAATAAGTAAAAGAGCATAACTGATTTTTGAGTAGCTGTGTATTAACTAATCGTTAGGTGAAAATCACTCAACGGAAAGAAAGATTTTTCAGTGAGATTTACGGGTGTAGTAAAGTGCGGATTATTATTAAGTAACTAAAATAGGTTTACCTGAGGATGTATTGTCCTACCATGTCGATTCTCGGTAAATTCCGCTAAATAAAAGAAGGCCAATAACTTTTCTTCAGGAGCTTCCGCGGAAAATTCTGAAAATCCTCTTTCCTTCAACTACGTATATGTATATGCCTAGAAAAATGCAGAAACTATATTAATCATGAATTATGTATATTAGTTTAATAGTCTTACTTTATTTTTGGAGTTTTTCGTTTGAAAGCTATCACACAAAAACACATCTTTTTTCACCCAACGATAAGTTTAAAGTTCGAGGATAGAACTGACTCGCTGGGTAGAAAAAACTTAATCACAGAGGTAAAATTCACCTAAAAAATGTAAACAATACGGTTTACTTACTATTAGGTAGTTTTAACGTCACCGTTCAGTACTTTTTTGGTGGCGTGTAAAGCAGGCAATCCAATGAAAAAGAGGATTGACAGGATTTTAGTGTGCCTCCAGCACCCTGTGTCACATCTTTATGTTGGTTGTACATACCAAGAACACCCAATCGTGAGTTGAGATGGCCGAAAGATTAGAGAAGCAACCCTTCCCCACTGATCTATGTAAAATAACTTGTAGTAAAAAAATTAGAAAACATCCTGAAGTGCACATTGGCGTTGACTGAACAGTTATTCCAATTATTAAACATACAAAAATCCGGCTAATGCAAGAAATAAATGTTTTGTCACCTTCCGGGGTAGAAGAAAGAATCCAGCGGATAAACTGCTCATTTAAACCGAGCGATTCCACATATCATTTAGAACAACAGATTTTGTCAATCGACTAGTAGTTTTTAATGAAACAAAAACACAATTGTTCTTTCAACAAAAAACTAAAATAAAATATAATAAAAACGGGCTCACCGGCCAAAAATGTGGAGTCCAAAATTCTCCAAATTAGTCGACTTCTCACCACCATCCTGGAATCTTCCGCTTCTGCAGCGGATCACGTATCGTATTGTATTGATCGCTTGTTTGGTTCTTACCAAAAGGCACCTTCACTTTGTCAACGAATCAACACTTGAACAGTTCCGAAATTTAAATAACGAAACTGGTCATCATTACGGAAATTCTAAATTGAGAGCAAAATGTCACTGGAAAAAATTAACGAGAAAAAAACGAACTGTCTGCAGTCAGACCTCGCCTACTATTCTCAAACGGATTTTCATGTGTGATTGACAAAATCGGGTCCACTAATGAGAAATACAAAATCTTCACATAATTGCGTAATACAGAAAATTTACTTATTATTTTCTCTAATTTGAAATGTGCCGGAATAACTTGTCTTAGAAAAATTTAAGACAAGCCCTGATTTAAAGGAATAATCGTAATTATTGGAATTGGCGAGTCGAACATAACCCTAACACAAACATATTCAGAACCATATGCAAAATAATGTTTTTTTTTAAATATTATTTTAATAGTTTAAGGCCAATGTCACGCTATCTCGAAAAGTATAGGCTTTCTGGAATTTGATGGAGCACTTCGCATGATGTTTGCCGCATTCTACATGCATACCGTATCGATAGAGTTGGAGGAAGTATTCGTTTTGCCCACCTAACATGCAAATTGAATGATACACTGCAAATTCAATTGAAATCTGAATGAGTACGTTTTATTTGAACAAGTGATTTACCCATCTGATCCATGACTGAATACCGGAAAGTTGGCACGGAAAAGATACCGATATTTATGTAGTATATTCGAATGCTTTAGCAAATTTCTTTCTAAAATACTTCGTCAGTAAATCAGCTACTCAATCGCAATCTCAATGAACAAATAGTTCGCGTCTGTGTTTGGGTTCTTCAGTAAAGATTATATCCTCTGGAGGTAGTAAAACGGTACTGTTTCTACGCATTTATTGGCAAGCACCATCCTTAAGTTATAATCTCTTTTCTATGTACTACTGTTTTGATCATCATTAATAATGATTCATTATGAAAATTGTGCAACAAATTTGCAAAAAAACAGTTAACGTAAATTGTTAAAACGCAACTTTACTTAGTTTAGATTTATTTTACTATAATTTGACACCTGGCCCGTTTCACCGTTGACTAACCGACTGCCATCTTTCCCCCCACAGCATCTCCGACGACTGGATCCCAACGGCGGAAGTGTCCCTTACGAAAGAGATCTCAATCAACGAGCTGAACCCGGATCAGCGGTTCGAGTTGGAGGCCCTGCTAAAGACCAATCGAAAGGCCAATGCAGAGCTTCTATCGTGTCTCCACGAGCTAAACTTGAAACTGCAAGCGGAGGAGTCTGGCGTCACATGCCGTAGTGGTGGCGGCGGTAGCAGTAGTAGTTGTAGTAGCAGCAGCAGTAGCAGCCGAAGCAGTAGTAGTTTTAGTTCCTCCTCGACCAGTGGCTGCAGCAGTATGAGTACACCGATCCCGTTCAACTCCCGGACGGAGCCCAAAAAGCTGAGGAAACCTCCGAAACAATCCTATTCATCGACGTCGTCTCCGCTTTCGTCGGTGCTATCGTCATCGTCGTCGTCGCTACTCTCAAGCGGTAGTTGTAGCAGCAGTAGTAACGGCGGTGTAGGCGGCGGTAGTAGCAGCAGCAGTAACAACAGCGGAAACAGTAGCAGTTGCTCATCTTCCGCATCATCTTGACCGACGACGGCAAAGTTGATTTCCGATTCGCTCTCACAGAAGCGAACCCGCAAGAGACTCAGCTCTATTCGGCGGCAGCATGCAACGGCAATGCAACGGACCGGTCAAACGCACAGGAAGTTAGGTTATTAAGACAACTTTTTTCCATCTTTCTATGGTAGTTGTGTAGTAAGATGTAGTGGCGGTTTCTGAGGTCTGCGTGAACTGGGGCGAAAGCTTCGTCGCGTCTGATCGGATAGAGAACACACAACATACAGTGGGATCGGGTTTAATTGTACATATATATTACCATCGTGTGCGAAGCTATAGGTGTTTTTCCACCAATGTTAGATTTATTTGACCCACAAGGATGGGAACATGTCAACCGCCATCAATCGATTTCGACCCTTCCGTCTATTTTCTACCACTCGATGGTAAACGCAACTATTCGTTTAGGGAAATTTTTGAGTCTGCGTAATTCTAATTTAGAAGAAGTGGCGCGCTTGATCAGAAAGAAAACAAGGAAGAATATTTAAATATTTAGTTTTAGTAGATCTATTTTTCCGCTAAAAGCAAAATAGCCCTAAAAGGCACATTGAAGAATGTACCGAACAAGGGGCGCACGTTTGTTTTAATCGGTGTAATAATGTGAATGTTTTCTAGGATAATTTTTTTACGTTCTGCGATGGAAAGCGGCTATCGTATGAAAGAGAGCAAAGTATAGAATTAATAAAAAAAGATAATATTCAATTAAAAAGAGAGTGATTCGTTGATCTCAATAAGTAAAAAAGGAAAGCAAAACAAAAGTTTAATTATTTGTCAAATCGTATTGCTGTGAGATGTGGTTGATCAGGTCCTTTATCCTGTCCATTGATTTTGTCCAACTGAACGTCTGTGAGTACTTTATAGAAGCAGAATGGTTCTTTTTTCTCATCGAGCAATGGTAGTTAAAGCGAAATTTTGTTAGTTAAACATCGTTCAAATAATAAGTTAGCGATATTGCGCATTTAATATTGTAAATTTTTATAACAGAATTTCTGACCCTAGTATTAGTTGTTTCTTTTTCGAGTTTGGAAAGTCTGATTCAGTACGGGGGATGAGCATAGAAATACAAGGCGAATGTTTTACCAACGAAGCAAGCATAAGTCCAAGGACGTTTTATCTGCCAAGTTTTAGAACGAACACAACAGCATTCGACCAGATCCCACCAGTGTTGGTTTGAATTTACCACCACTAAGGTGCCACGGAGTGGTAAGAATACACTGGCTAATTTAAAAAAATATGTAATACATATGATTATGTTTCGGAACAGCCGACCTGTTAGAATACTTGTAAAATGTCTAAGTTGGCTTCACCCAAATCTAGGCTGAAATTATTTTAAATATTTTTGGATAGTTGCGGCTCTCCATCATTTGCTAAACTTTTACACTAAGGCGTACGGCTCTATTACTACAAGCAAGAATCAGCTATCAATCTTGGGAAAATCTGATATTGAAATCCGTAAACCTCATTCATCGCGATCTCGAGACATCCGTGAATAGGAGAAAAGGTAAAGGATATCGATGGAGCATGCGAAAAGTGAGTCGTTCATTATGATCTCGAATAATGTCAAGCAGACGCATAAGGTCGCGGTACTGCGTTGCACACATTTCGTGTATCTTACTTCTTGTGAATTGTAAAAAGTTAAGCGAATTCCCATCTTGCGGGAAAGTAGCCCTGCTGCAGTGAGAGGTTGAAAATCTTTGGTGGAGGGCGACAGAGAACATCTGCACATCGTTTAAGTACAGTCGAGGGAATGCCGTCCGGTCCAGCGGCAAATAGTTGGCATGTGATATCCTGTTACGCCAAGTGAGGCGTGCTGAAATCAAAAAACTTCACGAGGTAATTGGCAAGTAGCTTCACTAACCTGCTGAGGAGAAGGTATCGTTGAACATTTACTTGAACTTGCTGCAACCGGTCTCGTTCAGGAACATGGATGACAGCAAGCCGCATTCGTTTCTCTTGGTATTGACGAATGATAAAAACAGTTTTGGGTGCCACGAAATTTTTTCTGTGTGCTTTTCATGTACTGATAGTAGAGAAAACGGTTATTGGCGCTAGCATGCAATATTGAATTCACGTCCGTGGTAAGTTGTACAATGGTTGCAGCATTTCCGAATAGCAGATGAGCTACGCTCATTCCTACGATCTGAAGGCAAGTAAATTGAACCCATACTGATAACATTATGCGGTGCTTTTATAAGGATCCATATTTGTTCAAGAGAAGCGGCAAAAGGAGCACTGAAACTGTTAAATTTGATCAACACGGCTATTAAAACTCCCCCGCCGCGAGGTTTTGAATTATTTTACTGTAGAGATCGGTGCGAAGCACGTTGTACATGGTGCCGAACAGTTTCGATGAGAAGATACGGCAATCGAGCCACATTTTTGTAAACATTATCACATCGTATTCTGCTTCAGATACTGCCTAGAAAAATGGATCAATTTTTGTTCGCAATCCCCGTACGTTCTGATAGTAAATGCAAAATTTGTCTTTATGAGTAGGCTGGAAACTATCAAATAAATGGCGATGCTTTCACTAAAACATCACTTCTTTCAGTTATCCTAACGTAAAATCCTACCGTTAGGACGTCTCCTTTTTGGCGAATTGTGGATGTTTTTGGAAAATTATTTGATCTCTTCTGTGGACTTTCGCTAGATCATCATGAACATTATACCAGAATGAACGCTAGAGAAAATATAACCGGAAGATTAAATCATCGACGTTTTCGCAAATGTACTAATTTACCAACACTAAAAACCTTTGTTGCTCTGGTTCCCATCCTGTGAATAGTACTGGCTTTTGCCGCTTTATAGCGCAACTTTTGAAATCCTCACAATCAACCAGAAATACAATTAGATTAGTGTTTAGCCAGTAGTAAATTGTTACTCTGAAAGGTAACACATTCCAGATTTCAATAAGTATCCTTTCATGGATGGCGCAATTCACCCGTTCGTTCCAGTCATTCAATTCCAGTGTATACAGTTTGCATTAAAAACACATTTTTTGGAAGGATGAAAAAGAAACTATAAAAGTTATCAAAACCAAACTAATTTTAATTGATTTCTGTATTGATTCATGAAAATTACTCCATTCCTTGATGGACGGCCTTGCCGCAGTTGGCCGGAACGTTGTCCACCACCAGACAAGAAGAGAATTATTTTAATATTCTTCACCTTATTGACCGGCTCCTTTTCGAGTTGCTTCAGGTTCGCCCAGAAATTTAAAATTGGACGTACCTGAAGGATTTGGAGGGTTGGCGTTCGTAGGGTCGACTGCGAATTATAAACGTTACATCTCCTTCAGCGACTGCTTCGCGTCCAGATCTGGCCAGAACACGACATCCTCCATCGAGTGGTGTTACTTTATGAAGACCACAACTTCCAGTAGGCATGCTGTATAACACCCTGTTGACTGCAAGTTGCGTAGAATTAAAAACTGGCTCTAACATCCCAGTCTCTCTGATTGTCAGCCACAAAACGATCCTTGGGAACTTCGTGTGGAAGATGGAAAGAGTGTTCCACATCAAATTGCATCACGGAAAAAACGCTGTAGAAAATTACCTACTGGACCGATCCTTTTCAAACTTTCAGACAATAAAATATAATCCATTAGTACGCTTATTTATTTCATTCAACTTCAATACCATAACCGCCCGCTCGCACCTTACGCTTAACTCCACTCATTAGGTTCTGTACAACAGCTGGCTGCAGCTTCTTCTGTACGGAAACCCAATTTTTCTTTATGTCTTCCGCAGATTTGATCTCTTTGGCATGCTTCCGTAGTGCTTGCTTCAAAACTGCCCAATATTTTTCGAGGGGCCTTAATTCCGGTGCGTTGATATCCTTGGGTACTAAAAAGCTCAGTTGGCTTCGTATTATTTCAGTACATTTGAATAGTGACACGAAGCTAGATCAGGCCAGAAAATCGCATGACCTACGTGTTGCTTCAACAGAGGAAGCAGACGCTTCTGTTGGCACTCCTTGAGGTAGATCTACCAATTTACAATCCTGGTAGTCACGGACTGCGCACTCCGTTTGCCACATGAGAAAATCGCAAACTTTGAAAGTTTCTGCTTCCTTACTTCCTCCGGAACATCAAACTTGTGCCGGGCGGTGAAAAACAATAGCCCCGGAAACTACCGGAAGTCTGCCTTGGCGTAAGTTTCATCATCCATGATGAGACAATGAGGCATCTGGGTGTTCAGTTTCCGGACCCGTGACTTTCCCACTGTATGTTGCCGTTCGTCACCATTTAGAGCCTTCAGCACTTTGTACGTATGCAGCCCCTCCCGGTCCTTGGCTCTCTGAACGAAAGACTTGGATAGATTGAACTTTTTGGCCTTATCCCTGAGCGATTGAGATTCCGCTTAAACGCTTTCACTAACCGCTTGTGATCCTGATCACTATTAGAACATTCATTCTAACCGCATTTTTCCTTCCGTTCGATGCTCAGAGTTTGATAGTAACGTTAAATCAGACGACTCACCGTTGACTGTACGATTCCGATTTGTTTTCCAAAGTCCCGATGAGAGAGTTACGGATTTTCCAGGTGCTTGCGCAAAATCGATTCGCGACGTTACTTTTTGGGTTATGTGTTTTTCCCAATTTTTGAAAAACTGACAGCGATATACAGGGATGCCAGATGAAAAATCTGTGCGCGGCCCATTTAAAAATCTGTGCCAATCTGTGTTAAGGAAAACGTACAAATTTGTCTCAAAACAAGATGTGACGACCTTTTTTTTGGCGAGGCAAAAATAAGGCGCAAGGTCAAAAATTGAGAAATCTGTGTTAATCTGTGCATTGTAGAAGAAAACTGTGGAAATATGTGAATTAAAATTGAAATCTATGCAGCATATTGAAAATATCTGTGAAACACAGATTAATCTGTGCACCTGGCATCCCTGGCGGTATAAATACAGTGTAAACAATACACTCTAAACTACTTCTACCCAAATTTTCTGGAGAAAATACCCAATAAGTTATTTTCTACCAGCGATGCCACATGTTTTTTTGAAATGTCTGTTGAAGAATAACTAAAATGTCTGTAAAAGTCTGTAGATGGTTGTGTAAATCCTAGTTACACTAAAATTTTACTTTAAAATAGATTGAAAGTAGAATTTTATTGTGAAGGAATCACTCGTATTCGAAAACAGTTATTCTAGTGCAATTTTACTAAACACTATTACCCTTTTAAAAGACTGTAGATCTCTGGCTACTTCTGTAGGAGACATCAAAAGTCTGTAAAATACAGACATGTCTGTAAATCTGGCATCGCTGTTTTCTACAGCATTTGAGGGGCACTCTTTACTTCACGTGGTTGCTTATCTCCTTCCTGGGAAATGTGAAATAGCTGATCCGCTGTCAGCCATTGCCGGCGAGCGTCGGGTACTCCTCCTCGCCTATGATCACAACTACGCGCTTCGCAGGAGACACATCCTAGACAAACAGCTTAAGCAGCTGCTTCTGGGTGATCGTTTGCGCTTTCGACACGGTCAGCCTCTACTTCCGCTGCCCCGTGACATTGACCATGTTGGCCAAATACTTTTGGACCTCCCGGCCCAACCCGCAGAAGGGTTCGCCATCTTGCCTTCCGTCTTCCGCTTCATCCTTTATTGCCCCTTCCTGTCACACGAAACCGTCTAATGGCCGAAACCGGGTTTCGTTCAATATTCCAGGATCGTGAACGTTTTCCATGTGAATGAGTAGAGTACACGTTGATAGCTTTTCGTTTACTAGATTGACGCGAGCTGCCATTGATAAATGATAGGTTCTCTTTGACGTATTAAGAACTTATTCTGAAGGAAGTTGCCGTGACGCTGGCGTTCTTTTCAATTGACGGAAGCAGATGGTTCGTGTACATACTTTATGCACTTGTATTGGATTGTCAACTACAAATATCTAGCTAGGAATGGATCAGTGCACAAGAAACCGATATCTATCTGGAGCGTTTGAGTTTTGCAAAAATAAAATTATAAT
Source organism: Topomyia yanbarensis (assembly GCF_030247195.1). NCBI lineage: Eukaryota > Metazoa > Arthropoda > Insecta > Diptera > Culicidae > Topomyia > Topomyia yanbarensis. The sequence continues at coordinate 143,242,937 of NC_080672.1, read as the reverse complement.
TTCGAGATTACCACCAAGTGCGGTACTGATTTTGACCGAATTGATAGATAATCAGATAGACAATTCGAAATGGCCGACAAAGTGTTGCCTCTAGTTTGAAATATACTGGCACGAAGGCGCTAGTGTTTTCACGGTAATCATTCGAATATTTAGAATTTTTTGGGGTGGGCGTAGCGTAATTGGTAAATCAATTGCCTTGTACGCAGCGCACCTTGGTTCGAGACCCGACCCCGCACATAGGGTTAGAAATTTTTCATAAGAGATTTTTCTAACCCGAAGAGGCGAACGACCTTAAGGTTAAAACCTATATAATCGAAATAAACAAAAAAATATTTAGTATTTTAAAGTTTTATGATTGTTCTTAGTGATGAAACATTTGACATTGATGGACGTCAGTTCGGTTTATCAATTAATATCACTGATTGAGTAAAATTGTTTATAGTCCTTATTAGGCTTTACACTAACCTAACACAACCTCATATAATGAACCGAATGAACTTCACTTGACAATTCTCGGTGATGTGTTTACAACAGATGAACATCCCTTGCATTCAAATTCAAATAACGAACAAAGTAATTGAATACTTTACGGTGACGTGACAAATGAACTGAGTGTTCATTTTTTACAGCTCGCTTGTACTGTTTACATGGACTTAGAAAATTTCTTTGCGATTTGTTTCGAGCGAATCTAGTCGTCCACAAATTTTTCTAAGTCCATGTAAACAGTGTAAGCGAACTGTCAAGAAAAGTAAGGTTAACCGAGTCAGTGAAGAACCTAATTCATTCGTATCGTCATCTTGTAGAATTCAACTCGATCTGAATATTTTTTGGAACCTGCTTGACGAGAAGACGTTATATTCCATTGAATGCTGCATAGGGTAGACGAGTCCTTATCCATCTCATTAGACAGGATATCACACTATTTCGTTGATAACTCAACTTAGAGTTACTGGATTGCGCTTAAATAGGTATCATCAGTTTCGTTTCGTTCCTAAGAAGCAATACAGTTAAAAATTTTGCTTAAAAAATGTAAAATTCTCGTGTTTGAACGAAGCGAAAAGTCGAGTACAACGTACCCTTATTCATCCTACCAATTGAGCTAATGCGTTGAATAGAGATAGCAGATACTGCCCTAACTAATGTATTCAAATAGGTGGGATGAATAGAAGAGCTAAGATGAATTAGCGCGCAGAAACCCTACATGATGGGAAGAACCATTCTACTGCTATCGAAGTTGCACCAGTTCAGAATAAGCAATACAAATTTATTACTTGCCGTTATTCTACACTAAGGGTCGATTTCTTCACCCACGCTTAACTTTTAAACCAGGTTCGATGCATCGGTAAACCAGGTTTAAAGGTTAGGTCGAGTAAAGAAATCAGTCCTAAACTATATACAGCAGATTACGTTTTTTTAACGTGACTTCCAGATTGAACCGGTCGAAAAATTGCGTTGGTATTGCCACTGTACATAACCAAACTGTGTCTAACCGAAGAACCCGAAACAGATCTATATTAGATACTATTCCATCCTGTAAATAGCAAACTTTATCCAAATAGAAACAACAAAACAACACAAACATGCCGCAAGGTGTCGCACTGTACAAAGAAAACTAAATAAACACTATATTTATGTTACCCTTAAAAAGAAAGTGGTATCCACGCGCAAACCAAAAACTGTAGCAGTCAAAACTTAACGAGTAACCAAATTTCCCGTTGTAAAAAGTTCGAAACTATGTACAATTGCATACATACCAACGTTGACCAAAATCTGCCATCTGGTGACGAACCGGTCACCATCCGCACCCAACATAGGTGTTGAGCCCCAAACGACCTGTTTCTTTCCCTCCATCCCTCTTTGCCTATATTTATCGATGAGCAATGTTTAATATGTGCTTTTACTGTTTTCCTTTTTCACTGTTCAGTAGTAACAAAAAAAAACTGTATATCGAAACCCCACGTATGTCTTTCCACGCGACCAAGTGTCTGCATTTCAAGCTATTTATCCGTCGTGTATTTAGTTTGTTATTTTAATCAAAATCTTAAATAGGTTTTAAGCTATATAAGCTGCAATCGCAGTACGTATTCAAGGGGAGAACTTTTTTTAGACCATCTAATCGTGTATCATTCTACTAAAGCACGCAGAAGGTATATAGTAACGAAAATACACGTAAATACACACGCGCCACTCGCCAACATCAATAAGAACAAAAGAACAAGAAATAATAGGTGTCTATGACTTATATATACATATAGTGTTACGATACTAGAAGTTAGCGAAGCGATAGCAAAAAAAAAGAACAAGATGTATATGGAAACAATAATAAGAAAGTCATTTTCCCCCCATCACTTGTGTAATTTTTAGTGAGAAAAGTGAGATTTAGCCGAAAGAAAACATGCAAGCACACAAACACCCATATGAAAGGTGAAATCATTAGTGTAACATTTTTTGTTGTGACTAAATTAACTAAAGACGATTATGTGTTAGGAAAAAAAACGAAAGGTAATAAGTTTTCTGTCGAAAAAGATCACTGCCAAAACAAATGACTGATTAAGTGATTAAAGCAACAAACGAATATGGTACGAAGACGAACAACACTTAAGTAGCGATGCGAACCTCAACAGGGACTAACCCAGAACAAACATCGCCCTGACCGGTAGACGTATAGCAAACTTATTCAGACTTATTCAGATTTTCGTTGTATCGTTTGAGTGATGCTAGGCAAGCGATTTCAAACTGAAGAGATAAATATATCCAATCGATCATTCAATCAATTCATTGAGTGCAGTATTTTCTCATGAAGCGAACGCCTGTTTTTACATCACGTTGAACCACTAGAAAATTGCGTGACATAACCAATCAAGTGTACTCATTTCGAGCTGTTAACAATGATTTTGACACTGCCATAAATTTACAAAACAAAAGATAGATTTAGTCACTGGCTCAACGAAGATGAAAGCAACCAGGCGTATCCATCGGAATTGGTGCAAAATACATCCCCCTTCTTACTTATCCACACACATACATACACACAAACGATGCAATTTGGTTTCAGTGAAACCGCCAAACAAAACAAAAAGCAAACCAACTGCCATCAAAACTGCATTCATTTATTCTTCTTTCGAATAAGTAATCAAACCTACATGAGTGCTGGCCACTCGTTACATTTACAAATTGGAGAACGATTCACCTGGTCTCATGTATCGACACGAGGCAAAACAACGGTCATATTTAGTTCAACCTAACATTTCCTGCCAAACTAGGTTGCGAGAGAGAGAAAAAAAATACGCGAAATTCATTAATTATTATTCGCTTACTTTTGGACTGAGCAAAATTTTTATTAAATAAAAATTTAAACAGAAAAAACTGAATTAAATTAATTTTTTATCGAGTGTAAAGCTACTTTTTTAAAGTAAGGTCATAATTCACACACGTGTAGCGCGTCTAGCGCATCGAAAGCAGACTTTTAGGTTATATTATTTTTTTCGCGGTAAGCAAAATAATTTTCTTCGAATAGAAGCGAATGTTTAGATTTTTACGTCCCACCCACTAGAAGAGAGTAGCAAAAAATAAAGAGTGAACAATACACAGTTAGTTTAATTTTTTTCTTAAATACGTAGGTAAAATGGCGCAAAACATAGCACGTGGTTACGAAGCCGAACATGTGGCAGAGTGTGGAAAGTCCAAAAACAGTCACCTGTACAATTGTAACACGAAAGTGTAAACACTTATTTTCTCGACACAAGTTGTGTGTTTTTTGTACGTTAGATTGTGCTTTTTTTCTTACCCTTAGGTTTGTTTTACTCTACTTAGCTCGTAATATTTCTAGCTGTATCTTTAGTGTAAAATATTTTAGTTTCGATAGAACTCCTTATCAGTTTTGTAGTAAATGTTACACTGTAATTAAATTCTAAAACCGATACTAATTTTAACTCTGGTATACAACAATATTAATATTAATATTAATAATAATTATAATAATAATAATAGTGATGAAAATATTCGATAAACCATTGTTTTTATTTGGTTCGCATGATTTTTCACATGGCCCATTTTTCATTTTCCGTCTTGTTCCGTTGTTGTCGATTTATGTTCCATTCCTTTATTCACTCACAATCATTCATGTACAGTTTAAATTTTCCAATGCATTAAAGTGCCAATGAATAACAAGATTGTTAGATCACCTCATGTTTTATGTTTGCCACTTCTGGTGACCTGGAAATCGTCGATGCAGTACAATCGCAAAGAAACCTTTTCCATCAGGTGATTTCCTGAAGGGTTATCGGAAGATCCATATACTCCACTTCAGCAGTCGATGGAACAACGGTAACTTGTCTTCTGAAAACTGTCATCACTTCGCCTCGGCACCACTTCCCATAGTCGGTGTTATTGTATCCCAAAAATTGGTAATTTGTTCTGATTGGTTCTAGAATCCGTTCGACTATTGCACGTAGGAGTATTTGATTGAAAAACGTGGCCGAAATTATTTGAATGTTTATTTACAGCAGAAAATAATATTCAAACAAAATTGTACACAAAATCAATGATTTAGTAATAGTTTGTAGCTTTGTGTTCGTATACAAGTGCAAAAAAGCTTTCTGGTAAAATCAAAGTTTTGCCTTATCTATTATCGAAGACTACATATCAAGAAGACTGGAAACTCTGTCCAGAATCTGGAGACAGGAACAGCAGCACCTCTTCTATTCTATTCTATTCTAACCCTTACACAGCCAGTATTGAAAAGCATCCTGGAAAACACTGCCGGTATTCTAGTGTTTTTCTTGTCAATATTAATATTTGAAGCATATTTTCATATGTCGCAAATATTAAAACGGCCAGGCCTACTGTGCAGAGTTGGGTTTGAAGATGTTTCAAAATTAGACGGCAACTAAATTATTCATTTAATGAATAATTCAATTAACGAATTGTTTTAAAAGAGGAAGAAACGAGGACAACCGTACCGACCGTTTCAGTTTGAAGGGGATATAATAAATCGTTGGGAGTGACTTGGCTAAGAAGGTTAATGTCACTCCTTTGGTCCTTTGTGATGGGACAGAGGTATTTACACCTTGCCCTGGCTAAAAAGCCTCGGTTAAAGCGCCTTTACTCGCTCTCATTATTGACCAGAACCAATTGAGATTGCAAAACGTTTATTGGAACAGCATGTTTGGGAATAACATGATGAGCCACATCGTACAATCTATACTGATTCCTGCATGCTACTCAATACTGACGCCGACCCCGTCCGAAAGCACATCATCTGGGAAATAATGAAATGTTAGTCCGATATATGTCGCTGCTAGAGACCAAGGAATCCTCTGCATTTCCACATGCATCACGGGAAGGGGAGAGTTGTTAGTAAGTATGCCAATAGCGTAATAAAAATTGCTCTGGGCAGCCGGCTGCCGATAATTCGGGAAATTTATCATTTGTCGTATTAATATGATTGGGCAAATAATCAACTTTAACTCCAGATAGCCGGCTATGCGGAGCATTAATTATGTTTTATTAAAACTGTGTCGTTCACTTTTCTATCGAGCGACAAATTTTTCGTGGTGCGTCGTGTTGATGCTAATTTTACCCGGCGATTGATTGAATAAAAATCGGAATCATATACAACAGGTATTTGAGTTTACCTCTTCCGGGTAAAAGTAGTACTTTCCATAGTGACACACGCACACATATTTACTTTTACGTAGAGCTTCCTACCTTCGTACCACAGAGCCGCTGTAACCTCTGTCGCTTCTCATTTATATGGAAGAAGAAATGAGACGTCAGTCTTCTTGATATGTAGTCTTCGCTATTATGTAAAAAAGAAATTTTTGCATGCTAACCAGGCGAGGCATGTTTGATAGCTTTCTGCGTTATCTCGTTTGGCATTCTAGTCACCTCCTCAAACACGGACAGATCTTCTTTGGAAGAATGTTTCTTATTTTTGTTTACACGTCTCAAATTTCAAGGTGTAATTGATTTCCACGGCTTTCCTTTTATTTATTTATTAACAGATTAAGGCCGAAGTGGCCTGTGCCGTATACAAAAGATTCCTCCATTCCACTCGGTCCATGGCCGCGCGTCGCCAGCCACGCAGTCTGCGAAGGGTCCGCAAATCGTCCTCCACCTGGTCGATCCATCGTGCTCGCTGCGCGCCACGTCTTCTTGTACCGGTCGGATTGTAATTGAGAACCGTTTTCACCGGGCTATTGTCCGACATTCTGGCTACGTGCCCGGCCCACCGTAGTCGTCCGATTTTCGCGGTATGACAGATGGGCGGCTCCCCCAACAGCTGATGCAGCTCATGGTTCATTCGCCGTCTCCATGTGCCGTCTTCCATCTGTACTCCACCGTAGATGGTACGCAGCACTTTCCGTTCGAAGACACCAAGTGCGCGTTGGTCCTCCACGAGCATGGTCCAGGTCTCGTGCCCGTAGAGAACTACCGGTCTAATCAGCGTCTTGTAGATGGTCAACTTCGTACGACGGCGAATTCTGTTCGACCGAAGTGTCTTGCGGAGGCCAAAGTAAGCACGATTTCCTGCCACGATGCGTCTACGAATCTCTCTGCTGGTATCATTGTCGGCAGTCACCAGTGAGCCCAAGTACACGAGCTCTTCAACCACCTCGATTTCGTCGCCACCGATGCAAACTCGAAGCGGGCGGTTCTCATTCTCTTCTCGTGAACCTCTTCCTATCATGTACTTTGTCTTCGACGTGTTGATGGCAAGTCCGACGCGCTTGGCTTCTCTTTTCAGTCTGATGTAGGCTTCCTCCATCTTCTCAAAGTTTCGTGCAATAATATCAACGTCATCGGCGAAGCCAAGTAGCTGAACGGACTTTGTGAAAATCGTACCACTCGTGTCGATCCCTGCTCTTCTTATTACACCTTCCAGCGCGATGTTGAATAACAGACACGAGAGACCATCACCTTGCCGTAACCCTCTGCGTGATTCGAAGGGACTCGAGAGCGTCCCTGAGACACGTACTACGCACATCACCCGATCCATCGTCGCCTTCACTAATCGCGTCAGTTTGTCCGGGAATCCGTACTCGTGCATAATCTGCCATAGCTGATCTCGATCGATAGTGTCGTATGCGGCTTTGAAGTCGATGAACAAATGATGTGTGGGCACATTGTACTCGCGGCATTTCTGCAGTACTTGACGAAGAGCGAACACCTGGTCCGTGGTAGATCGTTCGCTCATGAAACCCGCCTGGTACTGCCCCACGAACTCTCTTGCAATTGGTGATAGTCGACGGCATAGTATTTGGGAGAGTACCTTGTAGGCGGCGTTCAGCAGGGTGATTGCTCGGTAATTACAGCAATCCAGCTTGTCGCCCTTTTTGTAGATAGGACACACGACACCTTCCATCCACTCCTCCGGTAAAATCTCCTCCTCCCAAATCTTGGTAATCACCCAGTGCAGCGCTTTAGCCAGTGGCTCGCCACCGTGTTTTAGTAGCTCGCTTGGTATTTGGTCAACCCCAGCGGCTTTATTATTTTTGAGCCGGCTAATCTCCTCCTGGATTTCTTGGAGATCCGGAGCCGGTAGTGTAATGTCTTCCGCGCGTGCTCCCAGGTGCGTTACCGTGCCATCCTCGTCGTCTGCTGCATCGCCGTTCAGGTGTTCTTCGTAGTGCTGCCGCCACCTCTAGATCACCTCACACTGGTCCGTGAGAAGATTCCCGTTTGTATCTCTGCACATGTCGGCCTGTGGTACGTGGCCCCTGCGCGAGCGGTTCAACTTCTCGTAGAATTTCCGTGTGTCTTTAGCGCGGTACAGCTGCTCCATCGCTTCGCGATCTCGGTCTTCCTGCTGGCGCTTTTTGGTCCGGAAAACCGAGTTCTGCCTGTTCCGTGCCTGTTTATATCGCGCCTCGTTCGCCCTCGTGCGGTGTTGCAGCATTCTCGCCCATGCTGCATTCTTCTCTTCGACTAACTGCTCGCATTCGCCGTCGTACCAGTCGCTTCTTCGGTCCGGGCCCACCGTACCTAGTGCAGTGGCTGCGGTGCTACCTATGGCGGATCGGATATCTCTCCAGCCATCTTCAAGGGCAACTGCGCCTAGCTGCTCTTCCGTTGGTAGTGCCACTTCCAACTGCTGCGCGTATTCTTGAGCCACTCTGCCATCTTGTAGCCGCTCGATGTTTAGCCGCGGCGTTCGGCTTCGACGAGAGCTATGCACTGTCGAAAGTTTTGAGCGCAAGCATACTGCAACCAGGTGGTGGTCCGAATCTATATTCGCACTGCGATAAGTGCGGACGTTTGTGATGTCCGAGAAGAATCTACCGTCGATTAGAACGTGGTCGATTTGACTTTTTGTTACTTGGTTCGGTGATCTCCAGGTGACTTTGTGGATATCTTTGCGAGGGAAGAAGGTGCTTCGGACTACCATTCCACGGGAGGCTGCGAAGTTCACACATCGTTGGCCGTTGTCATTTGATACGGAATGCAGGCTGTTAGGCCCAATCACCGGTCTGTACATTGCCTCCCTTCCTACCTGTGCGTTCATGTCGCCGATGACAATTTTCACGTCACGCAGAGGGCAACCGTCGTATGTCTGCTCCAGCTGCATGTAGAACGCTTCTTTCTCGTCGTCGGGTCTCCCTTCGTGTGGGCAGTGCACGTTGATGATGCTGTAGTTGAAGAAACGGCCTTTGATCCTCAACTTGCACATCCTTGCGTTGATCGGCTGCCACCCGATCACACGTTGGCGCATCTTGCCCAGCACTATGAAGCCGGTTCCCAGCTCGTTGGTTGTACCACAGCTCTGGTAGAAGGTAGCCGCTCGATGCCCGCTTTTCCACACCTTCTGTCCCGTCCAGCAAAGTTCCTGCAGCGCCACGATATCGAAGTTGCGGGGGTGTAGCTCGTCGTAGATTATCCTGTCACATCCTGCGAAGCCGAGCGATCTGCAGTTCCATGTTCCGAGTTTCCAATCGTGATCCTTTATTCGTCGCCTGGGTCGTTGCCGATTGTTCTGGGTCGTAATCTCTTCTGTATTGTTCGTTATGTGGGTTTTTTAAGGGGCGGCTTATAGGGCCTACGCCAACCACCTGTCTCGCCGGTGGGTCATCGTGCCAGGACTGCTTAAGGTCCCACCTGGACACCAGGACAGGTTTACACCTTCCGAAGAAGGGTAACCCCCCCTTCCCTGTCAGCATACGACCAAAGTTCCCACCGGGGTTGGTTACCCGATCTTCACTAAGGTTACTCGTATCCCAGTCGACGCCACGGGGAGGCCAGGGCTAGGAGTTACTGGGCAGGAGGCTAAGGACCGCAAGTGGGGTCTATTTTATGCCTTCAGGTACAAGAGGCTTACGCACTGCCCAGTCATTGACGACCAATCCACGGCTTTCCTGGACACCATGAAACCAAAGGCTTTAGTATAAAGGTACGCAAAGAGTGTGCAAAGATTGAAGCCAAAAAAGTCTACCTATCGAGCAAAATTAGAATCCAGCTTTGCTGCAGAGATATCAGAGATGGATTCCAATTGTTTATTTCTTTATTCGTCAATCAATTGTAGACTACATTATACAAATATTAAGTGCTTATATACTATCCTGTATACTATTCCTATGTACTATGTTGCCACAAAGAGTTGAAATACTGTTTTAAACTTGTTCGGGGCATGGTAAGGTCAATACTTTCACAATGCTCGTTATACACAGCCATCATCTGGTTTAGTGGTCCGAATTTAGCATAGTCTGTACGGTGATGACCTATCGCGAACAACTTTGTATTGCGTAATTGACGAGTAGGAGCATATAAATTTAATTTTGACAATATCTAAGATGAGTATACGTATACGCTGCATGACGATATCGTTTAGAAACGAGATCATAGCATAGTCCCGACGTTCTTTCAATGTTTGAATATCTATCAACATACAACGTGCTTCATAAGATGGAAGAGGGAATGCTGTCCATCTTAACTTACGTAGTGCATATAATAAAAACTGCTTTTGGATTGACTCAATTCTCACTTCGTGTTTTTTATGAATGGTGACCAAATAATACTACAATATTCTAAAATACATACGAACATATGCTACGTAAAGAGTTTTAATTGTGTAAGGATCTTGAAAGTGATATCCGAAGCGTTTTATAAAATTAAGCATATTTCTAGCTATATGAACAATTGTGTTGTAATGTTCCACAAATTTTAATTTTTTATCTAAGACAACTCCTAAATATCTTATTTTATCGCATTTCTGAACGGTTTGATTACCTAATGTAATTGACACGGAAGCCGTGATTTGTTTTCTGCTAAAAGCCATGAGATTACATTTTTTAACATTTAATTCCAGTACACATTTAATGTTTTTTAAAATAAGACAGATGTCGTTGACATATAAAATGAAAAGAAGAGGTCCTAAGTGTGAACCTTGAGGAACCCCCGAAGTAACTTTAATTATATCAGATTTCATCTCATAGAATTTTTTTATTTGCTGGCTGTTAAATGTTAAATGCGACTTAATCCAATTGAGGAGTCTCATCTCGATTCCCAATTTTTCAAGTTTGAATATTAACATGGGAATGTCCAGCTTATCGAAAGCTTTGCTGAAGTCAGTGTAAAGAGCTTCTATATGATTTCCTTTATCCATGGCATTTAACGAGTAATCAACAAATTCTAAAAGGTTTGTACTAGTTGAACGGCCTTTAAAAAACTCACGTTGTGAATTTGTTATTTCATGTTTGACTTGGTTGAAAATGTTTTTATTTATGATGGATTCGAAAAGTTTGGAAAAGCAAAACAGAATGGCAATTCCACGATAATTGCGGATATCAGATTTTTTTTACCCGATTTATAAATAGGTATTAAAAAAGATTTTTTCAAATCTTTTGGGAAAATACCAGATTCTAGTGACTTATTCAACAGCCAGAATAAAGGTGACGTGAGCTCAGTTGCTAAATTCTGTATGAAAGCAGGTTGAATTTCATCAAGTCCTGAGCCTTTAGTGGCATCTAGATCATTGAGACCAGACAAGATATCTTGAACATTAATGTGACTGACACCAACATCCCTTGAATAATCAGGGAAATAAGAAAAATATTCAAAGTCACGATCATTGTCTGAATAGTTAGAATAAGTTTCTTGAAAAAATGTTGCGAAGAGAGTACAAATATCTTTTGAAGTTTCACCCTCTTTTCCATCTAAAGACATTTTTGATGGGAAGTTGCATGAATTCAACTTAGTTTTGATGTAATTAAAAAAGTTTTTTGGGCATGACTTGATCTCATTTTCAGTTTTTGCATTATATACAGTTAGTACCGAAGAAATAGCCAAAGTTAGTTGGTCACGAATGTTGAGGTATTTTTCCAAATTATCCTGATTATTGTGTTTCCTGTAAATTTTGTGAGCTTTTTGTTTCCGATTTTTCAAATTAATAATTTCCTTGTTGAACCAAATTGGATTTTTGGATGCATAATTTCGTCGTTTTTTCGTGAGTGGAACTTCCTCCTGTATTATTTACCATAAAATACTATAAAAGATCTCCACTGCACATTCAACGTTAGCTTGATTCTTTAAAAGGGACTGCCAATTAGCACTGCTTAATTCATATTTAATATTTTCATAATTTTCTTTTCTATAATCGAAGACGTCCTCGAAGTCACAATCAATGGAATTATGATTCTTGTGCACAAAAATAGAGTGTTCTATTGCTGTGTGAAAGGTTTCATTTTTCCATCAGGGATAATGAGATTCATCAACAAAGAAATCTTCATTAATGTTTGTTAATAGAAGATCTAAATAAGGATTGTGTTGATTTTTTATATGGTTTATTTGATTGAGTCCTAGCAATGCAATTTTCTCAAACATATATTGTAATATTTCGTTTTCACCAACGACAGGAAGTAGAATGCTCTCATTTTCAGAGTCAGGAATAAAATCTAAGCTGCGCTGATTAAAATCACTATAAATATTATGTTTAAATTCTGGAGGAAAATTAGAGATTATTTCTTCAGCTGCTTGAAAGAAAATCTCATATATTGATTTGCTAGCTAGATCCGGTGGAAAGTACACTGAGACAAAAATGTGGATTTCATCAGCGATATGTATGGGACATATTCAAATTCTTTGAATTTTGGTGAGACAATAAGATCGGAATTAAATATAGACGAAACTGCGATGAGAACTCCTCCGCCTGACATTCTTTGGGTTAGTCGTAAATCACGATCATCTCTAAAAACATTATAGTCACTACCAAAAACCTCTTCACTTTTTACATCCTCATTCCAACTTGTTTCGGTACCGAGAATTATCGAAAATGAGGAGCCTAATATATTCTTATGGATTTCGTTCATCTTTAGATAGGTGCTCAATAGATAGGCTTTTTTGACTTCACTCTTTGCGCAACTGCTCTTTATAAACTGTGCCTCAAACAACTTTCATAACCGTGGAATCTACTGGATTACCTGCACTACGTTGGCCGATCTGAACTGCATTTGAACTGTATTTTCTCTGGTTCCAAACAATGGAATCACGTTTGATCAATTTAATATACCCTAAAAATCTTGATTTATAGGAAAAAACCTATTTTCAAGTTTTTCAGCACGAAAATTTTTTTTACGCGGTCATTTTTCAACAGATTTTAAATTCTCTAAGTGTTTTGTAATGAAGAAGAAATGACCACTCCAAAGGTATGCTGTGTTATGTACTTTTGTTAAAAGTACTATGCAGTTTTGGAACAACAATATGAAAGTACCCATTATTTTGCATTTTTTTCATTAAAAATATGAAAATTGCTCTCCATTTTTATTAGGAAGCGTCTTTGTTTAAATAAAAATTTAGGGAGAATATTTAATTCTGCATCCAACGACTTATGATAAAAATCGGATGGAAAATAGCAGAGTTTTTAATTTTTTCCAAATTAGAAACTTGCTTGCATGAACTTTTAAGGGGACAGACTCATATAAAATTTTCGAAAAATAGAACTTTTTTGCTCGATTAAGTTTACATTCAAAAGTAAGTGTGTGAACTTTGAGCTAGGAATTGGAAAAAATAACGGAAGATATTATTATAGCATCTTATAGTGCGAGACAATATCTTACTAACCCCATAAGAGTATATGCGAACAAGTTTCTAATTTGGAAAAAAAATTAATAACTCTACCATTTTTCATCCAATGTTGATGAAAAATAGGTCATTGGATGCAAAATTGAATTCTCTCTAAATTTCTAATAAAACAAAGAAAATCGCAAATTTGCGGTTGTTTTTATATTGTGAACCCAAAACCGCAAAGTGTTTTTGACAAAAGAACATAACATAGCATACCGTTGGAAAGGTCATTTCTTCTTCTTTTTAGAACACTCAAGAGATTTAAAATCGGTTGAGAAATGAGAAAAAAATTTTAATGTCGAAAGTCCCAAAAAATAGCTTTTTGCCATAAATCAAGATTTTGAGGATATACAATATTTTTCAAACATTGTGTTGTGTTTCATTTTGGGAGATCTACAACCTATACTAGGTCACTTGAAAAGTACAAAATCACTGTAATGCCGTGTAATCTTGTGAAAGCAGTTATTACGAAATTCATCGTTTGCTGAGAAAGGGACACGGTGCCGAGCGTGTCGGTCTACCTGTCAGCAGTGATGGAACATCTTGCCGCCAAAGTATTGGAGCTGGTAGTAAACGTTGCCCGTGATAACAAGAAGATCACGAACATCCTCTGTTATGTTATCTTCAGTTGCCCATTCGAAATAACGAAGTGCTGGACAAATTGCTCTCCGGCGTTCCCAGGGTGGTTTGTTGCCCAATATCCCAGGCCATTCTGTTGTTAAAGAAGACCGAAAGAAACCGAAGAAATCGATTACCGCCGGAGAGAAGAAGAAAAATGCTGGTGGTTGTGGGGATGGTGAGAAAGCCAAAAATCCCAAGGCTGTCGCTATGAAACTGGCCTATAAGTCCAAAGCTGCACCTGCAAAGGCTTTAGCAGCTGACACTAAACAGATGGCAACCAAACCATCGACGTTTGCAGCCAACAAGCCGAAGACCTTTAAGCCAAAATGGCCCGCCGTACCTGCCAAGAAAGCTGCTCCGAAGAAACTCACCGCCGGCAAGAGGTAAATTCACGCGTCCCCAAAGTTGCCAAAACAGTCCTTCTCAGGACTAACAAAATCTACTTGTAAAGAATCATTGGTGCTTATTTTCCGTTAATGCTTGTTAAATGTTAATTAATTTCCCATTATTTTCTAGCTTGAGCAGCAGCACACCCATTCAAATAGTGATGAATACTTTCGATTAGCGATGACCGATGACCAATCATGGCACACATAACTTGATTTCTGAAAATCCTTCTTTCATTTATGTAAGTAATACAGTAGACTGCACAGAAAAATAATGAATATTTGAAAACAAAATCGGCCCACCCCTGAGTCGATTCCTAGTCCCACCAGGAGAACTTGCACCAAATTTGAAGCAAATAAATTTAGCTACCGGACCTATGTGCGTGAAGTTTGTATGGGATTTTTCGATAATTTACGTAGAGAAAACCCACTATCCTGCATTTTCGCCGCTAGGTGGCACGGCTTACATCATATTACCACTGTAGGTGAAAATAAGAAAGATAATTTAAATATCTATAACTTTGCCGAAAACTGCTAGTCAATTCGGCTTTGTTAAAAGAAGTCATTAATCTTTTAACGAAGTGATGTCTGAGTCAGTTTTGCATGGCGCCTAGTAGTGCATCGCGTTGCGTATCAGTACTCGATTCGCATGAACTAAACATTTTAGTGAAATAATGGTTAGGTTTAGCTCAATAACATTAATTTTTTAACTGGAAAAATGGCATAGTTGGCAGCACTGCCACTAAAAACTAATATTTTTTCTAGACATGACCCGAGGGGTGGTTCAATTGGCACAAAAATTTAGATTTTGATATATTGGCCTTAGATGAACAATTCCTCCAAAATTGGTTCAAATCCGCGAAGATCGATTACACGTGGCTTGATCAGTTCACGCGAAATCACCTATAAATAAAGCCTTTTGCTCTATTCCATTTTTTATTTAGTATCCTGCATCTGACAAGCGGTGTTGGCATTGTAGCTAGAACTTATTTTGAAAGATATGCCGCACTTCCCACCAACCTGGACTCCGCACTTTCAAAGTGCGAGTGATCAAACTGCTACCGAAAACTGCGAATTTGTCAAAACGTATGTATTTCTAGTGATAGAGATGGTACTTTCAAAGACAGACTAGTCGAATTAACCAGTCTATGAGAAGAATTTATTAGAAGAATAGTAAGTGCGCAGTGCGGTTAGAGTCCAGTTTTTAGTGCCACAAGCAATATATTTGTCATCGTTGCACGAATAATATTTTATGCAACGTGTTCAACAGATGTCGCTAGTATACCATTACGTCTGTTTGTCTGTGGCATGTTGATGCTCGTATGAATGGGTGAATCGTTTTCTATTTGCGAATGCGAATTTGTTTAGGGAAAATGGCACAGAAAACGGTCTTGTTTTTCTGTGAAACTCACGAACATTTTTCATTGGTTTATTGATTATTTATCATAGATAATTAGCTTTCTGCTCATGTTTCACGGTTCTAAATATGTCTGCTTTATACTAAAACATTTAGTTGAGCGATACAGTTTTAAATATGTACATTTGTCAATTTGAAATCTTCATGGTTATGTCACACTAGCTAGCACTGCTTAGCATATAGCAAACAAAAATTAATACTTACATAATGTAATTTTTTCTGGAAAAGCATACAATTATCAAGGGTAAAATACAGTTCATCTCTGTTGAATGCGTAGTAATAACACAAAGAGGTGATTCAATAACTATTAAACAGAGAAGAATGACTTAATCAACAAGAATATGCCTATGAATACTTACAGAAGTGTATGGGTGTGAAGAGAAAACAAAGCTGAAGTACAGGATAGTATTGTCTCAGAAGACATAACCTTAAACATAAAATAGAATTGAGGTTTTGTCGATATTTATACATTTCAGATAAGGGCGAATAAATCTTGAATCGACAAACATAGACGACGACGCGCACATGTACAAGAATATATCGATAGGATTGACTACCAATCAAGATATTTTTCATAATATTTAAAAGATACACGAGTTCTTATGAATTTTATGGAGACTATTTAGTGCAGGGAGAAAGATTTCTAAGCGATTTAAAAAAAACGACAAAGTAACAGTTGAACAGTGCCTACTTTATGTCCGATGTTTGGACATAAATCTGGAATTGTATCTACAAATGACGACGTAAGCGAAGTGTCAGAGAAGTGTATATAATATAGTCATAGTTGGTATTGGTTTTAATATCGTTTATCAGGACGGTATACGGGTGATCAGAAGATTAGTGAAACATCGCGTGATGGGAATATTGGTTGGGAGTGACCGGATTCAGTAAAGAATCTTTGAAATATAAGTAAATTCAGTGTAGATTTCTTTTGTCATTTAACCGGCAATGATGTAAAAACTCATTTTGAGTAAAATCTTATAATACCCACTTATCAAATCGTACTTAGTGTTAATTATTCTCAAATTCAATCCGATTTTAATTGCGATTACCGATATTAGAAATTGCGAGGAATGGATGAAAGAAATGAAATCGCAAGTAAAACTTCTACGGTATACCAATTTTCGGTGGAACTAGATAAATCACTACACCATGTGGAAATTAAAGGATTATGGCAAATGTAAAAGAAAGTTATATAGCTTAATGTATTTGAATTTCTTATCATCTGTGTTCCCATCGCCAAGATAACAAGAGTCTTTGTAAATAGCCCATTTGACATCAGATGGGAACTCGACCTGCCGATCGGAAGGGTCTAAGCATAAGAATGAAACTTTCGTCGTAGTACGTGTTGTTTGATACATAAGGCTTAGAAAAGTGAACAGAAATAGTATGGCAACTAAAATCTTGCCATATCGTGTAGTACATATTGGATCGTAATTCTAATATCGCTCCTCAATAGATTAACTTAGCATTTCTCTGAAATGATTTGTATTTTATTACGAATTTGAGTTAAAATATAATTAAACTCTTCTTTAGTTTTTTTGAAGAAAATCATTCCGAAAGTATTGAGAATCCGCGCGAAAGAGTGATCTTGAGTGTGAGAAGGGGTCAAGTAAAAGAAAAGTAAAAGTGGACCACGCTTTGGAAAGTTAACTTAACACATTCGCAAACAAGAACACAAAAACAACCATTAAAACAAAGAAAAACAGAAAGTTATAAGCATTTTACACACAATTATACTTATTCAAAAACACCCAGACGCAAAACATTTTGAACAAATAACTACCTCATTAATTTTAAAACAGCAGACAAACCACAATCAGGAAAACAGAACGGCAGCAAAAATGCAACAGTCGAATGTCAGGAGGCAAGAAATGCCAGTTGCTTGCTAGGAACTAAAAATAAACGTTGAGAGAAATTGAAGTATTTTGTACGTAAAACAGAGAAAAGAAAAAGTAACACAAGCCAACAAAGTGCAACATTGGGGATTTGAAATGTTCGTCAACGGAAGCAAAACAATAATCAAAACGGAAAAACAATAGTCGAAATTCGCTTTTTCCTCTTTGTGACACCCTGTCTTTCATAAATTGACTCGATTTGTTTTAAGTCCAAAAAACTGTCCTATTCACTAGCTTTCCTTTGTTTTTCCTAGAACAAGCGAGAATACACAAGTAGGACGATTATGTATAGTTTAAACTGTTAATTGAAAGTAATTTAAACGAAATCATTTGTTTAAATATTAACAACTTAAAAAAGAATAGAGGATAAACAGAAATCAACTGATGATGCTTATTAGAGTATAACATACAAAGGCGTAATTGATAAAAACAAATTGTATCACTATGTTTAACAGTAATTATCACGGAAAATATATAACAGTAACAAAATAAGTTTGTTTTTAATTGCCTTTTTGGTATCACTGCCTGCCAATGAGATAGTTGAAGAGTCCATGTGTACCAATGCAATTTGTTTCGTTAGCTGGTTAAATAGAAGATCAACTCTTCCCTGTCTCCATTAGGTAAGGTTTTTTGCCAGGCCAAGATTAACGCACCTACAGCGGTTTTTCAATCATTTTTTAGGTTATCAAACCTTTATTTAGATCCAAAATACTACGATAGAGCGAAGCGCGGATTGATCTCTTTTGGCACAAAAAAGATAATTTGTTTTGTAGTAGTCCTGATCCGACCGTTAACGGGCTCAAATCTGATAAAGATCCGTATTTCCACATCCACAGATTGCTTGCCAAATAAAGAATCATTTAGCGAATTTCGACTTCTTGTTCCGTGCACTCTCCGAAATGACCAGCTTAGAGCAGATATTCTTTACGATGCGGAACGGTTTCGTGATCAACTTCTTGCACAGATGCTAAACCTTGTGTACGTGTAGTTGAAACAGAGGTGCTTCGAGTTCTAAGGTAACGCGTTCAACAGATGACGGGGAAGAAAAAATATTATGTATGGATACAATCTGCACTCTTAGAAAAAATCATGTAAATTAAAATCTACTAGGATGCACATAAAGGGAGCGGCCCGATTGATATAAATTTACGTCTGTCCTAAAATTTACATGACAATAAAAACCCAAAATGATACTTTACATGAGATGATGTAAAAGTAAGAATATGACACAAATTTCCACTTGGAGATGTTGTCATTGTAGATGTAATATTAAAAACTTTCCAATGAATTCTTTCATCGAAAAATTATCCAGAATTCGACATAGATCTTTCATTAGGGCTTAAATCGCAAATGTAAACAAACAGCGTTTTCGCTATTATGACATTATGCGACAAAAATACTACAAGATTGAGGTGAAAATTAGTTAAAATGGTTTTTAATTCGATTTATAATTAAAGAAAACAAAACGGCGAAACATGCATTTTCTTCGAGATTTCGACTTAGGCCCTTCTTCTCATATGGAATATAAAGGCTAAACTTACATTTTTAGGCAGAAACGGGGCATATGGCTATTATTCACAAAATTATTCTTTAAATGGCAGTTATATTATATAAATGATAAGCAATATCTACTATGATCATGTCTACTCTATAGTTATTGTACATAAACATTCGAATATTTCGATATTTTCATGAAATTCGGAGAAAAGATGCACGCGCCCTTTCATTTGCATTGGGTTTATATGCGCCCATTTGCTGAGCCCTATTAAAAAGTATACTGTCAAGCTCGCCCATTTACCCAGCCCTACCCAGCAAGACAAAATCAGTTTAGCCCATTTACCGCGCCCTTCTGAAAATTGTGTACACGGTTTAGCCCTTTCGCAATGGTGGTTGCTGAAGGGCGAAATCACGACTGGAATGCAAATTGAGCGTAAGCATTTTTTTAGTTTCTACCCACAGTTAGTTTCTAAAAGCACATAGGAATTAAATTCTTTGTTATATTGTCATAAGGTTTAACCAAAGATGCTTGTCATAAGGTTTAACCAAAGATGCTTTCATGTAGAATGAAAAGCGCCACCAGAACCGAACATTTGATCAAGAACACTCTCTGAATTAATTGTACGAATCAACTCATTTATTGCACCCTTTGATAGATTCCAAGCATCGGCGACTGATGAACATTTAATTTGCCAGAACTTACTTTGAGTGACTATGACTTCTTCCAATGCAGATACAATTTCTTGTACAACGGTTTCGATTACGTGCGGTTTTGTGCGATTAGTTTTATAAACAGGCTTCCAAACATTTTTTTCTAGGGACTTTTCTAGAAAATACATATTGTGGATTCTGAAACTGTAGCGAAAGGCTTTCCGGTTCTACATTTAAGGGGGTAAAAAATTGGATTTCCGGTAGATATGTGTTGCGTAGCATGTTTTGTAAATATTTCAAATTCCGTTGTTTCAACAGCACTACCGAGCATTGTGCATTGATAACGTTGTTCATTTGCTTTTCCACAATGGCGGTGCCTGAGGTACTTACGATGAGCAAAGAAGGATTTCAATGTCACTTCACATTCAAACGCGCACTTGATTAGTTTAAGACTGCGATGAATTCGTTTTTGGAACGCAATTGCATTCCCGCACACAAATTTGCAAATTTTGTTTTGAATATCCACCTTTTTTCAAGAAATTATTACCAGGACGAACAACTACAGACTAAAATAAGACTAAAGGCGGTTAGCCTGATGCTGCCACCTAAAGCAAAAAGCATGTATATTTACGCCATACAAATCACAGAGTTCACTTTTGCGCAGAATGTTTTACAATTTTACTCACCTAAATTTAGAGTCATAAAGTATACTTCAGATTGTGGTGTAAATGTGGGTTATGCAACATAATTCTCAATGTAGTATTATGTATTTATTTAGATACACGAAAAGAAACATAAAATTAGGTCGCATTTTTATTTCAGTCCCAAAATATTTATGTGAAATAAGGTATACGCCACATGTAAAATTCATTATTTTTAAGAGTGATGGCTTCGGGTACTGGTTCTTGAATTGTATATATAACCAAGCCAGCGTGGGCGGTAAAACATGATAATGAGCTATGTTCTATCAACGACTTTGCAGTAGACTTGGGTGGAACTCCCAACTCCTACCAGCAGAAGGCAAAGGATTCTTCACATTTCCTTTCGATCATATCCATATGAGCCTGCTTATAACTGATTCGCTCTCGAATACTTATCTGTGCTTCAATTTCATTGCTTTCATTCTTTTCTATTTCATTGTTCTATTTTACATGGTTGTGGACAAGTTTAACCATCTTGTTCATAACGAAAGCAACTGAGCGATTAGTTGCCCGTGAATTTCACGTGAACTATGGCACAAAATACGTAATATTATTCATGGATCTAATTTTACTCCGTAAACTAGCTCCTGATCCATAGTGTATTGATCACATTCTCATGTACAGATTCGTGGAATAGTTCACAGAACCAAAAAATCACCGAACGATTTCACTTTCCTCATGTAGTTAATATATTACGCATTTTCGTTCATCGGATTGATATTTTCATTTGAACTTTTTCACGAAACTCACCGGATTTATGGATCTTCTCTTGGCCGGGGAACTAGTTTCTGATTCATAGTATATTAGTTACGGTTTACCATTCGTTCTCGTGAAATACTTCATTAAATTATCAAATTTGTTGCATGATATAGTTCATATATCGTAGTATGCAATTTGCTTTCCACATTTTCACAGAATTCAGAATATTATAATTATTAATCGATTTTTGCATCGTGAACTATTTATTGATTACACTTTCTTGATCCAGTTCCTACTACCTCGTTACTCCATATGAAAATCGAATGAAATACAATACCATAATAATGCAAATGGAAATTACGAAAGTCGCCATTAAGATCCTTAAATCATGAATACATTAGTCCGTGTGAGAAATCCGATGGTAAGATCAATAATAAAATATCATGATGTAATCTCAAGTATACAAGATGATGATCAGACAATTACGAAATTACAAAAATCATGACAAACTTCCTGGAATTAATAAATTCTAGAAAACTAGTTGATATACCTAATTCATACCAGTATATCAGCAACGATATAAAAATGAAACACACTTCGTAGAGTAAGTAAACTTCACAAAATTTGAAATCCTATTAACCTCATTACTGTGAGTAGCAGCTTATAGTTTTTCAGAAATTATTTTAATTTTGCTCTCATGTCTTCTATGTCGACTATGTACGGGGAACGTGCCATTTGAGCCAATATATTCTGATTCCTGATTCATGTCGTCAGTTTTTGACCGATTTGTGTGAATTCGGCTCTCAAAGATTTGGAATTTGGTCCATTTTCTGTGACCGATTTCGGAATTAATCCGAATTCCCGTGGGGTACATCCTGTATCCCAGAGCACGGTGTTCCTAAAACCGTTATTATCAAAAAAATGACCATAAATTTGTCATACGGCATTCGAAAGATACAGTATCCAAGCATCTTCTCAGTGAATTTCAAAATGATCCATCGAGGGATTCGAGAGAAATTGCAATTTGAAGTTTTATGACACGTTTCATAAGGCTACCAGCAAACACCCACGGGTTTGGTCCTATCTCTACAAACAAAAATTTTTTTGTCTACTTATTTAGTACATGGCATTCGAAAGATATAGTAATCAAGTATATCTCCTGCAAGTTTGAAAATATTTCATTGACGGAATCAAAATTTATAACGGTTTGGATGTGGTATGCGGTCATAGATGGGTTTTCTACCAGACTTCAAGCGTGAATCCATGTTTGTCCATTGACTATTTAGATCGTTTATACGTGTCGCGGTTTTTAAAGGAAAACCTGACCATTCAATTACATAAATATAATGTACAAAAGGTGTTATTTATATGGTGCACTGAAAAAATATGAAAATAGGGTTGTCTACCAAACGTTTAATATAATGAGTAAATTAAAAAAAAATGGATAAAAGTTGAAATGTTTACTTCAAAAGGCCATATCTCAATGGTTTGTTGACCGATTCTAATTATTTTTTCATTATTGAACAAGTAGACGTTTCATCGTTAATTTTCATTAAGAAGAATATAAAATAGAGTTGCCTACTTCAAACAATAGACAACATAATTATCCTCAATTATATGTATTATCACTATTTAGTGAATATCTTTGTATTCAAAACGATGACCTATACATTAGTTGAATGCAACGAACGCAAACTACAAATCATGGAAAAATAAAAGCATAAATTTAAAAAATATTAAGGTATTTACTGATTCAAATCAATTTATGTTATGATACGGTTTTTGTTGGAAATTTTGTACAATCGCTGGTTGGGTTGACAGATGTTAAAACTGGTCAAAGGGGATGTTATTAGTACAAGTTCATCTGCTCATATCTCTAACTATTGTCAGTTTTATTGTCGAATTGAACTTATCATGAGAATTTGACATTCAGATGTTAATACAGCAATTGCAATCAACTAGTATATAAAAATGGATAGGCAGCTATTTTTAAAACAAAAATATTTACTAAATAATGATAATACATATAGTTGAGATCAACTATATCGCCTATTTATTGATGTAGATGACTCTGTTTTATATTCTTCTTAATGTAAATTAACAATGAAACGTTTACCTGTTCAATAATGAAAAAAATAATTAGAATCGGTCAACAAACCATTGAGATATGGCCTTTTGAAGTAAACATTCCAACTTTTATTCATTTTTTTAGTTTTCACATTATACTTAACGTTTGGTAGACAACCCTATTTTCATATTTTTTCAGTGCACCATATAAATAACACCTTTTGTACATTATATTTATGTAATTAAATGGTCAGGTTTTCGTTTAAAAACCGCGACACGTATAAACGATCTAAATAGTCAATGGGCAAACATGTATTCACGCTTGAAGTCTGGTAGAAAACCCATCTATGATCGCATACCACATCCAAACCGTTATAAAGTTTGATTCCGTCAATGAAATATTTTCAAACTTGCAGGAGATATACTTGATTACTATATCTTTCGAATGCCATGTACTAAATAAGTAGACAAAAAAAATTGTTTGTAGAGATAGGCAGGGCCGTCGAGAGCCGCGCCGGGCCCCGGGGTTCGAAGTACTGACGGGCCGTACCATATATGACTTCTTATTTCAACATCGATTAGAGGAACTATACAAATGCAACCGTTTCAATTAAACTATTTTTTATGAAAATTGTTTATTTGATACGATTCAATGCGTTAGCTTACCAGAGTCGTCAGTATTTTAAATAAGTAATAGATGAAAAAAATAAAAATAATAAAGGAATATTTGTTTGTGGCTGGCGATTAGAATGACTTGCGTCCGATTTGCCATTGCAATTGGAAACCTTTTTTGCCATACAGTCCATATCGCCATCGTTCATACTCCCTTGACGCACGTTAATGCTACCATCGTTAATGCTGCTCAGAATCCGAGCTTAGAAAAATTGACATCCCTTCGTGAGCTTGAAAAAGAAATAAAATTCTATTTATTCCCGCCGCGATGAATCGAAGGTTTGTTTGTTTTCCTCGTCCGTCCGCTCTGAGATCATCAAGCAAAAGTGCACCAGATATAGATTATGCAGTTCAGTTATGCTCGAAAATGTAAAAGAACTTCTGCTTTCAAACTGTCCACATAATAACAAATGAATGCTTTGGTTTGTGAGTGAATTTATATTTCCTCTGCACTCAACCATTCGATTCTGCATAAAATTTCAGTCAGTTTGGAAGTGAATGAATGAGGGAAGCATTGAAACTGAATATTAAATTCAGCAAATTAATCAGAAATAGGCAACTGAATGTAAAATTTCGCACCACTGATGCTGCCTTGTTTCTTATTGTTGGTACATGTTGATGATTTTGAGGCACTGGATGCAGCTATTGCAGTTGTCACTATGACCTGAACGAATTTTCTTTATTGGTTTCTGAAGATGGTAAAATCGGTTTTGGAATCAGTTGTTACATTTGCGCCAACATTCAGAGAGAAAACATTCCGAATGCGATGAATGGGATCCAACAGCGAAGTCTGCTGTTAGAAAGACTGAGACAGAGAGTTGTGAGAGAAAGAGTTTCAACTTTTGGTGAATACTAATAGGTAGAATAAGTATCTAGTTCAATTCCCACATTTTTCTGCATCAAATGTGTACACTGGAATCTCTATTTACGGACCAAGCCAAGGGTTCGTAAATTGAATTAGTTCGTTTTTTGGGATTTAGATCATAAAATCGCTTCACATTCTTATCAAAATTCGTTGGTTGAGCAACATTATAGATAACCCTAACAATATGGGTATTTCCGGAACGGGCTTGACAAGTACATGATGAAAATGAATATTTGGCACCTTTTTGAAATCCAGGATGGAGACTTCCGATTGAACAATAATCTCGATAACCCTAACAATTTGGGAATTTTTGAAACGGGCTTAATGAGTAGATGATAGAAATGGTACCTTGGAGCTATTTCAAACAATATCTGTATAAACTATGAGGGTATTTTTAAGCGGGTTTGCCGAGTAGATGAGCGATGCCCTTTTGAAGGCCAATATAGCGTCTTCTGGTTCAGAGAAGTTTTCTATAATCATATCATCCGCATCACAAATCAATATACCTATATCAATTCTATGATTATCTTTTTCGAAAATGTCAATATTTTAGGTTATAGAGATGTCTTAACTGGAATTCGCCATCTTGGTTTTCAAAGTGGCTTCATTCATTGATTTTCGTCATCTACTCGTCAACTCCATTCCGAAAATATCCAACTTTTATTAGTAACATTAGCTAAGAATATGATAAATTGTAAACAACTTCATACTGTACACTTTGACAAACACTTGCGATAAATGAAACCAGAATGGTTCTATTGCACTGTTGAATGAATCTAATTGGGTTACGTTCACGTACTTCAGAAAACCATTGGAACGATTGGAACGTAGTTATTATTATTGAGAGGGAAAAAGCCGCGGGAGTGGATTTTCAAAAGCTCCTTCTCCCGTAGGCACAAAACCTCTATCTTTTAGGTATCAACATTTAACAAACAAACCAAATGATACAATGACTAACACTAAACACTGCTTAAAATAAACACTTCTTAAACTCTATCTTACATAGGTAAAGTATTAACATTAACATAAAAAATTGGCTAACACTATCAGGTTTGGGAAAGGGTGCGCAAAAACAATTTTTTTAAAGAAGTGCGAGACAAATTGAAGTCAAAGACATTGTAACATTGATTGAACACTCTACACATGCTGCTGACGGGTTCATTTTTGCCATAATTAGTACGAGACACTGGAAGACGGACAAAAGAGTAGGAACGAAGGTTTCGGAGGCGAATATCAATGTTGAGAAGACGGAGTAAATCAGGGCAGTCAATGCGAGACAATAACAGATCAGAGACAAAAGACGCTTTGGTCACATTGCGGCGCAAAGACAGTGTTTCAAGACCAATGAGGTTGCAACGATCTTCGTATCTGGGCAGATTTTAGGGATCGCTCCAAGGCAGGTGGCGCAGCGCAAAACGCACAAATTTACGCTCAATACTCTCGATGCGTTGAATGCTGTTCTTGTAGAAAGGAGCCCAGACAACGGCGGCGTATTCCAGTGTGGAACGAACGAGCGAGCAGTACAACGTTTTTAAGCACTGTACGTTAGTGAAATGCTTAGTAACCCTAAAAATAACTCCTAGATTACGCGAAGCCTTAGACGAGATAAAAGCAATGTGATCCTTAAATGTAAGCTTTGAATCCACAAGAACCACTAAATCTTTCACTGTAGTTTCTCTTTTTAATTTTTTTTGCAAGATAGTGTAGTCGAATGTTACGATGGAGCGTTTTCGTGCAAACGTAATCACAGAACACTTCGAGGCATTCAAAACCATCCTGTTAGTCATGCACCAATTAGCGAAAATGTCTAACTGAGATTGCAAAAACAAAGCATCAGAGTAACTTTTAACTATATGGAATAACTTATAATCATCGGCATAAGACACCTTGAAGCACTTAATCAATGAATCCAGATCGTTTATGTATAGAAGGAAAATATAAGGACCGATATGGCTGCCTTGAGGTACGCCGGACGTTACGTCGAAGGATGAGGATAAATGATTCCCGATTTTAACAGACATTTTACGGCCTGACAAGTAAGATCGAAGCCATTGGTTGATTTTATTGAAGGCGGCCGACAGATCGGTGTATATTGCATCAGCCTGCAATCGATCCTGTAGCGAGCGAGCGATAAATGAGGTGTAGGCTACTAAATTAGTGCAAGTAGATCGCCTGGGAATGAAACCGTGTTGAGTTTCTGAGATGTATCTAGAACAACAATGTGTCAAAAACTCGAGAACGATGAGCTCCAATAATTTCGATAGTGCACATAAAGATGCGATTCCTCGGTAATTGGGAACTTCGCTTTTGGATACTTTTTTATAAACCGGAAAAACGTAAGATGATTTCCAGATGGTAGGAAACACTCCGGAACTTAACGATATATTGAAAACGACGGACAGAGGTAGGCAAAGCAACGACGAGCATTTTTTAATGATAGATGATGAGATTCCGTCAGGTCTAGGAGTGTTAGAACACTTGAGTTTTGTGCAAGCTTTTTGTACAATATCGGAAGATATCGTGAAATGAGGTCCAATACTAGTCCTACGGGGAATGTTGTCGGCTGCTGCGGAGACTTGTTGATTATTAAGAGTATCATTGGTAAAAACACTGCTGAATTGTTGGCGAAATTACTCACAGATGTCCGGCAATGAAGTCGCTTCTAAATCACCCAGCGACATAGAAGTGGGTAAACCTGACTCACGCCTCTGTTCATTAACGTAATTCCAAAACTTTTTTGGATTGTTACGAAGGTGGCTCTGAATACGATGAAGGTAGGAATTGAAGAGAGACTTATTAAGTCTCTTGTAATAATGATTTAAAAAGATTCTGATTCTTTAGCCTATCGGTTCGGTATTTCGAAAACTTTTTTAGAGCTGACCTTTTGGCTAATTTAAACTTTTTTAGTGTACGATTCGACCATGGAGGATATTCACAGCCATGATTGAGTTTTTTAGGAGTAAACTGATCGATAGCATAAATCAGTACGTTCGAAACAATTTCAGCCGCTGCGTTTGCATCAGATTGTGACAAGATTTCATTCCAATTGATACGAGACAAGAAAAGGTGCATTCCTCGAAAATCTGTCTTGCGATAGGCATATGTCAGTTTCTCAGTGGTATCTTCGAATGTACAAGGTACACATTTTCGGAGAAAACAATGAAGAGCAGGGTGGTGTTGGCATAGTTTAACGAGAGGAGCTGGAGCACGACAAACGGAAAAGTGATCGGAGAGCTCCTGGCTTCCAAAGCAAAGATCCAAAATACAGTTGTTGTCATTAGTGACGTCACATAGTTGAACTAGCCCCGCGGTGCTGTAACCGTCGAGTAGCTGAGTGATACACGTGTTAGTTGATGAGTGTGATGAGTCTGGGTACAGAAATGATGTATTATTGCGAACCCAATTAATGCCGCTAAAGTTGAAGTAGTTGATTGTAATATATTTGCAGTGTCGACAGAAACAATAAACTTCATCAATTAAATTAAAATAAATTTAATTCAGTTAAAAATGCGGGCCCCCAAAACAGACCCGGGCCCCAGGGTAGTTGCCCCCCCTGACCCCCCCTCTCGTCGGGCCTGGAGATAGGACCAAACCCGTGGATGTTTGCTGGTAGTCTTATGAAACGTGTCATAAAACTTCAAATTGCAATTTCTCTCGAATCCCTCGATGGATCATTTTGAAATTCACTGAGAAGATGCTTGGATACTGTATCTTTCGAATGCCGTATGACAAATTTATGGTCATTTTTTTGTTAATAACGGTTTTAGGAACACCGTGAGAGGGGTGACGGACGAGTTTTCAAGAAACATCATAAAATTAAGTCATTTTTTTTTAAATACGCTACATATGACTATTTTGCATTGTTCCTTTACAATAGATATGAATGCGAAGTTCTTTAAATCATACGGTCCTACATCTCTCTCAACCCATGACCATTATGGTACGAAATATAAAAATCAAACTTAATTTAAGTTTGGTTTTGTGCAAAATTGGTTTAATCCACATTTACCTTCTGGGGATTAATATAGCAATACTGAAAACATACCAAATAAATATATTGAAGCAAGAAATTAAGTTTTTTATCAATATTTTATCAATATATTATATCAATATAGCCATAAAATGAATTGAATCAGCAGAGCCGTAGCGTGGGCTTCTGGCACCCTTGGCAGAGTCTCAGTCTGCGCCCTTTGCGTCATTTGTCTAACCAATCTAATCGGTAAGTAATGCCATCAATCTAAAACACCGAAAACACTATAGTTCTGTAAAATTCTAAATATAGGTTCGATGCAGATTTGTCTCTAATGTCATTCAAAGTCAGGTGTTTAAGGGTTATGGATGGAGATTTTTTTCGGAAGACTTTGGGAAATAAGTTGACGCTAGGTACTTGAAAGAGACAAACAGAGCATCCTTCTGCAAAACTGGATGTGTAGATCAGCTTATTGATTCGGCAATAGATTATTAGGGAATTCAACCCACTTCTATAACACAACAATTCGTAGAATCGGTATATTTACTTCTGATGCTGGGAAACTGATAAAAATACAGAAAAACCCGATTTCCAAAAGATTCGACCAACGTTCGTTTGTATTTGACAGTCGCTCATTTCATCAACAAATCTATATTTCCTTGAAATCAATTGACGCTAGGTATTTGGAGGTAATAGAGGTTGCATCTATTCAAGAGACTGTATATTAGAATGCTAATAGTTTGTATGGAAGGAAAATAGCCATCAAATTTTATAACTAGACACACTTGCGTGTAGGACGTTAAAGCCCTGCTAGAAACTAGCTCTACATCTTACAAAACACCGAATGAAGTGGATCGGCGTAAGGCATTTGTTGAACAAACTTATCTGCGAGAGAGTGTAGAGTCGATGCAAAA
The DNA here is from genome assembly GCF_030247195.1 of Topomyia yanbarensis. NCBI lineage: Eukaryota > Metazoa > Arthropoda > Insecta > Diptera > Culicidae > Topomyia > Topomyia yanbarensis. The sequence continues at coordinate 143,213,523 of NC_080672.1, read as the reverse complement.
ATGAACATTAGATGCTTTTTTTCAAATTCGTTGAAAAGTGGATGTACATTTCTACAGTGTTCTACCCCTTGTGTCAAACACGAACTTCCAGTTTAAGTCATACACGTTGAACTCTGATCTTCTCTTGGATCACACTAAATATTCTAAAGATTTCGAATGAACTGACTCAGCAATACTCATCGTGACAGTTTTCTCGAAATTTCGTCCAGATAAGCAAAGAATTTTGTTATTCTGATTGAAGCACGTTAATGGCTACAAGCCTTTTATGAAGGACAACCGTGTCTGCATGCCCGCTCACAACGTTGACATCGACGGTGCCATCACCGATTCGAGCTTGTCATGCGTGGATTGACTGAAACACGGAATTGAATACTTCAAGGACCCTTTGCTCTAACGAGCAAACATTTTGAATGGCAATCGCACTGGACGGGACAAAATGGTGTACCTTTAAAAACTCGTATCAGTAACCTTTGACAGGACCGTAGGGTATTGTTTTGGCACCTTTGGTGGAGTCTCAGTTTTGCGCTTCTTTTATGTTTGGCTTTATTCAGTTCGATTTTCGAACAAAAATTTAGTTTGTCTTATTTGAACATATTTCCTCAATTATTATATAAAGCAGATCAGGATTTCAGAGCCCCCTAAGGTTGGCGTCCTTGGAAATGGCCAACCCGGCCAATCGTACGCTACGGCTCTGAGAATCAGTTTTGTTTGTGAGTCTCAATAAATAGTTTTGCTCGGCTATTTTAATACCCAAAATGTAGCTAGGAGCTATTGAATTTGTTAAAATACATTGTCAAAAAGTTTTTATTCTGCGCATTGAAGCATTTTAAAAAGTGACGTTAACCAACGGAAAAATTGACTTTTCAAATAAATCAACGTGTTTTACATGAGCATCTACCCTTGGCTTAAAACATGTTTCCTAGAAACAATCTTTTTTTTGCAAATTTGGCGTTTTAAAAAATATTTCCTAAAGTATGTGCAGTTTTTCAAAATAAAATACATTTTTTGCTCGTCGCTGTGTTAAGCCAAATAAAAATTAAATAAACTTCAATTGAAAAAACCTCGAAAAGCGACCATATCAATCAGTAGTATTCTAACAAGCCTTGAACGCATTGATTTATTTTCATAAAGATTGTGTAGAGCAGAGAAAAAACTTTTTTTTTCGTTTTCAAAGATTGTTTTTTGAAACTTTCTCAGTTGAACCTTAAATCTTTCCAAACCCAAGGAAAAGACAATTGAAGTTTGAATATTTTTAGCACCGATGTTTAACATTGACATTAATACAGTTTTTTTCTCAACATTTGTGCATCGTAAAGCATTCTAAAATAACCAACATATTTTTTCCTTAGTAGTTCTGTATACAAATCACTTCTTGTGAAAACCAATACGCACTCGTCCACGGTGCGCGTTAACCGCTTGCCAGCATGTGCATGCGAAAGTCTGTCGGTTCATAATGTCCGTATAGATGATTCCATTCAAATGATCCATTTCGTGCTGAGCAATTCGTGCATTCCATCCTTTCAAAGTGAGTTCCTTACTGACTCCATTTTCATCAAGCCCACGGAGTAGTATTTCTGAGTACCTGGACACTTCCCCACTGTAGCCTCGAACGCTTTGGCATGCCTCGGGGAAGACCTTTTTTTCGAAGTTGGTGACTTTCAGTTCGGGGTTGATGAAAACCTGAAACGGGTTAAATAGTTTATTGTTTGTAAGGAATGCATTCTCTAACGCTTATTCTACCGTTAGAGGTAACGTTTCCATTTCCTTATTTTTATACTCTATGCTGGTGAATTCATCGCGTAACTTCTCTTTGAATTCCATCACCAAAATTCTTAAGGAAATTCCTATCTGAGGTGCAGCTAACCCAACGCAATCATACTTCCGCATGACATCCACTATGAGTTTCACCAGCAAGCGAACTTCGGGCGATGTAACAGCTTCCGGTGGAACTAAATCGGCTTTCTGCCTTAAAATAGGATCCCCGATTTGCGTTACATGATCGTACGGAGGTTCATTTGCTAATTTTGGTTGCCACAGCCCGCGGTACCATCTTGCGAAAGATGCCACCTGATTGGTTGATGAAAAACTACGTCGATGAATGTAATGGAGTAGCATCTTTTTGGGCCTGTCATTGATGAACATTTCATTTAATTTGAAGGTAAATAAATGGTTCAGTTATAAGTAATAAACAAAAATTATTACCTTATTTAGTACGAAAGCTATAAACCACCAGCTGATTTGTATTTACTGGAACCGAACTACATATTACCCACCTCACGGTTGTGAATATCATTCATTCGGATCTTTAAATTCTTTCTCTCACGTCTCACGTGCAAGTTTCTCTCTGAGAGTAACGGAGAGAGCTGTCAAAACCAAAGGCACCATCATCGTAGCATAACATAAACACACGAGGCGAGGTAGCATAACTAGTACTGCAGCACGCGTGATAAAAATGAGTGCATCTCGAATTTTGCAGCTTCAAAAATTATCCAAACTTGCCCTGACTAATCGAAGATTAGTCACCGGTGGAATTAATTTTACTAACCGGGCGCTGAACGCTGGATATGTACTCAATGGTAAGTTAATTCGCGTGAGACGTCGCATCCCGGCGAAACAGCGGTTCTTACGCAATCTATTCTTTATGTTGCTCAACTTTCAGCTCCAGTATTCCAGGCAACATCGATTTGTTGTCTGAGCACTCAAGCGGCCGAAAAAAACGGTGGATTTCATTCGATTATTCGGGATTCGGAAAAAACCGTAGGTCCCAGTGATACGCATGAATTCCAAGCTGAGACACGGATGCTGCTGGACATCGTGGCAAGGTCACTGTACTCTGATAAGGAAGTTTTTGTTCGGGAACTCATTTCCAATGCAAGCGATGCCTTGGAAAAGTTTCGCTACTCTATCCATACGGCTGGCGAAGGGGAGAAAAACTTTTCCGAACCGGATCGATCACTTGAGATTCATATTGGTACCAACAAACAGGAACGTGTTTTCACTCTTCAAGATACGGGTATAGGAATGACCAAAGAGGAACTGATCTCTAATCTGGGAACTATTGCTCGGTCCGGATCGAAGCATTTTATGGAACAGATTAAGGAAAAGGGAGCAAGCGCTGAAAATGCACAAAACATTATCGGACAGTTCGGTGTCGGTTTCTATTCTGCATTTATGGTGGCTGATCGTGTTGATGTTTACACAAAATCTTCCAAGATTGATTCTCCGGGTTACAAGTGGACTTCAGATGGATCGGGTAACTTTGAAATTCAGGAGGCGGAAAATGTGCAACCAGGAACCAAAGTCGTCATTCATCTGAAGGCTGACTGTCGTGAGTTTGCGGATGAGGATCGAATTCGGGAAGTCATCAGAAAATATAGCAATTTTGTTGGTAGCCCGATTTATCTTAACGGTAAACAAGCCAATCAGATTCAACCGATTTGGTTAATGGAGCCGAAAGAAGTATCCCAGGATCAACATAACGAGTTTTATCGGTTTGTGGGAAACACATTTGACACTCCAAGGTTCACTTTGCACTACAAAACCGATGTACCGCTAAGCATTCGAGCACTTCTTTACTTTCCCGAAGGAAAACCAGGTCTATTCGAGATGTCTCGCGATTCTGATATTGGAGTAGCTCTGTACACACGAAAAGTTCTTATCCAATCAAAAACTGAGAATTTGCTGCCAAAGTGGCTTCGTTTTGTCAAGGGAGTCGTCGATTCGGAAGACATACCTTTGAATCTTAGCCGAGAGCTGCTTCAAAATAGTGCATTAATTCGCAAACTGCGAACAGTGCTGACGAACCGTGTCCTACGGTTTTTGCAAGATCGAGCAACGAAGGAACCCGATAACTATGATAAATTCTACAAAGATTACGGCCTTTTTCTAAAGGAAGGAATCGTGACAAGTACGGAACCGCAGGAGAAAGAGGAAATTGCCAAACTGCTCCGTTTCGAGACTAGCAAAGAGGTTGACAAGAAAGTTAGCCTTCCAGAATACTGCAATCAGCAGCAGGATGGACAAAAAGACATCTACTATCTGGCTGCACCGAATCGAATTCTCGCAGAAGCGTCACCTTACTATGAATCACTTAAGAAGAAGGGCATTGAAGTTCTTTTTTGTTACGAAGCCTATGATGAACTGGTCTTGATGCAGCTAAGTCAATTCCTCGGCAAGAATCTAGTATCGGTGGAGAAAGAAATGCGGCGTTCAGAAAAATCGGATGATTCTTCGGATCACATGATTGAGGGTTCGCTACTTAAAACACAGGTGGATGAATTGCTTCCGTGGATCAAGCAGAAATTAGCTGGGAAAGTGGCTAACGTGAAAACGACCAACAAACTTGATTCCCATCCTTGCGTGGTAACGGTGGAGGAGATGGCTGCAGCACGCCACTTTGTGAAAACTCAGAGTCACAACATGAGCGAAGAGAATCGCTATGCACTCCTCCAACCACAATTGGAGGTAAATGCTAAGTAAGTACCACCAAATCAACTATAGTACAATCTCATGTAGCAATTTTTTTTGCAGACACCCTATCATCAAAAAGCTACACAAATTGGTATCGTCAGACCCAGAGTTGGCCGAACTACTGGCTAAGCAGCTATTTTCCAACGCCATGGTCGGTGCAGGGCTCGTAGAGGATCCTAGAATGCTGCTGAGCAGTATGAACGAGCTGTTAGAGAAGGTATTGGATAAGCATTAGTCATGTAAGTGTTTTGTCTAGGTTGGTTGTATATCAAAGAAACTATGTTGAAATAAAATACAATAAGTTAAATTGATGAAATTTTGATATCGTCATGTGGCATGAAATCAGTCGGTATAAAATCATTTGGCATAATGGTTATTTTTTGATGGCAGGATATAATGGTAGGTATTAATAGTATACAAACTCGACATTTGATTGCACGACCTACCTTAATATGAGAAAGGCAAAAAATGCTACATGGGGAATACTATGATGACCGAGTGTTCAGATATTCCGGAAATTCTGAAGCGAGTTCGGATGCCTGAATATCAGAATAATTGAGTACCTAACCCTTCTAGTGAGAAAAAACAGCTGACTAACTTTCTAGATTTCCCTTCCGTGATCTACACTCGAGTCTGGCTGGCGCCGGTATTGATCAACAAACACCGCAGTAATCCATTGAAGTTCTATTTGCTACTCCCATCCCAGGTATTATTATTGCTCTGTGCTATTTCCTTGCAGTTTATGCAATTTACTGATCAATAAAGTTATTGTAATCCATGCTAAAAAGAAAGGGATTTTGTCGATATAGAATTGGTCCATTTGATTTGTGAATCTGAAAGATTCCGTATTTTTTTCGTATTTTATTCTGGCTATCAGTAGTGATTACAAACCCTCTAGCATCACTCAGATAAAGTCGCTCAGTTGCCTTTTTAGTTAATTTGTCAGTTATACGTGTTAAACAATATTTTAATTTTCATAACTCTCCGAGCTCTCGATCGAAGCAGTTCGTTTTCTGGTGCTGTGCATAAAGTGAACAAGAATAAATTGTCAGTGAAGGTCAACCATTGTTCGAGGCAGTCTTTGTTCGCCGGTGCCCAGGCTGGTGAAGTGAATACCAGAATAGCCGGAATCGCCGCTATATAAGCTAAGTATTTTTTTTTCTTTCATTTCCCTTTCCCCGATCGATCTCTACTTCTGCCCTTTCCCCTGAATATAAGTTTCATCTCTCGTTTACACCACGTGTTATCCTCGTGCCTAAATGGCCGAGGGCGAAGTAACATTGGATGGGAATGATATTCCCATGGATATACCGGATAAACCCGAAATTACTCCCTCCCCTGATTCCCCCAGTCCTCCCCGTATTAAAACATACCCAGCCAGTTCGACTGGACCCTGGGTGGTGTATTTCCGGCCCAACACGAAATCGCCCAATATTCTAGAAATCTCACGGGAGCTGACTGCCAACTACCCGTCCGTGGCTCAGATAACACGTGTTCGAGCTAATAAGATACGCGTTATAGTAAATGACCTCGACCAGGCAAACCAGATTGCTCGCAGCGAGCGTTTTACGAAGCAATTCAAGGTGTATGTGCCTTGTAGAGTTGTGGAGATCGATGGGGTCGTCGCCGAACCGGGTCTAAAGTGCGAAGACCTGTTGAAGTACGGGGTTGGCTGCTTTAAGGACCCTTCACTTCAAAAGGTGAAAATTCTGGAATGCAAGCAATTGTATTCCGCAAAAACAGAAAATGATAAGACAACTTATTCTCCGTCAGACTCGATTCGGGTGACTTTCTCCGGGTCTGCTCTTCCCAACTATGTCCTCCTGGATAGGGTTCGCTTACCCGTTCGCCTGTTTGTACCGCGGGTAATGAACTGCAGCAATTGCAAGCAACTGGGCCACACAGCCACTTATTGTGGCAATAAAAAACGGTGCGGCAAATGCGAGGGAGAGCATGAGGATGACGCTTGCGGTGGAGAAACTGAGAAGTGTATTTACTGCGGGGGCCCTCCGCATGCTCTTAAGTCATGCCCGGCGTACAAGCAGCGCGGGGATAAAATTAAGCGCTCCCTTAAGGATCGCTCGAGGCACTCTTATGCAGAAATGCTAAAGAATGCTTCGCCATCTGTCCCTTCCGAAAATTCCTTTGCTCTTTTGGCTGGCGTTGAGCAAGAATCTGACGACCCACAAGAGGGAACATCATTGGTTAACCCAGGGGAATCCAGGAAGAGGAGAAATCTAGCCTCCCCTACATTGCCTCGTAAGGGTGCCAAGGTGTCGTCCACTCAGAGTGCGCCAACCGCAATCAATAAATCCAACGGAAGTGATGCACAAAAGCCGAAGCAATTTGCTCCAGGACTTGGAAATATTAATTCTAACAAGGAGTACCCACCACTTCCAGGGACACCAAAAACCCCAAGTGTCCCCTTTTTTCAAACAGATACTCAGTCCAGTAGCGGACTAATGAAATTTTCTGACATAGTGGACTTAATTTTCACAGCTTTCAATGTTACTGATCCTCTTAAAAGCCTTCTGATACGTTTTCTCCCTATAGTGCAAACATTTTTGAAGCAGTTGACTACTAAATGGCCCCTCCTTACAGCGATCGTATCCTTCGATGGCTAAGTCATCGAACGAGGTCACCGATTCGATCACTGTTCTACAGTGGAACAGCAGAAGTATCCTCCCGAAAATCGATTCCTTTAAATTTTTACTAAATAGTTTAAAATGTGATGCTTTCGCATTATGTGAAACTTGGTTAACTTCCGATATAAATCTCAACTTCCACGACTTTAATATAATTCGTCTGGATCGAGAAAACCCCTATGGAGGAGTACTTTTGGGGATCAAAAAGTGCTATTCTTTCAACCGAATTGACCTCCCTTCGACACCAGGCATTGAAATTGTCGCTTGTCAAGTTTTAATCAAAGGTAAAGACCTTTGCATTGCTTCCATCTACATTCCTCCTAGAGCCTCGGTAGGGCACCGAACGCTTTGTAATATCACGGAATCCTTACCGGCACCGCGGCTAGTTCTGGGAGACTTTAACTCGCACGGTACGGTATGGGGTTGTCTTCATGATGATAATAGATCAACATTAATCCAAGATCTTTGCGATAATTTCAACATGACCATCTTAAACACGGGAGAAATGACGCGGATTCCTACACCACCAGCACGCGCAAGCGCGTTGGATTTATCTCTATGCTCGACTTCGCTACAGTTAGATTGCATGTGGAAGGTGATCCCTGATCCCCACGGTAGCGACCATTTGCCTATCGTGATTTCAATTGCTAACGGTTCAAGACAATCGGAAACAATCAATGTATCGTATGACCTCACACGGAACATTGATTGGAAGAGTTACGCGACCGCGATATCCGTTAAAATCGAATCCACTCAAGAACTTCCTCCGGAGGAAGAGTACAGGTTTTTGGCTGGCTTGATTCTCGACAGTGCGAATCAAGCTCAGACTAAACCAGTACCCAGCGCGAATACCCATGGACGGTCTCCCACCCTGTGGTGGGATAAAGAGTGCTCAGAGCTGTACGCGGAAAAGTCCACTGCATATAAGGCCTTCCGGGAAGACGGGTTACCCGCTAGCTATCTACAGTACGCGTCGTTAGAAAGGCGAATGAAGAGTCTAATGAAAGCCAAAAAACGTAGTTATTGGCGCCGGTTCGTCGACGGGTTAACGAGAGAAACAGCGATGAGCACTCTTTGGGGTACGGCTCGACGTATGCGTAACCGTAATAGTACCAACGAGAACGTGGAATATTCAAACCGTTGGATATTTGCTTTCGCCAAGAAGATCTGTCCGGACTCTGTCCCGGTACAGAAAACGTACCGCGCCGCGTCTCCTCACGATACCGCGAACGAAACACCGTTTTCGATGGTGGAGTTCTCACTTGCTCTCTTATCATGCAACAATAACGCCCCAGGGTTAGACAGAATCAAATTCAACTTGCTGAAGAATCTACCTGACACTGCAAAAAGGCGCTTGTTGAATTTATTTAACAAGTTTCTTGAGGGTAACATTGTCCCTCATGACTGGAGGCAAGTGAAGGTCATCGCCATCCAAAAACCAGGAAAACCAGCCTCCGACCACAACTCATATCGGCCGATTGCAATGCTGTCCTGTATTCGGAAGTTGTTCGAGAAAATGATCTTGTTTCGCCTCGACAATTGGGTTGAAGCAAATGGCTTACTGTCAGATACACAATTTGGCTTCCGCAAAGGCAAAGGGACGAACGATTGCCTTGCGTTGCTTTCTACAGAAATCCAAATGGCCTATGCTAACAAAGAGCAGATGGCATCAGTCTTCTTGGATATTAAGGGGGCTTTTGACTCAGTTTCTATCAACATTCTGTCAGAGAAGCTGCACCAGCATGGTCTTTCACCAATTTTAAATAACTTTTTGCTAAATCTGTTGTCTGAAAAGCACATGCGTTTTTCGCATGGCGATTTAACAACATCGCGATTTAGCTACATGGGTCTTCCCCAGGGCTCATGTCTAAGTCCCCTGCTCTACAATTTTTACGTGAATGACATTGACGATTGTCTTGCCAATTCATGCACGCTAAGGCAACTTGCAGACGACGGGGTGGTCTCTGTTACAGGGCCCAAAGCTGCCGACTTGCAAGGACCATTACAAAATACCTTGGACAATTTGTCTGCTTGGGCTCTTCAGCTGGGTATTGAGTTCTCCACGGAGAAAACTGAGTTGGTTGTTTTTTCTAGGAAGCGTGAGCCGGCGCAACTCCAGCTTCTATTAATGGGTGCAACGATCAACCAGGTTTTCACATTTAAATATCTCGGGGTCTGGTTCGACTCTAAAGGTACCTGGGGATGTCACATTAGGTATCTGAAACAGAAATGCCAACAAAGGATCAATTTTCTCCGAACAATAACTGGAACATGGTGGGGTGCTCACCCAGGAGACCTGATCAGGTTATACCAAACAACGATATTGTCGGTGATGGAGTACGGGTGTTTCTGTTTCCGCTCCGCTGCGAACATACACTTCATCAAACTGGAGAGAATCCAGTATCGTTGCTTGCGCATTGCCTTGGGTTGCATGCACTCGACCCATACGATGAGTCTCGAAGTGCTGGCGGGCGTTCTTCCGCTAAAAAATCGATTTTGGGAACTCTCATATCGATTGCTCATCCGATGCGACATTCTGAACCCGTTGGTGATTGAAAACTTTGAGAGGCTCGTCGAGCTTAATTCTCAAACCCGATTTATGGCCTTGTACTTCGACTACATGGCACAGAGCATTAATCCTTCTTCATATACTCCCAGCCGTGTTCGTTTCCTAGATACTTCTGATTCTACTGTATTCTTCGACACATCCATGAAGGAAGAGATTCGTGGAATCCCGGACCATATACGCCCGCAAGTGATCCCCAATATATTTTATAATAAATTCCGAGAAGTCGACTGTGACAAAATGTTCTACACTGACGGATCAAATCTCGATGGGTCCACTGGCTTCGGTATCTTCAACAATACTATCACCGCTTCATTCAAGCTCAATGATCCCGCTTCAGTTTACGTCGCAGAGTTAGCTGCAATTCAGTACACCCTTGGGATCATCGACACTCTGCCCACAGATCACTACTTCATCATTTCGGACAGCCTCAGCTCCATCGAGGCTGTTCGTGCGATGAAGCCCAAAAAGCAATTCCCATATTTCCTGGGGAAGATACGGGAGTCCTTGTGTACGTTATCTGAAAAATCTTATCAAATTACCTTTGTTTGGGTCCCCTCTCATTGCTCTATCCCGGGCAATGAAAAGGCCGACTCATTAGCAAAGGTGGGCGCATTAAATGGTGACATATACGAAAGACCAATCTGCTTCAACGAATTTTTTAGTATTTGTCGTCAGAGGACACTCAACAGTTGGCAAACCTCGTGGAGCAATGGTGAACTTGGACGATGGCTACATTCCATTATCCCAAAGGTATCAACGAAGCCTTGGTTCAGGGGGATGGATGTGGGTCGGGATTTTATTCGTGTAATGTCCCGACTTATGTCCAACCACTACACCTTGGATGCGCATCTGCGGCGTATTGGGCTTGCGGAGAGTAGTCTGTGCGCTTGTGACGAGGGCTATCACGACATCGAGCACGTTGTCTGGGTATGCGCCGGGTACTTGGACGCCAGGTCTCAGTTAAAGGATTCCCTTCGGGCCCGAGGTAGACCACCCAATGTCCCAGTCCGAGATATACTGGCAAATCGTGATTTCCCCTATATGTCCCTTATTTATACTTTCATAAAAACGACAAATATCCCAATTTAGCCCCTCTCTTTTTATTTCTCGTTTTAGAAGCTTTCTCTTGCCTTGTGGGACCGATCAGCTCCAGACTGCAACTATGTAACCGCCGTCGCACTTACCACTACGGAAACTGAAGCGAGAGCGACTCAAGGTCCGATGACTTTTGAAGGATTCCCCGCGGGTCCGAAGAATACCATCCGCCAATCCGACCTACTAGACTGAGGCGGTAATCTTTCGCTGATCTCCCGTTTGAGCGAAAGTTGCAAGTTTTGCTCTTCTCTCCCGGTCACCATCTACGCTTTCTCTCCCCTGTCCTTGATACAACTGCTTCTACAGCCCCCCTCTGAATATCTTGACCAAGCATAAGTCTCCGCTAAAAAAGTTCAAATTTGTATTCTGTATTCCTAGTTTTAAGATAGTTGTAATTTTACCTCTTTGTTAAAACTATTGTCCCCCATCTTGTAAACAGAATTGTATCCCTAGTCTTAAAACACCTGCGAATTTTCTCATAAATATTTGTTCCCACTTTTGTGTACCAAACTATATTGTTAGTTTTAAGATAACTGTAAATATTTCCTAAAAATTATTACTATTGAATTCCTTGTTTTAAATTTTTTTCATAAAAAAAATCTTTCGCCCCCTCTCTTGTATATAGAATCTTATTTCTAGTCTTAAGATAGCTGTAAAATTTTTCTTTTTTAAAAAAATATTTCAACATTGTAACCTCCTAGTTTTAAAATATACAAAATGTAAAAACAAAAGAATTTGGCACCGCCAAGCTAACGCATTTGTGCCTATCAAATAAACGAAATGAATAAAAAAAAAAATATTTTAATTTAAAAAAATAATATTTTTCCGTGGAGTTTGAAAAAGTATGACAAATTTTGAGAATAGGAAGAGAAAATGTTTCACTTTTTCTTATTCTGCGTGGCATATTAAATGTATGAAAAAGAATTCAAAACTTTTCTCCCTTAGCCCAACACAACTCCACAATTGTCAAAGTGCATCAGTGGGTTGCTAAATATTTCAACGGGAATATTTAGCAACCCACTGATGCACTTTGGCTATTGTGGAGTAGTGTTGGGCTAAGGGAGAAAGGTTTTGAATTCTAGATATGAATTTTTCCACACATCTATCGGACATCGAGTCATATGATGACTTTAGTTCACGCTGTTCCCATGTAACAACCTATATCATGTGTGCACTTTTCGCTCTCTTTGATAAAGATAAGCAAACATAGAGACAGAGCCACAGGTCGACTTATCGTACGTGTGTGCTCTGTTTTTGTCCCCAATGTATGACAAGTGTACTTGAAATAAGACGAAGCTAGATTATATGAGTTTGAATGCATCTAACTGAACAGTTATAAACAATAATTGTTGAAAAATGACTGGATTCTGAATATTGTCCAATGGATAATGTTCAGTACTGAACAAAATGATGGCCCTTCTTTTTGTGCAGAAAAAGATTTAAAACCAATATTTTTTCTACTGCTTTCAGTAATTTTTTAAAAACTCGAGAAAACTGATTTTGAAATCCGGTAGCGATAGATCTTTTTCATTGTTCTGCACGTACCCTAAGACAAGGTTTATCCTTTCCCTACTACCAGATCGAACCAACTTTGAGCGTTTTTCAAGCTTCAGCACCCCTGCACCATCGAACAGCACTGCATTATGATTATCTTAAAATACCGCATACACTATACCACATAGAGTGATGAGTCTATTTTCGCCCTGTTTCTATTATCACCCTAGCAACTAATTTCTTTGTTTGCTTAGCGTTTAATGCGTAGCGACCTACTATGAACTAATCCACTGATATTTAAGAGAGAATACGCATGGTCTTGTGTGAGAGAATGATGACTTTTGAGTATGAGGGTCGTTAATTAACAATTTGCAAGAAGAATTCCAATTTTCGGCAGTCATCAGTAAGAAGATTAAACGTTTTATTGTCATATTTATTGGATAATTTTTAGTCCATTAACTCATCAATCAGTTATATTAATTTTTCTATTTTTTTTTCTTTTCGTTTATTTGATAAAGAACGTTTGCGGTAGCTTAAAGGTGTCAATTTTGTTTTGTATTACATTTTAAATTACTTAAAACTAGGGGATTACGCATAGATTTTTTTTTAAATAAAACTAAGGAGCTATTCCAACAAACATTTGGAGCTGAACTATAAAACTATTATTTAATCATTAACAATTTATTCAGCTTATTCGCCAGTTCAACTAGGCTGAACTAAACTACTAACAAATGTAGCAGCAGCAACATTAATGCTTTTATTCAACCATCCCAATCAGACTGAATTACGAGTTGAATAAATGATTCTGTTGCCAATACTATTACCTTTATTCATTAAGCTGCACTACATGTCTTCAAAAGGTTGTTTCTACTTATACATTTGCTTTTATACCACCTTTGACTTTTAGCTGAATTATGTGTTTAATAAAGGAAATTGTTCCTACTCTAAAAATTGACACGATAAGCAAACCATGACCATTGGTAACCGACCTGGGTTCGAGTCCCAATACACGCACTTTGTTTTTACTTTTAAATGAAAAACTTCTGAAATTAGCGCATTTAGAACCTTTTTCTTATTCTATTTGTTGCTTCAACGGTTTGCTCTCGTAACAATTATGCAGTTTTTTTATAATTGCATGCAGGTTATTTACAATTTCAATTTCGTCCTGAAAAAATGTCATTGCTAACGAAAAGAAGCTATCAAGTTGGTTCGATGCATTAGCAAACCTAAAAAAAAAATTATTCCAATGGCTTGCATATACATACACACTTAGTTGAACTCAGCTAAATCCCCGCACAGCCGAGTAATAAGTAAATTTTTCAATGTACAAGTTAACTAAATCACAGGCGCCCTTGTGTATGTAAATTTACTTTTCAATCGAAATGGTCTGTTTACTTGTAAATCATGAATATTCTTATATGGATCACACGAGAAACTATTTGTTCGAACGTTGCTGTAAATTTTTGACACTAGCATTGTTACCATGGATTTTTTTTACTTATCGACTTGCAGACAAAAGTACAATGAGTTTAAACGCATTTTCATTCCAATAAAAAATAATAGATATAAATATATAAACTATTGAATTCGAACAGTGACTTCCGCTTACCAAAAAAATCACATCGAAAAGAAAATTATTTGGCAGGGAGTGGTAAATAAATCTAGAAGATTGCCACCTTAGAATTATAAATGGCTTCAATCCATCATTCAGTTACCATTTCTATCATATGACACCCACTTTTACTTATTTAAATGTTTTGTGGCAAACGTAAGTCCTCATGTTGAATACAAAAATGTCTACAATCATCAGTTTTCGAAACTAGTAAATTAAATCAAATTAAAAAAAAATATCGAATTAAAAAAATTATCGTAGTTTGGGATTCGAACCCAAGCCAACTAGGTTCACTCAAATCTATAAAAGACTACTGTAGCCTTTGTACAGACTCTATTCAGCAGCCTAGACTGTCCGGTACATCGGTGAAATCTTAAGCATTCGATGTATGCAAGATTGGTGCAGACAGTAAGGTAAGTGCTAGTATTCAACAGGTTGCGGGTTCGAATCCAGGTACGTGATATGATATCCAACAAGGTAATGCAATTTTTCTCTAACTGTAACGTAACATTAATAACAAAAACTACAAGGGCAGTGCTATGGGGTTGTACGAATTGCAGACGTAGGACTTGCAATACGTGAAATATTTAACTTCTTATTACATTTGGATTAATAATTAATCAAACATTTCTTTCTATAGTTCACTTCATGAATCAAACCGTCTTGCTCATCAGGTCATTTTATTTACAATGAGCGATCGAATCCGATTAAAGAAAGCAGACAGAAAACTGTGATGGAAAACCGAACTAATATCTGGAACTGCCTTTAAATTTTTAAAAACATTTATATTGTGTGCGGTAAACAACCAGACCGATGCTTAAAAATCATGTTTTAGACAATACAGTCACAGTTCTTGTATAGGACAAGCTTTATAGTTTTATTTTGCCGTTATTGTAATTTTCCTGAAGTAGGGTAAGGTGGGGCAAATCCGACCTAGTAAATGGTTTTGGCTGTAAAATGCTCATTTTACATCGGACCAAGTCGTTTTATATACCAAATTAAAGGTTAGACTGCTGTGCAGTTCTATATATAGCATTTTATTTGGATCTTCGGAATATCTTGAGATACAAGCGTTTTACAAAAATGTTCATTTTTGCTGTTTTCAAAAATGGTGGGGTAAACCCGACCCCCTATGTTTTTGGTTGATTTAGTGCAGATATTACTCAAATTTTATGGTTTTTCAATGATAAATCAATGAATGTTGTGTTATTGAATTATAACATGAAGAAAATGGAGTTCAATATCAATCCTGAATGCTAAAATCACGAGCAGTAGCACGTAATGATATTCCCATGTGCATCGGAGCAATTGCTTGACGAATACTATAATTATCACGTTTTTGTGTCTTTCGTTTGTAATTATGAACCATTTTGCATAAAAATAATAAATAATAGCAATAAAAATATATTTCAATTTGATAAATAAAAATTTTCTTAGCAAAAAAGCGGTCGGATTCACCCCAATATTTAGAGGTCGGATTTGCCCCACCGCGTCATTTTTTATTACGATGCAATTAAAAAATATATGAAAAAGGTTGAACTAAATTCATCTATGCACTTTGTAGGACTTAAATAAAAGAATTTAAATCCACTTACATTTTGTATGCAATCACTTTAACAATCAGAAATATCCTGTAGTCAATGATGCACAAAAGTCAAATCAAAGGTTGTAAAAACACACTTTTTGTCGTTTGAGCATCTCAATGTAGACTAATGAAATGCTGTCATACCACCATTATGATTATTTTCGATGCTCTACACGACAACATTGATATTAGTTCGCGGAGTGCTTCTGATTTTCGGTAACAGAGGGGGGTCGGGTTTACCCAACGGTCGGATTTGCCCCACCTTACCCTACACATAAATGTAGCGAATGCAGTGGTCTTAATCATATATCGAAGCAAACCATATACAAGAATCGAAAATAGTTTTATGGATGGACTTAGATGCATTTTTGCAGCGATTTTTTGAGTAACATTGCATCCATTCATAAATAGGCTATGCAGTACCTATGTATTGGTAGAATCAAAGTGGGATAGGTTGAGTGGAAATGAATCTCGTGGAATCAATAAATTGATGAAACGTAAATAATAAACCTTCGTTGCACTTTCTTCTATCCATTCGCGTGAATTTGTTGCTAAGAAAGTTTTCGTCTCTTTAGCCTGTCATGGAGACGACAACGCAAAGAAAAACCGAAAGCTTTCGCTTCGCGCAACGAAAGCTCAGATTTCTATCATACACGCAACACTTGGATATACCTACATATTCGCCTTAAACAATAAACCCAAGCGAACGGTGTACCGTGCTTGAATCAAAAAGCTGTGCCAGTACATCGTGTCCGTACACGAATGGAAGATACGCACCAAGCAAAATGAGTCAACGCTGGTGATGATGGGTGATGCGAAAGAGACAACTAGTACCACGACGTTAGCCCCTGCTACACTGGCTGTGGGAGCATGCAGCGCAGTGCTCTGCTCTGCCTGCTGTCCAAGAGTTAACTGAGCTTGCCCGACCAAATCTGCTCTTTAAATAGTCGATGGTGACGTCATTCATAGAAGCGTTGCGCGTTAGGTACATAAATCTGTCGTGTCTGCCTAGGGAAGCGCAGCCTTCTGTGTGCAAATGCGTGGTATTTTAACTATGTTGAACATTATTTAAAATTTTAATGCCATTATATCAAAAATCTTTGGAATCTATTCTTAGAAGCATTTCTGAGCGATATGCGCAAAAAATGAAAATTTACCGATGGATGGCTGAATTATAAGCGTTTAAAATTGGACCACTTTTCGTTACATACCATTTTTGTTGAATTTGCAACGTGCACCCCCATATCGAAAACAAAGACGTAGTCCTACGTCAAAAGATATAGCTTCCAAAGAGATTGATGGCGTGTATAACTTGAAATTAAATATCTTTTTTAATATTTTCCTATGAAATTCTCTCAGCTGAATATCAGTAACGAAAAGGTTTGTTGATAAAGCTGAACTGTGGTTTTCTTCAGGCTGTATACATCCTGAAGAATTGTTCTTTAATGTGTCTTAATCAGAAAAGCTGAATAAATTCTCCAAATCCAGATGCTTAAGGGTGGAATAAACGTTATATGATTACGCGTATACTTCCCATTTCAGCTAGAGCTGAATAATAGGGTTGGGAAAACCGGAGGATTTAAAAAAAACCGGTATTTTCGGCATTGAAAATGAAAAAAACCGGTATTTTATAAAATACAAACTGTGTTAACAAAATAATCGCTCAACGTACAAAGCCAATTGGGCATTTGATCATTTAACAGAGAACATGATTGATTCTTACAGTACTCCAATATCGAATAAGCTTTATGAATGTTGATTTGATTACTCTTATGGTATTATGATCTTTTTTTAAGTCCACATTAAGGGGCGGGAATAGCGTAGTTGGTAAATCGATTGCCTTATGCGCAGCTCACTTGGGTTCGATTCTCAATCCCGCAAAAAGGATTAGAAATTTTTCTAACTCAAAAAGAGAGCCATATGACCCTAAGATTAAAACCTCTATAATCAAAATAAAAAATGGGATGTGATTCAGCATCTGGTTTGTGTATCGTAGTATGCAAAGTGTCGTCACTTATTAGTCCAAAAAGCACATTGATTAGCTAGATGCAGTAAGCGTTCCAAGATTTTAAAAACAAATACATAGAAAATCAGAGCTGAAGTTAGTGTTTTCTGGTTACCCAAATGCTCGGACGTGAAGGTGATGTTTACCATAAATTGGAACGGGTTTCAGCCTATCGAAAACGAAAACGCTATAGGTCAGGTTGATCAAGGTAAAATTTGTCACTGGTATCCAAAAGTGTCATTCGATCACTCATACTCAATTTATGAAATCGCTTGAGCATAAATTCCGCATTGTCTTGAAAACCAGTGCTTTGTAACAATCTTCTTTTAATTTCATTTCAACGTACCCTGAGGCAGTATTGCTGATGAAAACTGCAAAATCTATTGCCAGATTTGCCAGTAGTGTGAATAAATTGAATACAAAATGGAGTATGAGATTATGGAGTTGATTGATTTTGTCTTGCAGATTTTCTTGTTCCTCCATATATTGATAAGTTTTATTTAACATGTGGGATTTTTTCGGGTTGTTGTCGCTGCTTACATAAGCACTATTCCCCTGCTTATATCATTATTAAAAAAGTCCTAAAACAGGCAAACTTACTGTGCATGGCACCTAATTTGAAAACACTAGCAAGTGAAAAGCTTTTTAAAGCGTTTTAAAGCTGTCCAACAATAACACCCTTTTGTTAAATAGTCCTTCCTATCAAATTACCGAAAATACCGGTTTTTTATTCTTATAAAACCGGTATTTTGGTATAGGATATTTGGACGGTTTTACCGTTTTTCGGTAACGGTAAAACCGGTACTCCCAACCCTACTGAATAAAGCAACTGTTGAAACGTTTATAAAACCACGACATATTTGTTGGGCAGTGTTTCAAAAATCACTCCTTTCAGGGGCTATGCAAATGATCTTGAGCAGCAGGTTATGCTGGTCCATATGATCTGTCCAGCTCAATCATACTGTTTGAATACCAGCTAGCTTCTTCAGGATGCATTGGATCGTAAAGTGATAAAAAGGCGACCACTCTATCGTAACCTTTTTTGTTAATGTTCAAAAGAATGCCCCAGCGATATAAATGGAGAAACTCTTAAAAAGCTTATTTTAGTATGTCAAGGCAATGATCAATACTGATGATGTAGCTTTTATAAATTCAGAATTAGACTTTCCAATCAACTTGTTTTATAAAAATGATATCAGATTTTTTCACTATGTTTTAAGTTATTCCTATTCACCTGATATTAAATGAATGTCCTAGTAATTGCAGAATTTTCAGGCTTGGTTCATTTCATTTTTGTGGAAATAAAGCTTTAACGTTTGATAAGCACAGCGTTGTAATAGCGTCAGTCTCAATAGCATTAATTGTCATAAATAATTTTACATGCACTATACAACAATGTCTTTCTACTTTATTTAGCTAAAGACACGAATTTCACTTGATAAGTTCTGAAATGCAGTAAACGTATAAAAAAGCGCCACAAAAAAATACACTGTGGTAGAATTCCTTATCAAACAGCTTGCTAGCCACATGATTTATGATTGACTTCGCTAGAGATGCCGATTATCTAGACTGTCAGCATCAATTGATAATCCAAAATTCATTATGTCATATAAATGTACACTAGTGCCACGTAGTTGAAAATTTTTGAATCAAACAGATAATATCCACACGGTAGAGCCTTCTATACAAATTCGCTGAGGGCGCAAATTTTGTAGGAAATCAGAATGAGCCGATAAAACATGGTCAAGAATGTATTATTAATTCACATATATATTAGCGCCACGTGCTGACAGAGTTCCGAATTAAAGTGGTTGTCGTGTACATGGACATGACCTCTTGAACGATTTTTTTCCAAAAACATCTTCTAGGACGTTAGAATAACGAGATAAAACAAGTTGAAATGCACAAATTCACATATACTCTAGCGCCACATCGCGACAGTATTCCAAACTAGAGTGGTCACCTGCCAGCCGCGTTGGTCTAAAAAATCACTTTGGTGAAGAGAGCAAAGAAATAGTCTAATGTTAAGCTTAAATATAAAAACAATTAATTTCATCGTTTCTAGAGTAAATTTCAATGCCAAATCAACTTTTACAAGGGGGTAGTTATGCATGCTAACATTTAAAAAATCGAACTCTTAAGGTGAACTGCATCGCTGGACAGTAAAATTAATTGTTACATGAAGTTTTAATATAAATCTGATGAGAACTCCGTGTCGGACAATATGGAAACATTAATAATCATAATATCTATTGTTCTTGGATTGTTTGCAGGATAAATACTGTTGTTAATTTCTATCCGGATAGCGAATCTCTATTTGTTTCATATAGGTACTATTGCGAATATTTTCTTAAATTCACTTTGAAACTTTTCTGTCATGCACCACCGGGCTGCGCGTCAAATTACGCACTCATTTAATTTGCATCAGTGCGAGTGGGAAAACGCTTTAAGGTTTATTTTTATTTTGTTGTTCCCCATATTGCAAAAAATGACGATAAACGTAAGATTATCTCTAGAATAAATTTGAGATATTTGAGATAGACAACATTATGCATCTTTGGCTAAAAAAATGTATTATTGGCAGCTCTGTTCAGCACTTCGTATCGCTTGGGTATCGTGTCGTTACTTAAAACTTTCTTGGTTTCATTTTTATGTGAAGCCTTCACAGAAAAATCAACCAATCAGCAACGCGCTTGTATCTCGGTTGAAATGCTTAACACTTTGATCATGTGACCACTATCGTGTAAATTTCACTACTCCATCGACCGTGATGCCTATCCGTACACGTTAGACTACAAACACTACCGTGCCAGCTTACTACGAATACCGTAAAACCAGCGCAGTAGCAGCGCATACACCAGCAAAAGCAGACTAGACGACGAAACAGTAGGCCACCATATTTGCTAGACTTCGCCAGCAAGTCGATCCGATTTATTCAGTTTTGTACAGTGAGTGTGTCGAGTAAGTCATCTTTCTCCGAGACCTCTCGCTCTCCTTGGTGTAGCACCAGAGCCAGCAGCCTTCAGCAAAGCAGAAGCTAGAAGTTCCAGCGGGACAAACTCTACAACACTCATCTAAGCAGCCCAGCAACCAGCCGACAAACGAATCAAAGATGGCCCTACCAGAGGAAAACCCCGTCTATGCTCCTTTCTTCGGAGTTATGGGAGCAGCTGCAGCTATCATCTTCAGCGGTAAGTTTTTGGGGTATTTTCTATTGAATTCATGCATGCTGTCATCTCTGCTCACATCATGGGGTCCCGACCAGATTACAGCATTTTTTATGGTCATGTGTCGCCTATCACGGGTGCTCGTGTAAAGTTTGTTAGACCCACCAGGATTTGAAGGTCAATCTGTTTTGTGGTCAACGCTGAGCCTCCAGGATGTTATGGCCAGAAGAAAAAGAGAAATTTTCCGTGTTTTAAAGTTTTATAGTCTTCTTTTTCACGTTTCTATTGAAGTGGTGTTAGTGAAATGTTGCAAAATCTGACGAGAAGGTGAATGTTGTTGGATGTGTGCGTGAGTGAGTGTAACCGAGAGTACTGATCGGTCAGCACCATTGTTGATTATTATTGATTTTAGAACCATGGATTGGATACTGGCTGAGAATGGTGAACTGTCCAGAATTTACAAACAGCGGACCACTTTCTGTGTGGGAACCGATAACTATTTGGAATACTGCACCCAGGATAGCAGCGCTGACTACGCCCAAATCTTCCGGTCACGGGACCTCTCATGTGGGGGGATTTCCAAGTGATGTGTGTGTTTATGATGTTTTTTGGTCCCGTGACCACCTTAATTTTCAACCCGTTTAACGTTTTCATACTTCTTCTGTATCAAAAGGTTTGCAATTGCTTTTGTACAAAACTAGTTTATTGGGGCGTTTCAGAGTTGCCGCCTGTGCTTCCCTCCTACTTCATGATATCGATTTTGGATGCTCCTACACACATCTTTTTCATCCCGTAATATTTCTCCCGCGCCGAGAGTAATAAAGAGGGAGTCTTATCACAGAGAGGTTATCGATTTCCGTGTCGTTTGAGGGGATGTCTTGCATATGAGACGGTCTCAACCGTTATTTTACTATTAAATCTCAAGCATATTTTTTGTAGATCTTGTTGAGCGAAATTATTAATGGTTTAGATTCCGGGAATTTAAACCTTTACTCATATGAGCTACACGGAGATGGGAGTGAGCAAAAAAGTCATGTGACGTCATTGGTCAATTGTCACTCGCCTTCGTTTCTGTTTCTTGCCAGTTCCTTATCGAAGGTCTTTGATGATGTGTTTGTTGGATTACAGCACGTCTGATTTGTGGGGCGGTCAGCTGTTGTAGTATGCGTAACTCTTGGTTATGTTCATGTGACAGAGCCCACGAGATCAGCGTGGCCAGTAATGCAAATACTGACTGCTGATTTGAAGGTGCGAGACTATTGGTTTTGATGCTTATTATATATCTGGTCTGATGATACAAGAAGTAATGGGCTCGAATCTTTGCTTTCAGTATGAATGTAAAACCGGCTTTAAATGTAATTCCACAACGGAATGTTTTAACGAGGTTTTTGTTGTTTTATTGGATTTGGCCTATTAAATTACTGCACAAGGAATCGGTTAAAAGTTCAAGCGGTTTTTATGAAGCATGTTCTGTTCTTCGAATATCTTGCTTATTTAAGAACATATAGTAATATTACTAGCCACGCGTTCTTTGGTTCAACGAATGACGAATTAGAGAAAAGGCCAGTTATAATTGAGCCTAATTCTGAAAACCACCAATTTCAAATATTGATAGCACCAAAACCCGCTTTCATGTCCTACTACTTCACATTATTGGTTGACGACAGGCATTTCAAAGAGTCGCTCCAAAAATTCGCTCTGATGTCCGTCTTGTTGGTATAATTGACTTTAATACTTGTTGCGACTTGTCAGTCGACCAAACTTAGTTTTAAAATGTTATTTTGAATGACAAAAATGAATAATTTGGTCCATGGAAACGTTTCGATGTCTTGAAATTAAAATTGTCAAATGTGTATTTTTAATATTCACAGATTTTTAATATTGTATCCTTATAGTACAATGTAGCATTCTAGGACTAGCAATCTTTAGGATGTTTATAATTTTCAAGTGTTACAAATTAACTGTTCGTGGATGATTATTATGTTGAATACTATTCTTCAAAAAATAGTCACGTATATATTGCCGTCGATTTCGAAAAATGTCAGCTTCAGCTATATTTTTCGTTTTCACCATTTCAAATATCAACACAACTAGATAAAGATTAACATCGAGCCTAAATAAGTTAGTTTTGACATTGTAGGTATGCTAATTTTCGTTTTTCGGTTTTCAATAAGACCGTGATCCTAGTTGACGCTGAAATAATGTTCATTGCTGATCAAGTCTAACCAAGAATTCACAGACCTGGCAGCGCTGTTGTTCACCACTACGTTGCAATAAGGTCGTATAGTACGTAGTAAGTAGTTACTGGTTTACAAAGCTCATACCCTTTACTCAAACAGAGATAGAAGTGAAATAACGTGTATAATAATATGTTTCAAGCGCACACAAATCCTACTGAATGAAAAGATCTTTCCCTTTCCTACTATTAACACTATAAACTGCGGGCTATTACACATCAATTTGCGACGAGTCATTGCGAATGAATGCACTGGCAGTATATTTCGGTTTCTTCTATTCCAGTCCGTTATCTTTCCCACGTCCTTCCCGGCTAACTGCTGCCATGATCAAGTGACTTGAATAGATAGCGGCTTGCGACATGCGAAGCAACGTGGGTTACTCCTTCTGGTCATGTGAGCAGTCGGAATCTGATGGTTTCTAAGCCAACGTAAATAGCCGGTTGAATGTTAATTGTGAGATACCCCCAACCCTACCCCACTCTCCCACCATATCGCATTCGATAAAATTTGCAGCTCATTTGGTCACCTGATTGTGATCCATAGTTCCGTTATTTATCCAACCAACCAACACATTCTAACGATCATGTGTCCCATGTTTGCTGACGAAAAGCTATTGCATTTGACTGAAAGTTATAGTGGAATTGTGTGATGATGCGATATATCGTTTTTTTGCATTTGATATCGGTCATGTGATAATATGCACGACACAGCAAGAAATGTGCAACTTAGCGAATCCAAATGATAAAAGCAGAAGGGAGAACAACTTTACTGCTAATGAGAATATCTTCATATACGTTCTCTTCTGTTAATAACTTTTAGTCGCTTACTCATTACATATTACAGATAGGGTTGATGTACTAATAGCCATATACTTCAGGAAAACTTTTGTTAAAAAATCGATCAAAAGATCTACGGACGATGTTAATTATTTAGGTTGTTTCAAAGCAAATTTTAAGGATAACAGATTGGACTTTGGAATTTTTTTCTGGGTGTAAAAATATATTGTTCAATTCTGTAGAGCAATAGATTAGGACGTATTTTTTCCTTGTTAGCGGAAACTTTGCCACTGCGACCATTATTCAGGTTATCTTTTGTGGCTGCCCTTGTTCGCTCTACATGTTATGAATTGCCCGAATCCGATGTAGTTGGAAGCGAGTTGTTGGTTTGTCCTTATGTGGCTTCCCAACCGTGTATTACATTATTAATGTAGCTGAAGATCCGTTTAGGATAGATGCCATTCCTCGTGAGGCGTCATAAGATGCCTTCCGCAGTATTACTTCCTTCAAAGAAATAATGCTGCACGATGGCAAAGAATATGTTCTGAGTCCTTGGGCTCGTTGTTACAGAATCGTCAAATATCATCTTGATCTTTGTCAATTTTTTTGTAAGATGATACTTGGCAGGACAATGTCCTATAACTAGGCCTGTGATTATACGTGTCTTTTCGTTTTAGAACAATTTGGTTTCTTGGCTCTCGTATCTGGATATATATTTTTTTTGCTTGCGAGCGGCTACAACGTTACGCCAGTCGTTTAGTAATTGGTCTCTTTCCTAAACTGAAAGTTCCAGTTTGACGGCATATGTAGTAGATATAGCTAGAAATGGTTCTAGTCCAATAAACGCCACGCCGGGCTAATTCATCGACCACTTCGTTACCACCGATTGCTTGGTGGTTTGGTCCCCAGAATATCATTACTTTATTCCGAGTTGCCAGTTGTTGTAGAAAGATGTGATGCACTCCCAACTAATTTGAACTCATGTTTCGCCAATCTTATTGCAACAGCGCTGCTTGGCTGTCCGAGAAGATTGCGATTTTTGCATGTCTGTAGTTTCGTTTCCTACAGAGTTCCGAGCAGGTCTTGGTAATTCTTGGTCCGTAGACTCCCGAGCCAGTTAGCTGACCCATTTTAGAACCACCCGTAGAGAAAGATATTGTACCTTGAGGTAATATGCTGCCTGTAATCGTAAGTCAGTCCCATGTAGATAGGGAATCCCATAGAACATGGGACTGACTTGCGATTATGGTCAGTATGGGATCCCCTGGATCCTATATCTGACGATCTACTATGTGAACCTCATATGAGATGTCGAAGTTCGGTTTAGTCTAAATTTTATCTTGAGCTGTGGTCAAGACAGGGTTTAGTTTGAGTTGCTTTATTATACTCAGGTTACCATTTAAATCCCCATCAAATAGTGGTTTACCCTGATTTCATAGCGCCTGAAGGCAGGCTAGCCTCTGAACTTTAGTTAGCTTAGTTTGGACGATCTTCTATTCAACTTTGGGCACCGCATAAGGGGCCATACACTAATTGCGTAAGGGCATAATGGGGTGAGTGGGAGCTTCGAAATATCTTACAAATTCTTATCTGATGGGAAGGGAGGGCTCGTCCTTTCTTACGTAACATGTATCATAAAACATGCATTAAAAATAAAATCAATAAGAAAAATATTCTTTTCATAAGAAAAGAAACTATTTCATATTTGTGAAATGAACATTTTGTATATCAAACAAAATGAGCACATATTGTACATCATGGTCAAGGAAAGGCGGACCTCTAATTTAAGTGTTTTGCAGCGACAGAATATGACTGTTAAATTATTGCACAGTTCACACCAAATCGAACTGCACAGTTTGAAAGTGTGACGAATCAAAAGTGTGATCAAAAGTGCAACTCCTTTGACCTGACAGACTTTTTACATAGAAAAGTGTCAAAAACAGATTTCTTATTATTTTGGCTATCTGGTAGGTTAGCATGGCTGCCAGTCGCGTGGTTTTTATAATATATTTGATCGAAAAAGTTAATTTTTTTGTCGATTTCATATAATTTGGCAACCTTGAAAAAAGTGTGATAGGGGGCCATACACTAATTACG
The DNA here is from genome assembly GCF_030247195.1 of Topomyia yanbarensis. Lineage (NCBI taxonomy): Eukaryota > Metazoa > Arthropoda > Insecta > Diptera > Culicidae > Topomyia > Topomyia yanbarensis. The sequence goes on along the minus strand of NC_080672.1, from coordinate 143,187,771 downwards.
TAAGGGCATATGGGGGGATGGGGAGTTTCAAAATATTTTACAAATTCTTATCTGAGGGGGAGGGAGGGTTTGTTCTTTCTTACATAATATCATAAAAGAGTATGAAAAAGAAATCAATAAGAAAAATATTCTTTACACAAGAATTATTTATTATTTGTGCCATGAACATTTTCTATATCAAACAAAATTAGCACATTTTGTACATCATGGCCAAAGGAGGGTGGACCTGGAATTAAAGTGTTTTGCAACAGCAGGGTATGATTGTTAAATTAATTATGTAATTTTGTTTATCGTTGCCATCGTGAGGAGCGTCTTAATTGTCGATGATGTTAGAGCAGTTACATCAATTTCTTGACGCTTGGTGGCACATTCTTCTGTTCGGGAACTGGGGTCACAGTATGCCTTACAAGTTAAGAAGTGCTGACACTCTTCGTGTTGATGGTCCAATATTCTTCTATTCATTCTTTTTGTTCAAATCGCAAGGTATTCGGAAAATGTTCTGTCATGCGATTGTGACAGATCTTGTGGGCCGAATATTTCCAGAGTGTGAACTATATTTTACTTCAAGAAAATTCGAAGATGTCGGAGCTATGCGTACGATAATCGTCACAGTTGGAGCTCAGAATAAATTCATGCCAGAACAGGTTATAAATTCTTTTGAGCTCTGCATCACAAGAAAAAAGATTCAAAGGAAGTGGAATATGACGAAGCAGATTATATTGACCAGATTGGCTTTTCTAAATATCACCCAATAGTTGTTCTACTAGGATACAAATAAAATTACTACAGATGAATGCAGGTTAATTTTGTCATGAATTTTCTTGAAATAATTCTATAAGTATCGTTTTCGCTATTTTATTTAATGAATTAACATTATGATTTTTTAATTATGAAAATCATGATAAGATCTTATGTAGGGGGGAGGGGGAGTTCGTAAAAATCTTACGAATTCTTATCTGGGGGGGAGGGGGAGGTTGGAATGTTCTAAAAATGCCTTACGTAATAAGTGTACGGTCCCTAGCGAAGTGCGTCAAAAATCCAACTTTCAAAGCAATAAACAATAGTTATGAAATTTTGTTGATTGTTGTCAACGTGAGGATCGGCTTGATTGTCTATGGTTTTGGAACAATTTTATGACTCTTGGTGGTACATTGTTCTGATCGGGAACTGGAGTCACAGTCTGCCTTACAAGTTAGGAAGTGTTGATATCCTTCGTGTTGTTAGGCCAACATTCTTTTCAAACTTTCGCTTCAAACCCGCAAGGTATTTGGGAAATTTTCAGTCATGTGATTGTCAAGGATCTTGTTGCCCGAACAGTTCCAGAGTGTGAACTGTAGTGTATTTCAAGAAAATTCGGATGTCGGAGCTATGCGTACGACAAGCGTTATAGTAGGAATTCAGAATAAATTCACACCAGTAGAGCTAGTAAATTCTTTTGAGTTCTACATCACAAGGAAATAGACTCAAATGAAGTGAAATATAGCGAAGCAAATTATGTAGACCAAATCGGAGTTTCTGAATATCTCCCAAAGTTATTCTGAAAATTACTGCAGATAATTATAGGTTAATTTTTCCTGAATTTTCCATAAGTATCGTTTTCGCTATCGTATAATTTAATGAAATAACAATATGATTTTTAATTACACAAATCATAATAAGATCTTATGTAGGGGGAGGGGGAGTTCACCAAAATCTTACGAACTCTCATCTGGTGGGAGGTTGAAATGTTCTAAAAAAAGGCTTACGTAATTAGTGTACGGCCCCTAATGAAGGAATAAGTTAATCCAGGTCTGGCGATAGACATGTAGTACCAGTAAGCCAACCTCGGTTTGAGACCCCAAGTTTTCCCAGTGATGTAGTCGTTTTATTAACGGCGTATATCAGGTGCGAGTTCAAATTCAATTTTTTTTGTCTGGTATAGCACCTAGGTGTTTCGCTTCTTCTGCCCGGTTAATTATAGCTCCACTGAGAGTTGGGGAAACCAATTTCAGTTTTTTACTATTGGAAGACGGTACAATAACCGTTTTTTCAGGGTTCACGTTAAGTCCCCCTTTGAAACACCAGGTCATGATGAAGTTCAGGGCTAATTGAATTCGATCGCTTAGTACAGATTCATGTTTTCTCTTCTCAATTAGGATAATGTCATCTGCATATCCAACAATCTCGGAGCCCATTTCAGTCAGATCATTGAGAAGATCGTCCACCATTATTAACCAGAGCAGGGGTGATAGCAATCTTCCTTGTGTACAGCCACCTATTTGCGGCTGTTATAGTTGCTTTCGTGTCTCCCAACGTTGCTGTTATCTCTCGATTCTTGAGCATTGCAAGAATCCACTTCCCTATCGATTTTTCCACTTCCCTTTTTGCCAGGGCCTTGAGAATTGATATGTAAGGACGCATTTTCATGATGTATTATCACGTATTATTTCCATAGATTTGCCTTTTTGATACGCAAACTGGTACTTGTTTAGCGGATCTTTCAATAAATGCTCCGTTCGAATATAGTGGTCTAGCAGTTTTGCCATCAATTTTAGAAGTGTTGATGTCAAACTGATCGGTGGCTCTTGAGTAATGTTTTTGGAATAAATATTATCCTAAGGTCTATCCAGCTTATGGATGGATGCCCAAGCATAAGATCGGATCTCAGGATGTTTACTAGATCCGAAAGAATTGTGTCTACCGATTTTTGAAGAAATATTGGAAGAATGTAATCAGGGCCAGGGGATTTGTAGGGTTCGAAGGTGTTGGTAGTCCATTTAGTCAGAGATGGTGTGAAAATCTGACAGGCCAGTTTCTGTGATACCTCACAAGCCCTGGAGTCCATCACAATCCTGACCTGTCTATTCCTCGTCTTTCGCAACCGACCCAGGAAAGTGGGTGTTCATTAGATCCGTCTAATGTTTCGCTGTTGTCAATTGTGAGATAACCATCGCCTTTTTTCACTTGCCCTAGGCCATTTGTGTGATCCTTTGATAACGCTTTTTGAAGACGAACTGCCTCTGAAAAGTTTCCGATGGATCTTACTTCATGTTCTTTTCGACTGTTCCAGGTGTGAACGGAATACACAACAATTTGTTTTCCTGATTTTTGTGTGTTTTTGCACTGTGAGTTTATTGGCTTCAATGGCGAACACAATGAGTCTGTGATCCGACAGACTCGGCTCGTCAGAAACGTGCAGGGTTGCATTATTTGAGCGCCGCATAACGTGAGGTCTAGTACTTCGCTTCTAACTGCGTTCATATCGTTCCTTTGTTATATACATTGATATCATTTGACGAAAGGCAGGCTAATAGGTTCTTACTCAGCTGGTATTTATATTCGTGCTACGCCATATTGTGTGATGTGCTTTGGCTTCACATCCAATGCTAAAGGGCTTGTTTATGCTTCTGCAGTACTTTATGAGGGCACCAGGGAAGTTCTTTGCATAATATTCAAGTAAAAAACGTCGGCTTTCGATATGTACTGGAAACATTGGTCCAACAATGGTTCAACTTTAATATAGTGTTGGTTCGACGTTGGACCAACATTGGTCCAATGTTGGACCGACATTGATTCAGCATTGATCCGACATTAATGCAACATTTGTCCCATGTTGGTCCGATATTGGTCCAATATTGCCTGTTATTGGTCCTACATTGCCTGATATTGGTCCGACATTGGTCTAACTTTGGTCTGAGATTCCATCTTATATTCACTATCATCTTTCATTTTTTTTCTTGATCAGTTTGATGCACTATCGTCCCATAAGTGAAATGACTGTAGACTAGCCGATGTTAGTGTTGAATTGATATTCGTCCGAAAAAGTCATAGTTCAAAACGGGAGGATATCAGCTATCAACTAACACCACTGAAATTGTTCAGCTCTGTTCACACTAGCTAACCAGATAAAATTTTGAAAGTGGCCTCTTGAATATTATTGAATAACTAGCGAATCCTGTGCATGCGATTTATTAATTCGCGTGGAAATCCTTTTTCTTTATGGAGAGGTCGGTTGTTTCTGAATGCCGATCAATTAGTTGGCTATACAAACTGTCCAGTCCAATCACCGGTTCATACATTGCCTCCTGTCCCAGCCTATCTGAGCGTTCATATCGCCGATAACGAGCTCAACATCCCGCCGTTCCAGCTGTCATAGATATACTCCAACTGCGCGTAAAATGATTCTTCTTCGTGCTCGAGTTTCGCTTTATGAGGGCTATGCACGTTAATGATGCTGTAGTTGGAAAACGGCCTTTCATACTTACTACTCAAAAAGTGTTCGATTTCGTTCTACGTGTGTAGTGAATGGTCCAAACGAGAAATATGCTTTCACGACCGCAAACCGAGGAAACAAACCAAAGAAATCAAAAACCTCCAAGACAGCAACAGTGATGCCAGTATGCACGAAAATGACAATGAAGGAAGCGGACTTAATGACCCTTAAGCTCTATCAGGCGACGCTGAAAATGCTTCCCCGCCGCTGGAAACCACCTACAGGCACAGAGAAATTGCGTGCGAAGAATTCGATAGGCACATTATTTATTTGTTGTCAATATTTAAAAGACACGTAAAATGCGGTAAGTTCACGCATCGAACCGTGCCAAAAAACAAATTGTGAAAAAATAACGTGTTTTCGTGACAGCTTGTTGGGTCTGCACCAACTCCCTGAAAAAAACTATCAAGATACCCAATAAGCATTGTCTGCTTTAAAAATACTATTAATTGGATTAAATGATTACAAACTCAATTTCCTAATCGTATACTTTAGTGAGAAACGCGAGGAGTCGCGATATTAACTGATTAAATGTAATGGCTATTTAAATGTCTAGAGTGTTTTTTTGAGAAGGGCCAATAAGTATACTGTCGAAGTTCACTTTGAAAGGAAATTCTGGACAAACCATTAAACGTCGATTATAAATCACAGCAACAGACGAAAGAGAAAACTTTTCTCTTTCATAAAATGTTAACATCCATTCTCGGCGAGTTTCGGTTTGTCCGGAATTTTCTCTCAACCCAAATTTGGACAGCATACTTATTGGCCCTTCTCACAAAACACGCGAGATGTATTCAAAACATCTTTTAAGCATGAAAACATACATATAGAAAACGGCCAATTAGCCATACAAGTTAAAGTAAAAGACTTTTATGAGCAAAATCTGCTTCAAACGAGTAAAATCCCCAGAAATCATTATACTGCCTATAATTGCATGTCAGTCCCATGTAAATAGGGAATCCCGTAGAACATGGGACTGTTTTGCGATTATGGGCAGTATATGTTATCAAAATACAACGAATAGTATTCTTATAGTTATAGTTTTGAAAAAAAAAAAAAAATAGCGAGTTCAAATAGATTAGCAAAATTTCAAGGTTCTTTTGTTTGATGTAGTTCACGCCATTGGCCCTTTAAGAAAAGCTCGAGTATAAAAAATTAATGAACTTTCTTGCGCCAATATGTTTTTTCAAGTAACCAGAACCTGCTACCTTTTCATTGTTCAATATTGTATCATTTCTAAAATCAATTCAAGTGCCATCACATGAGCAGCAGGGACAAATAAAAATTATTTATAGCTATTCGCCCCCAATCGAATGACGATTTAAAAGTACTCGTACATCATTTATCTTCACAATATTCCATGATAACACTTTTGTGGCTCTTATCTGCGTCCGCGAAAAAATGCATGTGATTGAACTGCCGATGGTATGACGTTTTTCGAAACTTTCTTCAAAACAAGAGACTAACCTCGTTTCCCTGTTTCTTTCTCTTTGCAGCCCTCGGAGCCGCCTATGGAACGGCGAAGTCCGGCACAGGTATCGCCGCTATGTCGGTGATGAGACCTGAGCTGATCATGAAGTCCATCATTCCCGTTGTCATGGCGGGTATCATTGCCATCTACGGTCTGGTCGTCGCTGTACTTATTGCCGGTTCGCTGGAGGAGCCATCGAAATATTCGCTATACAAGTAATTATCCTCCCACATTGGAAAATATTAAAGTTTTCAGCAAAAAAGTCCCACTTCCAAAGCAATTCTTATGTAGATAGGGCATCTATGCAAATAACAGGAGAATAGTAGATGTAATTGTCCTTCCCCGCGTCTCGCGTTGCCCATTCACGCGCACTAGAGTATCAAATGGATGCATCATGACGCAATAGTGGGAAACAAAACGAGCAACGATTGCATATGCTTGCCGTGTATAGTGCACTTTCTGTAGACGGAAGAGTATTCCATTGATTGTTACAACCTGTGAACATAAGAGAACAGAGGAGTCTGCGCTGAAAGTGATTCGTCTCTCTGAGCAAGTTTCTTTCGGCTGTCAGAGCTGTTTTATAAGAATGCCTCCACTTGAATGGGCAAATGTGAGTGCATATACCGCATATGGAGAACTAGAAAATTGATTTCGGAAATTTATTGCTCAATTACTAACAATCGGTAATTTATCTATAATGAGGCTGAATTATTTGAATATTTTACTTTACGGATGGACAGTAGTTTGGCAGTCATTTTTTAGTTTTAAATGAAGTATAAGACAGTTTTCATCAAATACTTTTTTCAAATACAACTTTTGGGGCTGATTATTATTTCAACTCGACGAGCGACGTCCCAGAATATATTCGATTTATGTATAGAAATGTGGTAGTCCAAGCAATTTTGTGTCATATCTGCTAACGGGTAGACGCAACCCTTTTCGATTTTTATGAAACTTGCCACATGTCTTTGTTATGGAGGATGATTTATTTTTGAAAATCTTGTGGTGACCAATTTCGAAAATAAGTTTGAATTTGTTAATTATTTTTGAGATACCTATGTACGAGTGGGAAAGATTATGAAAATAATTGGTATTGGACATGCTGAACGGTGAGTCACCTGAGATGTGATCCAACATTTGTTTACGAAGGGGAAGAAATTAAATTTCGTAAATTCGTTGCGTACTCACTAAATATTAAATATTAATATTAAAGATTAGAAGCTTGACATGAGCGTCTGCCGACGCGACAGCCAAATCAATATAACCGACGTAATCTGTTGAAATCGGTCTACTTCAACCAATTAAATCGGTCGATTAGTTGCTAGCTTCAAACTGGGACCAGATTTACACAGATTAAATCTGGCGATTAATTTGCAGACGGAACCCAACTTTGTCACATAATTAATCTGTCGACTTCAAAGCATCCGATTTGGTCGGTCGACTGGGAAGTTTCGTAACTGTCAAATTTTCTAAGGGGTGCTCAAACGAATCTGTAAACCCATGTGGTCTACAAGCGTTATACCAAGAATCCAAGAACTTCTCTTGAGGTGAAACGATTATTGGATAACAAAGCCACAGTTGTGTTTGTGTTAGCTGTCATAGCTGGATACGATGTCCTTAGTAGAGTACAATTAAAATCCAGAAACCATCAAATAAATTCTATGATATGCAAATGACCTTTTTCTTAATGTTACAATAATTATGGTCCAGATTGCAAATTTAGCAGGACATAAGAAATATTTCTAAAACTAAATAACTTAGAAATTGTAGAAGTCTAATTTTATCAAAGTTTGCTGAAGACATGTAACCCCTATCTGTCATGTCTAGGGTTCGCAGTACCGACCCTTTTTGGCGAGAACCGGTACTACGGTACTGAAGCCCTCAGTACCGGTAAAGTACCGGTACTCGAATATTTTTTTTAAAAAATTCAAAAAAAAACTTCAAACTGAAATTGAATGCTCAAACTGATGATCTTATTCTCAGATGATTGATTTGCGCTGATCAAAAAACAAGTTTATTGTTTTTAATTGCTTCGGAATGGCAAGACTCATTTCACAGAAGATATTTTTCATATAGGGCACTTTCTTTTATTTCGAAATCTACACACCTAGAAAAAATAATGTAAATTTACGTCTCCAGACCCTGACATATACGAGCCTCAAAAATAACTTAGTTTTATGTTTGATTTTAATTTTACATGACGTTTAATTTCGTAAATCATGTAATTTTACTCCACATACAGCGTTTGTTCTGAATGGTAGGAAATGTAATTTTATGTCATTGCGCATGCAATGTATATGTTTCATGTAAAATTAAATGGAACACAGTAATGTTCCGTCATTTCGTAAATTTAGGTTTGGTGATTTGTGTCATGTTTGCAATTACGTCAACGATAAAATTCAGATTTTTTTGGTGTGTAGGCCACTTTGAAATCAATAACTGCTAAATGGGGCGACTTTCGTCGACTTGAACAAATGGTAAATGTATGAAACCCTATTAACAACAGTAAATCAAAGCGAGAATGGCAGTAAATCCGCAGGTTAATCGCATTTCCTCTCTTGCTTTTCTGAAAATTGGTTTCGACCTTTATGTCGTTTGCCTACTATTCTCTAATGCATATCAAGGCTCCTTGCTTTCCTGTAAACTACGGAGTTTTGCTGAATTTTCAGATCACCAATAATTAAAAATCGCCCCATTTGAAGCATTTCACCAAGTCTAAAACTGTTAGCTACTAAATCGCTGTACGTTCTTTTATAGATAAGTGAATAATGGAAACCAATCAGAATGTCGCTAATAAAACTTTAACTTATAGAATTATTATGATGATGGCCCCACCTCATTCCCACACAAAGATGATATCTCAACGATTTATCTAGAACGAAAGTAACATAATTAAACTTTATATTGCAGACCGATATTTTGAACCAGATCCCCCTGCAGAGTTAACATATTTGTCATAAAAAATTGTATAGTACCGAAAATACCGGTACTGGCTTTTATTCAGTACCGGTATTACGGTACCAAAAATGGGTCGGTATTCCCGGTATTTTCGGTACCGGTATTACCGGTACCACAATCCTAGTCATGTCATCTGTCATCATGTCGATTGCCTTGTGCGTACAAGGCTCACCTGGCTTCGAACCCCAACCCCGCACATAGGGTTAGAGATTTTTCCAAAAGAGATTTCTCTAATCCAAAAAGAGGCGAATGACACTAAGGTTAAAACCTCTATTATAAAAAAACTTCATTTCATAACAAATCAAATCAAAGGTTAGGATGCTTCTTAGCAAAACAGTTTTAATATCTTTTGCGGTATTGATTTAAAACTGAAGTAGTCTGCAGACAACTTTAAGATTGTTTTAAGGCGAATAATTTGTCACGTAACTATTATCGCCAAAAAATCAGGTTCTTTGGAACACCAATATCACTCATTGGGGCAAACAAAAGATAATTCTTTTTTTACCACATCTACGATTGAGCAAAAAATGATTCAAGTTATAATTGAGCAAAAAATGGCGAAAACGATATTTCTCAACATTCCACAAAATTCAATTTTTGTACTTATATCTTTTGAATAATAGAAGCTAGAGTTTTGATGTATTGGAAGAAAAGCTTCATCTTCCAGAACTCTGAAAAACATCTAAAGGATATGTTGAACAAAAATGAAAACTGCTATGTTTAAAATTGTGGTTTTCATGAATTGACGCTTGGTAGTACAAGTACAGCATCCGATTTTATCAGTTTTTTGACTCGATTTTATCAGCTTCATATGAAAATTTATAGTTGGTAGTTTGGGCTCTAGCAGACGAGCCAAGTTAAACTCGAGTAAATGCTTTCTTGAGCATATAGGTATTTCTTACCTTAGAGATCCGAAAAATGCAAAAATAAACATATCATTTTTTAATTTTACGCTGTCAGACCCCATTAAGAGGAACTTAAAGTAAATAATCAAAATAGGTTGCAAGGCTATACATATCTAAGGAACAAAGAAGAATATTTTAAGAGCTTTGGTTTATTAAAAAGTCAGAAAAATATTAGTCCCGATTTTATCAGCTTAAAATTCGCTGAGGGGCTGATAAAAACGAGTCTTTACTGTATATTTAAAGGACTCTCACTGTGGACAATATAAAAGATATAGTTTCGTTTTCCTGATAAAATTTGGCACTTTACAAGAGGTTTCTATTATTTTAAAAAGTGAATAGGGTGGTGCTAAATTTATTAAAATTGGAAAATTGACGTTTTAATGATTCGCGATAGTTTCGCAGTCTTCCAGAAAATTGAAGAAAATTAAATTTTATATAATTGTCGGAGACACTGGAACTCTATGTCTTGTACTTTTCATTTTACGAGAAATTTACCAAAAAATATTGCGTTTCTTTATTTATATAACTTCTGCAGCTTTGTTTTTTAGTAGACTAGAAATATTTTCCGATATTTTGAAGAAGAACAATTAGTCTCAGCATACCGAACCTGTGTATTTTTTTCCGTTAGAAAGTTATATACACTTTTTACTTTATTGTGAGTATAGAGCAGTATAGAGTATGTGAGCAAGATATAAAAAATATTGCATTAGCCATTTTTTTGTGGTCTATACTACAAAATATGCTATTTTACATGACAGCAACAGTGTTTAATGCTATGTGCCCTAATCGAAAATAATGCTATTTGAAATAGTTATATTTTTATACCAAAGTATGATTGAGAACCGTCTTCAAGTAGTCCAAAAGGTACTTTAGTGTAAAATTATGAACTTCAAAAGTTCTAGAAATAAAACCGTTTTTTAAGGATCACCCTAAAGCTAGCATTTGGATTTTTCATGCAGTGGAAAGTATAGCAAATAGAGCTTGCGTGTCTTCAGCAAAGTTGTCCGAAATGTTTTGTTCTACAACTTCATCGAAGACAGTCAAAAGCTCTATTTCGAACCGTAAAAGAGTTTAAATTAAATTTTAAATCTTGCTAAAATTAGAACCACCCTAGCATCTGTTTAAATGAAAAGCGGGGCCTTGCAAAGTACAACTTTCCTAAATATATTGCAAATCTAAGTCATTTAGTTTTAGCAAAAGCTAAAATTCCAGCTAAATTTACATTCTGGACCCACTGTGCACTGGATTTCTGAGTTTCAGTCGTCTAAACACAGTTGCGAATCCTTTCCTCAAGGTCGCGTCATCTAGTGACTAGAAGAAAATTTCCTTCTAGTCACTAGGTGACATGACTGCCAAAATCGGGTCCGTGGTCAATGTAAGGACAACTGAAAACTTTAAAACCGAATTGCGGTACTGTTAGGGAGTAGCATATCAAGTGATAGGAAGATTCTTGGGTGGATTCACAATGACTCATCGCGCTGAATAGTACTCAAATGATAATTGAATTTGCAGAGGCTTGTCAACGCCCTGATCAATATACTGCAGTGGTGTCTCGGAAAGTTAGAAAAGGTGTTTCGAAATCACTAGGTATTGTTTTTTCCAAAACATCTTTTGCTCCGCGACAAGTTCGTAGATTGTGCCAATCAATATTATCGTTGCAGTTGAAACCTGGAAAATTCAACTAGCGACAATCGTTTTTTTCTCTTGTTTAGTGCTAATCCATGATGCCGGAGGTAGTGCTCTGTATAGTGTATCATTGTACGAATACAGCGCACTACTTCCAACGTGATTCCATTGTTTAGAACCAGAGAAAATACGACTGTCGCTGGTTGGAATTTCCAGTTTTCAACTGCAACCAGAATAGTTACAGCGCTAGTGCTGCTCAATCTTGCTGGATTTAAAGCTCTTCCGGAATGTCCTGGGAAATATAATCGTTCATCATGGCAAGGTAGCGCAGTCTGTTGACCGTAACGTTGACTTGTACCTTATTTATTTTTTAAATAAAAAAGGAGCAATGATGCCACTGGTGTATATTCTACACTCAAAAAAATTTAAACGTTATGCCTATTGATTTTACACAATTAGCGGAGGCAGATAGATACTATTTGCTGGCACATAAACTGCCCATAAGAGCATTAGAGTCCCATGTTGAAAAACAGCAAGCCGAGAAAAACGCTGTTCAAGATTGTCCCATCCATTGAGCCAAATGGATGGGACAACCATGTTTTGGTATTTTTTTTATATTTTCTGAACAAACCCGGTAATCTTATTTGTGCAGTGTGATTTAGTGGTGATACAGAATACAATCCAACAGACAACTCATTTTCGACAAAAATCCACATGGGACTCTTATGCGTTTATGGGCAGTAAACCTAATGTGTATATTTACAAGACATATTAATCTTACATTTCATAACTATAAGTCACATAAAACCCGATTCTATAACAACACGCACATATAACTTATGTGTGTGCATACATAGTTTATACAGTTGACACATAGAAGATATGTGTGCGCGTGATAACTTTAGCATTTCTTCTTCATATGGATTTTAAGTAGTTTGAAACAAATAGAATTAACGTTTGTATTTTTTTCAGTGTAGAGATGGGCGGGTACGGGTATTTTTCGGGGGATTGCCCTTCCTATGATCATTATTTGAGATATACCGTCTCAACATCAAATTATGGTCTTGTCAAACTGCAAATGACGCGAAAGCGAGCGTTTGGTTTTATGATTGACAAGGTCGACATTGCGTAAAAACTCCTTCACTTGCAAAAAAAGAGATTAATAAAAACGAAACTAATTGAAACATAATGTTTTGAATACAGAAACTAGTTCTTTCGGCCTTTTTAGAGGTTCTCAAGATGTTTGGCACCAGAGTTAAAAATATTCAAATTCATTGACTGAAATTTGATCATATTCAGGCGCATTCATCTTCAATATTCAGTGGCGCAACTGGAAATGGCAAACGAACAAACTGCCCATTAATTCAATGCAGATTTTCATTCATCTCCGATTATTAGGTTTCTAACCTCACTTTTCTTGACAGTTCACTTGTACTGTTTACATGGACTTAGAAACATTTTGTGGACGACTAGATTCACTCGATGCAAATCACAAAGAATTTTTCTAAGTCCATGTAAACCAGCCCGGGGACAACTTGACAGCTCCCATATATTGAACACATAAGCAAATTTTGTGGTGATTTTGTGATGTCATGCGGCTCGAATGAAGCAAAATTTGAAAAAGGCGAATCCCATTTATTTTTTTCCATATCTGTAAAAAATATTCATTCCGCTATACGAAAACAGAGACATAGATTCCGTTTTGAATTTAAAAAATCCAAAATAAAATTTATTTATTTTTAAAAATAAAATAAAATAAATTTATTTTTACAAAAAATTGGAGTTTCCGAAAATCTTCCGGATCGAATCAACATCTCCCCAGACATGAAATCCTCCGGTCGATGCCGTTCCGTTAAGTTTTTATAAGACCTGAGCCGAGTAAAATTCCAGAATAATTCTGAAGGGATCCATACCAAAACCATCGCAATATCCTCCGGACAGAATTATTACAAAAGTCGAACAAAACTCTGGCAGGAGTCGAACAAAATTGTACATTCCTGGCAGCATTCTTGCTGAAGCTGAGCACTACCGGTTTGCTGCCAGAATTCTGATAAAAGCACACAAATTCTATTCAAAACCAAGTGTGCTAAATGGGTAGAAAATCATACAAATATTGTTTATTTTCCCGATCAAAATACTAGAATTCTTGACGTACTTAATGAACTTGAAACAAGATGTCGTAGGTTAACGAATTGTTAAGCTTGGTGAATTACTTTCATTGGCCAAAATGTTTCATTTATATTTCTCGAGGAAAAAGGACCAATGATTTACCGATTATATAAACTTTACTCAACAAGAAAACCAAAACATTTTTAGGAAGAAAAACAACAACTTCCAGCTAAATTTATAATAAGATTTATGTAATTTTGCTGACGGTTTCCAGTTAGGGATAATTTTTTTCTCTATTAATAGTTTTCTTTATCCAAATTTTGGAATACGCTTTTTCTAAATGTGGTTCTAACCGCATTGACGGCGTTCATAACACACGTAACGAAACACGCTTTTCTCTTGAAACTTTTTCGTTTCGTTGTTCGTGGTACTCGTATAGAGAAGGCATACTAGCGCCACAATCAAATTGGTGGTACATCTATGAAACAAGCACTATCTGTCAAGTTGTCCCTGGGTTGATGTAAACAGTACAAGCGAACTGTCAAATCGGGTCGGGTTCGGGTCTTGTTATCATCGGGTACGGGTCGGGTCGGCTACTTTAAAAAATATTTATTCCTGGTGGTCAGGTCGGGTTTTTTTCCAAAAGCATTTCGCAAGTACCCGCATAAATGTTTTTGAATGTTTGTATCCCCCTTTTTGTATATATCATAGTGAATCAGAACACCGTAAAAAATAATAAAACAAATTGGCTTTTCCCATATTCAGGTAAATTGCACTAAAGATTATACAGATAAATTGTGTAGAGATTTAAGCCGAAGGCTAAACTAATATTAGGAGAGGCAGGGGCTAGTGGGTGGTAGGGGTACAGTGGTGGTGTCCACTTTTCTATAGACTATACCGTGGGTCTGCATTATTGCCAGTCTGATACCAATTGCTACTGGGGGAGTCTCAGAAGTGCTAAAGAAACAATAACCCGGATTGACACTAGGTGGAAGTGACAAGGTGAATGTTACAACACAGGATGATGAATAGGAAACATGGAGAAGTCAACTTCCATCTGATGCAATTTCAGTCAGAACATGCCTGCTACAGGAAGTACCTGCTCAGATTCGGGCACCTCCTTTTGTCCGGAATGCACAGACGTTGAAGAGACACCAGAGCACGTGGTATTTGACTGCCCACAGTTCGGTTCAATGCGAAGCGTGTTTGCTATCAGCGGGCCAGACACCAGCCCAGATAAAATCTTCCGCAGAATGTATCTCGAATAAAATACGTGGAGCACCCCCCCTTTGTGCAAACTATGTCGGCTCAGCAGCAAAAATTGTGGGATGATCAAACGAGTGGTTGAATGGAATATCGGACAATTGACCCGGGGATAAGGCTAGATTATTCGCCGGGTACTAGTTCGAGTAATTCGCGTCGATGCACCAGAAATGGCGAGGCGCCAGTGTACCGGACGCCACACTACCCAAAATTGTCCAACCATTCCGCCGGAAAGCCCGTGAACAGGCTAGTTCTGCAGCCGTAAAGCGACAACGGTGAGTTGTCCGGATGCCAGAAAACTGGAAGTTACGCTCCATCCGGAATCGTCGGACCGACCTCACACCTATTGGTTGGTCCGTGAATAGGACAGGTCCACCGCCGAGGACTATCTGAGTAGATGACGACAAAACTTGAAGATCAATGACTCTCGCAAAGGACATCGACATCAGGAGAAATTCCGCCGCTTAGGAACTGTCATCAAAAAATAAGTCCAAACTTTGCCCAATTTAACGAACCGTAATTCACGAAATGACGGGATATAATCGAGTTCCATTAATTTTTACTAGAAACTTGTACTTTCAAGCGCAGTGTCATACAAATTAACCCATCGACATCTAAAACAAACGCCATTGTGGAGTAAAATTACGTAATTTATGAAATTCAACGTCATGTAAAATTAAAATCAAGCGTAAAACTTTGTTATTTTTGATACTCGTATATGCCAGAAGACGTCAATTTATGCGATTTTGTCTAGCGTCGTGCAACACTAATCAGCCTTTCTGATTTGACTGGCTTGTGGATATTTTTGGATTTATTATACTCCACGAGAAGGATACTGCAATGGCAAAGATCACTATCGTTTTTGGCTTGTTAATTGAAAGAAACAAAAGGCACGAACCTCTAATAATCAGCAATATCAGTCACATTCATTTGAAATCATTCACTATTCACTGTCTCTCCAAATTTTAAGTCTATCAGCTATTCGACGGATTCAATGGATTTTTGTAGCCAAAGCTGCTAAACATAGAACACATGGAAAGCGCACATGAGAACATGTACTTTCCACGCAGGGAAAACCGAGGCATTATAAAAATTCGCTATTTTTATTGGAAATGGAAAACCCGGTTATTATAAAATGAATATGAACTTACAAACTTGCAGTCATATTCAAATGCTGGTGCCCATTCATACTTTATTATGAAAATAATCGTTCAACACAAGGTACTTAAGTATCTCTGATATAGTTCGGCAGCTGGTCGTCATGTTGCCTAACTCGCTTCTTGAACCAAAAAACATACAGATTAGTTAGATGTAGCCACCGTTCCAAGATTCGACGAACCAGTACGTAGAAAATTAGTTTTCTATTAATACAGATGTTTCATTCGTTGAAGGTGATGTTCAATAGAGGTTAGACCAGGGCCCAGCGCATCAAATTGTTTTTGATTATGTGCATCAGGTTTATCCAGGTCAAATTTGTCACCGGTATACAAAAGAGCTTTTTGAACAGTCCTACTCAGTTTATGAAACCGCTTGAGCATCAATTTCAGCTCGTCCTAAAAACCAGCTTTTATTTATTATATCAACTTGTTCTTCAAACACAGATTTATACTGCATTACAAACACACAACACGAAAAAACGAGCAAATGAATTGAATCTATCTTTTTTTTTCTTCTCTCAAACAGGGGCTTCATTCATCTTGGTGCTGGTCTGGCTGTAGGATTCTCCGGTCTGGCCGCCGGTTTCGCCATCGGTATCGTCGGTGATGCCGGTGTCCGCGGTACCGCCCAGCAGCCTAGACTGTTCGTCGGTATGATTCTGATCCTCATTTTCGCCGAAGTCTTGGGTCTGTACGGTCTGATTGTTGCCATCTATCTGTACACGAAATAAGCAGCTACTGCGAGAAAAAAATGCAAACCGATGGTTCACTGCTTATCGTCATCAGCTATCACCGTCATCGCCAGCAACCATCGTCATCATCGTCATCGATCGTCACCATCAGAAGAAGTGAAAGAGGTAAACAGAACTATTATCAGAAGACCATCGTAGGAACTGCGACAAACAGCAGCAGTGACAATATTCATCACGCCGAGAAGCGAACATTTTCCAATTTCTAGCAAACAAAGCTTAAAGTCCGCAATAATATACCCAAAAGAGATAGGTGTCGGAGCACGAACTGAAACATCAGATACCCCCATCCTTCCGGAACTAAAACAAAAGACTATGTATTTATGTAAAATATTGTATTTACTTGTTAACCTATCCTAAGCCCCCCCATCAAGAGTTAAAATGATTCAAACGAGTCGTCGCAGGAAGAAGCGTACGAGCGTCGTTTATAGGTTATTTGGATAGTTTTGAGAGCTAAGCGTTAGTAACTGACTGTACAAAGCCAATGCTATTAATCTAGATAATGTCAATGCACCCTCACGTTTATCGCCCATATTGGACGAAGTGATGCAGTTCTGTATGACTTCAGTATAACCTGTAAATCGTCGCAACTTTCTCGCGTACATCTCGAAGGCAAATTTATTTTTCATTCAATTATGTTTTTCGGTTGTTCTGCAATGATAATTATGGTTTGATTACAATAAATTTGTGTACCCCTTTGATTAACACCATGTAAGGGGTCTCTCTCTAGCTAGGTTAGACCATCAAGTTTGAGAAGCGAGAGAGAAAGAGAACGATTATTGTTATCTGTTATTTTTGCAAGGTTGAGTCTGTGATATAAGCTTCCATCACAAATTAGTACAGTTGAACACACACCAAACAGCGAAACCGTTCCCTGAAACTCAACCGAATTCCAACTGACTTATGTAAGACCACCCTGGGGGGAACGAATTTCGTGTGCTCAAACTTTCTATTCAAAGATAATGTATTAAGTGTTTTGTTTTACGTCCCGGAACGATCTTCCACGGTGTATATTATTGAGACAGACTGATCTGTGGCAGACATGATGACTTTACAGCAGTTTAGTTTTGCGTTCGTTACACATAACCGTTTATAGTTATCATTAAAAGTGCAGAGTTGTATAAAAGAAGAACGACACAACTTACTTAAAACCTGTTCTATATCTTTAGCATAAATGTTCGTAAAAAACCTTTCTTTCCTGGCGTAGGTTGAGTTAGGATGAATGACTACCGTGTATTATCTGTATAATAGCTACTAACTAGAAAAAGGCCCAAAGACCATTCGGAACAAGAGAACGCATACATCAAAGAATCGAACAAATGAAAAGTACCAATTGAATCGATTGGGTGGCTGTAGCACCCGAGCGATTGAAATGCAAGAAAATCGAAAACAAAAGACAAAAAAAGACACACACACCGATACAAAACGACAAACACACACACATACTCGTTGATCAAACAAAACCATCTCAAGGATCAACAAAAGGACCCAAATGCATGCAAAAATAGCTTCACGGGGATACTCACACTCGATTGCCGTTCCTGTACGCAGTCCGATACGTTTGGATGCTGAAACGTGGAGGTTGTGTCACACGAACACTTGCATAATCGTGTGTGGTCAAAATCCGCGGGTTTCCTTGTTTGAAGATTCGCCTCTGGCTTTCTGTATAAATTAAACATCTTCTCGTCGGTGCGCTGAATTTTTGTGGATAAACTTGAACAGAGAAGCTATCTTTCCTGAGTGCATTTGGCTGGTCCCGAAAAAAATGTAATCAAATTAAATTATTGTTGGAGAAGACCACCACAACTACCACCACTATCAACCGATGGAAACATCAATCAACAAACATACCAAGACATGAACAGAAAACAACTGGATAAAAATTTGCCAACATCTTGAATATCCCTGTTTTGTTGTGAGGAAGCTTTAGGATCTTAGAATCTTATCGATAAGTTGAATGATACAAATAAACAAAAAACCATAAAAAAACAAAAGTGAAAAATCTACCGAAATGACATTTGAATATAACATCTGATGAATTCAATAAATTTAACTGAAAATAAGTTGCTGTATCACCTCACTAGCGAAAGAAAATCCCTAATAACTCGGAAAAATTAGCACGAAAAAAAAATTCACCGCGGTATTTCCAAATCTACATCTCATATCAAATTTAAAAAATTCCACAAAGGCGATTTCAAAAAAAAAATAAGGGATACACCAGAACGGACATTTCAGGTTTTTCCAAAAATACTTCTGACATTTTTCACATATAATTAGAATTTGATGATTTGACATTTGTAGTGTTGACAACTAATAAATGTCTGCGATTAATTAAACCATTTTTCCAATCGTTATATATATCGTACCCTAGATATAGCGTTACTCGATGTAATGTACATTTTTCCTCGATATAACCTACATATTTTTAAATTTATTTTCAGGTCCAAATTTCTCTTCAATTACGCATGTATTCTATATTTTTGCAATATGTTACACACAATCGTAAAGCGTATTAATTGGACTTTTAACGACCATGTTAGCAATTGGCCACTTCATTGAAGGCTTCGAAAGCGATTTTTTCAATTTCATGTGCATGTGACCGTATTTTTTTACCCTGGGCTTCGGCGATGAGCCTAAGGGCGCGTACTCTTGATTGGTGGATAAGAGTGGGAGATCAGAGCGAGTGCTGGTTCTTTGTTCTCTGAATTCCATGAATAATAGTCACTGGATCGAGTGTTTTGGCGGGCAGCTGATGCGGATGTTTCCACTTTCGAATGGGGGACACATTGGCTCAGCTGTTCGGGGACTCATTCGATCTTGAGCATAGTGATCGATTCATTCGATTCGGATCAATGGACTATCATTTGGTCGGTGTTAAGTCAGACCGGACCAAGTAGCAAAATATTGATTTCGAGAAAAATGGGTTTAAAGTTTGAATCGTTGCATCCTTTACGTTATAATTGGAAATTATTTTTTGCCATAATTCTTGTTTATGGTTACATATTTCACATTTGGCAAAAGTGGAATGTAGCAGAAGAAATTCTTTATCCAGTGTTATCATTATCTCATTTTTGATGTTTTGCGACTTAGTCCGGTCTGACTTAACACCGACCATTTATAAGAGATGATCAGACTGAAGGTGGGTGTTTTTATCTCTTAACTCGCTAGAACTGTCGCACTGGTTCAGGAAGATGGCGAGTAACACTCGTCTACAACGAATCGGATTTGCTGTTTTCAGAGACAGGGACGACAATCTCTTATGGATGGAACCTTTTTCCTAAACATACCGTTCAGCCACTAGTTAATGCTCAATTAGCCTAACATAATAAACTGAAACACGTAGTTTTTGAAGAAATCCAATCCACGCGAACCACATCGTCAAACACCTAACAGTAGTTTAGACGCATGTAACATCTATCTCTTCCTGTAGCTAATATATTTTCACTCACTCGGTAGCATAGAAAATCTATATTCTCTCTCTTTATAGATCAATTCACTCTGCCCTAACATTATCTATGCATACTAAAAATAATCCATACTTGCATGCTATCTTCATCTATCCTTGCTTGACTCGTGGGCCTGGCGGTGAGCTTCGGTCAACAATCCTTATACTCAGGGATTGAAGAAATCCAATCCACGCGAACCACATCGCCAAACACCCAAAAGTAGTCTAGATACATGTAACATGATACATGATACCTCTCTCTTTCTGTAGCTAATATATTCTCACTCACTCGATAGTATAGTAAACCTATATTCTCCCTCTCTATAGATCAATTCACTCTACCCTAACATTATCCACGCATACTAAAAATAACTTATGTTTGCGTTCTAACTCCATCTAACTATCCTTTGCCTTGACATTTTAATTGTAAAGTAACTCACCCTAGCTCATATGTCTGTTCTCTATGACAACTTACATTCAATCTAGTACGAATTTATAGCCTCAACTGAGAACATACAAACCCGCTAGCTTGCGCAGCTAGTACAACTCGTTAAATCCCACTTTAATAATCGCCTTTTCCCGTTTCTATTTTCCCATATCGCACCGACAGAAGCTAACACCGAAATAAACAACCCAAAACGATACGTGAGACTGATTGGAGTGAACATAATACAATGGAAGTTGTAAGATTAGAAAACGGCGCTGTTCTGGTAAGGCTGAAAGCAAAAAAAACGATAAAGTAAGTACAAAATACATTTCCGCTATCAACTTTATCATTCCTATATAACTGCTTCATAATTTGGCCACACAACTCAACACTAACTCCCACCCACTGGTAGTTGCTGCATTGGTCTGAAATGTGACACGTGGAATAAATGGACAATCTACCGCCTTTATATCCGCTAAGCCAGTTGGATGGGAAAAACCATAACGATGCTGTTGGAAGGTGTGGGAAAGTCTCCACACAGGCCGCAACGACCCCCTTCAGCATCATCAAAAGAACAAAAAGAATGTGATCGTATATTTTTTTTAAAACCAACAATTTTTATCAATAAATAGTACTTTCGTTTTATCATTCTAGACATGTGGCTCATAAAGTTACATCAACCTATTCTCACAGTCACGTCATCTAGTGACAAGAAGGAAACTTCCTTCGAGTCACTAGGTGATGTGACTGTTGGAAAAGGGCCCCAGATGATCTACGAATCATATTGAAAGTAATACGGACTACGATTTCGGATATTCTGGAATTTAGTTCCCTGGACTGATGATTATTTTTCTAGCTTGCCGCCATGTGACGCATGAAATGATGTCCCTTTGACGATCTACGGAGAATCCAGCGATATTTATCAAAATCAAAATTCAATTCCTGAATCCGGTTATCAGGATCGAAGATTGCTTTCGAATTCTATCATATGTCAAATCAAATAAATAAGAGTGAGAGTTACTATTACTCAGCCGCGTTATAACCAAATTTGAAACGATCGCAAAATTTGTTCAGTTTTAGAAATCGAGGCCACCTTTCCGGAACTGACCGTAGTTCCGGATATATTGTTGGGAGTACTGGGGTTATAACCCTTTACGAAAAGCAAAAAAACTTTCATAGCAGTCTTCAAACCAATCTTGCGGCGCACAAAACTTTATAATTTTGTAAAATGAACGCATTGACCAACATTCTGGGGATTTTTGGTCGAATTGGCCACAACCCGGTGTATTCCGGGAACCTGGTTTCTCCGGCAGTACACCTCCAGTGTACTTGTTTTGCATAATCATAAAGATTGACATGTCGCAAGACGGGTTTTATAAATGGTCGAAAGTTGTCCTCTTTGCCGCAGGAGCCAGGTTCCCAAAATATTCCAGGGTGTGGTCAATTAGACAAAAAAAAATGTCCTGCAGTGAACTTGCTCAGCAAAATCTTGAAATATGACGTATCGCAAGACGGGTTTTGCAACCAGTCGAACATTGTCCTCTTTGCCGGAGGGACCAGTGGCCCTATTCTGCGCGGCAGTGAGACGACTAGTCTCACCTCACTCTACGGGACTTTTCTCACCCAACTCTTAAGAGCCACTTTCGGGTGACGTGAGACGCCCATTTAACCGCAATGGGGAATCTCACCTCACCTGAGTCGACTCTCAGAATCGGACGAAAAAGGTCACGTAAAGTGAGGTGAGTTTAGTCACCTCACGTCACACGTCGCGCAGAATAAGGCCGCAGGTTTCCGGAATATCCCGGAGTGTGGCCAATTAGACCAAAAACCCTCAAAATGTATTTTAGCGTACTTGTTTCGCACATACAGTAATGACCCGTTTTTTATACATAATTAGAAGCAACCTGAGAACGATCTCAAGTTGTTAGTTTGTAGAAAAATCAAACCTAATGCCCTATCAGTGCAAAAAGTTATATTTAACTTAACCGTCCGACAGTTGTCTAATCCAACTTCCAAGCATAGGATCGATCTGAAATTTGGTAGAGAGACTCATTATGAATGACAATGTATTCTGTCAACGAAATTTAACAGCTAATTTCCTTAAAAGCGCGATGCATAAATTATTCTTTGATTAATTAGACACAGAGCGTTGGTGGTTTACTGCCAGTCACGATCCATGCAAATGATGTAGATTATTTTGTTTACGAAAATGTATGGTGAGAGCTTTCTTGTTAAGCGGTGATAGCTTTCTTGTTAAGTGGAAATGGATGTGTTTGTCATGTTTGAAGTTTTTGGAAGCGACAACAGTGATGAATAGTTTTACAGGATCGATCTCACAAGTGTAGTTATTAAAATCCTACTCATTTCGTAGTTAATGAAGCTTTCTCTTTCCACAAATTTAATATTTACTTGTTTTTGTTATTTTATTAGTGGGACAGTTTTGTGTAGAATTTCAACAATGGGACAAACAGATTTGGAACAGGCAGAGATGAGATGAGCGGTTTGAGCCTGGTTTTATGGCTTTCGACTGGGATGACCCATTCTCGTTGGTTTGAACTGGTTGGCGTGTTCCTCCTTACAAGCGAATAGATCAATCCGCTTGGATGACATAGGACACATCAAAAGAGAACAAGAATCTTGTTAGCTGATTCAATTCTAAGTTTGTTTAGTGATGATTCAAGAGCGCTGACAGGTATCGTTTTATACGGGTACAAAAAGTTCATAAAATCGGGGGTGCATAAAAATGGGGGTGCATAAAATCGAGAGTTTATAAAAACTGGTCGAAACTGTATATGCAGTTTGACATGCCGCAAGACAGGGTTTCAAAAGGATCCAAAAGTGTCCCCTTTGCTGGATGAACCTGGTTCCCGAAATACCCAGAAGTGTGCCCATTTCGTCCAAATGCTCTCAAAATGTCTTTCAGTGTGCTTGTTTTGCAAAATCATGAAGTTTGAAGTGCTGCAAGATGGGTTTTGCAACCAGTCAAAAATCGTCCCTTTTTACCGGAGGAACCAGGTTCCCAGAAGATCCCGGGGTTTGTTCAATTTGACCATAAACCCTCAAAATGGTCTCCAGTGCACTTGTTTTAAAAAATTATAAAGTTTGACATCGCACATGAAAATTGTCCTTTTTGCCGGAGGAACTTGTGATAACCACCCTAGCTTGCCAAAAGCATGTAGAGATATGCACGGCAGGCGTTCTGAATAAAGTTTAGTTTGATACTAGAGCTTGCATGGTACGCACTGTCTTCTCTATTACTAGAAGTCACACGTCCCTTCGTACTCTCCAGATTTATAACAGTGGCGACGAGAGAAAAGAAGTTTATTCCGGGAGTTATAGTTTTCCCGTGGTTAAAATCATTACGCGTGGTAGTTTGGTTTTGCCACCTTCCAACAGTAAAAAAACCCGCCAGATCAACCGTTGTAAGTTTGGTTTGTCACCTTGGCTGGCTGGAGTTTGGTTATCGCTACAGTGTTTCGATATTAATAATAAACAGTGCAGTTTAACCTTCCTTGTGGCCTTAAAATTAAAAAAAAAAGTAAAGTAAAAAAAAAATCAAACGATTAGTGTTTGCCACAAGTGAAGAAAAAGCCGCTTGTTTGGCCTTTTATTGGAAGTGGAAGCTAGTGTTAACCCGCCATCGCCTTATTAGCTGTTTTGTTTGGCTAAGAGAGCGAGAGTGGCGGCGAACAAAGTGATAAAAAACACCATCCTCATAATCACACAGGATTGCGTGAAAACCCTCTAAGAACGGTTGGTTTCAAAATCGTCCAATGACGGACGTTCGTTGGACCAATTTGGACAACGTCCAAATAACCGTTCAACGAACGTCCATCGTTGGACCCGTGTTGAACGATTTTGAAACAAATTTTTGGACGTCTCAGTGGGAAGGAAGACAAGTTTGTTTGCGTCTGCTGCACTGTGGGCTGTTTGGATTTTGTTGATGGTAAAAGTTGTAAGTTTGTTTCAGTAGTTTGGAAACATCGATCAAGTAACAGGTACGTTTATTGTTTTTGTTTGGTTTGTTGTGTTTTGTCAATCAACGATTGAAAGCTTCAATCGTTAATTTTTGTCAATTGTTTAGGTGCGTTTAGTAATTTGGACGCGTTAAGTACAAATATATATATATATATATATATATATATATATATATATATATATATATATATATATATATATATATATATATATATATATATATATATATATATATATATATATATATATATATATATATATATATATATATATATATATATATATATATATATATATATATATATATATATATATATATATATATATATATATATATATATATATATATATTATTTTGTAATCCAAATGGAGTCGTCTACTCATTTACTTTAGTAACCGTTTTGGAAAACAAACATTTAATTTTGATTACGTTTGTTTGTAATCAATATTTGTATCTTTTGCGTATTTTGAAACATGTTTTTTTCGTACAAGCTTGTTTTTGTGTTTATTAATCCAGTGACTTACGGGAGTGTTTAAGTTTGCGTATTTTATTTTGTTTAAGAATGCCGTTGGTGAATAATATTGAACCATACACTCCGGGTAGTATCCCGTTTGCTCAGTACTTGGAGCAGCTGGAATGGATCTTCTTACACCAGAAAATAAAAGAAAACGATAAGAAGATCACGTTTCTGGCATCATGTGGGACGGAAGTTTACAGCGAGTTAAAGCTTTTGTTTCCAGGTCAAAATCTCAAGGACGTTGAGTTCAAAGTCTTGACGGAAGCGCTACGAAAGCGTTATGACAAATGTGAAAGCGACCTGGTGCAACGGGTAAAATTTTATTCCCGTGTGCAAAATCCCAACGAGCGAGCAGTAGACTTCGTGTTAGCAGTAAAACAGTTGGCTGAGTACTGTAATTTTGGTGACTTCAAAGAAATTGCGATTCGTGACAAGCTGGTGTGCGGAGTCTCTTGTAAACAGCTTCAGGAGCGGTTGCTAGACGAGGACGATTTGACTCTAGCGAAGGCAGAACGAATCATTATAAACCGCGAGTTAGCAAGTGAACGCGCGATGATCATCAACCATGAGCCCGGCAGGGTTAATGTTGTGGAGCGTCTTCGGATGCGCAAGGTTACATTTCCTCGTGAACCGTCTCCGTCTGCTGTGAACTTGCGAGGAAGAAGTCGTGATCGTCGTAGTCGAGCCGGTAACGATAGTCGCAGCGGTAGCAGGAGTCGTTCAGATTCAACAAGGCGCGGAGAAAGAAGATCGTTTTTCTGCAACTACTGTCGTAGAAAAGGGCATGCTCGCAAGTACTGTTTCGACCTCAAGCACCAGAAGAAGTCAGTGAAATCTGTTGCTGTTGTTCCGAAGAAGGCAGATTTGGCAGAGAGATTGAAGAGAGCGAGAATTTCGGACTCAGAAGAGGAGATGAGTGTTTTGATGGTTTCATCAAATCAACGATCCAGCGCGCCGTGTTTCGTGGATGCCATTGTTGATCGGAAGATGCTGCAAATGGAGATTGACAGTGGCTCTGCCGTCTCTGTCATTTGCAGACGAATTTATGAGCGAAAATTCAGAGACAGTCCATTGTTAGACTGTTCCTTGAAACTTGCGGTTGTCGATGGTGCCCACCTGTCCGTTGTTGGCCAGATTGCGGTATCAGTTGAGATAAACGGTCAGCACGAGGATGTTGCGTTGGTTGTGTTAGAGAGCAATAACATCATTATGCCGTTATTTGGTCGGGATTTGCTCGACATTTTCTTCCCAGCTTGGCGAAATGCCTTCCGAGGACCAATGTCGGTGAACCATACGATCGTTACGAAGGAGGAGAAAGTCATTGAGAATTTAAAAAGTAAGTTTCCTAATGTGTTTGACAATGATTTTTCTACTCCTATAGCAAGTTTTGAAGCGGATTTGGTACTGAAAGATGATTCACCGGTTTTTAAGCGGGCTTACGAAGTTCCTTATCGTTTACGTGATAAAGTCATTGAGCGTATTGATTCCTTGGAGCGAGACGGTGTGATTTCTCCTGTCGAAGCAAGTGAGTGGGCTTCTCCTGTCATCGTTGTTGTGAAAAAGGATCAGGGGATTAGGATGGTAATTGATTGCAAAGTTTCCATCAACAAGCTCATCGTACCAAATACATATCCGTTACCGTTGGCTCAAGATATGTTTGCGTCGTTGTCTGGTTCAAAAGTGTTTTGTTCTTTGGATCTAGCTGGAGCCTATACCCAGCTACGTCTTTCCAAAAAGTCTAGGAAGATAATGATTATTAACACCATCAAGGGTCTTTATTCGTACAATCGTTTACCACAGGGAGCATCTAGCAGTGCTGCTATTTTTCAAAAAGTGATGGATCAAGTTTTGAAAGGTTTAGATGGAGTGTTTTGCTATCTAGATGACGTTTTGATAGCTGGTGAAAGTTTGGATGACTGTAGAAAGAAGCTTTTTCTGGTATTGGAACGTTTGGCCAAGTTCAATATTAAAGTAAACATGAAGAAATGCAAATTTTTTGTTTCTAGTTTACCTTATTTAGGACATGTGTTGACTGAAAAAGGTTTGTTGCCCAGCCCTGAAAAAGTTGAGACTATTCGTCGAGCAAGTGCTCCGAATGATGTAAGTCAGCTAAAGGCATTTTTAGGTTTGATAAATTACTACGGTCGTTTCATTCCCAACCTTTCCACACTCCTTAACCCACTATACAGTTTATTAAAGAAAAACACTCGATTCGTTTGGAACAAGGAATGTAACGACGTTTTCGAAAACTGCAAGCGAGTGTTGCTGAATCCAAATCTTTTAGAATATTACGATCCTGACAAGCCAATTGTTGTGGTGTCTGATGCTTGTGGATACGGTTTGGGAGGTTTAATTGCACATATTGTTGACCGAGAAGAGCGACCAATTAGTTTCACATCCTTCTCATTAAACGATGCCCAAAAAAAGTATCCCATTTTGCATCTGGAAGCGTTAGCTGTGGTTAGTACGATAAAGAAGTTTCACAAGTTTCTGTACGGAAAAAAGTTTACCGTTTATACAGATCACAAGCCCTTGATTGGAATTTTTGGAAAGGATGGAAAGAATGCCATTTTCGTGACGCGTTTACAGCGATATATAATGGAGTTGTCAATCTACGATTTCGATATTGTGTATCGACCGTCATCGAAAATGGGCAATGCCGATTTTTGTTCACGTTTTCCGTTACCACAAGAGGTTCCACGTTCTCTACAACGGGAGTACATTAAGAATCTCAACATATCTGGCGATCTACCACTGGATTATACTGTGATTGCGAAGGAGACCGAATCTGATGAGTTTCTCCAGAATGTTTTGTCGTACATGAGGTACGGCTGGCCTAGAAAACTTGACAAAAAGTTCAGAGATGTTTATTCTCATCATCAGGATTTAGATACCTTAGATGGATGTTTACTTTTCCAAGATCGCGTGGTAATCCCAATAAAACTGCAGAACTCAGTTATTAAATTGCTTCACAGGAATCATTCTGGGATCAGCAAAATCAAGCAGTTAGCCAGAAGGTCGGTTTACTGGTTTGGGATGAACTGCGACATTGAGAATTATGTAAAGTATTGCAGAGTTTGCAGCCAAATGGCCGTGGTTAGAAAGAAATCGACGCAAACCAGTTGGATTCCAACAACTCGACCGTTTAGCCGGATTCACGCGGACTTTTTCTGTTTCCAACAGAAAGTTTTTCTGGTGATCGTTGATAGTTTTTCAAGGTGGCTTGAGGTAGAGTGGATGAAGTACGGTACAGATGCAAAGAAGGTTAAGAGTAAGTTTATGGCTGTGTTTGCCAGGTTTGGCCTACCTGATGTCATAGTGACTGATGGAGGTCCCCCATTTAATTCTAAGTACCTTATCGGATTTTTCGAACAACAGGGTATTCAGGTGATGAAAAGCCCACCGTATCATCCATCGAGTAACGGTCAGGCAGAAAGAATGGTTCGGGTCGTTAAGGAAGTTTTAGAAAAGTTTTTACTCGATCCTGAAATGAAAAGTTTGGATCTTGAGGATCAGATTTCTTGTTTTCTTTTTAATTATCGAAACACGTGTACAGAGGACTCAAGGTTTCCCTCTGAAAAATTGTTGAATTTTAAACCGAAAACGTTACTGGATCTAGTAAATCCAGGGAATAGTTTTAAGAAGCATTTGACGACTCACAGGGATGAGAAAGCTTCTATTTTTAAAAATGACACGCCTGTTCTTGACGAGTTTGTTAATCTGAGTAATGGTGATCCAATATACTTCAAGAATTTTAGACCTACCGAAATAAAAAGATGGTTGGATGCCAAGTTTTTGAAGCGAGTTTCTCCCAATGTTTTCCAGGTTTCCGTAGGTGGTCGAATTTATTTGGCGCACCGTGATCAACTCAAGCTAAGGACAAGACCACCACGAAAGCTCGTTTATGGTTGGAGTGATAGTCAAGCTTCGAGCCGAAAACGCACAAGGGAGTACGACGCGGGCGAGATTGACGACCCAGAGAGCAACTTTTATGGTTTTCCAGCAGATTCCGTTGTGTTTAACCCCCTGCAGCACGCAACAGTTGAGGTTGGCAGTAGTTTGCCGGAACCACAAATCAATGGCAATAGTTTGTCATCAACATTAATTAAAACAACAGCAACTAACAGTGGCAATAGTTTGCTACAATCGTCAGGCAGTAGCGTGCTTGCTAGAAGTATTGCGTCAGATAGCAATAGTGTGTTGCCGTCTCCAGCAACGAACAAAGATGGGCGACAAAGTTTGCCATTAGCGAGCAACATAGAGGGAAGCTCACGATCGAGTACATCGGATCATGGCTTAAGTTTGCCATTCGATCAACCGTTGGACAGCATCATGCGTGAAACAGCTACTCATCGAGCTGTCGTGTACCCTCGGAGGTCTCGCCGAGCGAAACGTCGAAGAAAAGACGAAGCTTATTTGTACTATTAAGATATTGTGTCTAGTTTGAATTGGAAGTAGTTTTTTATGTTACAGATCAGTGTACACAATGAATTGACAATGAATTGTAAATATAATCTAAAAGGGGGAGAACTGTGATAACCACCCTAGCTTGCCAAAAGCATGTAGAGATATGCACGGCAGGCGTTCTGAATAAAGTTTAGTTTGATACTAGAGCTTGCATGGTACACACTGTCTTCTCTATTACTAGAAGTCACACGTCCCTTCGTACTCTCCAGATTTATAACAGAACTAGGTTCCCGAAATACCCTGAGTTGTGGCCAATTCGACGAAAAACCCTCAGAATGTTGGTCAATGCGTTTGTTTCATAAAATCATAAAGTTTTGCGCGTCGCAAGACTGGTTTGAAAACCGCTATGAAAGTATTTTGCTTTTCGGAATGGGGGGGGGGGGGGGGGTAACCCAAGTACTCCCAACAATATATCCGGAACTACGGTCGGTTCCGGAAAGGGGACCTCGGTTTCTGAAACTGGACATATTTTGTGATCATTTCCAAAAAGCCGCATTGGAACGAGGCAAAGAACTATTATCTTGAAATTTAACATTTTACATGAAATGGGAAATGGAGACGAAAGAGTTATACTGACAACTGTGCACGATTTATGACCGGTTTGAGTTATTTAGGGATCTGGTTAGCTAACTGAATAATATTTTCAGAAATTCTTGAAACATGTATACACGTGGAAGCTTTGTAGTCTATTCTAAGGATTAATGCTTATAAGTCGCTTCTATTTGATGAGCCGCAGATGGAGAAATATTAAAAAACAGGCATAATAACAACTAATGACAATTAGGAAATGAGTCAGAATGTGAATATTTTTAAAATACTGATAATTTCTTTTTGGTGTAGGTTTGAAATTTAAATCTAGTCCATTTTCAGGCTCTTTGTAGCAGTTTGATTTGCTCATCTTTATCTGGCTGCAAGGTACCCTGAACTAAGTGCCTTTTTTGTCTATTTCGGTTTTGGCTTCCTGAGCGCGTATTCTGGCTCTAAACCAAGTAGCTCGGAGAGTGCTTAGTATCTAGTTCCATGAGCAAGCTGGACGCCGACTGTATTTTGGCTACAGTGATCTAGGAATTGCTCTCGGCAACGTTTTCGTGATCTTATCTACATTCCATGGCCAATGCTGTAATGCAGCGGCTCTCAACCTTTTTCGTACTACGGAAAACTTAGAAAACTCTCTGGGTTGCTGCGGACCCCCACGGATAACATCGTTTTTGTATGCTATCAATATATTATTTTCAGTTTGCTAGGAAACAAGATTTAAAATTTCAATCTGTGCTCGGAAAATATTTTTTTCTTCGCGGACCCTCAGCAACGACTTCGCGGACCTCAGGTTGAGAATCACTGCAGTGTAAGGAATCGCCTGATGGTCAGTATGGGTGCACTCCTCACGAATTCTCCAGTTCATGTTTCTCACTAGCGACGAACTGCATAACGTTCCTTCAGCGCACTCCTCAGCTTGTATTCTGTTGTGATCTTGTCTAGGTTGTAGCACTTAACCATTGGCCAGTGGGATAGACACGATTGTTATCCCAGGAAAATTAGACGTATTTTTGGCGATCTCCGTCAGTTATATATGTTGGGCCCCATTCTCACAGTCACGTCACTTAGTGACTAGAAGGAAATTTTGTTCTAGTCACTACGTAGCGTGACTGTGAGAATAGGGCCCGTTATATAAGCTCTCGTTCAAAAGTAATCTTGGCGGTCTTAATACCCGTCACTAGCTGCTTGATCCTAGTGCGAACGTTGTTCTTGTCCGCTTCTTCCTCAAATGTTTGCTTCTCCATGTGTTAGGGCTCTTTTCTCTAATTGCATCAGATTATTGGGAAGGATTCCCAACCGCCTTTGCCCCTGTTAAGGGAACGGAACAGCACAATCTTCTTTTAGTGCAGTATCTATTGTCTTTTTTTCGAGAGTTGTCCTACTGGAGCTGTAGAGCTAGGTTCTCGGAAGGACTCCCCGTCAGAATCACATACTACAATTTGCAGACGATACAGGCAATGTCGCCCACTAAAACACTGCATTAGGCCAATTGTAGCGGGCCGTGATTCTGAATGTAATATTCATTGTACGGTTCAGGTATGTGCGGGCGCAGGGACTCGCGATCGCGTGTATCATCGCGAAGGGCTCGAACATTTGTACGTTAACGTGCTCGATCGCGTGTGCGTTTGTATGTCGCGTGTGCTAACGTGTATGTAACTTCACGTGTATAAATTCTATTTCATAACCGTGTGCCTTTCGCATATTCGCGTGTGTTCTAGAATGATCGCGTGCGGACCGTGAATCTGATACTTAATTTTTTGTGTACGGTTCAGATTCCAGAAGAAAGTGGGTTCTTCCATATCATTAGAGTTCCCAATCATGTCGGCGTAGAACGCGTAAATTGCTAGAATGAAGGCTAAAGATTTCCGGACGTGACCGATTCATGATCGCGCGCGTTTGAGACCGTGTATGTAACTTCGTTAGTACTAAAACGTTCCCACAATTGCCCGAGTGTTATCAAGTTTACGCGATCGCGGGCATAGGTGTACGTAGATGATCGCGAAGGGCTTAAGCGTTCGTATGTTGACATGTTTGCTCGCGTGTATAAATTCGATTTTGAAACCCTGCGGCCATTCATATATTCGCGGACCGTCATTCTGATCTTTAGTTTTCGGTTACCCCATATCACTAGAGTTTCCGGTCATGTCGCCATGGAACGTTTTGTCTAGTGGATATGGGAGTCATTTTTCAATTTTATTATTTTTTTATTAATTAACAAGGACCTGTTGGTACCGATGTGGATACACCACTATCGAGGCGTATTGTAATCATCATCTTGAAGCGGGCTTCTTATATAAATCAAATCCCGAGTAGTCATCATGATTGGTGGAATATTAACATTAGAACTAATTAACCTCTAGTAGTAGAACTTGGTGCAAATAGAAACTAAAAAGAGCGAAGGTCCTTATATTTAGATAACTCTATTCAATCTATTGTGGCTTGATGATGTTTGCAATATTGTCAATCCCATCAACCTGCGAGAGCGATAAAGAAATAGATATCACATGCATCTAAACTACTTTTAGGTGTTTGGTGATGTGGTTCACGTGGATTGGATTTCTTCAAAAACTACGTGTTTCAGTTTATTAAGTTGATCTAGTTGAGCATTAATCAGTGGCTGAACAGTATTTTTAAGAGTAGGTTCAATCCATAAGAGATTTTCATCTCTGTTTCTGAAAACAGCGAATCCGATTCGTTATAGACGAGTGTTACTCGCCATCTTCACGAGCCAGAGCGACAGAGCGATTTAAGAGATAAAAACACCCACCTTCAGTCTGATTATCTCTTATAGATGACAGTCCATTGATCCGAATCGAATGACTCGATCACTATGCTCAAGATCAAATGAGTCCTCGAATAACCGAACCAGTATGTTCCCCCATTTGAAAGTAGAAACATCCATATCAGCCGTCCGCCAAAACACTCGATCGAATGATTATTAGTCATGAGATTCAGAGATCAATGAACCAGCACTCGCTCGGATCTCCCACTCTTATCGACCAAGCAAGAGTACGCGCCCATCAGGCTCATCACCCAAGCCCAGGGTTTTAGTGCAGTATCTACTGTTGCGCTTATAATAAAATCTCACATTGCGCGCGTCTGAAACGGCGCATCAAATATAGCCGCAGTTGCTCCGCAAGTCGATAACGACAAATGTGAGATTCGCTCGAAGGTTGTTTAAGTGAATCGCAAGCCTTTTTTACTGTCTCGTATTCGTCATAAACAAGAGTAAGGGTGATTGTTCTAAACAACAGCTTGAAATACGTAGGGTGAAAAGAGGCGCATCGCCCTATGCCGCTAGAAACTTCCTGGAAAGGCTAATGGATGCATCAACTACTAGGGCAGTTCTTTTGTCTAGAATATTTGAAATTTCAAATGCTTGACTTCAGCTGGCAATCGGACACAATTGTGTTTACTCTTTTTAAAAAAGTGTTTATTAATCTGAATCATCACTGTTCTCTCTAATTTTTGACCCGGACTGGTCGATCAACATCAACTCACTATCGCTCGCATCTTCGTATTCCCCATTTTGGGCAGATTTTTTCAGATGATCACCATTGATTCTATTACTGATGCTAATATTTTTCAGTACTTGAATGGTGTACTTGTTGAAATCGCAACTGCAAAGATAAAAGATGATTGTTTTTCAAAATTCGCAATTTACCAATCTTTCTGCTTACATCTTATTCAAAGATTCGTATTTCCGATTGAGGTTCTGATGTAGCAAAACTAGCGTCGGTTGGGTAAGAACATTTTCGCACTGGCCCAACCGTGTCAACAATAAATTGGACCACCTGAGATAGAATTCAACGTGAGAACTTGAGGTGAGCATTTTTGCCACAAATTTCAGACTGCGATGAGCGAATTCATCAGGTAGTGATAGAATGACTAGTTCCGCTGAAAATCGTATCAAGTATAATATGAAAATAGTAGAATATGAGCGCTAAAAGCATTTGCTTTTACCATCAGTATGAGGTATCTGTTCCATGGCTTCGTGGATTAGATTGTTCTCGTTGAGCTTCAAAGCCATAATCAGTGCAGCCGAATAATCCTTCTTCTTTAGTAGCTCTCGGGTAGCTTTAGGCGTTACCTCAACTGAGAGTTGGTATGGATCGAAAACGATACCTTTATTCAGTGAGTACATTAGTAGTCCTTCCGTAGAGGCAGCTGCCCATGATTTACCGCTCGGGGAAAATCGCACTGCAAAGACGTTTACTTCGGGCTTAAGGTTCCGCGCAGCTAGGTCACCTCGTTTGACTCCGGGAAGGTTGATGGTTACGTTACCACCTTCTAGGTTTTCTCGTTCCTCCACCAGAGCGATGTTGCCAAACTCAGTGATATTTTTCCGGTTGAGGAACTCCTGTAAAGCAAATTTGGTCAATTTTGAAACATACTTTGGCGTGAGCCCGATTAAACTTACATCAATTCCATCTAGACTTCGATTTTGAGTGATTTGGAATTTCTTCAGCAGAATCGCTTCCCTCACATTGTAAATGCACACGTATTTCGATTTTCCTCCCGCAAGAAGGCACTCACCATCAGCTGAGTAGCAAATAGACGTAAAAGCTCTACAATGAAAAAAGAAAATTATTTTTGTTGACGTATTTTGCAATGACCAGAAAATAAGGAAAATAAATTTTCAATTAAACTTGTAATTGAGAAAACAAACCTTTGCTTTAAACATACTCACCTTCCCTGCAAGTTCTTCTCGGCCGTGTTCAGATCGGTAGCCGATACACTGCCTCCCATATCGTTCCTTCCCTCAATGGAAGCCACCTGTTGGGCTGTTTTCACGTGGAACACGGTGATCTGTCCGTTCAGTGACGAAACGGCTACTTCTTCTCCGTCAGGTTTAAACACCACACAAACAACATCTGAGCCAACGTCGATCGTTTCATGAGATCCTGACGACTCCAAGCAATCCCAAATCCGAATGGATTTATCCCAGGAACCGGATACCATCGCTGAAGATGTTGCAACGGGAGAAAAAGCTAAAGTTACAACCGGACCTTCGTGCCCACTAAGCACCTCCAGCAACCTTCCGAGTTTCATTGACCAAAGATATACTTCAAATACGTCTTGGCCACCAGCAGCTACAAGTTCGCCCGATTGATCCACAGCAACCGATGCAAACTGAACCGGTTCCGGCGAAGTAAACGTTCGAAAATTTCTATATCGCACTATATCGTAAGCCCGAATTGTTCCATCGAGCGAAGCACTGACGAAAAATTTCTTATTCCCACTGAATTCAACAGCCGTTACAGAGCTGGAATGTTCGCTAAATGTCACAAAGCAAAAACCATTGTTGATGTTCCACAGCTTTACTTTTCCATCCAATCCGCCCGTCGCCAAAAGCTGGCCATCTGGTGAATAAGTCACACAATTCAAACCAGTCGCGTGACCTTGTTGCTTCATGACATACTGTTCACTCTGCCATTCCCAAACCAACAACTGGCCAACTTCCGGCACGCCTAGGGCTAACCAATCTCCGGTATTGTTGAACGTAACGGTTTCGATTCGAAAATCTGATATACTTAACGAATGAATCATAGTGACATCAGGAAGTTCATGAAGGTAGAACACACCACTGGAGTATGCAGTTATCAATAACTTAAGATGTTTGTGGTACGCGGCAGAGGTGACAATCGCCTTTGGATTTTCCTTTCGTGCTTCATCAGCTAGATAATGGCGGGCTAAACGTTTGTAAGTGAAATGCTTTTTTGGTTTTTTTACAGTTATTCTACCCAAGTCATCTCGTTCTTCGGCCTTGTCGAAGCTACCTATAAAAAGAAAAACAAATGGTCAACAAATCATTGTAAAACAGAAATCCTACCTTGAACGTGTTCAACAGCAGCATCTTTATCTTTGTCGGATTTCTCATAATCCTGATCAGCAACGACATCGTCTTCCTGCTCATCGTCACTGTCGCGTGCTTTTTTGAACGCCGGTTCTTCCTTTCCCACTTTTTTGTACCCAGTCGAAATATCATCCACCTCGGTGCCACATTCCCATATCATCAGCAAACCGTCCTTGCTAACAGTATTTACATCTAGCGACTTTTCTTCAAAAAAGCAACCTACGATCGCATCTCTGTGACCACCCAAGATAAATGGTCGAAAATTGTTCAAATACTCTACCCCCTGGATTCGAACCGAATTGTCTTTTGATCCGACTGCTAGAATCCTAGAGTTGCAGGCCCAATCGATAAAAGTTGTTTCATCGTAGGCGATCTCGAAAGCCCGCTGCACGACAAACGAGTTGTAGGTACCGCCAAGTTCTCCAGGTGCTCGAAACACAAGCACAGCATTCCCGACGCAAGCAGCAAAATATTGACCATCCGGACTGAATCGAAGGTGCTTAACCTCAGTCTTGAACTTATACCGATGAACCACCGTGTAAGAAATCATGCTGATCATTTGTGCATCGCCGATCTCGTTTACAGCCACCAGCACGCACCCATTCGGGGATAG
This sequence comes from Topomyia yanbarensis, assembly GCF_030247195.1. NCBI lineage: Eukaryota > Metazoa > Arthropoda > Insecta > Diptera > Culicidae > Topomyia > Topomyia yanbarensis. The sequence goes on along the minus strand of NC_080672.1, from coordinate 143,151,439 downwards.
ATCCAGTGCGCTGTAGCTGTATTCGCTTTCCAGCGTTAAAGTGTGTGATTTGTTGCTAAAATATAAAGTAGTATGAAATTGAGGCTCTAACTTATCGAGTTTGCATTAGTCTACTTTTTGAGATCGAAAATAGTGATCCGGTTGCCCACCGGACTGATGACGGAGTTACCATCTGGGGTGAAAATAAGCTTCCCTTTCCTGTACACCGATCCGAGTAGGTTACTAAACTAAAATTACAAAATATTTAGGAATCATATTATCAGTCGGCAATTCACTGCAGCATTTGAAATACACATTTTAGATGATACTACATACCTTATATGCAAATTTCATGATTTTATGTGATGGAAAATCCTGTTCATTACAAAATTTCGTAAAATTACCAACAAATACGGATGCGACGTGAAGCAGTACAGAAATAAACAGAACCATGTGCCTAGCGTCGCGGCGCCGGTTGTGTCACGCGTGTATTGTTTTTTTTTGTTTCGAATCGACGATGATGAATTTTGACGCGAATTACCAGGGTTACCAGGTACATTTTTCAAATGTTTCCACATTGAATAAAAAAAATGGATTCATTTTTCTTCAACGAACAGAATTCAGAATTGTTTTCTGTTTTCGATCAAGATTTCCGAAAAAAAATTTCTTCGAAATGTAAAAATCTCGACAATCATACGATTACGGCGTAAAAGCCAACTGTCAAAATCTCTTTTAAAGGAAAGTCCTGACAAACCATTATAAGCCACGCACAGTTCACAACATTTAATGATTTTTTGTTTACGACCAAAATCTGTGGTTGGAGAGTGACGGCTTGTCCAGAATTTCCGCTAAAAGTGAATTTTGAAAATAGACTTTAACGCCGTAATCATATTATGTTTGTCGAGAAAATTTCTCAAATTCAATTTAATTGTCTTCACCTTCACCTATACTGCCCATAAACGCATAAGAGTCCCATGTGGATTTTTGTCGAAAATGATATATCCGTTGGATTGTATTCTGTATCACCACTGAATCACACTGCACAAATAAGATTACCGGGTTTGTTCAGAAAATATCAAAAAAATACCAAAACATGGTTGTCCCATCCATTTGGCTCAATGGATGGGACAATCTTGAACAGCGTTTTTCTCGGCTTGCTGTTTTTCAACATGGGACTTATGCTGTTATGGGCAGTATAAGTCTTAACAACATATATAAGTATCTTCAAAATAAATTCATGTCTTCCAGTCTTCACATCTGGCATCGCTGCGCATTACTACGAACGTTTCATTTTCCGAATGTTCCGAGCAGAGCGGCCAGAAAATTTTTGCGTGATTGACGGAGAATTTTTTTTATTCAGTTCGTTTATATACACTGATTCGAGTACCATGGTAAAAACTACCCTAATAAACATCTGGGGGCCCTATTCTCACAGTCACGTCACTTGGTGACTAGAAGGAAATTTTCCTCTAGTCACTAGGTGACGTGACTGTGAGAATAGGGCCCCGTATGATTTAAGAGCCTAACGACCCGTTCAGGGTATCATCCAAACAATATGTGGAATCGTTGGACTATATGGGTTAAAGCTCGTGTATAATATTTTTTATTAGGGTACTATATTAGAGGTTTAAATTAAAAAGGCTGTACCAGTAAATTTTGGTAGACAATATATAATACTTGACTTGAATATCATTCCTGTTATATGTACTATGTCCTTTTCGACATAGAGACATGGTATTTCTTACTATTTCGTGGTAGATTAATGGTAACCTTTACTATACCTCCAACTACAATCTAATTGTCGTAATTACTCCTATACATGGTTGCTTTGAGAATTTCTAACTAGTTGAAATTACCATTGTTGTTTACCATGTCATAGTAATAGTAATATAGTATAGGCATACTAGCAATAAGGCATTTCTTTTAATTAAATTAACAAGCGGTTTTCCAAATTAATTTTCTTAATAATATATATTCGTCAGCTTCATCCTGAAAATTTTTCTATCCCGCCTATAAACTTCTAATTTCCTGCGAATATTTCAATCTCCATTGATGATCATCACATATTTTTCGTCGGAGACTAAAAGATAGAAAATGCAATAATACAAACTTAGAAATACTTTTTATTGCCATTATTAATTGTTATTTTTTTTACCGCTGGTAGATTGTGGGCCAAAAACAAAGTAAACAATTCCGCTTGATTCGCCTTAACTTGGAAAACAAAATGAGCAAGCTAAAAAACTTGTACTTATTATTTTGTATGCACGCGGGAATGGTTTTTTCTAGCATGGCGTACAGTTATTGTACAAATACTATCAAACCTCAGAAAATAACCATGTTTGTGATATTTTCAAAAGTACACCATGTTCAGTTAAAAAACACTAGTAAATCCTTTCATTGTTACTATGTTTGTGGTAAGTTGAAAGAGCTACAGCAAATCGAGCTCAAAAGATAGTATAACCAACGATAATCGTTGGTATAATTAAATATTTTAGTATTATCTTCAACCATGGAATCAAGATTAAATCAAATACGCAAAATAGTAAAAATTACTATGGAAGTTTCTTCGAACCAAATTGTGGTTCCAAACATTTTATGGTAGTTTAAGAATAATTTATTGTAAATATTACTATTTCTTGAAAATGGTACTTTCTACTATACCTATATAGCTAGAACTACCATGTATTTCTTTTCAGTGTAGGCACAAATGCTTGGCGGTGCCAAATTATTTTGTTTTTACATTTTAAATTCTCAAAACTATAGGAGGTTACAATGTTCAGATATTTTTTATATTAAGAGGAACAATTCTTCAGCCATCTTAAGACTAGAAATACAATTCAATATACAAGATTTTTTGCGAAAATTTTTAAAGCAAGCAATCTAGTTTGATATACAAGAGGGGGAGTAACAGTTTTAAAAATATAGTTTGGTATACAAAAGGGGGAACAAGTTTCAAACTACACAACAACAATTCTATTACAAAATAGGGGACAATAGTTTTAATGAAGAATAAAAATTGCAGCCATCTTAGAAAATACAGAACACAAATTTGTTTTTTTAACGATTACTTATGCTTGCTCAAGGTATTCAGAGGGGGGCTTATTTCAAACATCGATGTAGCAGCACTTGTATCAAGGACAAGGTGTATATAATGACAGGGAAGGAAGAGCAAAACTTGCAATTTTCGGGCAAACGGGAGATCGGCGACACAAATTAGAGCCTCAGCCTAGTAGGTCGTCGAGTACCGGATTGACGGATGGTATTCATCGGATCAACGGGGAATCCTTCAAGAGTCATCGGACCTCGAGTCGCGCTCGCTTCAGTTTCCTTCTATGCAGGCATAGTGGTAAGGGTGATGGCGGTCGCTTAGTGGTAGTCTGGCACTGGTCGGACAGGGAACTCCTAGAAACGAGAAATAAAAGAGAGCGGCTAATTTGGGATGTTTTTATAAAGATGTAAATAAGGGACATATAGGAATCGATGGAGAACTTATTTAGTAATTAATATCATATTTTTCTATCTGCCTCACTTATTTCTCTTGTGAATTTTATTCATTGAACCTATTCGGCTCATTCACTAATTGAATGCTTAAGCTTAACAGAAGTATGAGCTAGAAAAGGAACAAAATTCACAGTAGAATAAATGAGAAGGAAATTGAAAATATGCAAAATCTGCATATTTTTGTTTCTCAGTGTTACTGCTTCATTTCACACTTAATTTTCATCTACCGAATCTCAGCTTTTATCGCAAATTTTACCGAGTTTCACGCAACCGAGCACTCAGCTAACAAAACTTTTATCGAAATCTCAAAATAAGTGACGTTTATTTTGCTGAAACTCGGAAAATATATCGCTGAAAATCAGTAAATTAATGCCACTTTCCTGAGCTATCAATTGAATAATTTTACTGACTGTTTACCTGTGCGGAGATTACCGAAGGTTGAGTGTGTTGGACCCCTACATATTCGAACTCTACCAAATTATTTTCCGAACATCTTATTTTTTTTTTTCAATTTTAATGGGGCTTAAAAACTATAACTTAAGGGTATAATCGCAGAGAACAGACATCCATAACCGAACAAATATATTTAAATAACTTGTGTAAACATTTGAATTAATATACGTTAAAACACTAGCGCCGCCACACCAGCTATCCCAACTAACCGTCAAACCTATTCAGGAACCGGTTCGGAATCCTGAATGGGTTCAATAGGGATTCCAGCTCAATGGAAACAACCGCTTCCGACTTAATCGGTTGATGCATTTGAGCTGAAATCCATACTGAATTCACTCAGATTTTCGAACCGATTCCAGAATGAATTGACTGGGTAGAGGTATAACCGCTGTCAATTCAGTCGAACTCAGCCACTAAAAACATCACGACAGTAGCGCACCTGGTGGAGATATCCCAACTACCTTAAAAACGTTAGGAATTTTTAAACAAGTTGAATGCTGAAGATGGACTTCTGTTCGCTGTGGTATAATCCTAGGGGCAGATCACTTGTGGTGCATTTTGCAAATCAGCAAAATTAAATGCATTTCTTTCCATCAAAATGGAAATTCACAATGCATTTTGCGTTGCGTGCAATGTATTTTGCGCTGCGTGTAGGACGTTAAAACCCGACAAAAAACTAGCCCTATATTCAACAAAACAACGAGCAAAGTGGATCAGCGTAGGACCAAAGGCGTTGTTTATGTTATATAAAGGCACGCATAGAGTGAAGCCAAATCTACCTATCGAACAGTCAGATGGCTACCTATCGTGCAAAATAAACAATAGGGCATTGCAAAAAAATTTTTTTTTTGAATTCTCAAAGGCCCCCCCTCTCATATTGTGACAAATGTCAAAGTAAGCTCAGATGCCAAATTTCACATCATTTAGACAATTTTAGACCCCCGCCCACTTCGCTTGAATTTTTTTGAAATTGGTACTATGGGAAAATATGGAGAAAAAATACATTAAATGCTATAACTTTTGAAGTAGCAATCAGAAAATTACAATTTATACCTCTTTTGAAAGGAAATAATCTTAGTATTTAAATGGAGATATTTTTATTTCTAGAAAAATACGGGAAAGTGGGGTAACGGGTCATTTTGGCCCCAAAATCCCATAAATTTAATGATTTTTCTGCTCCGTGATGCAAATCATACATATTTTGTAGTTTTTCTAATGTGAAAAAATCTCAAAAATCGATCGGAGCCTTTTTGACCTTTGTCCGAATACGAGAAGTTGGGGTTAAATGGACTTTTGTCATTCATATTAAACTTCGTCATTTTCTCGTGCATATATCTCTATTATTCTTCACTCAATTTTCATAATCTATACCTTGTTGAACGTGAAAAATCCTTAGGATTACAACAAAAATAGATTCGTTACCGGTAAAATTCAGGAACATCAAATTATCTGACATATAGTGTCGATTTCACATTTTACCATAACATCGCACATATTAACTCCATTTAACAACAAAATTCTTATTTAATTTACTACTTTTAGTGTAAAATATGCTTAAAGATCACATGAGAAAAGTTTCATTCCTGGAAAAATAGGGGAAATTGAGGTATTAGAGCAAATAATGAAAAAAATGAGATTTGTAGAGTAAATATCAAATGTTTGATGTTTCTGAATTTTACCTCTAACGTTTTTATTTTTGTTTTATTCCTCAGAATTTTACACGTTCAACAAGTTTCATTTATGATAATTGATTGAAGAATAATAGAGATATATGCATGAGAAAATGATAAAATTTAATTTGAATAACAAAAAACCCTATAACTCCAACTTCTCGTATTCGGACTAAGGTCAAAAGGGTTCCGTTAGATTTCTGAGTTTTTTCACATTAGAAAAACTACAACACATGTAAAGCCGTGTGGTGTCCGGCGGGCTGAAATCTTTTTGCACTATTTCAACCAAGAATAGAACCTCTGGGAACTGCTCCCATGTCGTAAGAGGCGACTAACAACATGCTAGGAGTTCCTAGGCCGAGGTTTTGTTCCGTACCGAAGACTTAATCTGGGCGGACCTTAAGGTTTTCCATATTACCCTCTTTCCAGTCTGTATTTAGTGAATCACTGACATATACCTTTTCTGATTCGCCTTTCTTGATTGTGTACCAACGTTTTAAGTTTCTTCTGGCGGTTGTATATTAGCCGTAAATGACGAAATCTAATTCTACACTAAGTAACAGAATATATTAATATACCGGCACTTCCACGCCAAGGTTTAACTTCCAAAGCTTTGGCTTAAAAACCGTTTTTAAAAAATGGAAACTTTCATGCAGGAAATTTATTGAATTGGCCTAAGATGGAGCTGTCGAATTTCACAAAAAGCTTTTTATGTTGCAAGTGATCTGTAGTTGTGTTAAATTAGGTATTTTTCTATTATATTTGGAACCGTCTACCGACAAATCTACATTTACGAATACCTCCAAAAGTGACTTCTTGAGGTCTCATGAAGGCCTGACACTAGCTTTATGATACTTTTGCTTTTCTAAACAGTAATAAAAATCTCAACATTCAAGAACTTCACTTTGTCAGAAAATGTAGGGCCATCGGAAGCTAAAACTTCGTAAAATCGCACTCCTGGTCCTTTTTTCAGTGCAGTACTCTACGTCACTCGTTCAAATTTGCACCGCTCTTATGGTAGTCGGTATTTGCTAGTATTACTGTTCTCCCATCCATTCTGGTAGTCAAACGGTGGGATAGCAAAATTCTTACAAGTTTCCTATCTCATGCCTCCACGCGATTCTAAGTCTATTGATGACATTTGGTCCTTAGACCGCAGAATGAGAGGGTGCGAACAGAATGAGAGGGTGCGAACAGATCTAGTCGAGAAAACATTGCCGTAAAAATGAATAGTTGATCGGAAATTAGCCCCAATACGACTAATCTGACTAGTATCTATGAACACGGCTCAATACGTATTGAAAATTCGCCGCGTCTGTTTTTATGAACCTAATTTAAAGCTCCGTTATTGCTAACAAGCCCGTGCATCAGATTAACAATCCTTTATATTTCCCTTCAGTGTTCGGTATTATCGCTCGTATACTTGTATTCCACAAACAATCCGATATGGAAAATAAGAAATACTTTCCTTGATTTATAACATCTCGCGCTATTTTTGCCAGTATAATATGCTGTCACTTGGTAGTTTTCAAGCCAATAAATATATCGTAGAGAAGAAGTAGCGAGTTCTGTCCAAATACTGTTGCAATAAATAGTGATCCGGCCCAATTACGCAGATAAGATTAGCTTTTCCAGGCAATACTCCCACGATCGGCTGTGTGGAGTTCAAATTGTTTTTGTTTAGGGAACATAGTATACTCTCGGTAGCCGGCTGCCCAGAGTTTAAAAATAACCAAAAACTAAACAAGATCATCTCTTTTTCGAGTGATCGTGCACTCGAAGACTAACTAAACAACTACCTAATAAAATATGCTTTACAGGTCGCATCGTTTGCTTGGAGCGAATCCTAGACCTGATACCCTTCCAAACCACCAACTCCGCGACACCTATGGAAGAGTCTGATGAATCGTCGTCCTTCCGTTAAGTAGGTGGAGCATCAACACTTCCTGTCTACCTTATCCTTTATCCTTCCCCGTGAACGATGGAGATGGGGGCGGCCGGCAATGATGGCTATCATGCTGTTGAGGTTTTAATATGGGTCGGATTGGTATGAATTCCTACTTACCACTTCCTAAGCAACTCTTATTAGATAATCAGCAGTCAAACATGATGAAGTCAGTGTGCAATCCGCCAAAATCATCGTCACAACGCAACGCAACGCAACGCAACGCATTAGAAAAACTACAACACATGTATGATTTGCATCACGGAGCAGATAAATCATTAAAAATATGGGATTTTATGGCCAAAATGACCCGGTATCCCACTTTCCCGTATTTTGTTAGAAACAAGGGTATCTTCATTCAAATACTAAGATTATTTCCTTTCAAAAGAGGTATAAATTGTAATTTTCTGATTGCTACTTCAAAAGTTATAGCATTTAATGTATTTTTTCTCCATATTATCCCATAGAACCAATTTCAAAAAATTTAAAGCGAAGTGGGCGGGGGTCTAAAATTGTCCAAATGATGTGAAATTTGGCATCTGAGCTTACTTTGACATTTGTCACAATATGAGAGGGGGGGCCTTTGAGAATTCAAAAAAAAATTTTTTTTGCAATGCCCTAATAAACAAACATTCTTCTTTCGGAGAACATGCAAGAAAAGTATTAGTGTTGAGAGAAATAATATCATGGCGAAATATTTCAATCGCCGAAACAAGACACTGTATTCAGTTTATTATACTTTTTTGTAACAATGTAAAATAAATTACATGAAATAGTATTATGAATAAAGTGCTATAAGCCACGAAACAGTAGATTTTCAATTCACTCTACTGTTTAACTCGGGTGAAGTCACTCAAAGTTGCAGCAAAAAGTGTGGGTGCCAGGAACAAAGAAGAGGGCATCATTTTAGGCAGTGTTGCGCATTTCTCTGTACGGGACTCTATAATACCACAGTCTATAGAGAACAGTTGCGCAAAGAGTGAAGTCAAAAAAAGCCTACCTATCGAGCACAATTGAAATACATCTCTGATACCTCTGCAGCAAAGTTGGATTCTAATTTTGCTCGATAGGTAGACTTTTTTCGGCTTCATTTTCTGCACACTCTTTGCGTACCTTTATACTAGGGCCTTTATATAATACCACAGACTTTACGTTGGACGTTTGTTAAACAAACTTTTCTGCGAGGGAGTGTAAAGTTGATGCAAAAATGGAAATTAAATGCATTTTTATTAATTTGATGCAAATTTGTTATAAATCCTAGAGTGATCTGCCCCTAGGTATAATCAAACTGCAGAGTTCTAAAAGAATCGTGATTTTCTTATTGGTCTAAAATGTGCTTAAAGCCTTGAAAAATGATATACAAAAAAATCGAACGCGACATTAATTGCTAAAAGTACAAATTTTCAATTCTGCCACAGCGTCTCCTATGTATACCCAGAGTATGCTGAAAATTTTAACCCCGTTTATCTCGATGCTGGTCGGAAACGCAACTCGAACAAATGATTTTTAAAAGTTTTGAAAGTTTCACGGTATATTTACAGTATACTACAATATTTTGGTCATTGAAATAGCATCCTTCGCAATGTTGCCACTTTATACATCTATTGGGTATATATTAGAGTAACAACCCTATCGGCCCACCACTAAGTCGATTCCTAGTCCCACCAAGAGTACTTGGTCCGAATTTGTAGCAAATCGGACAAGTTTAGCTACCGGACCGACGTGCCTGAGGTTTGTATGGGATTTTTCGAAAATTTGGATGTAGAAAATCCGCTAGCTCGTATTTTCACCGCTAGGTGACACTGAAACTAGAAAGCCTGTGTACTAGTCTGGCCCAAAATACCTTAAATCTCGAAATGAAAACCTGAATATGATAGTTTGGGTGGCTAATAAGCTTCCCTGGAAATTTCAGCTCATTTGGTACACTGGAAGTGGTTCCGCAAATGGCTCAATGTTTGTATGGGAAAAATTGACCAAATGTATGGAGAAACGCATCAGTTTCACATTTTCAGATCTAGGTGGCGCTGCAATCGATCAATGTTTTTCGTGAGAGAAAAATGAAGAATCCTCTTGTAACAACCAATCGACTCGTGAAGACTGCAAGCCAATCCAACAAAAACTGACAAAGTTATAAGCGCGCAAAGTTGATGGTGTCATGGGTTGTGTTGGGGTGGCCCTGTCGAAAGTGAAACAAGTGGCTTATGAGCAGGCCCGTAGCCAGGATTTTGTTTCGGGAGGGGCTTAAAAAAATTTGCATAAAGCTTTTAATTCTGACAATTTGATATTGACACTAGAAACTAAATTAAATTTTGAAAAGCTCTTAATGAAATCAATTCCAAATCTAAGACAATCCTAAAAATATGTTCATTGTCACAAGAAAGGTTATGGTACTTACTCTCGTTACAACAAAGTATATTCTAGAGTTTACAGTATTTAAGCGCTAACCGAATATGACAATGCTTGATGGTGCTGGAAAACACTAGGTGTTCCAAGCTACACCTTTAAAAGGCGTAGAAGATGCTAAACCGAAATGAGTAGAAAAATATCCATAAAATGTTCGACCGAAGAGAATGTCGAAATTCGCGCAAAATCTTCTGATTTAGCAAGCGATTTGTAGATGCGCAAAGACGGTTCAACTTTTATTTTCTTTGTCTTGTGTTCTGCGAGTATTACCAGTTCTAAGGCATCATGCTAACACAATTTTTTGATATATTCTATTTAAATGAAACTATTTTCAAGACTAGCCTTGGTCTGCTAGATTAAAGCCCCAGTTAGGAAGGATTTTTGGTGATCAATAGGATCAAAATATAAATTTAAATGATTAAATCAACTGATATTATTAATTTATTAAAGAAAATTGTCTACAAATCGAATGAAAACACTGATTACTAGTATCTTCTAATTTTCCTTCAAGTCGCCAGTTGCCGTGCATGTTTCGTTCACCGTGCAGTTTGAAAATCACGAAATTTAAAGAACTAGCTCCCTGAATCAATCGGAGAGATCCAGATCCCAAATCCTCTCGTTTCATCGTTTTATTGAAACATTCCAACTAAAGTTGAATCAAAATTTTAAATACACGGTAAGTTGATCATATAACGTGCACTGGTGCCAAACAAATGTCCTCAACTACTTATTCTCGTTTTGTTGCTAATTATATTATTTCTAAATTGTGACGTATTTAGATAGGTGTTTTTACGGTAACTATGAGGGCGGTTTTCATTTTGATAAAAAACAGGGTTTGAAGTCACGTCAAATCCACCTAAACGCACGGTAACTGGTGACTTGACGGTACATTAAATTTGTTAAATGTATTACCAAAAGAACTAGAAGGTCTATCTTCTGACGTCGCAAAAAGCAGAAGCACCACGGACAACCTTGCGGGGAAGATACAGAAGAGAATGCATCTCTACCGATTGCCAACGCATCCACGGCAAACCAACCCAAAAAACAATTTTCAATGCCAATACCTGAACCACAAATTTGTGGCAGCTGTTCAGTCCATATTGACAACTGCCAAAGCAGCATCCAGCACCCCTGAAACAACTGTAAGTAACATCGGTGATGAAGATAATAAAAATGTCGACGGATTTACATTGGTCGCCCGTAAGTGCAAGAAGCAGGAAAGAGCATCTGGTTGCGAGCACCAAGGCACTTTTAACGATGATGACCTTGATGTGGAGGACAGGAGAGAATTAAACGGTCCCCATGACGCAGTAGGCGAGCCGCGAAAGAAGGTCTCCGCTCGAACAAACAATAATATTTGTTATTTTTATTTTTTACATATTGTAAACACATAAAAGATCCACGGCTCCGTTAGCTACCGCTATGAGCCGTGTCAAATAAACGAAATAAAAAAAAGCAGAAGCAAAAAAATCGCTACGCTATAGCAGGCTATAGGCACCAGTAAATCAAGTTTGCTATTGTTCTATATCAGTGCACATACAAATTGTATCGTTGCCCCCGGCTGCGGAGTGAAATGAGTTTGCCAAATGAAGCAAAAGTGCCCGTGCTACGGGATAACACGAACAGTTCAGGAAGTGGAACAATTAGTGTGAAAATGGAGCTTAATCTCGCTGAAGTTACCTACATTCAGCTACATCACGTAAAAAACTGTGTTTTGATGACGTTTAGAAGATTAGCACAGGCCGAAAACTTCATTGCAAAGAACAACATGCAACACGAGGTCGAATTTAATAACACCAGAATCAAGATCCCCGTGCAAATCGAAAACGACATGGTGGACGTGCGTATCCATGATTTGGCCCCGCGCACGAAGGAAGATTTCATCAATCGAATCATGTCGCAAATGGAGAAGTAGAATCTATTACGAATGACAACTAGAGAAATTTTTTCACCGGCATTCCCTACGGCGTTCGTATTGTGAGAATGCGAGTGACTAAACCAATACCTTCTTACATGACTATCGAATGCAAATCACCGAAGGATGGCGTGACCTATAAGCAAACAACGCTAATCACATATCCCGGGCAGACCCCAACATGCCAATTCTGTAACTATACAGCCTATTACGGAAAAACATGCGCCGAAGCAACTAGTCAAAACTCATCTACTACAGCCAACACTAACAAGCAGCCACCGATACCTTCAGATTAACCTAAAACAACGATCCAATTACCCAATAATGCAGGTACAACGACCACGACAACCGCTCCCAAACCAACAACTAGCATCGCCAATAAAGAAGCAAATACCGATGAAGACGGATATACAACAGCGACCCATAAGAAAAAGAAACAAATAAGAACCTCTGATCGTGAACAGCAAGAAAACAGTACCGATGACGACATGGACGGGAACGATAACGCGAGAGAAGACAGACCCCCAAGCGGCCTCACCGCCAAGCAAAAAGATCTCAACACGCAGCAGCAAATTCCGTCAACAAGATCTGGCAGACCGACATTCTTAGATTTTTTTTTTATTTTTGCTTATTGTAAAAAAAATTAAAAGACCCACGGCTCAGTTGTGCTAACGCATTGAGCCATTTCAAATAAAACTTTAGATTGAAAAAAAGAACTAGATATTATAAATATGAACAAGCTCAATAATTTCAGCATCTCTTTATTCCGACACATGGACATCGCACTTACTTCACCTCTGCCGAAGAGTAACGTAGGTGTAAGGCCAACTTTCTTTGATGATTTCTGTTGTTCTGTAGTTGATCGCCCAGAAAATATAGAACAGCTGCTCTTGGGTCGATTTCAATTTATTTATTATTTTTTCTCTCTTTTTCTTCGTGATCTCTGCTCATCTCTCTCATTTTATTCCATAACGAACACAAATAAAACGAAAACACGAAATCGAAACATTAATCCCAACTTATTGACTGTAGACTCAACTAGTTACAACATTTTAGTCGCTCTCCGTGATAGGCTACTGATGTTTGTTCACTGTATCGTCGAGTCGTTTTTAGAATTACATGGACATTAATTGGAAACCATCGAAAGAGACAGAAATGCTGCTGCTTACAACATTAAGTTTATTATGATTGATTGACTAATATGTGATTTAGCATCAATTGACATCCGTTGAAAAGTAAGGATAAAATCACAACAGATAGTACTACCGCTACTATGTACGTTTCTGTATGTCAACAACACTAGTAATATACGACGGTATACAATTCGTGGGTTGATGAACACCTCAGAAAAACCGCTGTTTTACCACTTTTTGACTTGTTTATTTTTTGGCATTTTTCTTGCTTATTGTTCGATTGTTTTAAATATCACTACTTTGCGGACTAATAATGTTTAAATACGGAACGCATTCTCCGCATAAAATGAAATTGAGTGTCAACAGAAATACTATTGCATTAAAATGACGCGAAAACAAAAATTGTCTTCTGCCATCAACTAACGGAAATGTTTTTGTCTAGCACGCTTGAGTGAGATGCCTGATGTTTCTACTAAGCGTACAGTGCACTAACCTATTACAGAAATTCAATTTGCTTATGCTTTAACTAACTTTATTCTGGCTAATATATAACATAATATCTGAGTTTTGTTAGACACAACCACTAGCGATAAAGTTCTCATTTTGGAACAGTTTTTGAGCTCACTTTTCTTAAAACTTCTGCATTTTTATTATATATTTCGTTTATTTTATTCGGTTCAATGTATTAGCTGAATGAAGCCTTGTGTCTTCAATATATTTCCATGATGTGAACAATGAAAGTGATAAAACGTAAATGGTTGTCCTACAGATCTCGTGCGAACAACTAGCGATTGCGTGTGGAGAACTATTTACTAGGCTGGGAAATATTTTTCCTAACCAACAGTGTCGCGGTGGTTGTTCATTTCTATCTCGTACACTTCCTTATCATCATAGTGGTTACTGCCTCATCGTCCATATATTCGAGGATCAACCAGTTGTTATGCGAAATGACTGGTTTCGCCTAGGCTAATTTGTTAAATGGCATTAGCACTGAACGCCTGACATGGTTAAACTCGTTAAAGGCGATGTTCGTAAGCATAACCCCCATATTCACCTTCATCAAATATTTCACATCATGAATGTTGCTCCAGCCAAATACGGAGGCTATTGACTTCAGGTCTTTTCGCATAAGATCGATCTTATGCGAAAAGACCGGAAGTCAATAGCCTCCGTATTTGGCTGAAGCACTACTTCTTGCTTCTGCGACTCAATCATTCGACAGATCCCCACTGCAAGAATTAAAGTAACAGTTTCTTTTGTTCTTCCGACGAGTCACACAATATGAAGGGAACTGTTTTATCACACTCAGCATACTGAGTAGATATCCTGACCGCTGTCTTCGGTGGTTCGAAATAGCAATCTTCCTCACAATTCTCGCATTAATTTGTTGAAACCAAACAAGATACAATTTTTTTAAGAGTCACCGAAAAACATGTTGTTTCTTAAATTTATTTTTGAAAATTTTCGGGGGGGGCTTAAGCCCCCTAGCCCCCCCTCTGGCTACGTGCCTGCTTATGAGATGAACGCACGATTTGCATGAGATAACTACATGAATTTCAACTTTTAATGACACGAAATGCTGACCATTTGGAAGGGTATCTTCGGCAAACTGGATCAGAATGTCAAGGGCTTTTCGATGAAGAACAGGCTAATGCGGAGTGTTGAAATTTTCAGGAAAGCTTATTAGCCAGCCAAACTATCATATTCAGGTGCAAGGTTTGAAATTCCGCACTTTGCAATTTTTTCATACAACTTTGGGCCACTCTACTTTGTACGTCATCAAGTTCGCTGTCGCTCAGTCGGACTTAAAACTAGGAATAGCCCCTATGTTTGAGTATGCCGGGCAAACGAGTGGATCACAGGTTTGCTTGCGATTCCGGTGACAAGTAACAAGGCCACCTCGTCCGGCCTATCCTCAGCGGCTTTGCGCCGCTTCGGACTTTAGCCGCATTAAACTAGCTTCACCAAAGACTTACTTTCAGGAGCACAATAGTTACTATACGAGCAAGGTACAACTTATTTTTAAACTTTATTATAAATTATTAAAATTTTCGCTTTCCGCCCCTTTTTTATGAATCTACATCACTAAACTAGCATATTCACGAAAGAAAAACATGTTTTCCACTTACAGGGGGAAAAGTACCTAAAGTAAACAATTAATTATATCATCACGTAGCCAGGTTTCGGTGAGAACGATAATGTCGTAGACGCAGGAAGTGAGGGCAAGCAAGGCCTGCGTTTTTGTTCTCAGGAAATCAGGAAAGGAAATACGCGATGGTGTGCTATGAACCAACAGGTTATCAGGAATCGGATTATCATTTAAAGCAAAACACTCGCCTTAGAAGGGAGCTCGGAAGACCCCCTCACGACCTCCGAACGCAGGACGATTAAGCTGGCCGCTGGCTGGTAGCGCGACTGCAGCTGTATTTGTCGTTAGCATCTGCCGATAGGCTTTGAGGGCAAACATCAACATGCCCCTCCATTGCTCTATTCACTGCCAAAATCTGGCGACGACTGAGTTAGCTAAGGGGGCAAACAGTGATAATAAATATTTCATGACTGAGCGTTGTCCACTGGACCTAAAAATAGATAACGAGAGAAATTTGGCCCGATCGATGAGAGGGAGAGGTGACGATCTGCTTATAGGAGACATTGGGGGGCATTAACGTGGTTAACGCACCCAACTAGAGACTGGGAGACCGGAGGTTCGGTTCCTGCTTGAGGACATATCTTTTCTCAGTGTTTCCAATAAAGGTGAATTTTCACCGTTTCTTCATTCTCACCGTTCCGGTCATTCTTTCTCTGTCTGTTTTCCAGTGGACACGTTCATGAAAAAGCAAAAAGGACTTTTTTGTAAAACGCTTGTATCCCAAAATTTCCGACGATATGAATAAAATACTATACATAGAAAGTTGCACAGTCTAACCTTTTATTTGGTATATAAAACGACTTGATCCGATGTACAATGAGCATTGTACGTACAGCCAAAATCATTTACTAGGTCAGATTTGCCACATCTTTTACCCTATATATCAAAAAAGTTAGATTTACAGTGCAGATTTATAGGGGAGACTGGGGATACTTGATCCCCGGGGAGACTTGATCCCATCATTGTAACTCAAAGGCGGATCGAATATACTAGAAAGTTGTGTTGTTTTATCTAAACATAAGTTTCTTCAACACAAAAAAAGAAATTGGACCTGTGTAACCGAATTTTTACCGATATAAAGAAAAAAATCTCAGAAGAACTGAAGAATTTTCTAAATTTTCCAACTTTTATACAATTGATTTTAGCATTGTGATCTAATGTCAGCTGACCATTGATCCTTTTTGGCACTCGTAAGGTAGTTGATTTTGGGATTCTTAGCATGTTAGCATGCTGTGGAAAATTTCCGATATGCCATGAGAGTGTATGCTTTTCTTTCGCGCGGCTCCAATTGATTCAATTTCAACTTGGCCACAACAAACACACAATTGCGCAGTGTAAGTAATGCAATAATTTGGTATTCACCCTTCATCACTCTAATTTTCCAAAGTTTTTGAGACTTTCCCTATATTCAACGGTTAGAAATATTTTAATTGAAGAATCAAAGTAAAACTAAAACGTATTGTCAGACACCTGTCTGTCAGGCCTGCAATTACAAAAAGGATGATGGGTTAACTTTTATAAAGGAAGTGAATTTCTAAACGATATTCTTACAGGTAAATACAAATTATTTTGATATGGAATATAAAAGTGATGGTAAGAAATTACTTTTACTTTATTGCGGTAAAATTTTGGTAAATTATAGTTCATGAAGTTTTGAAGTATTGCAAAACCTACTCTGAATTATAAAAGGTTATGTTATTTTTGTCATATTGCGACTATGAACGTCCTGCATTACGTCGGAGAATTCATCCGTCCAATAAAGGAAGGATATGCGGTTTTCACAGCTTTTCTTACTTGCAATAATATCCGCTGAAGTAAAAAAGGCTGAACATATTGTCTATTTCGAGATAATCTACACGCAACCATAAAATAACTTACAGAATAAGTACTTTAAACTTAAATTTAGGTACTTTTGAGATGTGCGTCGCTTTCGCACTTATTAGTGTTATCAAAAACAAAACGAGAGATTCGACTCAGTCGAGGTCTTCCGTGCAGTAAGGTACTTTTAAGTTGTTTGGGTTATACTCAAAATTAGGTAAATTCAACTTAAATTTAAGTAAATTAAACACAAGGTTGAGTTATTATTTTTACCGTAGTTAAATGGAAACTATACCTTCAACACGGTTTACCTAATTTTACCTTCCTGTGCGATACCACGAGATTGAGTCAAAAGTACTGAATTTTAGGTAGTTTTTCGGTGGCGTGTAGCATTTCGTCGAGTTCTTGCTATATGGGATACACACGAGTGCGATCGAAACAAAAACAAACGTCAAAACGTTTTCTCGCTCGCACTGATGCAAACTGGATGGGCGCGTAACTCAACGCAAGGCCCGGTGGCCTCGTTTTCTGAAAAGTCGCAATGTGGATTAAGAAAAGATTCGCAATATAATTTCGGCGCTTACCGGAGAAGTGCAAGAGCTGCTTTCATTTATGAAACACTGGATAGGGAATTTTGAAAAAGGTGGTAAAATTTCCGGATGCACCAAAATAGCTCAGGCACGCGTGAACAATATATTTTTTCTTTTCTGAAAAATAACCAATGTCAGCGGTTATTAAAACAAAAAATATTTATGTAACGTCAGATTTTTGCAGTTATATCTTTGATAGATTTCTATAACTTACCTAACGTTTTTCTTGCCGTTTTGGATTCCGTGTTGAAGATATTAGAGAAGGTTTCGTAAACCCCAAAAAATTCACCGTAGTTTGACGGATGTCAAATTTCCCATCATCATTTTTACATACTTGCCATCTGTGAGTCAATCGCGCTTTGATTCGCCAATAAAAGATTTCAATATATAATTGAATATATAATGAAAGAAGGTAAGACCTGAATCATAAAAAAACAATGTCAAAAGTGTGCAAATCATCAAAGATTTAGAGAAAAGGCAATTCATTCGGATCAAAGAGAAAAGGGAAAGAGACGAATAGTGTGAAGCCAAAAATACCTTATTGAGCAGACCAATCGTGCAATGTAAATAAACATTACTCATGCCTGAGTTGGAGGAGATAAGTATTGTAAATCTATCAAAAAAGAAATTTGAATTTTCGTCAGAATTTAGTGCAATCGTGATTGTAAGGTGCATTCTAGAGTCTATGTATGAGTAAAAACAAGCTTTAGAATTATTTCATCTCTTTGTTTCAAAATGCACATCGTTTGATAAACAAATCCAACGATCGACAAAAGGTTTGTTTTCAAAATATAATAGGAGTCATTTAAAGTGCTGCCTTTGGAAACGGTTGCCAAATTCTAGTGTTGAAATCATCGTAAAGGGAGTGTTGCCGTTTTGACTGATTTTCACTCTGCGTCTCTTTCACTATTCTCTTTGATTCGGATTATTTTAGACGACTTAAACAGCAATTTTATTTGTTTTGAATAACGGTTTTATAAAAATTATTTATTCCTTAACGGCGTCGTCGTTCTCTAGTTGTTAAAATAAATTTTAACTTCTCTGTCATTAGTTTGGTAACTGTAAGACTAACTGTTTGTTAAATTTAAAGCTTACAGCAATGTTCAAACTAAATCTGTTTTCTAATAACAGTGGTAGAATCGAAACTATGCTTATAGCTTTTGGTGTGATGCTGTGGGTATTGTTTAGTTTTCAGTTGTAAATAAAGCATGCAGCTTGCATTCAATTCATTTCTGTTTTTTCTGTGGCGCACATTTACTATCGATATTTACATCTGCGCGATTTTTTAAATATTTTATGTGTATCTTTCTTGCACTGTCATGTTTGGTGTATAGGGGTAAAATGCTTTCCAATAGACCTTGATAACCTGATTTTGGGTAAAGCGTGTACGTATCTTAACCCTCCGGAAGTCGCTTAGTTTGCTGTGTGTTCCAAGTTATGATATTCCTGTAAAAACGTCTTAGAGCTCCAGGTTGTCAGATGGTGCTGGTGCTTTTCACCCCTTCATGCCCATGTTGTTTGTGGTCAAACACGTTTTTAAATTGCTATAACTTTTGATTGAGGCATGTTTCTCTCACAAAAACAATTAAGGCATTTCATTTGAGTATATGCTGTCAGGCACAATTTACGTTGACGACTGAAAATGAATGTTTCATACATCTTCGGTATATTTCAATATTATTGAAAACTGATAAAAGAATCAATTTAGACTGTTTTTGGCTACGTTTTCCACGCAATTGGATTATTGTAAATACTCTAAAATACTCTAGGAGAATTCTCGATAAACATATGATTACGGCTTAAAAGCAGTCAAAATTGTCAAAATTCTCTTTGAAACGAAATTCCGGGCAAACCGTTACTCACCAATCACAGATGTTGGTAGTAAACAAAAGAGAAAAGTTTTCTCTTTCATTAACTACTGTAAACTGTGTTTGGCTAGTAACGGTTTGTCCAGAATTTCACTTCAAAGAGAATTTTGATAGTTGGCTTTTAAGCCGTAATCATATGTTTGTCGAGAATTGCATTGAACATTGACAGAGAAAAATTGATTAGCTTCTAGCACTGCAAGGAAAGCACCTCTCTTTATAAAACAAAAGGTTTTTTTGTTTTTCTAGATCCCGCCGTTTTCAAGGAAAAATAGTTTTGAACCCCTACACTGCCGTGATACGTATAACAGTCCCACCTGCATAGGGAACCCATAGCAAATGGGACTGTTATGCGGATCACGGCAGTACATGCATTAGAAAAAAGTGGGGCATGAAAGGGTTAATGATGCGACTTCCGGAGGGATAAATAACTTTATGTTACCATAGTAAATACACCGATCTTAACTTTGATGCAAAATTAATCGTTTTTCCGTATACCTACTAACAGTTTTCATATGCAACGGTTTTTCGCGAAAATATCTTGGAATTTTAGACAATAAAAAAACGAACTGAATGCAACGGAAAGTTGGTTTAAAATGCTTATCCTCCCAGCAACACCAAAGCTGGACAGTGGTGTATTCTGTGGTATCGATTTGCTTCCTCGTTTAAGAAGTACTTGTGTGGAGATATAAAATGTAGGTGAAATAAATGCCATTAGTCGCTGGAGATATAGATCTATCCCGTCAAACAATATCCCTAGTCTATCTGTTGGAGCGTATGTACGAAGTTTTCTTTACGCAAGTGAATATGCTTTTAACCTGCGAATCCGAATCCGGGGTTCTACATTGTTTGGTGAATTATCTATGATCAACCATCAGGAATTCATTTGGTTCTTTCTCGTTAAGGCTCAAGTTACCTCAAGGCTTGGTAGTATGCGTAAGAAAAATTGTGTTCAGCTTTGCCACCAGATTATCCATTTAAACCTTTTCAAAACTCTAAAAGAAGAATATCAGTCGATTTATTAGATCATCACGATTCAATTCATGCAAAATACGTGCTGGAAAAACCATCGGCTTAGCTGGATGGTGCTTTTGAAAAAGTGGCTGTGATTTTTTATCACACTACCACACCGAGCTGGGGTACGCACCACAACTGCGCAATGAAAAAACCACAGCCACTTTTTCAAAGGCACCGTTTAGCTAACCCGATGGTTTTTCCAGCAGGTATTTTGCATGAATTGAATCGTGATGATCTAATAAATCGACTGATATTCTTCTTTTAGAGTTTTAAAAAGGTTTAAATGGATAATCCGGTGGAAGCTGAACACAAATTTTCCTACCCACACTACCAAGCGTTCAATTCTAACACATGCTTAAAAAAGGTAACTTGAACCTTAATTGCATTTATTAATCTGAGGTCTTCGGATTTTTTAAAACATTTCCTCGTACAAGGGATTTTTGAGTTATTTTTAGAATTTTTAGAATAAACAAAGGAAAAGCCATTTGCAAGATTAGAGAATAACATTTTTTCTTGGCATGTTCTCATCTTATTAGCGTCTAATGCGAATTATTGATAAATATAATTTAATACTTTCTAATATGTCGATGTTAGACTATTTTTATTTTATCGGAAAAGGATCCAAAAATAATCTACACGTGAGACATACCATTGCACATACGAATAAGTAAATAATTTGACGAGACTGCGGCTGTGATATGAATAACCGATCAAAAACGAATGTGTAATCCGCGGATATGTAATACAAATCATTCTTTTCTTTAATGCAAGCAGTTTTGGTTTGACGGGAATGATTTAATCACAGCATTATTGTGGCTGTGTACCTTTTACTGTCTTGGTTAGCTTCCTTTCATGAGCTAGCTAATTTGTTGTATCACATTCTGTCTTATGAACTACTAAATACCAACGCGTTTCACTTTGGTTTGAGTAAAATTGTCTGATTTCAAAATTGTCCTAAACGACAAACCTACTTAAAGCTATATAGCCTTTTTGTTTGAGTTTCATTAGCTAAAGTCCCTTTCCGGATTCGTAAGCCATCATTACGCAATTTCGTTTGTGTTTGTTTGTATGTGTGCACCGTAAGATTTTGTGAACGTAAAAGGCACAGCGTTCGATGATCCATTGGTTTTTTTTATTTACGTGACTTCCATCATTTTGCCCATATAAAAATGGTTCTAACGACTATCATATTGTGCTCGGCTATTTTTGGGCGTGGTGTTTGCTGCTTTTAATTTTTAGGCATTTTCAGCAACTCACATGTCAACTATTCCTTATATTTTAACTATGTATAAGGTACTTATTGCTTTCACAGCGTTGTTCGAATTTTCAGAAATAGAAGAATGCAACTTTTCATAAGCGTCTAACTACAGTTTGCACAGGCCTTGTTTCTGGGTAAGTTTCTGGTATATCTACATATATGGATTGATGGTTGAAGCACTGTCCTGGTTATGGTGGTAGTTCATTTTTATCGTTTCAAAGCCTGAATTGATTCGCCAATCTCGGACCCACAAATTTTTAGTTTTCGCCATGCGCAATGGGAGGGCAAGAATAATGTTTGTTTGACATCTTTCGGTAACATAGTATGACTAAATTTGCACCTTTTTAGTTGCAATTTGTTTCTAGTACACTTGGTTCAAAATTTTGTTGTTGCTGTTTGGGATTATACCAGATGCTTAACTTTGAATTCGCTGTTTTCCCAAAGACAGCATCAGTGAGTGTATGAACCAGAGTAAATCCATCTATTGCGCACGTTCCGTTCGTGTATTAAGTTACCATGAACATTTTCGAATTTGCCATCTGTCGTCAAAAACTTCATTCACCATGCCGGTTAAATTTTTCATTTTTTTAATATTTTCGATGTTTATCATTTTAAACCATGTCTATGAATAACAAAATTGCCTGTGAACTATTATTTTTTAACAGGATTTTAGCATGGAGTTAACTTTTAGAATTTCGGGACGACGGAAAATTAAAGGTAATTTTCAACCTCTTCAATATGAACCTAAAATATCGTTTCATTTTTTAATAGTTTTGGCTAAAAACAAAAAATATTTCTGCCAAAAATAATGAGAAAAACAATCCCTAAAAATACTCGTTTTTAACCGCAGTGCTGCCCAATGCGCCATTTTCAGGTAAAAATTAAGCGTTTTGAAGAAAAAAATCCTGCTTTCCGTATAAAACTCCATTTTTACAGGCCAATATTCAAATAATTTCCAAATGATCTTGAAAACCGATCCTGAACAGCTAGAGACAAATCACAGTTATTCATAATCTAAAATAAAAAAAAATCGCTTATTTGGCAACTCTGCCGCCAAAACGAGTATTTTTTGGGTTCCTTGAATAATTTTCTTCAAAAAACATCTCGCGAATTGATTCTAGAACGAATAGAACTGGATATAAACATAAACAAATAAAAATCGATGTTTTCGACAATTTGCTTTATGGTTCGCGCGGGCTGAGGGCTTGTTCAATCGTTAAAAAAATGGATTTTTATATATTGGCCCTAGATGAACATTTCTTCTAAAATTGGTTCATATCAGTGAAGATCGAACACACGTGCCTCAATCACTTCGCACTTAATGACACATATTGTCACTGTGGTGCTATCTTATGACAAGCACCAGTTAGCACATTTCGAAGAAAAACGAGTACGAGTAGTACGAGATTGAATATCTTGAAACTTACAAATGGTAGAAACGATTTAGAGAAAACAATTCCATCTATTTTGTATTCATCTTTCAAATTTAACAAAGATCGGTTGACAATATTGAGAGTGTTTACTAAAGATGTAAGCAAAAGTCGCAGCAAAAGTGAGTATTGACGTCAAAATTTTTACGACGTTATAATTGTACATGGAAAATATGCTATACAAATAAAGCATTAATTTTCAACTTTGATGTATATCTTTGGCTTAATTTCGTCTAGAAACCATTGGTGAGATGCACTTTGAAGGGAGTTGGTCAAAGTAATCTTTGGTTATTACAGGTTGCCATTGCTTTGAATGGAGGCGTTGAGTTGGTCGTGTGTGAAGTGGAATCCCCAAATTGCTGTCATTTTGGGACGTGTTTTGGGCGTTTTATCGCTGGAAAAGTGTACCAAGGGATCGTCGGATAGTCGAAGACTATGGAGTGCGTCAGAGGAACTAGATTCCTGGAGTGTGACGACCCGTAAAAGTGCTTTTCGGAGGTTTTCCTTTCCCGCAGAAGCATCGTCAGAAGCAAAAACAAGCGGGGCGAACGAATACATCGCCGTGCCCGCCACTCAGCACTACTCTACGAACGCTGTTTCTGCGAACGAGAGTGTGAGGAGAACAAAGCTATTACGAAAGTGAGACGGACAAACCCGATGTAAAGTTCGTATACACACCGAGGGATTGCCCTTCCTATGATCATTCTCAGGGATAGACCGAATTATGGTCTTGTCAAATTTTGGTCTTGTCAAACTGCAAATGACGTGAAAACCCAAGATGGTACCAGATAAGGTAAAGGTATACGTAAAGCGAGAGTTTTGGTTTTACGATTGGCAAGATCGACATTGCGTAAATACTGATTCACTTCCCAAAAAAGAGGTTAATAAAAACGAAATTAATTAAAACAATGTTTTGAATATAGAAACTAGTGCTTTCAGCCTCTCAAAGCGTTTGCCACCAAAAATATTATTGTACACACATGCATACACCTTATGCAGATTATCTTGAATCTGTTTTGCGTTTGTCAAATCTGCCACTCTTCTTATTCTTATCCGGACACGCTCTTTTTACCTTTGGGGCAGACCCTCGATACACACTACCTGGGACGGGACGTGCAAAGTGAAAAAAAAGTAAATGTCACCGCGAACCGGCAATGGCCTGTCATTACGAACCGGACCTTTCTTGACGAATTTCATTTTCTTGAAGTGGACAGTGTCTGGGTAGTATCGTAATATCATAGCTATATACAAGGTGTTTTTATAAAATATATTTCACATGTTGCTTAGATGCATGTACATGTATAAAAACAAATATGCCAAATGCAACGACGGCATGTGTAATTTTATTATTCTGCTCAACAACTATGGTTAATGTTGTTTTACACAGCTCAGATAAACGATAACAAAATTCATGTCATGTTTGAGCTCTATTATTTTCAGCACAAATCTGTTCCTCATCGGCAGAAATCTATGCCGCATCGGCACAGCACTATCATCGACATTTGCTTGAAATTATTTTGCAAGCGTATTTTTCCCTGCTAAATAACATCGGGAGGGAAAAAGAAGACCGTCTTCGCATGTCCCGTCCCAGCACACTACATGAAGAGCTTCATCGACGCAGACGGCATGTTTTTTCTGTCTGTCTCGCTGTGGAATTTGTGCGTTGGACGTTTTCGGTCTGTTCACTCGTTGAGTGTTTACTCGGGAGTATATTTTTGGGTGTGCATGGGAATCGTGGCGGAGTGTGAGCGACGGGAGTGAGTGATGAGTGGGCTCTGTATTTGTTTCTCGATGCACATTGCGAAAGGGATCATCCATAAATGACGTAGCATTATATGGGGGAGTATTGTATTTTGTGATGATGTGTGACGACAGGGGAGTAGGGGGTCATGTCATGCTACGTAGCTTTTTTAAAGGGGAATAACTAACATCGTTTTTTTTTTAATTTTACGGGGACAAGGGGGGAGAATTACCGTCAAGCTACGTTATTACCAGGGGGTGTATTTAGAGGTTTGTGACGAAATGCTACGATGGGGGAGGGGGGTTTTCAAAATCACTCAAAAAATGCTACGTCATTTATGGATCGTCCCAAACAGAAATATGGAGAGTTTGCATGTTTTCTATTTCCGTCTCTTTTATTCTGCTGTGATTTTTATCCATTCTCGGGAGTGTACATTTGGTGAGTATTCGGCGAGTGTATAGACCAAGTTCCAATGCGTGCGGTTTTTTTGGCGCGGCAGACGAGGGACGGATGGAGGGATATGCTGCCGAAGACAAGATGTAGTTCTCTGTGTGTTATTGGTTACATAGAAAAACTGGTATATTTTTCTAAAAACTTTCTCTAATTTATGTATCAATTATATTCAATTAAATACACTAAATATGTGTCGATTTCTTACCTCATGTAAGGAAACGAAAGTCTTATTGTAATGTTATAATCCATTTGATACAAACATTACATTAAGGCGGGGCTGGTTAATAGAACGATTACCTCGGAACACGGTTTGCGCTGTTTACGAAATGGATAATCGAAAAATTAATTGAGCTTGCACCTACCTAAATTCTGGAATCAAGTTATTTGCAGGTATGTATATAAATACATGGAAATAACTTTTTTCTGTAAACCGCTGCCGGACATTGGGAGATAGGATGGTTAACACACACAGCACGAGGTCATATATCACGAACTGAATACACGCAATGCGTAGCAACCGACATCTGCGCGTATCGTTAAGACAAGTAGAGATAAGGAAATTGAGTATCTGCGGATGTACTCAAGGTGGTGCGCTGTCACCACTTCTATGTAATTTTTGTATCCCCGAAATTTTAAAAAAATAAATAGGGGGGGTTGATATTAAGCCACTTCGCAAGAGTTTTGAGGGATAAATTGAGTCTCCTTTTGTACATAATAAGAGAAAGTTAAAGATTTTGTATATAATTCGACCGTCAGCAGCAGTGATGCTATGAAAAGTATAATTTTCGTTAATCTTCAGGGCATAAATCGGTTTTTCCCTTATAACTTTTTCCACAAGCATCAGATCGTTTCGTGGTCTTGTTTCCTTGACAAATTTTCTATAAAAATCAGACATCTACTTATTTTTAGAAGGTACCGGGTGATTCTTGGAAGAATTAATTTGCAAAAGACGTTTTCCCCATACGAAATCCCATGTAAACTTTAAACCGTGGGCGCAAAAATATAGTTTCACCGATCGAACTAAAAATTTGCAGAGTTGTTCTGGGAGCTAAATGTTACTCGAAGCGAAATTTTATTTTTTTTTCATATAACCATGTCCCACTCTAGTGTACACTGTAAACCATAACTCAAAATTTCCTAGACCAATCGTTCAGAATTTTTGCTCAGTTCTTCTTCGTATCATTGCCTATGTAACTACAGGAGCTTTTTATAAAATTTCTAGTATTATTATTATTATAAGAATTATCGTTATTATTTTACAATCAAAAAAAGCAAAGCAAAGATCGGACTTTATGCTTCAAAGTGCAACGAAAAATTAAAAAACGAGCAAAAATAAAGGCTCGGTAGTTATTTGGGAAATGAGGCGAAGCAGAACTGTGCAAAATTTCAAAACGGTCTATCAGATTTTGAGTTATGATGTACACCACAAAACAAGTTTTCGGCGAGGCTCCTCTGAAGATTCGTTGTTACTCGTTAAATTTTCAGTATTTTGGAATGAAGTTTTGAGAAAATATTTCTCAATTGTGTTATTATTATGCAGAAATTGAATGAATATATTAACACCTCTGTATCGCCACAGCAAATTTTTGAAAAAATGTGTCTTTTACCGGATAACCTTACCCTCCTCTTAAATTAAATCTCAGCTTAGATTGGCGCGTTTGCGGAGCAATCGTTAAATTAACTGAGTGTGAGTTGTTAAAATAATAATGATTTTATCCCATTGTGCAGTGCGATGGCGAATATAAAACACGTTTTCTTTTGGACCGTGTTCTGAGGACTACTATACCATCAATTCATTCTGCCCGTATATGTTAAGACTAGTTTTTGACTTGTATGGGCTTTTGATGCGAGCCTTATTCTGGGTTGTTCATGCTGCTGATCTAGATTGATTTGTTACAAAAAATAAGATTTGTCTTTTCCGATTGGAGTTATAAAATGAAGGCCTAGATGGTTTGATTGGTGAATCATAATATATTGCACCTACCGATGAATCATAGGATACGTCAGTCAAACACTCCTAGGAGCGGTCCTTGGTATAATTGAATGGAGACCTACACGATTTAGTTAGTAGAATGAGAGATAGTGGGCAAAGTGTGCTGCAAACATTATATTGGACAAGTTAGGTGTTAGAAGATAAGAAAAAAATGAAGCCTCGCCACTTTCTACAATTCCCCTATCGATCAGGACGTTTTGAAAATCAGTATTGGCCAGTAGAGTACGACAAAAACGAGAAATAAACCCGGAAATATCACTCGTGACATTTTGTCTATTTCACGCCACATAATTTTCTCGATGCCTGTATCCGTATCAGTCCACGCCACCGAGAGAATACTTTGTCTTCGCGTCGGTTGTTTGGTCATCGAGGGTTGTGGTCCTCCGTTGCCCTGGAGGGAAACCTGACCGGGCGTTGTGGGCGTTTGTATTGGCTTTCGAGGTCGAACGCTGACCGCTCCACCCTCCCAGTTGGCTACCGTCGCACATTGACCCTTCTCCATGGCACTAATTCGCATTGGAAGTACCTTCGGCACCTTGTTTACCTGATACTGGTACTGAACGTCCAGCACTTTGACAACCACAAATTCGGCAAGTGCGGAGAACACAAACATCATGCAGCCGGCCATCCAGAGATCTAGCGCCTTTAGAGGAATGGAGGAACGAATTAGAAATATAATAACAGTGGTATCAAGTGACTCACCTTAACGTATGCCACCGGAGGAATATCTGCCCGCATCCCTGTGAACATTGTCACTAGTGTTAGCATGCAGGTAACCAATAAAGTGACTCGCCCAGGGATAGCGTCCAGCCCCAGCCAAAAACTAAACCACGAGAGCATTACTACAAGTGTTGAAGGTGCGAAAGTCTGTATCAGGTGGTGTCCGATTTGACGCTCGAATCGAAAATACACTGCCAGCCGAGAGAAGTTTCCTATATGGTAAAATGTAAACTTTTAAAATCATGGGGCAATTAGTGTAGTCCAAATAATCACCGTATTTCTCCGGCATATAGCCGTCAGTCTCCTCCAGCTGCAGTGGTTGGCCGAGATTGTACTGCAGCAGTTTGAGCTCTGGATTCAGGGTGACACCACTGTCGGCCCATTTGAGTCGGATTTTTTGATTGTGGTAGGAGAAGCTCTCGATGTAGATCGGACAAATCTGGATGTCCATCGGGTAGAGCTGAAACTCCATCTGGCACGCGATGATGGCGTGCATCATGCATGCGTAGCGCACCGTCGAGTTCTTATACAGCGTAACCGATGAGAACTTGTGCGTGAGAGTTGCGATTTCTGGAAGAAAAAGTGGTAGCCAAACCATTAACGCTATATTTTGGGTTGAGTAGTTCTATCGTATGGTGATATTGTGCAGCTACATGTGAAGCTCTCCTCAAATGAACATTACCTATACACTACTAGCGTTTTTACATGATAATCCGATCGTGAAAACTCGTACTACACTCTAAGCCACCGTGATAAAGTGAGTACATTATATAACTAGTGACAAAAAGAATGACCTTCTTCGGCCAGTCCTACAAGAAGTGTCTATGTTACATTTGAACCAAATCGAATAAATAAGAAATAATAAAAAAAATTAAGGAAAACAAAAATAAAACTCAAAGAGATTAAAAAAGTTCTACACAAAACACGATCACAGATGTATGGCAAATGCAGGAAATCGCACAAGCATACAACATTATCTGCAAAATAATTTTAAAACAATGTTACAATTTTTATGACCATACATTACCAACAAATTAACAAATACACGAGAACATCTTTAGCTCCATTCGTTTACCAGCGGTCTATCGAGAAGCAAGTGTTTTTTCCAGTCCGTCAGTGTAAGACAATCTAATCCGCGTTCAAGGTTATCTTGCGCATTCTCTGCCTCTCGAGGTTTTGGACTTTTTTTTATCTTTTGTGCATGTGTTAGCCGTTAGGCCGCCTTCCTCAGCCTTTTGTTCGCATAGTGAGGATTGAACAATAGCCAGCTATATAAGGTGGACTGGTGCGTCGTGGGAAACAAATTTACAGATGAGTGAAATCTACCTCTTTTGACACATTTACGGCTTATTCCCGTCTGCGCGGGTGCCAACCAGGGTTACCATATTCACAGATTTTTTTGTAATGTCACAGATTTTTTTTCACAATTTTTGATCACAGATTCTTTTTCACAGATGACAGATTTTTGGCATTTTGATAAAAATTTCACAGATTTTTGGAAATTTATCACAGATTTTCACAGATTTTTTCCTGTATTAGGCATCACAGATGGTAAAAAGATTTTTTTGGCCGAAACACAGATTTCAATGTGGCATCCCTGGTGCCGACCCCGTGCGTCGACGGTGTCGATGGCTCCCTCCCCGGACGGCCAAATGGAGGTCGAATCGACTCCCAAGGCTCTCCCCCGACCCAAACAATATCCGGAGCTCTCTACCGGTCCCTTTGTGGTCTTCTTTCGGCCCAAAACAAAATCGCTGAATCTATTAAGGATTTGAAAAGACCTGACGGAACGGTAACCGAAATAAGAAAGCTCCGCTCAGACAGGGTCAGAGTCGTGTTGACTAATTCAAAACAGGCAAACGATATTGCTTGCTGCGAGCACTTTA
The DNA here is from genome assembly GCF_030247195.1 of Topomyia yanbarensis. Classification (NCBI taxonomy): domain Eukaryota; kingdom Metazoa; phylum Arthropoda; class Insecta; order Diptera; family Culicidae; genus Topomyia; species Topomyia yanbarensis. Next base: position 143,121,520 of record NC_080672.1, on the reverse strand, counting down.
CGAAGGACTATTATGTGTATATTCCAGCTGTAAAAGTACAGTCTGAAGTAGTTGTCACCGATGAGAGTTTGACATGCGTCAAACTCTTATCGGGTAACCATCGCTGATACCGCTTTGCCAAATTACGTCCTCTTGCACAAGGTTCGTCTGCCTGTGCGTCTGTTTGTGCCGCGGATCATGAATTGCACAAAATGTAAACAATTGGGTCACACAGCCACCCATTGTAGCAATAAGGCCCGCTGTGGAAAATGCGGTGAGAATCATGTGGATGATTTGTGCAGTAAGAATGCTGAGAAGTGTCCTTACTGTGCAGAAATTCTGCATGATATCTCGGCATGTCCCGCGTACAAACTACGCGGGGATAAACTAAAACGTTCCCTTGCGAGACGATCCGAACGTTCTTTCGCAGAAATGCTAAGAAAGCTACGCCACCAACCTCAACAAACATCTATGCTTATTCTCACTTGCCTCCTGACGAGGGCGAGGCTGATGACCTACAAGAGGGAACATCCACTAGGGTGCCTAGAAGTTATAGGAAGAGGAGGAACATTTTCTCTCCTAAAGTTCCTTGTCAAGGCCAGAAGGTGTCCCTAGACGGGGCTTCGAAAGTGACATCTCTTGGAAGTGTTGCAACCAAGCCGAAGCAAGTAGCTCCTGGTCTCAGGGAATTAAACTTAGAGAAGGAGTTCCCAGCACTTCCCGGAACAAAAACTTTTACGTGAATGACATTGACGAATGTCTTGTCAATTCCTGCACGCTAAAGCAGCTTACAGATGACGGTGTGGTCTCTATTACAGGATCCAAAGCCGTCGATCTGCAAGGATCATTGCAGGATACCTTGGACAATTTTCTGCTTGAGCCCTCCAGCTGGGTATCGAGTTATCCACGGAGAAAACTGAGCTAGTCGTATTTTCAAGGAAGCGTGAACCAGCGCAACTACAGCTTCAATTTATGGGTCAAACTATTGCTCAGATTTCAACCTTCAAATATCTTGGGGTCTGGTTCGACTCTAAAGGAACTTGAGGATGTCACATTAGGCATCTAAAAGAGTAGTGCAAACAAAGGCGCAAATTTCTCCGTACAAAAACCGGAACAGGGTGGGGTGCCTACCCAGGAGACCTGATCAGGCTGTACCAAACAATGAAATTGTCGGTGATGGAGTACGGAAGTATCTGTTTTCGCTTCGCTGCGAACATACATTTCATCAAACTAGAGCGAATCCAATATTGTTGTTTGAGTATTGCTTTGGGTTGCATGCACTCGGCACATACGATGAGTTTAGATGTGCTGGCGGGCGTTCTTCCGCTGAAAAATCGATTTTGGAACCTCTCATATCGATTACTCTTCCGATGCGATATCTCGAACTCGCTAGTAATTGCAAATTTGAGAGGCTTGTCGAGCTCAATTCTCAAACCTGATTTATGTCGTTGTACTTCGATTAGATGGCACAAAATATCAATCCATATTCATATTATCCCATCCGTGTCAATCTCCTTCATGCTTCTGATTCAACTGTATTCTTCGTTACATCCATAAAAGATGAGATTACTGGAATCATGGATCACTTATGTCCGCATGTGATCCCAAGCATCTTTCATAGAAAATTTCGAGAAGTCGACTGCAACAAGATGTTTTACACCAACGGGTCACCGCCTCATTCAAACTCAATGATTCTGCTTCAGTTTACGTCGCAGAACTTGCTGCTATTCGGTATACCCTTGGGATCATTGATACTTTGCCCATCGATCATTACTTTATTGTCTCGGATAGCCTCAGCTCAATCGAGGCACTCTGTTTAATGAAACCTAGAAAGCAAATTCCATATTTTCTAGGCAAAATCTGGGAGCACCTGGAATATTTTGTCTGTAAGATCGTACAAGGTTACCTTAGTTTGGGTTCCCTCGCATTGCTCCATTCCAGGTAATGAAGAAGCGGACTCTTTAGCTAAGGCGGGCGCTTTAGAAGGTGACATATATGAAAGACCAATTAGCAGCAGCGAATTTTTCAGTATTACTCATCAGAGAACTCTCGAAAGTTGGCAAACTTCATGGAGCAATGGTGAACTAGGAAGATGACTACATTCGATAATCCCTAAGGTATCGACGAAACCTTGGTTCAGGGGCATGGATGGGGGTCGGGATTACATTCGCGTGATGTCTCGGCTCATGTTCAATCACTACACGCTGGGGGCTCATCTCCCACGTATTGGGCTCGCGGATAGCGGTATCTGCGCTTGTGGCAACGGTTATCACGAGATCGAACATATTGTCTGGGCATGCGCCGAGTACTGTTCTGGCAGATCTCAACTATTCGTTTCCCTTCGGGCCCGAGGAAGGTCACCCAATATCCCGGTTCGAGATGTGCTGGCAAGCCGCGATCTCCTCTACATGTCACTCATATACACCATCCTAAAAACCATCAATATCCAGATTTAACTGCCTCTATCTTTTCTCTTATCATTCCCAGAAGTGCCCTCTTCCCCCTACCGTACCCAACGATGGTTTGATGCGACTCCAAGACGACACAAATCATCTCTGTCGTATGACACAACAAACACGAGACCTACAGCACAACATCACACGTGCAACGCGGTGCAATGCCGATCCGCATCTGAGCCGTACTACGAAATCGTCTGGAGGAACCCCTGCCGGCTCGAGGAAGACCGCCCGGCGTCCCAATACATGATGCATCCGTCCGAATCTGTAATCCTTACCATTGATTCCCGATGCCGGAAATTGAAAGTTTATATCTTACCCCCGCCCCTGTTAGCCTTATCCACCCTCTCTCCCCTATCTCTGATACACAGATGTAGGTTTTCACCCCCCCCCCTCCCCTTTGAATATCTTCCCAAAACTTATGTGCCCCTATCTTCTAGTTTTAGTTGATCAATATTTAATCTTGTTAAGAAATGCCCAACAGTACCACTAATTAAAAATAGCCCTAATTAATCCCCCTTAATAAAAATGAACCACTCCCTCCAGTTATTTCTAATTAATAAGCTTATAAAATGTTCCGCTTAGTTAATATTTAATTGCTCAAACAATCTCCCTTCTAAAATTCTAAAAGTGCATTACTATACAAAGAACACACAAAATGACTTGCCCCCCAAATCTTACGAATATTATATTATCCCCTCTTGTATATGTATAAGTTAGCTGTAAAATTTTTTAGTTGCATTCTATAAAAACAAGATGATATTGAATTGTGTAACACCCTAGTTTTAAGAAATTCAAAATGTAAAACAAAAAAATGGCACCTTTAAACTAACGCAAACGTGCCTTATCAAATAAACGAATTAAATAAAAAAAGTAAAATCGTTTTTTGTGAGATACTTTGGACCGAACTAAGTCACACGGATCATATTTTGACTTTGTTGTTATGTTTCTTATTTTTAAACGAATTAGTTTTTAAACTACTCTTAAGAAATATGGGTACCATACAAAATCGAATCAACTATTATTATTCACATCCTCCTCGAGCTCTAATAACAACTGCTAGACGTCGTAGGATTGAATCAACCAATGATTCCTGGGCGGAGTTGTTGACTTATACCTAAGATTTTTTAATTACTATTTTTAGTTGAACTGCCTATAATCGCAAGTAAGGGCCATATAGATAGGGAACCCCATAGAACATGGCACTAACTTGTGATTACACTAGTTTACAAATTTTGGGTTAATTGCATGAAGTTAAGAAAAATGAAGTTACGAGAAAAAGTGTTTTCTAGATTAATTTTGGGTCGCTGAATACGAAAATAATACTCTTTCAAAGAAGTTCGAGTTTAAAAAAAAACGTTTTTCTTTTGCTTCCGCTTTTTTTTGTTTTTGCTCTATTTTTTATTACAGAAAAATAATTTTTCATATTTTCAGAATCTAATGTGACAGATTTTAACAATTTTAAGGTAATCGCGATAAGCTAAGAAGAAAGGTGCTTCTTGAGTTAATTTTGGATCGCTGAATACGAAAAATAAGTCCATTTTTTCAAAGAAGCATTTTCAAGATTTATTTGAAAAAGTTGTTTTGGGCACTATTTTAGTTATTTGTCAATATCTTATTCAAATAGGATCCGATCGAAACAGTTCGAAAGGTATTGATGTGCCCTTTCCGAAAATGTATAATATGCGTAGATCAAATCTCGACAAACATATGATTACGGCTTAAAAGCCAACTGTCAAAATTCTCTTTGAAATGAAATTTCAGACAAACTGTTACCGCCAATCACAGATGCTAATAGTAAACTAAAGAAAAAAGTTTTCTCTTGCATTAACTACTATGAACTGCGTTTAGCCAGTAACGGTTTGTCCAGAATTTCCTTTCAAAGAGAATTTTGACAGTTGGCTTTTAAGCCGTAATCGTATGTTTGTCAAGAAATGTACATTTATTATGATTACAATCGACCAAAGTAAAAAAAAGTCCAATGTTCGACCTTTTTTTAAAAAATGCATATTTCTAGTAAATTTTTTATAATAAATCAAGGACAGAAGAAAATTCTTTTAGATTCTAATGAGATAAACAATCTTTTTGCATAAATTTTAATCCAATCGTCACAAAAGTCGGATGAAAAATGTAAATGAAGCACTGAGTGAAAATTGTAACTTTTTATTTTTCGCACAATCATACTTTCGGCTGAAATAATCTTCTATACTTGATAGTTATTGTTTGTGTTGGGTACTGTCTTCTCGAGCTTGCATCCATCCATCCTGCGGCATTTGAATGGTTTTGGATATTTCATTGTACAACTTAGTGCTCGTTTTTAAAATGTGGAAATATCGTTGGAAAAGTTTTGTTTTGTGGTGAGTTCATATTTTACGAATTAAAGGAATTTTCGCCTTCTGCTTCAACAGGCTTCACAGCAGATTCTCAGTTCACAGAATATTACGTGGCTAGTGCTACGATCCCACTGAGATTCCTTCCCGATAGGGACTCGAATATTTGACGACTGGCTTATGAGACCAGTGCTACACCCTCTAAACCGCCGCTCCAGGGCAGGGTCCGCTAAAATCATAAAATTTCCATTTCGCTCAATGTGCCATAGCATCAACATTTTCCATCCGATGTTAGTGATATTAGGCTTAAAATTAACGTAAACATATTATCTGTCATCTTAGATTCTAAAAGGTCCGAAAAAAAATTGTTTTTAGGTAAAACAAATTATTTAAAATGAGTAACTTTTAAAAATGGTCCAAAATGCACTTTTTTTAAACTTTGTTCGCTTGCAGCACTAAAAATTCTACATATGATCGACACATATTATATGTTTTTGGAAAGGACATCTCGGCATCTTTCAACCTGCATATTGACTAAATTAATCAAAAGATTTTGACAAGAAATATTGACTAAAAACTACAAAAAGTGCTCAAAAACAAGTTTTTTGAAAAAATCACAAAATCGCTTCTTTGAACAAAAAAATGAATATTGTTTTCGTGTTCAGCGACCCAAAATTAGTCTAAAAAATACTTTTTCTTGAAGCTTCATTTTTCTTGTAAACTAGTGTTATGAGCGTGCAGTGCTGTATCGAATTGTCATCCATTTGCAAATATACGATGGAACTAAATACCCCAAATGTTATTTATTGGGTTTAAATCAGGACTGAGAGCAGGCCATCCCAACATATCGATGTTTCGTGGCGCAGGAAAGAATGTTGTTCGTTTTGAGGAATGTATTGCGGCATTTTCTGGTGAAAAATCCAGGTTTCTCTCTACAAGTTATCACCAAAAGCAATCAGAACATTCCCAATGAGTTCTATGTGCTTTTCTGAAGTCATCTTGACTGGTATAATACAAATTGGGGTCGGAGAAAGTTTTGAGAATGACGGAATACTACTGGTATATTTCATAATTCTAATACAACTAATTTACTACCATACTAATTTTAGTTACCATTTCCAATAGTGGGTAACTAAATGGTTCACGAAAATGAGCGTTGATATCGTTACAAAGCTGAGAGCTAATCCGAGAAAAGAAGCTACCCAAGTAACAATTGAAGTTTTATAGCATGCTACAAGTGTAATCTCAATTAAAACGATGGAATAGATGGATAAAATGACGGAAAGCAAGAGGAAAGCTAAATGGATGGATCAAGCGAGGTCCCGACTTAAATGTGGAAAACTTGTGAGCAAAAAAAGAGATGATATGAAAACACAAGGAGACCTCCCTTCCACACAGAGGAATGCTACACGGTGTCTCTGGTAGAAAATATTTAGACAAAAAATCAGAATCGTTAAAGTACTCACTCATCGAAAGATTAGATGCTCCTCTTTCATCTGAGCGTGACTTTGAAATGTTCTATCGGGGGGGTCTAAAAAAATATTTTTATTACCATTTTAAGGCTTCATTTTTCAAATAGTTTTTAATTGAATAGTTATAAACAAATATTTCACTTTTAGAAGGTTGAATTAGTGACCACACAGTGCTGGAGAAACAGATATGTTGTTTTAATAATGTACTTCGAAGACGCCATTTATACGGTTAGGGGTCATGCATAAATGACGTAGCATTTTGGGGGGTAGGGAGGGTATACCAAATTTGTGACGAAGTGTGACGATGGGGAGGGTAGGGCCAGAAGTTGTGCGACGTAGCATTAAGTTTAAAACCCATTGTTTAGAGAAAACAATTTAATGATCCTCAATTCCCAAGAGAAATAAATTTAAATTCAAACAAGTTACTTTTGATGTTGTTTTTCATGAGGTAAATTTTACGATTCGCAGAATTACAAGTTCGCAAAAATATGAAAAGATTTTGTATGCGGATTTAACTTGCTACATTAGTTAGCCAATGTTGCTAACTACTAGACTTAGTTTGGAAGCTGAATTAAATTTTCACTTTGGATTCAAACAAACAAAATTTAGTAATTTAGATGAATGTATGCTGTTTAGAATCATTGCCAGCCGCAGGATTGTGAACTGAGAGAACTTCTCTTCATGATCCCCTTGACATATAAAATTCAAAACAAAACTATCAACACTATATTTGCCATGAAATGGGCTTATTTTGCACGCAATTTGCTGTAATATTGAAAATGTTGATAAAAGTCGTCAAACATTTTGAAAACATGTAATTTTTTTCATCCCCGGCCGCTTTGCATGGGACCAGGGGGAGGGGCTTGGTAGATGCTACGTTATTTACGAGGGGGAGGTTAGAATTTTATGACCAAATGCTACGAGGGGGGAGGGAGGGGTCAAAAATCGCCGAAAAAAAGCTACGTCATTTGTGTACGGCCCCTTAGTCACTTTCGCGTTGTTAATTTGGTGTTTGGAAATTCGCATAACAAAACGTTTTCTTCAATTTATTTATTTCGAAATATATTTATGCTCGCGGTTCCTATGTAACTAATGCTACATTCAAAATTCTATCATTGTTCTACGGATTCTTCGAACAATTTTACCTTCATTTGGTTTGATTTAGTGTTTATTTTCGATGAAAATTACGAGTTTTGACAAGATCGAAAGACTTTCGCTTTGAAAATGCTTAAGAGCACAAATCATATATTAGCAGTAAAATATATTTTCCACAAATTTATTTCAAGCTATCTGTTATATATATATATATATATATATATATATATATATATATATATATATATATATATATATATATATATATATATATATATATATATATATATATATATATATATATATATATATATATATATATATATATATATATATATATATATATATATATATATATATATATATATATATATATATATATATATATATATATATATATATATATATATATATATATATATATATATATATATATATATATATATATATATATATATATATATATATATATATATATATATATATATATATATATATATATATATATATATATATATATATATATATATATATATATATATATATATATATATATATATATATATATATATATATATATATATATATATATATATATATATATATATATATATATATATATATATATATATATATATATATTAGACATAATAATATCTCTCACTACGAAGGTTGCAATGGCGAATGGGGGGGGGGCTCTGAAGCAGTATGTATCTATTTATCTATCCATCTATCAATTTTGATGAAATTTAGTATACGTATTCCTTCTACCAAGGAAATATTCATGGTGTGGTTTTGTGGGGAGGCAGAACCTGTGGCCCTATATATTTTTGGTGCAGGTATTTCTTCCACCAAGGTGGTGGACATGATTGATGGGTTCGGAACCTGCAGGAGAGGGAGGAATTCTGAAAATTAATCTATCTTTTTAAATGGATATAGAAATCTGCAATTTTATTGAATTTAGAACTACCAGCAGAAGAACAGCTCGGCCCTAAAATAGCTACTGAATTATGCGCTTACACAAAATGGTACTTATAATATCAATTAAAACTGCAGTATAAGCTAAGTGCTGAAAAAATGCAACACTGTAATATAGTACGAATTCACGATGGCACAAAAATGTATTTGAAGTACATGATCGTACATAGACATATATAAAAGGAACCAAGCGAATGTCTGATCGCGTGGCCGGTGATCTTCGTCAAATTTTGGCCGTTATTCCACACCTACTAATTAAATCAATTCTTGCCAATGTCAAAGATTTTTTTCACAATTTTTGATCACAGATTATTTTTCACAGATGGCAGATTTTCGGCATTTTGATGAAAATTTCACTGATTTTTGGAAATATTGAGATTTTTCACAGAGTTTTCGGAAATTTATCACAGATTTTTTTCCTATTTCAGTTACAACAGATGGTAAAAAGATATTTTTGACCGAAATACAGATTTCAATGTGGCATCCCTGTTTGTTATCGGTTGCATGCGTAACCTGCATAATAGCAATCTGTACTTTCGTTGCGCAAAGACGAAAACTTTCTTAGCAACAAATTTACACGGATCGATGGAAAGCACAACGAAAGTTTAGTATTTACGTTCGATCAATTCATTGATTCATTTCCACTTTACGTGATTCATTTCCACTCAGCCTATCCTATTTAGATTCTGCTAATAGGTACATACTACAAAGTCTATTTATGAATGCCACTTCAAAAACAGTTGCAAAAACGCATCTACGTTCATATATAAAATTGTTTTCTTTTCTTGTATATTTATAGTTTCGATATATGATTGAGACCCCTGCATTCGCTACATTTGTATGCGTACTTTTGGAAAGTTACTATAATGGCAAAATATAACTAGAAAGCTTAGTCTATACAAGTGTGATTATACTGTCTAAAACTTGATTTTTCTTAACCAGTCCGGGTTTTTTACCACACACAATCGAAAAGTTTTTACATTTTTTAAAAGCTGATATTGTGCTGTAAAGATTCAGTTTCAGATATTAGTTCGGTCACGGTTTTCTGTCTTCTTTCTTCAGATCTTCTCAAACAAGTTTAATCGGATTCGATCACCTACTGCAAATGAAATGACCTGATAACCAAGAAGGTTTGATTCAATATGTAACATTCGATGTTGATTGGTTGTGGTTAAACTTTACGTATGAAGTATATTTGATTTATTATTAAAATATATTTAAAATATTTTTTGTTAGTACATTTAGGTACTAAGAAAATAAATATTTTACATTAGGTAGCATAGTCCTACGTCTACAGTTCGTGGAACCCCATAGGGCTGCCCCTTGTAGTTTTTATTCAGGTAAGGGGAACTGGGGGTAAGACGGACATGTTAAGGTTATACTCAAATAAAACATAGTAAAAGCATGTTTTCGTCAACATGAAATACTCTATGTTGTAGCTCCATATGTTGGCTTTCGAGTGCCCAGAGGGATTATGTTACAAAAATCAACAAGTATCTTTTTTGAACGAAATAGAAAACAAAGAAATATCTGCACTTTTTCCAGACTGCGGGTGAAACGGACATATGGTGGGGGTAAGACGGACATGTCGCCGAAAGGATGATCACAATACAAAATATTAAAATTTACTGTTTCTAACGGATGTTTTGGATAGTTTGTGGTTCTTCTTAATATATATGTTCAATTCGAGGTGAAAAATAACGTTTTGGGGTTCAATTTAAAGTTGAAGCAAATGATGTATTTTCTAATATCGTTTTTTTCCGTTGTCATAAAGAGAGCTATACAATCAGTTCCAATGATCAGTCAAATCATTTATACAAAACTGGAAAGTTACATATTAAGTACGCAATTGGTAGCATCAGTTCCTCGATTACACATAGCCACAATATGCGACCTGCACAAAGTCTTCTACCTTTTCCAGGTCCTAGGAATTCCGTATTCAGCCTCGGTCACATTAACGTGCATCTTGCGGTCTACTACATGTGAGACTTCAGCTAACTGGATGGTTCTCCACGTTTGACTGCTAGAATTTCGTTTCTACACGCGAGACATTCATATAAGGATGAATCAATAGAATTAATCAAGACTGGCCGTCTTGCCCCACCAGTGCACATATTTTTTAAACGCTTGCACTTATTTACTCGTATAAGAACTTACCTATTATTTTCCACGAAGATGTCATTTAAGAGTTACATTTTCGAAATAAAAGAAAAAAATCGCGAAAAAAATGATTTTTTCCTCGATGAACCTTAAAATCAGAGACGTAAAAATTACATCCGCACGAAGATGCACTACTAATTATCATTATTTACTTACATTTTTCGCATTTAACAATATTAAAGGCCTACTGAGTGCTTCATAATTCAAGGATATCCATAAAGAGAGAGTACTCATATAATGCAATTGAACTTTATATGCTATATGCCTAAAATAACCATGTGTCCGTCTTACCCAACCTGTCCGTCTTACCCACAGTTCCCCTACTGCTTTGTACACAGGCAGCCGTACAGCGCTGGGCATCCTGCAGTAGGGAACAATGCTACAGCCATGGGAAAGGTAGGCATTTTGCATCCTTGCGCGCAACTCAAACATGTTCGTTGTTTATTCTTTTATCCACTTTACATTTGCGAACAATACCATTTATTGTGAAAAAATGTGAATTGTACTGGCAGGGCCGTAGCGCCGACTGCACGCTACGGGTAGGTTGCATTCTACAGGCCAATCTAAGGTCTCTAGAAATTAAAATGCAGAATAGTAGGTTTTCCACACGAATTACCATACAATTTTTAAACATAATGTGCTACGTCAGGTCATAACCAATCAACCCCAAATGTTTTAATTATTTGTGGCCCAAAATGGCACCAAAAACGATTTGTTTTGACTTAATGCGGCCACACTATATGTTTCATTCATAACGTTGTGTGTTTATGATGTATTCAAGCTCAAAACGGAAGAAAACTTTTAATTGAAACGAAATAGTGGAAACACACAAATCACGCAGCACATTTCACATCATTATCCACCCACAGTCGGGACAAACAATTCAATTTACAACCGGTGACGTGCAACCGCGTGCGAATTCACTAACCGGAAACAGACACAGCCCAAACAATTGTACAACCAAAAACCCACAAAAATACAAACAAATAATAAAAACAACAGGAGAAACAAGTGAGGGGCATGAAACGATTTGGTGAAAATGACATGTTTTATAGCCTTCGCAGAAGAAAAATGAGAACACAAAACCAAAACAATTGTGGTGATGGTGGTGGCCCAAAATCAATAGCTGACACTCAAAAATATACTGTTAATACTCACCTTGCTGACGTATCGATGTCATACAACTCATTTTGCCACATAAAACCCTATTAATACCTTGATTTATAAAAGATTGACCTGCAAAAATGGTTCATTTTGGATTTCATTCTGATTGGTAGGTGTTTGTCGCGCGCTTGATTGGTGGCTTATTGCATTTCGGCATATACCTAGCGCACATAGGACGGAAAAGTGAAGGTGGTGTTTTGATGAGGATAATTTGCGCCTATTTTTTGTATTGTTTTTGTTTTCAAAGTTGGTGCCAATTGCATCGGATGAATTGCGCACGAGGTTCTGCATGGAAGGACGAACGAACCAAAAGTATGAAATGTCGAGCGAGGAAGTAAAAATCAATCAGACTTTAAAACTTTGCGCTGCCATGCGGGCGTATCAAAGTAAGGCACATTCATTCGTGTTGAATTTAGCTCTCCATTGGGAATTGTTCTTTTCACTTGGGTGGTTCGATATTCCTATTCACAATATTATATTATTCATGTGTATACACAAATTGTGCGGAAAATCAATGCAATTTGAATGCTATTGTCAGATATTATTATGAAATTTTCCAATGAATTTCTAGTAGAGTAGAAATGGGATCATATATGTGTGGGGTACAATAGGTATATTGCATTATCTTTGCTATTTTATCGCAGAGGTCGGAGTTGCTTGAATTAAATACATGGTAGAGAACAGGGCCGGCGGATAGCGTGGGTAGTATGGGTAGTACTACCCACTCGAAAATAACCGAGAGGGGAAATACCCACTCGAAAGTTTGGAACAAACTAAAACCTGAAATTAAACGCATATTTGTATTGCACAAAATGCATGTGTCTGAAATCCTTGATGCACAACAATTTCATTTTTTTATTGAGATACAAATTTATTTTGGCTTACAATTTAAATTTCTTGAAAATATGGTGTACATAATAAGAGAAATATTAGTGCATTTCTATTCAGACTAAAGGATGCAGTTAGAAATATTTTCAAAGACTAGATATACAATTTGTTATTTTTTTAGTATGAACTATTATTTAATTAACAATTGAAACAAGGAGAAACACTATTAGGCTTATTATACGGAAAGCACACACACTAGAGGAATTGATTTCAACATCCGAGTAGCAGAGATCGTATCAAGTAAAGTGAAGAGAGGGCGAACAACAATGTTGTTAGGGAAAAGAAGAAATTGTATTTGCAGCTTTTTGGCAAACGGAAGAACACTACAGGAAATCAAGAACCAGATCGCCCTCCTTGGATCCGCTGGGAACTCTTTTGGGACCAGATTTCCAGGTAGCTGTTAGCATATCAACCAAATGAGAAGAGATAATTAAATTAAATTAAATTTTATCGTGTTTCAAAATTTGTAAATGAGAGACAAATAGGGAGATCGAGAATAGCTAGCACATCTCGGACTAGGTTGAAGGGATTCGTTTAACGGAGATCTGGCGCTAGGGCATTAGGCGCACGGCCAGACAACAATGTTGTGATAATCGTCACCATAAGGGCAGAGACCGCTCTCCACGACCCCACTACACTGAAGATGCTCATTGCTCATCCATCCAATGGACATGACTCGAGATATCATCTGAATGAAGTCACGAGCCTTATCCATCCCCTTGAACTAAGGCTTGTTAGTGCTGTTGGGATTTCTAAACTTCCATTGTTCCACGAAATTTGCTAATTTTCGAGTGTCTTCTGACAAGAAATACTGAAAAACTCGTTGAACATCGAATAGAGAGCATTCTTGGAACTGTGCTGATGTGGACATGGTCGTTGATGGGTAAATATAAAACCATTAGTTTTGTGGGGAGATTGCATGCAGCAGAGCCTCTTTTACGATCACCCTCACCGCTACTGTCATAATAATTAGCATAGAAGCGATGTATAGCTGTCATCATCTAACGAACGCTACAGTGATATGCGCACTATAACCCGGACAAACCATTCGGAATTTGATTCGGAATCCTGCATGGAACCAGTATGGATTCCAGCTCAAATGCAACAACCGATTCTGAAACCGATTGGGTCGGAATCGGTTGTTGCATTTGAGTTGGAAACCATACTGACTCCATTCAGAAATCCGAACCGGAATGAGTTTAACTGGGAATGCTTAGCGCGAGCATCTTTACTGTCAGATAAATTGATGTATTCAAAGAACGATTATTACGTTTAAATAAAGTATTATCATTTCATCGCGAAACATCCGTCGACAAACCGGTGCCAATAATTGCGTTTTCTGCATTCATTAAGTTTTCATTTGCGTTTCTAACGTTGCGTATATTCAGAAAGATTCGGGCACCAAATACTTCGTGTTAAACTTAGAAAAATAATGGGAATGAAATATTGGGACACTTGGGGTTTTTGGTGTCCCATGAGGAAATTCCTGTTAGTTTCTAAGATTACTGAGACGAGGGGCCACTTACTTCGGTTTTGTGATAGCACCCATCAAAGGACACCCTCAGGCCTGTACGAGGCAGATTAGGAGAGGAAAAAATTTTCTTTTTTCGAAAATTTATAGGCACATTAGAACATGTTCTCTCAATGGGATTGTCAGACTCTCGCTTGTGGACCAGTAAGCGTAGAAATTAGTCATGGTTTATACGTTTCTACATTGGGTAGCTGTATGGCCCTATTGTTCGCATGCCCTGAGGCTCAAAAAGTCGAACAGGTAGACGAGCCCCTTTCAAAAAAATAAAGTTTGGAAGAGTAGATCCGGCGAAAGGCTCGACATGAGACTGATTGAAAATAAGTTCTTATACTCCTCAATTAATTTTGAACGCAAGTGCTTGCAAACCAGAATTTTCACTGAGTTAAGCCTGGAAAGAGCCGACTCCATATTTCGCAATTAAGGCCCCTGTCTGAGACTACACTATCAATCCCTACTTCCCAGGTAGGTACGTAGACAAGATACTTCTTCGTACACGGCCGAGTGTTGTTTATTTAGTTTACGCGATATATTGATGATGTTAAATTGGTTATATTCGGTCCGGAAGTAGACCTTCCAGGGGCCTGTTGTAATAGATGAATATAATTTATATCGAAAAGTGATTTATCGGCATTATTTTGCCATCGGATAAATGTTCAAATCGACCTCCATTGAGTCTGAGGGGCTGTCTGTTGTCAGAGATACCTTCCCATTAGCCAACACTATCATGTGGGTTTCAGTACCCGCGTAAAGGTTTTAATGGAGGAAACAAAATTAATGCAACGAATAGAGTAATTGGTACTTAGCTGTGGAACATTTGTAGTATCAATAATCAACACACACATTTTTGCTGAGCCGTCGGTCACACAGCCCGTTAACAAAGGGTATTTCCAAATAATTTTCACTTTCACTTACATATGAACTTTTGTCACTACAAGTATAAATCACTCCAAATCTTATTACCCACTCGGGAAAAAAGTGATTCGCCGGCCCTGGTAGAGAACATTGTTGACGACTGTCATTTCGGCTGTTACCGTGAATCAGCCGTATAATTTACGTCGTCGTTCACTTTCGGAATTTCGCGCAGAATTTTGCACGGAATTGCGCATGGAATTTCGCGCAAACTTTCGCGCGGAATTTTGCATCGAACTTTGCGCGGAATTTCGCAAGGAATTCCGAGCGGAATTTTGTACGGAATTTCGAACGGAATTTCACATGCAATTTCGTACGGACTTTCGCTCGAAGTTTCACGTGGAATTTCGCACGAAACTTCTCACATAATTTCGCACGAAATTTCGCGTGGAATTTCACATTTTTAATTTCATCCATAAGTACAATAGTACCGAAATTGTGCGATTTGAATTTGTTTCATTAGGTCTATGTTTACGTTAAGAGTACTCCAACGACTAACCTCAGGTGCTGTACTTCAAATAAAATTAAAAATATACATTCTTACAGAAATAATTCTAAACACAAAATTAAACTTCATTTGAAAATACTAAATAATTTCCCTGGCGAAAAAAGCATTTCAAATAGAATTCAGCGAAAAAATTTCCGATATCGCTAAAATTGAATTCAACGAAGTGCGTTGACGATGACGATGAACCTGAAATTCAACGCCGGTAATGAAATTCATCGTTATCGGCGGTAAAATTGAATTTAATGTTAACAACCCTGTATGAGAGCCTCTCTTTTTTACTTTAGTTTCAGTTAATAGATTGGTTGCCCTCATTTAAGAAACATTCAGATGTTTTAGTTATTGGTGTTAAATGTTCATTTGATTATTCCAATATCTTCTGACTATCCGAGTAAATATCTATAAAAAATCGATTGTTCGAAATTTATAATAAACAATTTAAAATGTGACGTGTTTATGTTATGTGAATAATTGTGCTATTATTTCTACAGAATCAACCTTCACCGACGGTTGTCACTTGTCATGTCAATATCTAAAGGAAAAACTTTTTATTGCTTCCATCTACACTTTTTCAAGAGCCTCGGTACGCTGCTGAACGCTTTTATAAAATCATTAAATTCCTACCCGAAACACTGCTAGCCTTCAACTTCAGACGACCAACACGGTTTCATGCCTAAACGATCGACAACGACCAACTTGCTCTCGTTCACATCATATGTACTCGATGGACTCGCTGACGGGTTGCAAATGATATCGCAATAGTGAAGCTGGAAAAAATTTGGTATTCATGGACAACTTTTGCGCTGATTTCGTTCCTACCTCGATGGAAGGCAACTTCAAATCAGAATTAAGGACTGTCTATCTGCACCATTCTTCGCTACATCCGGCATCCCACAAGGAAGCTATCTCGGTCCAGAAATATACCTCCTACACTTCAAGGTCGTCAATATCAAATTACAAGGATCACGCCTTTCATTCGCTGGCGACAAGAAAATTTTTCGATGAATACGGGATAAAACCGACGCCAAGTCTCTTCAGAGTGAACTGGAGAGCTTTAGCACGTGGTGTGAACTAAACAGAAGGACTTCCGACGCATCCTCCACTACTAAACTCCCACCTTCTCCACTTCCAAACCCATTCCACCAACATTTCAAAATATAATCACATGAAGATAACATTGAACTCATGTTCATTAAGTTAATTGAGTATTAGGGGAGCCTGGGGCTAGTTGGTGTTTGGAGTAAGCTGGCGGAATCCCTTTTTTAATTCGTTTATCACGGCTCATAGCGGTAGCTTAACGGAGCCGTGGATCTTTTATATGTTTACAAATGTAAAAATAAAAAAAATATTAACAAATATTATTATAATATTGGATCTCGTGCGCGCAACTTTTTATTGCGAGCGGAGACCTTCTTTCGTGGGGGTTGCTGGCAATCTACATCTGGGGGGTCATTTAATTCTTTTTTGTTTTTCACGTCCACGTCGAAGTCGGCTTGGTGTCCGCGATCAGATGTTTTTCCCTGTTTCTTGCACTTATTGTTGACCAGCGTAAATCCGTCACTGTTATTGTTATCCTTGCCAATGTTGCTTACAGTTGATTTTGCTGTACTGGATGCCTCTTTTGTGGTTGTCATTATGGTCTGCGCAACTGCTGCCACAAATTTGGCCACCGTTTGTGGTTCAGGCATTGGTATTGAAAACTCTGTTTTGGGTTGATTTGCTGTAGATGAGTTGACAATCGGTTGAGATGCGTCTTCCTCTGCATCTTCCGCGCAAGGTTGTCCACGATGAGCTGTCTGATTACAATACTTGCACGTAGGAGTTTGCCCCTCATGGGTGCATAGCGTAGTTTGCATAATTGTAGTTCCGTGAGTTTTGAGTTTTATTGTCAAGTAGGAGGGTATAGGCCTTTCAACCCGCATCCTCACTACAAAAACGCCGTTAGGAGTACCCGGGAAGAAGTTTCTCCAAGTATCAGGTGAAACGGATTCTACTGCTCCGTATTGCGACATGCATTTTGCAATTGGCTCAGGAGGGGTACGAGGTTATAGGTCATATAACCTTACATCTATATAATCATTCTCAATATATACGGGAATCTTAATTCCAACGTCGTCACTTGCAACCACGTGTTTTAAGTTGTTCTTCAAAACGAAACGCTCGGCTTGTGCTAACGTGTTGAATGAGATTAACACTGCACTGCGAAGATGATGATACTGAAGGTACAACACTTCCGTAAGTCTAAGGTGCATTTTTACCTTCAGAAGGTATTCCACTTCACTAAAACTCGGTCGTTTTAAACAAAATTTAGAGTCAACGACCGCAGCGTTGGGTCGGAGTAGAGCTTTTTCGTCAACTTTACTCATGATGACAAGAATAATCCGATGTTTCCTTTGTTCTCGAGACAATGCACACTAGATCGAGAGGCCTGTTGTTCACTTGGCTCGATTGTACGTCTGACTGCGGCAGAAGTAGAAATTAGACTGGCGGAATCCCGTTGTCTTCGTTTCTATTAGACATATAGCGCTGCCTCTCATTGTGTACCTCAAGTTATGTGAAACCCATTTTCCAATCTGTTTTTGTTAAAAAACATTTTGTTTTGTAGAAGTTGTGGGCGATATTGTGTTTTCGAGCATACCAAGTAATTTTTTTTTTCAATTTTAGACACTTTGTGTTATTCAGGGTGATTTTAAATCTATTTCCCAATTGATTATATTTTTCGAGAGTGCGTAAAAAGAGCTTTCAGTATCCGTATAGATATTAAATCTATCCATGAACTAAAGTTATTTTTTAAATAGTTTTTTTGTAAAATATGGCGTTGACGCACGCGGGGCAAGTTGGAACTAGTAAAATGCCGAGGTATTGAGACTGAAATATATTGGCAATTGTCGGTTAATATACAATTTAATTGAAAAGACATTCAGCAAGAACCTTTGATGTAATTGAATCTCCATTTAGTGGCGTATTCATACATACCGGCAACTTACCCCGGGGCTGCACAGTGGTCCCAAAGAGTAAAAAAGGGGGTTTTTTATATTGCGTCAAAACGGTTGACTTTAGCAATATGGTGTCTTTGAGAAAGTTTCTTGGAGTAGAACTCCCCTTCTTTTTGTCTTATCGGATTGATGATTAATCTCCCTAAAAGTGAGTTACGAAATTTATTTTCTTCAATAATTCAGATAGACAAATACTTACTTCAGCGAAGTTATAGAAAAACTCGTTACAAACATTTGACCAGAAGATTTCAACTCTCTATCTTTTAAGCTTTTTGAGATATGGGACATTATTTGCGAAAGGCCCCTTAAAAACAGTTTTTTCATCATAAGTTTTCTTCTAGATTTTTTCCATGATATAAATGATCTAGAACATTGTTTGGACTATTAAACTGCATTACTTTGCCGAAGACGGAAACTTGCTATCGCTAGTATGTGTGGAGATATTCACATTTTTTGATTGAAAATAGCTCTTTTTCCAATGCCGATAACTTTTAAACGGGCAAAAACGGGCAAACCACTTTGTAAACAAATTAAAGTGCAAGAAAAGCACAACAAATGCTTGAAAATCCAGATCTCCCCAAGGCGTAGCTTTCGGTTCCTCATATTAATAATTTATATTCCATTCTCTTAAATTCAATTAGGCGCGTTCAAAAAAGTTAATGTCGGCCAGAAAACACTCCCAGTCAACTTCCAGACTCAATTAGATTTTTATAATTTCAGTAGGTTCCAGGTTTACCAGGTTCCTTCTTTGTTTATGCCCACTATTCCAAGTGTAATAATGATACGAGAAGTACCGAAATGGAATGGACAGGACAATAGCTGAACTTTCTACCACTCACTGAACATCCTGAAACATATGGATAAACCCAAACGTTAAAAATGACTTATTAACAAATAGATTAACTTTTGTTCATATGATGGGCTGACATCCAATCTCAGAATCAGGACCAAGAACTTCAAAAAACTATGAAAGCTATGCGATTAAAAAATGTTCAAAGAAGCCATCATTACGTTCTTGTAAATTTGAACGATTAAATTTTCTTAATATTTTGATAGACATTTACAACATTTAGGATTTTCACTTAAAAATTTATGTATTGTTTTTGCTTGAGGCTAAAACTAATTTAGGTCTGGAAATCGCGTTGGGTTCTAAATTCTAATAGGGTTACCAAATGGGCTAAGAGTGAATCAAGGAGAGCGAGACTAACAAATTTCATTCATCTTTGAGTAAAATGTGATTAATCGAGTTGTTTTTAGAAAAGATTTCCGATATTTTTTCAGAGCAGTGCTTTATTTGTCCTTTCGGGGTCCTAAGGAACTGTGCAAAAGATTAGGTCAATTAATTATAGCGTGGCATCCCGCATTACATTTGAAATTTGTATGGATATTAGAACGAAAAATCCTACCTTTTGCATTTTCATTTCCAAAAATCAAAGTTTCAAACCCTTTTTTTTACTGCCAGCACTCAACAAGATGAGAAACATGGAAAAATTAGTTTTAAAATTTTCTTCAAGCAATACAATTAATCAAAATCATCATCATTGAATCATTAATCTGAATATAACAAATCAAAAATACTATAAGAAAGTGAACATTTCATTCGCTTGAGCGAACTTAATCTAAGTGATGTCAAATATACCAAGGATTGAGACAACTAAGGACATTTGAAGTAAAATTAAGGACGCTTTCCCAAATCATCAAAATTAAGGACATGTCTGTTAAAATAAGGACGATTGGTAACCCTAGTTCTAACCTGAAGTATATTACAGATTCGCCAACGTTTTGCGTGAACCAAACTCAATTTCATCAAAAACGTTTGCTTGAAGGAACTATTCTAGTTTCGTTGTTAGATTCTCAAACGAAAACGTCAATAAAAACAATTCCGAGACTATAAGGAATCTATGGATATGCATTTTCTTTAAATTCTAACTCTGAACGACTAAGAAATAGGGGTTTAAAATATGTAAAACTTATAAACCGTTATACCATTGCAAATGAGATCTGCTGTTATCTCAAATAGTAGCACTCAAACACGAAACACTAATTTTTAATTCGGTGGTATAAACCTGCGTTGAAGATGTACTCTTTATCTTGTACTAAACTATCTAATAGCGGGCTGGGGAGTACACAACCCCACTTTCTTTTACTATTACTTTATCTTATTATGAAAGCTTGTTTAACCGTTATGTGTCAAACACGGTACCCGGGTACCTTTTTAGGTTTCAATTCATGAAATTCCTATGTTTTATCCATAGCTGGAAATTGAAACTTGGTGACATCTTAGAACTTCACTAAGTCAAGCTTTAGGGTTAATAATATTGTTGATATAGTAAGGGGGGGGAGTTAGGAGCGGCTCCTTAATTTTTTACTACGTAGCAGGCCGACGTTGGTACCCGGGTACCCACAATACTGAAATACCAATAACTAATGTAATTTCCAACCGATTTTGATGCTTTTAGGTGTTTTGGATTCAGAAACTCATCCGCTTTTGGATTTGGAAAAATGAATCGGGTTACTTCATTCGGTTCCTGAGAATCCGGATTTCCGGAAGCAGGTTCCAGTACTGGGATACTATTTGTGAACTTCAATGGAATACTAGCAATATGGGTATCAAAATTCTTGGAATTCATTCAGTAGGTTGTATCTCGTGGTTTTGGAACCATTTGGTGGTTAAAACCCCTGAACGGACATTCCGGAGTAGGTTCCCGTGGGGCCGTGGGAGGCCATTCCATTCCAATTCCATTTTTTAAATTGCCATAGGGTCCCGTAACAATAAATAACAGACTTCCGAGACAATTTGAAGAGTTTTGATACTCATATTGCTAGGAAATTATTAAAATTTAAAAATCATGCCCTAGTATTGGTACATTACCCCGGAAAATCCGGATTACCAAGCACCAGATCCATTCATCTGGTTCAATTTTATAAATCAAAAAGTGGACGAGTTCCTGAATCCAAAAAATCTAAAAGTGTCCAATTCGAATAAAGGAAATCATAGTTATGAGCATTTTAATTTGTGGGTTCCCGGGTACCCACGTTGGCCTGTTAAAGGTGTTTTTTTTTGTTGGACAAATAACAGTTAATAAAATATTTCTAATTTAATTAGAGAAATCTATAAATATTCCACAACACTATGTTTTTGCTTTGTACCCATAACCGATTGCTCTATTAGATATGTAAAAAACAAAACTTTCCATTTTGTAGATCTCTCTGATTCGACTGCTGCGAACATTTTAGGCGATCCGCCATAATAGTCGGACAGCCCTAATGTATTTTGAAGCTTCAAATACTCATAGGAGAAAATTGTATTAACTCTGTGGCAGGGCGATAAAGGAGCAGGATTTGTAAATAAACTTTCCAAGGTGAAGGTTATCGATAGCTTTCATCGGTTTAACTCAGGAACTCATCGACTTTGAGCGAACGAAATCAAGTTTAAATTTATGTATTCCCATACACGCACACACGATTCACGGTCGATTACGATCGTTTTCTAAGGAACAACAGGTCACAGACAAAAATATAAAGACTCAAAAACAACAGCTAGTTTATGAAGAAGATCGGAAAGTTAACTGATAAAATATATTTTGAGGGGTATTTCGAACGAACTGCTATTCGCCGCGCATCAAAGACATTAGTACCTTTAATAAATTTCAATTACTGTGCTCGGCGAGTTATGATTCGCCCGAAATTTTCTCTGTGTATTTAGACAGTTTAGCGTTTCGGCTCATATTGTTTAGAATAATATGCGTCTGTTTGGCTGTGGCCAAAGCAAGAACTGTTCAGTGCTTTTGAGCATTAACTTAAAGTGCACTTTCGGCCTCGTCTAGAAGCATGACCGAGAACTGCCTGCGGTTAGCCGCGTACGGTTTTGTAGCTTGTTTATTTTTGACTTTTCCGATAGCATTTGCTTTCCGGTTTGTTATGGTTGTTCCGATAGGTATAAAGCTATTTTCTTCGGCAAGCCAACTGAATATATTGGCTGGATGTACCTAACCACGATAACGTCCCTTTATACGTTGGAAAGCGCAACTAAAACATTAGTAAGAACTGAAATGCTAAACATGGTTGGTGCATCGTGCTGTTGTTGAGGTCGACAATGATAATTAAATACCTGTCAATGAAGTTTAGAGGAGCCTTTGAGCAATTAATAAAAATCCTAATAATAGGAATGATATTTGTGAAACTGCCATATAGCTCCAAGGAATACACAATTATATTCTCGGAAATAAGACGACATCATCTAACTGAAAGAATTGAGATTTTGGTATTGGTAACTGTCAGCCAAGCGTTACAAAGATTTTGTTGATAATTTCGTCACATTTGACTTTACACAATAAACTCTTCTATGTTAGGTTGTTACATCCAAGCTCTAACGTTAGCGGATTGAATAAAAATGATTCTTGCGAAGCTGAAGGAAAATGCAAACGAAGTAAATAAAGCGACTAACATGTTGAAGCAAATTAAAATTGGTCCAAAATTGAAACACACATTTACAACAGTATCGAACTCATGCACATCTACCATTGAAATTAAAACAATGAAATGACATCTGATCAGTCTGACAATTGTATGGAATGTGCGTCACCAAGACAGTGGACAGCTCACCTGAAATTTTCGAATTCAGAAAGTACGGATCCGGCTGCCACAGGTTATCGAAGAACTCTGGCGGAAGTATAACGTGATCGTCACCATCCTCGAAGATGTCGTCATGCAAGTCCAATCGCGATTCAACCCACTTCTGGTGCACAAACATATCTACTCTGCAGGAACGTACGTCGCGATTTGCAGCAAGAGGAGGGAAATAAGGAAAGAGATTTATATTACTCAATATTATATGAACAAAATATTGACGTATAAATTCCAAATTGGAATTTACCTGAAATCCATGTCCTCCACGTTGATTGAGTTAATGTCCACAACGAATATACTGAACTCTACGACCACCGGTGTACCCTTTTTCGATGGTGGCCTCACTTCTGCGTAAAAAGAAAAAGAGTAATTGCAATCAACATGTCTGCTTCATAGAGTTAGGTATTATTACTGTAAACATTTACATTACATAAACCAGTTCATTCGTTTAGAAACGCGTCCAGCAAACTAGAAAAATGACGAACTTTTTTGCAAACCCGCTGTTATTTTTTAATCTGGTGCTTCTGTGTCAAACATTTTAGCCAGATTGTGAATGATGCTACGTAATGTCTCCGGTATATGAGAAAGTTGACAAATCCAACATCGAGAACTACCATTGAATCAACCTCCTGGGAGTTGTTTTCATCTTGTCGATATTGTGTAAACACACCTAAGCAAGGATTCTTCCCTGCTTGATCGGTTGCAACAAATATCATCAGCGTCGCTTGCACAAATGTTTAAGAAACGCCAGGTAGACCCGATTTACACAGATATTAAGGCAGCTTTCGATACAGTTATCCATAAGATATTTATAATAAAGTTGGATAAACTAGGATGTTGTACCAGATTCAGTCACTGGCTACGATCCTACCTTTTACGCAGTCAAGTAGATAGTTGGTTAAATTGGTGACACTGTATCTTGTACATACTTTTCTAACAATCCCGAATTTCCTCAAGGTAGTAGGCTAAGACCGCTATTCTTCTCATTATTAGTTGATGTTTTGGTGTTCATTCTAAGGCGTGGAAGGAAGCTATGCTCAACCAACGACTTTTCTAGCTATGCGGAAAAAAGCTTACAGCTGTGATTTATACTATCACATTCATTGCTCATAGTGATTTGAAGCATTTAATAATGCCCCTAGTGTTGCGGTATAATTTTGGCACAAATCATCCTACGGTCAGCATGTTTACTAATAACTACTAGGTTGGTGAAACTCAGCTGCAGCGCGTTGATCACGTGAAGGATTTAAGCGTCATTTTAAATCAAAGACCAGCAATATACTGGTTATTTATTCAAAATCTTCGATCTCCGATCTCATACCGAGAATGACGATTGATGGGAACGATATCGAGGTTGCCTTTTCATTATCCATGTATTTGAGCTTACTTGTAATCACCGATAATGACACCAGCAGAGAAACTCAGAGATTTATTTTGGCAGGAAATCGAACCTTATATAATATCGTAAAAGCGAGTTTCTATTGCTTGTATCCATAGATATACTATCTAAGAATATAACACAAAAATTTTAGAAACCAATTCGAAGTGATTACGAAGAAATAGAACGGAATGCATTAGAGCACCAAACACGTATGAGAGCATACTGACGAATGTGGTCGTTGGGAATGTCACTCACTCGTCCTCTCGATGTTTTGGCGTTTGCTCCATATTTAACTTTTAAGATTCTTTCGAATTGATGTATCGATACGCATCCTTTGCAACCGCAAATAAAAGATACGATTTCACAAATTTATCGAGTTTTCCATTATTTAGGTAGTTCAACGGCAAGCCCGCTAGCTGACCCGTAAGGCCGCAATAGATGTAATAGTTATTTAGTCACTACATTGTATAAGAGCCATAATTGAGGTTATGTTCTAGCCACTGTAACTCAAAAGTTATTTAGTTAGATTTTACTGTATTACCTTTCACGTAATCGTCAGGAAGAACAACTCGCGGTTTCAAAGTGTAGTTTTTTGCAGCGATCACATCCTTCAGGAAGCTGAAAAAAACGGAATAAGAAAAAGAATCATGATTTGTTATTTGGAAGTAATGTTACATTCGATATGTAACGATACGATACTGACAGTGGTAAAATTCTAGCCACATAAGACCGTTGCTGGTTACTTTGATACTTTTTGACAAAAACACGCTTCGCTTAAGACAAAGTATGTCAATCCTTTAGTCTTCGTTTCTTCTCTTTTACAGATCTCGACTAGATTCAGATGATCAAAATTTAAAATTTAAAGAACAGAAAACCAAGGTTTTTTGCGCAGAAAAATCAAACAACCCAAGGAATAGGCTCTTTTAACTTAAAATTAGGTACGTTTGAATTTTACCTTTCATCTGTACTTATTAGTGTTATTAAAAATAAAATGAGAGATTCGACTGGTGCCCTTCCGTTGAATAAAGTGCTTTTGAGTTGTTTGAACTGTACCTTAGAAAATTGTGATGCAGTCTTCCTGCATTTCATACTAAACACAAGCCAAAAATTGTTCCGTTATAGTTTCAGTAAAGTAAGTATTTTTTCCTGCCATGCTTGGAATTTATCCACACAAACAATATAGTACCGCTACCTCCGACTGGACAGTACAATAAATTAGCAATAAATAAATAAAAGTGTCAATTCTTTGGGATAACACAATTTCGATTGACTTCAAGAAAACCTGCCCCTGACCTACAGTTTATGAGGTGGGATAAGTAGTACGGAAGTGGCCTACATGTATCTTCAAGAAACTTGGTATTGGTAACGTGTAGAAGTTTAGCCTAGGCAGAAAACAACATAAATATAAAGACATCAGAACCAAGATTTCCGTGTACACTGAAGCCTTTTTGATGCGGTTTTTTAAGCGACTTTTTTATGCGGATTTTCAAAGTTAAGTGGTTTTTTATGCAGATTTTCAAAGTTATGCGGATTTTCAAAGTTATGCGGTTTTTATGCGGATTTTCAAAGTTATGCGGTTTTTTATGCGGATTTTCAAAGTTATGCGGTTTTTTATGCGGATTTTCAAAGTTATGCGGTTTTTTATGCGGATTTTCAAAGTTATGCGGTACGTATCCCCCGCATAAAAGAAAACTTCAGTGTATACCAATGATGATAAGGTAGATTCGTATACACGACCTAACAAGGCTCGCTAGATCTGAATTTATTAAACGAACGATGTACAAATACAAAGAAGTGATACGAACGATACTAGGAGAAACTTTTTCCCCAATACAGTCGCACAGTGATCACATTCCATACAAAAGTCGGACAAAACCTCAAAATTCGCCCGAATTTGATGAAAACTTCAAATTTGGGTAATTCTTCGGCGCCGAATTCATATTTGATAATATTTTTTTATTTTTTTCGCCTCAAAATTTTGGGACTTAGGGTGGTTTGAAAATTCAACATTTACGAATAGGTGGTTGGTTTAGTGAATTTTTAGCTGAATATACATTTTTTCCATTGTTGATAATGCTGAGAGACATAAATAAATTTTATTACGAACCCTGCGTAATCAAACACTACCATGCCTCCTTCAGACATATCATGAAAAATCACCATTTTTCATGCTTCGGGACAGAAAGGAGCAAAACAAGACATTAATTTTCGGAAAGTACACTATGCTTCAAGAGTCATTAACTACAAGCGATTTGGCCAAACTTTTCAAAAAAAGTACAGGAGCTTTAAGCCAATTAATTTTATGCACGATTTATTCTACATGTTCTACATGTCTGAGCAAGAAGAAAGGCTTATATCGACTAAATCGCATGGCAAGTATAAGTCCAAGAAATAATTTTTCAAATAAAACCAGTTCGACCGTAATCGAAATCTTTGCTAAATATATTAAATTACTAAATATATTAATTTGAATAACACAGGTTTAAATGCAGTTTTTTTCCAAAATTGATCATACATTTCACGTTTGAAGTTCTGTAAAAAAATCTAACTTTCGCCCTAAGGACTAAATATTTTAAGAAGATTCCATTTAACCTGTTTACAAAACGAGAAAAATGTTCAATCATGAAAAATCCAAAATAAAATTTTGAGGTTTTGTTTGGCTAGGCGACACTGTGAGTCGTGATTCGCGGTTGGTCACTTTTCAACTGGACCGCTTTTTAGTTGGACCTTCGCTGGTTGAACCGTTGTCCAACTAAAAAGCACCTGAATGCCGAAATATCATGTCAAATTTAGTTTGACAATTAATCTGACAATATTTAGAGATGTGAACCTGGGGAACGTGCCATTTGAGCCAGACGCTACTGATTCCTGATTGGAGAGTTTAGTTAGTTGGACAGAGGCTGTTGCCCAACCAGCGAATCACAACTGTATTCCCAACGGTGTGCATTAGACTGCCCAGAAGAATTATGAATTTTTGAAAACTCAATCGGCCCACTACTGAGTCGATTCCTACTCCCACGGGCAATTTCTGTAAAGGGCTAAGAGGTTATTCTGGGTTCCAAATTCAGCCACATGGATCATAGAGAGGGCACACACAGAATGAGGAATGGCCATTGGGAGGGACCGAATCCTGATCGAACTTCTAAAAGTTTGAGGTGACTGTCTGTACGAAGCAAACCACTGTGTGATCGGGATGATTTGGGTGGAAGAAGAAACATCTTCGGATTGGTTAGATGGCTTCATATGCCATATCATTTAGAAAAGCCACAGACTCAAGTGTAATAACTACCGAGGCATATCGATCCCGAGGCCGCTTACGCCTCGTGTTCCGTTTAGTAGATTGCGCCCGTTGGCTGAATAATTTATCTTTTTTACTTTTTAACGACATTCAATTAGCTAGAGATCACTGGGCAGGGAAAGTTATGAAAATTAAGAGCCATAGCACTCAAGTGAGAGCAAGGATGTGAAGCATACAGACCGTAAAACTAGATGTTGGAGGGTCATTAGAAACAGGCTTAAGGAGTCGATTTTTTATTCATTAGTCTACAATGTGCTTTAGGATGTTAAAAATGATCCCAAAGTATGAAAGGCGAAAACAATACATAAATGTTCAATTTTTCAATTCTGTCGCAACGCCTCTTATGCATACCTCGAGTGTACTGAAAACTTTACCGCGTTTTTCTCGAAACCCATTTTTGGAGCTAACCGAAAACGTAACTCGAACAACTGATTTTTGATCATTTTGAAATTTTCACAGAATATTCGAAATTGATTTCTCCGGCGACGTCCGTAGGATTCTATTTTTTTATCGCTTAATTTTTTTTTAAATTAACAATTTTGTGTCAATTTTTATGACATTTTTGGTGTTCAAAAGTGCACCATTTCGCGAAATATCAAAATATTGAAATCGCTTGCTATTGTCATAAGAAATCAGAATAACATAACTTTGTGACTCCAGGTCAAACATTACGGGAGATTATTTCATGGTATGTTGCGGTGACCATAAAATCTTATATTACGGGAGATTGTTTTCCGGCCGCGGAGCCCTTCCAGAAAACGTGCATGGAGGAAAATGTTGCGCAGCCGCCATCTTTTGGCGAAAGCGCTCGAAAAAAGTATTTCTTATGATTCATTTGTTATGTTTTAAATTCCATTTAACCCTCAAAAAGGCAAGGGTCTCAGAAGTCCGGCTAATTACAGTTATCTAGTTTCAATGAAGTTGTAATTTGAAATGCAAATGATCGAGCGTTTTTGGGCTTTCGATTTTCACACAAAACGACAAAAAAGATTTCCTTAGGGCTTAGGAGTGATGCTTCTTGAAGTCATGATTCAAGATAAAACCTTTTTGAGGGTTAACAAGATCTCGATTCATCCCTTTATTGCGGCAAGAAAAATTCCCGAAATATGCCTATTTCTTCGTGTTCATTATAGAGTACGAACCCCTTAATATTCTATCGGCTAATGTTATGTACAGCAGAGAACCTGGAAAAGGTTTTCCACATCAGGACAGACCCAGTCCTTGCTGGCTGTGTGCTATCGAGGAAGATTCGAGCGTTCAATGTGACTGACACTGGCGGTCCAAGACCGAATAACCTGGAAATCTAAAATAGATTCGATCATGATTGGGAGTACACGAATTGTTCGGCCACGATGATGTTGATGATGATAGATTATATTTGAAATTATTCGACCTCAGTCCCCTGAAAACCTACAAAAGTAAAGCCACGTACAATCACCACTGAAAACCAGTCGACGATTACCATCAATGAAAATGCTGCTGTCCATCTCTGTTAGCTTTTTGAATGCTGGGACAGATTTTTATTAGACTATTTTTATTGCGTTTACAGCCGTAGCGGGTTTCGGGGAGCAAAAAAAAAATGTGACTTCATATTAGTCGAAATAAAAAAGAAAAAAAAATTAATAATTTATCGGGGAATACTAAAGCGGGTTTCGGGGAGCACGATCAATTACGGACCAATTGCTTACCTTGCGACAAATTCTGGATAAATTCCGGGAATACAACTGA
The DNA here is from genome assembly GCF_030247195.1 of Topomyia yanbarensis. Lineage (NCBI taxonomy): Eukaryota > Metazoa > Arthropoda > Insecta > Diptera > Culicidae > Topomyia > Topomyia yanbarensis. The sequence goes on along the minus strand of NC_080672.1, from coordinate 143,092,021 downwards.
TCAGGCTTATTTGTATAATGATGGATGGGTCAAAATCAAATGTCAAAATAGAATGAGACCTACGACTCGTTTGTGACGTTAGATGGATTTAAGCAGGGCGATGCACCCATTAATCCTATGTTCAGCATAGGTGGGATATGAAGATCTGTAAAAAGGAACGGAACCATCATCACGAGATCTCATATACGTCTTGGTTTCGCAGACGACATGAACATCATTGGCTACCAAGTATACAAACATACTGGCATCGGAAAGCTGACGAAACACGCCAGGCTACAGTGGCCTGGACACATAGTCCGAATGCTGAAGGAGAGACCAGCTAAAGTTATGCACAACAGAGAACCACAAAAAAAATGTGGAAAAGGTTTTCCACATCAGGACAAACCCAGTCCTTATTTAATATTGGTGAAAGACCACATTGATGTAGTTTCTCTGAGAGAACATCAATGGAAACAGAGTCGAATGCTCCTTTTATGTCTAAGAACACAGACGCCATTTGTTCTTTTTTTGCATAAGCTAGTTGGATTTCTGACGAAAGTAGCGCCAGACAATCATTCGTTCCCTTTCCCCTCCGAAAACCAAACTGGGTATCTGATAGCAAGCCGTTCGCCTCAACCCAATTGTCGAGACGTCGTAGGATAATTTTTTCCAACAATTTCCTGATGCAGGATAACATTGCAATCGGTCGATACGAGTTATGATCGGAGGCTGGTTTTCCCGGTTTTGGAATAGCGATAACTCTCACTTGTCTCCAGTCGTGCGGGACAATGTTCTGCTCAAGAAGCTTATTGAATAAATTCAACAAGCGTCTTTTTGCTAGGTCAGGCAGATTCTTCACCAAGTTGAATTTAATTCTGTCTAGTCCCGGAGCATTATTGTTGCATGAGAGGAGTGCAATTGAGAATTCCATCATTGTCAAAGGCGAATCTATGAAATCGTTACTTGTGGGAGCATCGCGAGTGATTTTCTGCGCAGGAGCAGAATCGGGACAAATTTTCTTGGCAAAATTAAATATCCAACGATTCGAAAAATCTTCGCTTTCATTAGTCACGTTTCGATTCCTCATTCTTCTGGCTGTGTTCCAAAGAGTACTCATTGATGTTTCTCTTGACAAGCCATTAACGAAGTGTCTCCAATAACTAGATTTTTTGGCACGACGTATACTGTCAAATTTGTTTTGCAAAATGAAATAATTTTCAAAGTTCTCACGTATACCCCCTTTCTGTTTCATAATTTCTTTGTAGGCAACTTGTTTAGCTTCATATGCATCAGAGCACTCTTTGTCCCACCAAGGATTAGGGGGCCGTCTATTTATTGTCATTCCAGGATTGCATTTCGTTTGGGCTTGTTCTGCTGCTTCAATAATTAAACCCGCTAGGAATTCATATTCTTCGGTAGGGGGTAGCTCTTCTGTCGAAGCAAGAGAAGTGGAAATTAATGTTTCGTATGTTTTCCAATCAATATTTCGTGTTAAGTCATAAGGAACATTGATTGAATTCGTAAGGCCTAATTCACTGTTAATTGAAACAACGATTGGCAAATGATCGCTACCGTGAGGATCAGGTACAACCTTCCACGTGCAGTCTAACCGAAGTGATGTCGAGCACAGAGATAGATCTAATGCACTTGGACGTGCAGGAGGTCTGGGGATGCGTGTTGTTTCGCCAGTATTTAAAACTGTCATATTAAATTCGTCACAAACATTGTAAATCAAAGAGGATCGATTATCATTGTAGAGGGAACCCCACAATACTCCGTGCGAGTTGAAGTCTCCCAGTATCAGACGCGGAGCAGCCATGGATTCCACTACCTCAAAAATTTGACGTTGTCCAATTTGAACTTTGGGAGGTATATATATAGAAGCGATAGACATGTCTTTGCCTTTAATGTTCGTTTGGACAGCTACAGCCTCAATGCCCGCAAACAAGGGGATGTTAATTCTATAGAAAGAATAGCACTTTTTAATTCCTAGAAGCACTCCTCCATACGGGGTGTCTCGGTCTAGGCGAATAATGTTGAAATCATTTAAGTTGAAATTAATGTTTGAGGTAAGCCATGTTTCACATAGAGCAAAAGCATCGCATTTTAAATTATGCAGTAAAATTTTTAAGGAATCAATTTTAGGTATGATACTTCTGCAATTCCACTGTAAAACAGTGATGGAATCTTTCATTGGAGGAGGTGAATTACCCATTGAAAGATACAATCGCTGCAAGGATGGGCCATTGAGCAATCAGCTGCTCTAAAAATGTTCTAATTGTTGGGAGGAAAGCTGAAAGTATACTCTTTAGTGGTTCAGAAATATTGAATGCTTTAAAAATCCAATCAACAATTTCAGAAAATTTCAATAATCCTACCCCCGGCTGAGGCTCAGAGGAAGTCGAAATTTTATTATTTCCAGTAATGGTGTTCTGTTTGGATTGTACGTTCCCAAAACCGGGCGGAATTGATTTCGGTTTTGAATCGGAATTTTTCGGTTTTGGGCGCAGTTTATCTATTGGTGGAGAAATTTTAAGGCCCTTGCTTGGCAGCTTGGGAAAAGAAGACTGTTTTCTTTTTCTGGAATTTCCGGGTAAAACAAATGATGTACCTTCGCACGCTCCGTCAGAGTCAGACTGTTCCGAAAATAGAGATGTGTAAGTGTTTTCTAAGAAGATGGGTTTAGGGGTAGCATTTTTCAACATTTCTGCATAGGAGCGCTTAGACCTCTCCTTCAAGGATCGTTTAATTTTATCCTCACGCAATTTATAAATGGGGCATGCAGGGACCTCATGTGAGTTTTCTCCGCACATTAAACATTTTTCTGAATTTTCATTACATGTATCCTCTTGATGAGAACCCCCACATTTGCCACACCGTGCCTTATTGGAACAGTAAGTGGCTGTGTGGCCAAGCTGTTTGCAATTAAGGCAATTCATTACACGAGGGATAAAAAGGCGAACAGGGAGACGAATCTTATCGATAATGACATAGTTGGGCAGCGCAGACCCAGCGAAAGTCACTCGAAATGAGTCAGACAGTCGATAAACTTTTTTATCTCCTTCGTGTGATACTGAATGCAATTGCTTGCATTCAAGTATTTTTACGTCTTTAAGTATGGTGTCTTTGAAACGACCAACCCCATGCTTAACTAAGTCATCAACAGTCAAACTCGATTCTGTGATGACCCCATCAATTTCAATTTCCTTTGAAGGAATATACGCTCTATACTCACGCGTAAAAAGCTCGCAAGAAGCAATTGCATTGGCTTGTTTGAAACTACCAACGACAATGCGTATTTTATCTTTATTGACTTTGACGATCTCTTTTACATCCGAGAATCGCGAAGTCAAATCTTTAGAAATTTGAATAATATTTAGCGCCTTTACTTTACGCCTAATAAATACAATCCATGGTCCCGTTGACGACTCTGGGTAAATTTTAATTCTAGTCGGATTTACATTTTCAGCATAAGGCTTAGGGGGAGGGTCTGTTACTCGTTCTCCCATCTCTTCATCCATTTTACCTAGTAAGAAAAACTATCACAAAAAGGAATGAAAAATATACCTGTTATACCTGTAGAACACACCTCATGTGTTACGTTGTAAACTCGGTGCCCGTTGTTTGACAATGTGACACCTGCTGTTCTTCTTCGTCGCGTTGCTTCTTCAGTAGAGAAATAGTCCTACCTGCAACACTTCAAAACTCTCTCCGATTAAGCTGCTCGTCGGTATCACCACCACAAGCGCGCTCTCTCCGTTTCCACCACCTCGGTAGACAAATGTGGCTACCTGTGGCTTGCTGCGAAAATCCCACTGTCGATGCGGCACTTTTCAGTGCCACTTGTTTTCCTTATTCGTCGTACCACTTCTGCGGTAGACAAATAGAGCAAATGGGTCTACCTGTGACGCTTCCCTCTCGTCGATTAGAATTGCCCGACGACACCAATACACTATATTTTTTTCTGTGTGTACAGGCACGATCACTGTCGATCTCTGCCACCGCGGTAGGCAAATTCGTCTACCCGCGGTTTGCTGTCAAAACACCACTTGTCGAGGATGCCGTTGACCACGCCTCCGACGTATCAACTGTCGACTCACACTTAACAAACTGGTCTCTCTCTCTCTCCCACAATAACGCATACAGCGTCTCGCACTTCGTCACTCTCTCGAGAACAAATCCTTCCACCTGGAGGCACAACCGTCTCGGTCGGTTGCAAAAACTGTTATGAAACCCAGTCCTTGCTGGCCGTGTGCTATCGATGAGTTCACTGAGACTGGACACTGGCGGCCCAAGATCTCTCTTTCTCTTTCTCTCTCTCTCTCTCTCTCTCTCTCTCTCTCTCTCTCTCTCTCTCTCTCTCTCTCTCTCTCTCTCTCTCTCTCTCTCTCTCTCTATATATATATATATATATATATATATATATATATATATATATATATATATATATATATATATATATATATATATATATATATATATATATATATATATATATATATATATATATATATATATATATATATATATATATATATATATATATATATATATATATATATATATATATATATATATATATATATATATATATATATATATATATATATATATATATATATATATATATATATATATATATATATATATATATATATATCAATACACACTTATGACACGTATTCGAGTGACTTTGGTTAACATTGCAAAAAATGGCAATCCAGTGAATCGATCTTCATATATGTTACATTGAATTTTTTATGAACATTTTCTTTAACAATACTGCATAAGATTAACTATATTTGCGAATTCTATCTGAACCACACTTTATTCCATTCAGTTAGCTTGATATGCCGTCAAACACAAGCAGAACGAGAAGAAGTCTCATTTTGGTTCATAAATTGCTTTACAGAGAGCACGAGCTGTTTACTTGCCGGCCCTAATGAAAGCATATAAAACATATTTATCTCCATCATCAGAGGATCTTGTTTCTCTAATCGAGATGCTCGAAGCTACGTTGAGCTTATAGCAATCATTATTCAAAGAATTTTTTTCTCGTTAGGAAACTGCTGAACCCTTTCGCGTCGATTATAATATATTTACATTCAATTTCCAGACGAATTCGTGTGGACGACTCTATGCACTACGAATTCTTTTAACGACAAACGATATGCATATGCGAAATATGCAAAACCGTATTGACGTAACATTCACATCGACAACTTGAAAAAAAAAATGTTAAATGACCCTATGCATGTATTTATGAAAATCCTGTGCGTTTGTGTGTTTCTCTTATGTAGTATACCTTTTCTATAAAATAATCATGAATTAGGGCATTGTTTTACGACCCCCAAGTTGAGTTATACAATTTGTCTAATTACTAATTGACAAACTTCAATTTTGCCATTGTTCATTTGATGCCACTTGAAATTCTTTACAGCTTAGTTTTTGACACTTTATCCCTATCTCTTTTTATTTTCCTGCAATTTTATAGTAGATACAACATGACGCCACTCCAAATGCAGTTGGTTAAAAATCATCGTCTTTGGCATATGCAATGAGGTGATTGAAATGATTTGGGTCGAAACAAAAAGAGATATTGATTCGAACTCGAAGAAGGAATTGTAGAACTTGTTAAGATGCATCATTTCGATCATAATAAAGGTGATGATTTACTATTTAGAAGAAAATTAGCAAAAACGCTAATAATAAGTTCAATAACCCAAACACGTGGAAGCAAGAAAACATATAGGTGTATGATGTAAAGGAATAAATTATGCAGCTTTTTATACGAACAATCTGAAGTATTGAAATAATGATGTTAACTATTTAAATTTTTGAGAAATAGGTGAAAACTCGATAAAATACTCAAACTTTAAAATACTTTATTTGTAAAATGTTACTTAAGCTCAATAACTGAAAGATATGAGGACACCATTGAATTTGAATTTTTCTCACCTTTCTAATGAAGAGTTGAATACAAAGTGTATTTTTTAAGTTGTACAGACGAATAAGTAATTTCAGAAAAAGTACAATAACTCTGTAACGGCTGAGATTTGACGGTATATGTAGAACGATTTTTTCCCGCAAATATGCTCTTCTATCACCCCTCCAGAGATTCTTAACCATGAACCACACACCCTGTAAATCAATAGCACAGTGCTACAGTGATTTTGTACTTCTAGTAAAGGTTGTAGATCATATCAAATGGATGAAAAATGTTGTATCCCCTTAAAGTCTTGATTTATTGCAAAAAGACTTTCGGTACTAAAAAATTCCTGCGCGTTCATTTTTCAACTCATTTTGAATCTTTTGGATGTTCTGGAAAAAAAGAAAAAATGACCAATTCAACGGTATGCTATGTTATGTTTTTTACAAATACTGTGCGGTTTTGAAACAACAATATGAAAATAACAATTATTTGGAGATTTTTTCATGAAAATTTTGAAAATTACTCAATATTCTTCTGAAGTAGTGTCTTTATTTTAATAAAAATTTAAAGAGAACATTTAATTCCGCATCTAACGACGTATTTATCATCAAAATCAGTTGCAAAATCGTAGAATTATGAATTTTTGTCTAATTTAGAAACTTGCTCACATAAATTCTTAAGGGGTTAGTGAGGTAATGTCGCGCACTACAGGATTCTAGAATTATATCTTCAAATCTATCTATCGAATTTCATTCACATACTTTTGAATGTATACGTAATCGAGCAAAAAGATGAATTTTTTGGGAAAAAAAATTATGAAACCGTCCCCTTAAAAGTTCATGCGCTCATGTTTCTATTTTGAAAAAAATAATAACTCTGGCCATTTTTCAACAGATTTTGATAACTAAAAAGGTAGTTTCATTATTTCAATTTTCTCTATGAATTTTTATTAAAACAAAGGCGCTTTTTAATAAAATTGGTGAGCAATTTTCAATTTTTTCATAAAAAATCGCAAAATAATGGTAACTTTATATTGCTGTTTCAAAACTGCATAGTATTTTTCAACAAAATAACATAACATAGCATACCGTTGGAAAGGCCACACCATCTTCCCAGAATTTTCAAATAATTAAAAATCTGTTGAAAAATGATTGCGTAGAAAATTCTTTGGTGCCGAAAGTCCAGAAAAATAGCTTTTCCGCCATATTTTAAAATTTTGAGGGCATATTGAATTGATTAAACGTGGTTTTGTGTTGTATTTGACCAGATCTACAACCTTTAACAGATCACTTGAAAATTACATTCCGTTTTTTTTATTTTCCAGCCCTGTGTAATTGAAAAATAACAAAAATAAGTTTTATGTATTTTTCCGAAAAAATATTTTGAATGGATCAAGTGAGAATCCCACAATTATAAACATTTTTTTTATATCAATTATAGAGGTTTTAACCTTAAGGTCATTCGTCTCTTCGGGTTAGTAAAATCTCTTAGGAAAAATTTCTAACCCTATGTGCGGGGTCGGGACTCGAACCCAGGTGCGCTGCGTACAAGGCAATCGATTTACCAATACGCCACGCCCACTCCCAATTATAAACATTGTTACTTTGCCGATTCTAATATTTAAAACAAGAACACTTATGATTTAAAAATAAAATTTTTAGCAATCATGGACAATTCAATATTCAAATACATTAGTTTTTTTTAATGATTATTAAATTTATTTAGGCCCAAATGCGGTAGCTCGACAAGGCCGATTGTTCGTTTTTTTACAATGAATAAAAAAACAACTTAGTCAAGTTTTTTGTCTCGTTCAGGCGCAGCTTTCTGCTGCGTGTTGAGATCCTTTTTCTAGGGGGCGAAATATTGCCAGTGTTGTCCACTGCAATTTGAGGTTCGATCCGTTTGTCTTCTTTCGCGTTGTCGTTCATGTCCATGTCCTCATCCGTAGTACTTTCCTGCTGCTCGCGGTCAGATGTTCCAGTTTGTGTCTTACTCTTATCAGTCGTTATTGTATGTTCGTCTTTTTTCGGCATTCGTTTCGTTGTTGTTGTTGCTGGTTGTTGGTGCTTGATCCGGTGATGTTGGTTTTGCAGCTGTTAGTGGTTTAGCGTAAGATGGTTTTGGGCTGATTTCGGTTGGATTGGTTAAGTTTTCCTTAACAGTTTCTACGCAAGGTTTTCCGAGGTGCAGCTTCTTCGTGCAGAACTGGCACGTAGGAATTTGCCCTGGGTACGTGACTAGTGATGTCTGTTGAATGAGAGCATCGTCCCTTCCTAACACTGTGAAGCTTAAGTATGAGGGAATTGGCTTGGTCACACGCATTCTCACCACACGAACACCGTTAGGGATGCCCGGGAAAAAATTCCTCCATGTATCATGTGTAACGGAGTCTACTTCTCCGTATTTTTGCAAGCATTTTTTAATCGCGCCGTCAGGGGTACGCGTAGCCAAATCATGGACCCGAACTTCTACGGCGCCGTTCTCGATGTATACGGGAATGCTATATTTAACATTGCCGCATTCGGCGGCATGTTGTTTCGCGAGGCGAATGACTCTGCTTGGTTAATGTTGTTGAACGAAATCAGTACGCAATGTTTGATATGATGCATTTGTAGGGTTTTCACTTCAGCCAGATTGAGTTCCATCTGCACTTTTAATAACTGTTCCACTTCCCGAATGGCTGGTCTTACAGGGCATTTTGAAAAATCAACAGCAACACAGTTCGGCCGCATCTGGGTTGCTTTTTGCTGGGCACCGTCACTCATCACTATATCGCACAGTAGGTATAGGCTATTGTTATATGGACTGCTTGTGTGATAGGTACCGATTGCTTCTTAGGTAGAATTGACTGTTTCACTTGCGCGGGACGACTTTTTGCTTCTGCTCAGGGCGAGATGTGAAGACAAACTGATATTCAAATACATTGATTTTTTTTGGCAAAAGAAGTAGGGAAGAGGGTAACAGTAGGAACCATGAAGCATTCACAATACAATCAAATAGATTCGTCTCATTCCCTCACATTCCATAATATTTATTCTTTGATCGTGTTGTCATACTTTGGAAGACTTCTGATAAGTCAGTGCAAATATTTGCTGAAACGATAATGGGTTTTGATTTTAAACAAAAGATACTACTCAACTAGTGGAAAGTATGCCAGCGGTTTATATAAATTATCTCTTTTTGCAAAGTTTTACGTCCTATACATATGGTGATGAGCACATTTTCGCCATGTTTCTGTTATCACTCTATCCATTTGAAACCGTTGGTTAGAGCAATGTCTGCCATCTTTGTTCAGCGCATTGAGTCAAATGGTAGCGCAACAATAAGGGCACCCGATTCGAGTTTTTGTTGCGCTCAAACACGAGAGTTTCACTGGGTCGTCAAATGGTGGGATAACAAAATTCTCACAAGTTTCCTATCTCATGCCTCCACGCGAGTTTAAGTCTATTGATGACATTTGGTCCTTAGACCGGCGACGACTGAGTGCTATCAGCCTTCTGCCGATAGTAGCAGAATGAGAGGGTGCGAACAGATCTAGTCGAGTAAACATTGCCGTAAAAATGAATAGTTGATCGGAAATTAGCCCCAATACGACTAATCTGACTGGTATCGATGATCACGGGTCAATAAGTATTGAAAATTCGCCGCGTCTGTTTTTATGAATCTAATTTCAAGCTCCGTTATTGCTAACAAGCCCGTGCATCAGGTTAACAATCCTTTATATTTCCCTTCAGTGTTCGTTATTATCTCTCGTATACTTGTATTCCAAAAACAATCCGATATAGAAAATAAGAGATACTTTCCATGATTTATAACATCTCGCGCTATCTTTGCCTGTATAATATGTCATCACTCGGTAGTTTTCAAGCCAATAAATATATCGTAAGGAAGAAGTAAAAAATTTCGTCTAAATACTGTTTCAATGAATAGTGATCCGGCCCGTTACGCAGATAAGATTAGCTTACCTAGGCAATACTCCCACGGTCGGCTGTGTGGAGTTTAAATTGCTTTTGTTTAGGGAACATAGGATACTCTCGGTAGCCGGCTGCCCAGAATTTAAAAAGCACCAAAAACTAAACAAGATATTTTCTTTTTCGAGTCATCGTGCACTCGAAGACTAACTAAACAACTACCTAGTAAAATTTGCTTTATAGGTCGCATCGCTTGCTAGGAGCGAATGCTAGGCCTGATACCCTTCCAAACTACCAACTCCGCGACACCTATGGAAGAGTCTGATGAATCGTCGTCCTTCCGTTAAGTAGGTGGAGCATCAACACTTCCTGTCTACCTTATCCTTTATCCTTCCCCGTGAACGATGAAGATGGGGGTGGCCGGCAATGGTGGCTATCATGCTGTTGAGGTTTTAATGTGGGTCGGATTGGTATGAATTCCTACTGACCATTTCCTAAGCAACTCTTATTAGATAATCAGCAGTCAAACATGATGAAGTCAGTGTGCAATCCACCAAAATCATCGTCACAACGAAACGCAAAGCAACGCTCAAACAAGAGAGTTTCACTGTTTTTAGAGGATTTGTGTTATTATATTGGCTCTTAACAACAAAGCAAAACTGTTGATGTCAATTTTTAGGCATTCCATTCATTGTAGGCCGATAAATTAATGAATTAGTGATGCACCCTGCTTAGTATGGTTAAAATATGCACTTTACCCTGGTATGATTTTGTGCGATGATACAGTGTATATATCTAATAAATAGAGGATTTTTGACGCCTTACAACTTTAAACAGAATTGTTAATAATTGTTTGTTCGAATTGTTTGAAGAATAAATATTGCAAGTAGAATGTTTCATTGTAGACAAGTCGTGTCATAGTTCTTACCAATGTGCTACACTGGAACTATGTATCACTGTCGGGAACACAAATACCATGTATTCTCATCAAAATTAAATCGTAAAAGACGTGTTTCACTATTACACTCCTTCCTCTACATGATATAAGTTTGAATACGGTAATTTGACAATGTTAAATAAACTGCAACAATTGAGCAACTGTTCAGTACGATGCATTTGAAATCAATCCAAAATAAAAACCATTCAACAATGTAAAACTATAAAAACTTATTAGATACAATGCATTAATAGTATAGTAATGTTTCAAGTGTACACAAATATGTGGTTTGTACTGTACATATTGACTTGTAAATGTTTACATTATTCAACAGTTTTTCTTTATGTTGCTATAAAAAAGTTTGAATTTTTTGTAAAAGCACATTTTTAGTTAATGATGTCTCCAAAATTCTTTGCTTGCAAGGGTTATCCCCATCAAAAGTTGGAACTCTTATTCCATGTATCTAGTAGTCAATGCATACGCGAATCGAGGAAGTAGATTTAGTGTGCCGATAATGCAATTTAGTTTGATTAAAACTGTCACGAGTAAACGTGACATTGAACAAGTCGACTTCTTGTCACAGAAAAACAGACATAACCCGAGGCCAAAAATTATCGTTCAGCTGATTTTGCCAGAACACTATCTTCACCTTTTATAAACGGTCCTAAACAATCATTGAAAAGTGTTTCATCCCTCATGCTTGAGAACAGGGATGTCATCATCGCATATTATTATTAAAACTGCTCAAGAATTTTTTTCAAGTGTTAATCTGTTAGTCTGTGACTTTCGTTTCCTAATCAGATTGGCTAACTTGTGCTGAATGTATACATTTGTAGCGAAATATATGGATAAGTAGCTTGTGAATTTAGATTAGTGTGAAACAATAATTTATAAGCGATATCAATATTATTTTGTTATATTACATGTCGAATTCGAATCACAACATCAACAATCAATAATTCAGAAATAAAACGCATTAGGTTATTAATAGACAACATGACCATGCAAAGTCACAATCTAAAAAATGACCATGGTGATTTCCTGGCCGTGATGAACGTTCATGTGTGTGTATATTCGGATGTTATTGTTTCACCGTAATATCTCCACTACATGCAACCAAGTTTATGTGGCCGTTCTCTCTTATCACCTGCTTACTATCTCATTTGGCAATGGACTTTTCGTGGTCATTGCATTGAATCGATTCTAGCTTGCCAACAAACATGCAAATCCATCAGACAGCCCCCACGGCAATGACTATAACGAGAACACTATGTGGTTCCCCAGAGACTTAAATTTCGATTTTACCTATGGAAGGGTGGTAATGGGTTTGAAGAGATACTCTTGCTCTCGCTCATGGGGTAACGCCGTTATAAACATTTCGATTTATTTTCAAATTTATTTATTTTAAATTCGATTCTTTGACACGATAGTTAAATGCTGCGATAGTTAATCGCGGCAACAGTGAGATTAAAATAAATTGCGGAAAATGACAACTTTTTGTTGTATTAAGAATCCATCAGTGAATAAATTTTACCACATTTTTTTTTAATATGTATGATGCATATCGATGGGCATTCATGTGAAATTCATGTTTTTATGCAAAATAATGAGTGTTTTGATCCATGTCAGAAAAAAATCTGCTGATTATTGTAAACTAAGTTAGTCTAAAAAATTAAGTGACTAAGTGACATTGTATTGATCTCGAGAAAAACGAATTTTATGTTTGAATCGCAGCATCCTTTACATTATAATTTGAAATTATTTTATGCTATTATTCTTGCTTATTGTAACATATTTCAAATCAGCTAAAAGTCGAATGTAGCTGAAGAAATTCTTTATCCAGCGCTATGGTATCTCATCTGACTTAACACCGCCCATATATAATAAGTACGTCCTTTTTGGGATATTTTATCGAAATAAAACGTTGTTTATTCAATGAAACTGTGAAAATTGAAATATTTTCAAGTAACTTGTGCCAATGATTACGATTGGAATTTCAATGAAAGAAACAGTTTAAATGACTTGGTTTTGGTTATATTTTCATATTCCGTTTGGGGCATTATCGCACGAAAAACTTTTCATTTTTGACCAATCTATTTCTTGTAATATTTGCGTCGTGGAGCTAACCAACTTATTCGTGATAGAACATGAAATTTTGTTTAATTTTTTTTTAAAGTTTGTTTCAATTATTATCCACTATTTTCCAAAGATATCCTACATACCAATTTTTTCGCCGGGCATTAGCTGACAATTTGCTGAATTTTCATCACCTGAGAGATTTACCACTTCAAAATGTCGAAATTTTAGTATTTTTTATTGATCCCATTTGATAGGTCCACAAGTGCTGAAAATCTGAAATAGAAATTATCAAATTGACAGCGCAATTACCGAATTCTCAGTGGTTCGAGCTAGATTACCGAAAATCACTAATATCGTAATATCGCAGTCAATTTGATAATTTCAATTGCTGACTTTTCAACATAGTGAATCTGTCAAATGAGCTAAATTTAACTTGCTGAACTTTCAGCATCTTGGATTGCTAAAGCTTTCATCAACTAATGTAAATTCGCAAACTTTTGCTGAAATTGCTGGCCGAATTTCGTTTCGTATTTTCGTTATGCTCAGTGCCTGGGCTCAGTGTCTAGGCTCTAGGCAAGTCATGTTTGCATTGTTGGACTTAATGTATGTACGGTGGTTCCAAACGCTAAACCTTAACTCCTAACTTACTATTGACTGATTTTCGCTAGGGTCTAACGTTTTAAAGAAATCTTCATTGCACCGGAACCATTTTTCGTACCAACATGTTCCAGTAAAATCGGTTTGTATAGCAATTATTTCATGTCATATAAGTTTCCAAGAAAAACAAATAATTACCCACTGGATAATAGCCATTGTGGAAGTGACGGCCTCAAATTGGCTCATGAATAAACGAAGATTGTGTTTTACCATTCGAGGCTTTTGTGGAATAGTTTTTGAACAATCAGATTTTTGATTGGTAAAGGCTCCCAAAGTGGACTTTGCCTTCCTCGGGGTATTTTCATGATGAATTTTCATTCCTATTGTACTCCGTAACGATTTGGGTACTCCCATCAGGTCTTCAACATCACTATACGAAATAGAAGCTGGCAAATAAAGGACAAATTGTGTTGCATCAATGTGGCGGGGGAAAGTAGATAAAGACGGACACCTTATGATAGAATTACAAATTTTACTCGTCCATAAATGCATTATTCGCAAATTGAGCATAAACCATGAGTTTAGATCATATGCTCAGGCCGGATGAGGGGTAGGGAGGGAGGCAGTCAGTCGGGGCAATTGGCCTGCAGTCCGGTTCCTGTTTGGGGGCTCGAATTTTTACCTGAAATGTAACGGGATAGACGGAAGATCGGCGTAAAATTCCGGTATTCATAGAAGAGCAATAAAAATAACAGCTGTAATTTATTTGTATACATTCCACCTATTAAAGTGTTATATTATGAAAGCAGGAAAGAATTTGAAAGACATTTGAATTTAATAACTTGAAAATTTGAACTCTTGTTGTGGATACTTTAACTTTATTTGATGATTGTTACGTTCTTAAGAGACTTGTCTATTTTATATACAAGGTGAAACCCGAGTTTTTTACTTGAATTGACGGATTACACACAAAATATTCAGAAATGACCCACTTTCGGTTGATCTTCATAAAATGGTTACGTATGGAGGAATTGGTTTGTTCGGAAGCATTCATGCACCACATGAACAACGTTAGGAACATCAGCTGTTATGGAATCCACTTCATCGTACTTTGACATAAAATTTTTAATCACGATTACAGGGATACGCATAGACAAATCATGTAAGCGCTCCTCTCTAAGTCTGTTGTCTATATATACGGGAGAACTTTAGCTAACGTTGGCGCAAGCGTTGATGTGCTGCATGTGGTTCCATGAAACGAATGACTGTACTTCGTTAATGTTTGATATGGTGCCTTTGTAGGGTGTTAACTTCTGCCAGATTGAGCACCATTTGCACTTTTAGTAATTGTTTCACTTTCCGAGGACCTGATCTTACAAGACATTTTCTAAAATAAATACTAACATCGGATCAATTGGCAGTCTTCAGCAATGTTGATCCTTACACCTAAAGCTATATATCTGCAGATTTTGGGATGCACAACAAAATAATGGCATTTTTTACAGAATTTATTGTTTCCATTGCCAATTTTTCATATATTTTCATATACAAACTTGAAAACTCTTGTTAGTGAACTAGAATTTTCGGAAAAAAAACTCATATTTTACAAATGATATGTGAAGCCAATTACCGTTTGATTTAACAGTGTTCCGAAAAAAAAGTCAAAATTTTTGCCGGTCTATGGTATAAACTACAAAGCCTATTTATGAATGAAAACACTGCCACTCGAAAAACCGTTTCAGAAACGCATCTTAGTTCATATATAAAATTGTTCTCAATTCTTGTATATTTATAGTTTCAATATATAATTAAGTAACTAGAAAGCTTGGTCTATACATTAAATGTGATTATATTGTCTAAAATTTGATTTTTCTTCACCGGTCCGGAATTTTTACCACACACACAATCGAAAAGTTTTTACAATTTTTAAAAGCTGATCTTGTGCTATAAAGATTTAGTTCCAGATATTAGTTGGGTTACAGTTTTCTATCTTCTTTCTTCAGATCTTCTCAAGTAAGTTTAATCGGATTCGATCACACATGAAATGACCTGATAACCAAGAAGTTTTGGTTCAATATGTAACATTCGATGTTGATTGGTTGTGCTTAAACTATACGTAAGAAATGTATTTGATTTATTATTACTCTAATAGCCGTAAGCTTAAACGCGTACTAACTATTTTTAAACCGGACTAACTTTTAAAGCGGCCTAAACTATTTGGTAAGCTTGAACCAAATGATGCTTGAACCAAATTTATATCTGCGATACACGACAATGTTAAAAAACAACAAATCCATGTTAAAGAAAATGAGTGAATTAGACAACATGGAGAATTGTTTTTCATTCCGATATTTTCTTGCAGTAAAATAGCTTTTCTTCGTCATATGACTCGTTCCATAGCGTGTGAGAACAATTTTGTCATCATGTAACCGATATTTTTCTGAACTTGTAACTTAGCTTGGTGGATAGTTTATAGTTGGCCGATGATGTACAGCATTTTGTAGTGACATAATATTCAATGCAGAAAAGAAAATAAGTTTGAGGTGGTTGAACCATCGTTTGTAACTGGTACCATATTCTAAACTTTGATTAAAAAATTGGTTGAAATATTTCAATTTGAATTGTCTGCAGCAGGGCTAGTTTTTGCAGTGTATCAATATTGGAACGATTTTTAGCTTCTAATCTGGGCGAGATGAGAAGGTAGATATACTTTAGTTAACCAGTTTTGACGTAGGACTACGTCTTTGTTTTAGATATGGGGATCCACCTTGCAAAATCTACAAAAATGGTATGTAACGAAAAGGGGTTCCTATTTTAAAAGCATATAATTCAGCCATCTCACGATAAATTTTCAATTTTTTTGCACGTACCGCACCGAAATACTTTTAAGAATAGATTCCAATAGATAAACCCAAACATTTCTGATATCATGGCATTAAAAATTCAAATAACGTACAACCTAGTCAAAATATTGCGTATTTACACACAGAAGATAGCGCTTCCCAAGTGCGGCACGACAGATTTATGTACCTATCGTGCTACGCTTCTATAAATGACGACATCATCGACTATTTAAAGAACGGATTTGGCCGGACAAGCTCAGTTGCCTGTTGAACGGCAGGCGGACCAGATCACTGCGCTGTGTGTTTTCACAACCAGTGTAGCCGAGTTAGAAGTCCGTTACACTGACAGTGGAGCTACGCTACCCAGTGTCGTCCAACACGCGACTGAGCTTGCCCGTTCAAACACTATGCTTTCTTTTGTGTTGTGCTCGTTTCCAGCACACTTTTATGTACAATCTCGAACGCAATTATTAGTACACAAAATCACTTGTACATTCGAACTCTATTTGCAAACACGGTACTGTCGTGGTATTAGTTGTCTCTTTAGCTCTACTCATCATCATCAACGTTGACTCATTTTGCATTGTGCGCTTGGGTTCAATGTTTGAGGCGAATGTTTTGACTTTTTGTCGGAACACTGCTAATTCAATTGGTAATTGGTAAACCATATGCAAAATATGAGCTTTATCCGATGGCTCCAGTTCACCCACAAGAGGTTTCAAGTTTCTATAGGAATATATATGGAAACTCGGAAAAACTTAAAATCTTCACAGTAACTCTACATACCTCAAAACCTATGGTCGCGTAGCTTATTTTATAACAAATAGCTTTGTTAAAGGTTGCATATTGATTGGAGGTTTCCCAACAAAGTTATATAACTTTGAAGACCAACCAATTTTTTTTTGGAATTTCCTATTCCAAGCGAGAAAGAGAGGCGACTACTTCATATGAGAACAGCTTTTTACTGCAAAATCGGATCAATTGGCAGTCTTCAGCAATGTTGATCCTTACACCTAAAGCTATATATCTGCAGATTTTGGGATGCACAAGATAATACTGGCATATTTTACTGAATTTATTGTTTCTATTGCCAATTTTTCGTGTATTTTCATATATAAACTCGAAAACTCTTGTGAGTGAACTAGAATTTTCGGAAAAAGCTCATATTTTACAAATGATACGTGAAGGCAATTACCGTTTGATTTAACAGTGTTCCGAATAAAAGTCAAAATTGTTGCCGGTCTAAGGTACATACTACAAAGTCTATTTATGAATGAATACACTGCCACTCGAAAAACCGTTTCAGAAACGCATCTTAGTTCATATATAAAATTGTTTTCAATTATTGTATATTTATAGTTTCGATATATGATTCAAACCACTGCATTTGCTACATTTGTATGCTCATTTTATAAAAGTTACAATAATGGCAAAATATAACTAGAAAGCTTGGTCTATACATTAAACATTATTGTCTTAAATTTGATTTTTTTCGCCGGTCCGGGTTTTTTACCACACACAATCGAATAGCTTTCACAATTTTTGAAAGCTGATCTTGTGCTATAAAGATTTAGTTCCAGATATTAGTCCGGTAACGGTTTTCTATCTTCTTTCTTCAGATCTTCTCAAGTAAGTTTAATCGGATTCGATAACACATGAAATGACCTGATAACCAAGAAGTTTTGGTTCAATATGTAACATTCGATGTTGATTGGTTGTGCTTAAACTACACGTAAGAAATATATTTGATTTATTATTACTCTAAATGTACTAAGAAAAGAAATATTTTACATT
This sequence comes from Topomyia yanbarensis, assembly GCF_030247195.1. Taxonomy (NCBI): domain Eukaryota; kingdom Metazoa; phylum Arthropoda; class Insecta; order Diptera; family Culicidae; genus Topomyia; species Topomyia yanbarensis. The sequence continues at coordinate 143,073,949 of NC_080672.1, read as the reverse complement.
AAGTAGTATATTCGTACATCTACAGTTCATGCAACCCCATAGGACTGCCCCTTGTAGTTTGGATATTGTTTTGTATTTTGTTTTGATATTGTTTTAAATTTCCAAAAAAAGAAACTTGTATAAAAGTTACGATTAGAATTTTTTTCTGGTTTTCTTGAATTCAATATGACATAAATTTATATAAATTGAAAATCTGCCTGATTTTTAATTTTTAAACGAACGAGAATTACGAGTTGCATCTTCCACCTTCTCATCCGGCTTAGAAAAAATGCTAAAAACTGTCTACACCGCAGAACCAAAATATTGTGTCGAACGTGAACAAAAATAAGGGATGTTGTTAAAATGTATTCCTTTTCGAGATGTCCCTTTAAATTTGAATTTACGAGAAGGGAAAAAATATCAAAAGCACAAACGGAGCTAAAAATGGCCAATGTTTACACACTACAGTTTCATCATGTTAGACATAGTGTACTGATTATGCTCCAGATCAATAATCGAACAGAACCGTTTGTTTCGCGACACGAAATATATCGTTGAATGTGGCAACATGACGTCAGAATATAGGCGATGGCACAATCGAGGTACAAATACACGAATTAACCGCGTGTACCTCTAATTACGTTGTTAACGGTTATGTACACCATTAACCAGTCGAAAAAGTACCCGGGTACCCGCAAATCGCAAAACTCGTGACTATGGAAATTTTTGTTTTTCTTTAATGTGTGTTGTTTTCCCCTGGCATTTAGCTATCGGTTGTTTATTTTGAATAACATGTTATCTTATATAATTTTTAGAAACCAGTATGCAAATTTCGATAGTTCCTATATTGAAAGTTATGACGGAATATCTATGAGATGGTCCACGTCAGCATGATTTTAATAGTACGATATCTGCTCAATGTCGCAATTGAATTTATTCGCACTGACACACTGATAGTTTCGGATATAGTGGTACTGGTACATACTAACTCATGGGCGTGCGTTTTATGTGTTTTATGATCCGATACATTATGATCTTAAAACACATGTTCAAAATTAATTGCTTAGAACTACCAGGCATGGTTCCACGTTACGTATCTTCGAACCAACTGCAAGATATTTCGAAACAACAACAAAAGCTTGCAGCAATTGGCCTAGCAAAGATCAATAAATGCTTACTACCAACTTTACCAACCCGGAAGAAAGGCAGATCATAAGAACCGTTTTGAGATTTTACTGAATCGATTTTGTTGCCTATTTACGGCATATATATACTACTAAGAGAAACGAAATAAATGAAATTGAAAGGCAGATAGGTATTGTAGAGCGAATCAGTTATAAACTTAAAACGGAAAACTAGGACTAGGCAGGCTCATATGGACATGATCGAAAGGAAATGGGAAGAATTCTTTGCCTTCTGCTGGTTGGAGTTGGGTGAATTGCTAGATGTTCTAGGAAGGAAAATAAATTATTAGCTTTACAACACTTTACGTATGTAGTGGCATGTAGTATCACATATATCTACGGATTCGTAGATATATGTGATACTACATAGTTTTTATTGACATTATTCAAACGTAGAAGAGCAGTTAGAGTTTCATGATACGAGCTTGATACGAGTTTACAAAGAATTTAGTCTCATAGAAGTGTTATTTTCTGTACGACAGTGTAAATATCACACGCAGTATTGCATACCGTAAACCGGGGTGACATTGATCACTTTTCAAAGTAATCATTACTTATTTTTAGACGCAACACATTTTTTTCAAGTTTAATATTTTATAATTTTAACTGCCAAATTTGTTTTATTTCAGTGGTTTGTCAATGTACAACGACTTTCATCTATTTTAACTCGTTGGAGTATTGAATATAAATTCTAGCTTGGAATTATTTGAAATAATTGTCAACTAGTTTCACAAAAATTTGTTTTTGAAATAAGCAAATTCTTTAAAATAAACTTGTCACATCTTACTCTAAAGAAGAATAAAACCTCGCATGGAATTTATTACTCTTGCTAAAATCTGAGATATATTTGTTATATAAAAAATAAACACATTACGAAAAAAAATTATATAAAAAATAAACACTTTTCGTAAAAATAAGGTAAAGTAAAATTTCGGTTTTTTGCAGTTTCTGCACCCAAAAACCGAACAATATACTCAAAAAGTATAACAAATCAGTATTTTATTAGATTACAGTGAAACTCATTTCAAATTTAAATGATTCGGTAGACTATTCTGGTTAAATAAGCAATCTACGAAAAAAGTCTCGAGTGATCAAAGCCACACCGGTTGACGGTACCAATTATTCGATGACTTTCGACATGACTGAGCCTGAACTAATTGTTTTCAGAAGTGAATAGTTTAGATAAACGAGGTCGAATATTACTGTAGATCAAATTCTCTCACAATTCATCAACCTAATTTTAATGAAAATTGCAATGAAGTGCTAGGAAAAAAATGTAATTGAGGCAGTTCAATAAGTTGACCCTAAGAAACTCACAAATTCCAACACTACAACAAAAATTTAAGAACTATTGAAGATTTCATCCGATTTAAACTGTAAGGCGCGCTTATATTTTGGTTATTTCGTTTGAGAAAAAATTAAGAAATAGTTGAAAAAATTTGTAATTAAGGCCATTGCAAATCTTTTTTAAAAATTATGTCACCCCCCCCCCCCCTTCAAAATCGCTGAAAAAAATCAGAGGGCAGATAATTTTTTTTTAAATAACCAAGATTCAAAAAATTGTCACGTTTTATAGAGCAACAATAGCTGCCATAGAGTTTTGCTTTTCGTAACTGAAAACTATTATGGTAGTTTTAGAAAATACCGTCCCATGATAATTTTTATTTTGACCATTCTCGGGTAAATGTGAATTTTTAAATGAGATCATCGATCCAGTCCAACATCAAATGAAACGTTTGCTGGTCGCGGAAGGAAGGACCCATCTGTGTGTTATCAAACAAACATCTCATGGAAAGGCTAATACAGACCGACTTCTGAATCGATTCCATTTTAAACGCAACAGTCGATAGAGACATAATCGATCGTTGCATTCGAAAATAATTTCGATAAGGAAACAATCTGAATTCAAATCAGACTCCTGGAGATTTATATGTGATTCAATATTCAATATACATGAGCTTTACCGAAAGGTTTTTGACATTTAAAGATTTCATATGGGACCGTAGTATTCATATCGTATTTCCGCAGCCATATGTGCGATTCTTATGAACTTGATCAGATCTGCTACCAAACCTTCCATTTAAGGCTAAGCTTGTGAAAATTGAATAAGCCGTTTTCCAAGAAGCCGAAGAGACATTAATTCTGAAATATTCCAAGAACCAGAAACATGCGAAATTTTCGAGATAGACGCTGGAATCAAAAAAAAACTTTGTCTGGCCATCAGCGATCAAGAATGCTCTAGCAAAGCTAAATATAGATCTTACAAATAATGGTATCATCGGCACTTACCGCAGGAAGAACCGGGAATCCATCATCGATGTCAATTTTTGTAGCCTTGGAGTAACCGGAAAGATGGACTGAAAAGTGTGCGAGGATATATCCACAGCGACCACCAAGCGATTTGGTACAGCATTGATAACAGGACTATGAACTACACATGAATATGAATATGTAGGAGATAAATAAACGAGTGAAGATGGAAAACAGCGATTTTTCACAGGAACGTGTCCGTCGAAGAACTTGAATTTGAGGGTATCCTCTTCAACCTAAATGCGACCGAGTTCACGGCACTACTAACAAAGGCGTGTAATGCGACCATACCAAGGGATGGGAAACTGAGAAACGGTCGCCGGGTGCAATACGACGATTATCGATCTACGTATAAGTTGCCTCCGAGCTTGGAGAAGAAGTCGGAGATCACTTCAGTTTCTCATCTCGCTCAGTTCAGAAGCTAGAAATCGCTCCACTGCAATAGCAGGGCAAGTAATCAAATTTACCCGCGCGACGCTTGGCAAAAATTGATTCCTTCTGCCTAGTGTGTGATACGTGAACAAACAATGAGTGACAATGCCAAGCAAAAGTATATCACGATGCGGGCAAACTGTGTTGCTGTTGACTACACGAAATATCCGGTAATACCATCAATTCATGAAGGGGAGCAAATGTTGAAGGTGAACTTGAAGTTCAACGTAGCTTGCGGTACTTTGTGCGTTGCAATTTCATCATTTACGTCATGCGGTACTGAATATGTTAAAAAACATTAGTCAAGCAGAATCATTCGCTTCCCAGAACAACATGAAACACGTCATCGAATGTAATGACATTTTATACAGTATCCCAACGTATATAGATGTTGACAGTATTGAAATAAAGATACATGACCTGGCACCACGTACTAGTTCCTTCGCTATCAAACAAATCCTGTCAAAATACGGAGAGGTGAATAGTGTTAAGGAAGATACTTGGAGGAACTTCTTCCCAAGACTCCGCAACGGCGTTCGTGTGGTGAGAATGCGTCCGACAAAACCTATTCCCTCTTACTTGACTTTCACATGCAAATTACCTCATGGTGTTGAATAATCTCAACGAACACTAGTCACACACCTGTCATTATTGTGATCATCCGCTACACCACGGGAAACCTTGCGCAGAGACTGCTAAAGAAATTCCACCTGATACGACCAAAGCCGGTATACAATCATCGTATGTTAAACCACAACCAGTTGGTAAACCAACGACTGCAGACCGGGCATTCACAAGCACCAGCTCAACAACGATCGGCCCCAATACCACTAAACCAACTGCCATTACCAACATCGAAGTAACAACGATTACAGCAAATGTTTCTAAACCAACAACCAACACCACCAATAAGGAATCTAATACCGATGAAGAAGGATTTACAATAGCGACCCGTAAGCACAAACAACAAATAAGAACATCCGACGATGAGCAAGATGAATGCAGTACCGATGATGACATGAACGTAAACGAAAACGCGAGAGAAGACGGACCAAATGACCCCCAAGGTGCGCTCCACGGCTCAGTTGTGCTAACGCATTGAGCCGTGTCAAATATATTTAAAATTAAAACAGAAGTCAGAAAGCTCAAGTGAAGCGAGCTGCAAGAACCGCTCTCAACAAAGCAGTCAAGCTGTACAAGAAAGCCTTGCCACAAAGCCAACGCGAATTTCCTTAGGAGAGACCTACAAAGTTGGCATAACAAAGATAAAAGGCTCAGCTGCACCACCTGAAAGGTGCCCGGAAAAGATGGAGGTCACCATTGAAAGGTTTTTCCCACAACATGAATCTATTTTCGCCGTACAGTGAGGAGGATGATCACAAAGATGAAGATCGATTTACCAACAAACACCTTATCGAGATGGCGAAAGCCATAAAAGTGAAGTGATACATGAGAGCCCGGATATGTTCAAAACGATCCGATAATTGGAAGCGACAAAAGCTGATGTTGCTTCCGATGCCGGGACAACATGGAGATCTTTCAGCGTAGTCAATATATCCCTTGGTAATGTTAGAGAGAAGGAGTAATCCAGAACAAGCTAACGAAGTACGCGGACCCTGAGAACGGCATCTCATGTAATTCGGCTTCCTTATAGGCAGGTCTACAGTGAAATCCATCCAAACGGTTGTGGGAGCTTTGGAGACAGCAGAGATAAGGATATCGTTTTTGCGTGGTGGTTCCCTTAGACGTGAGGAATGCTTCAATAGTACTGGCTGGGAAGCAATCGCCCATTCGTTGTACAGCATGAGTAACTCTGCAGGATATTATAGAGCTACTTTCAGTACCGAACACTACGAGACAGACAAGGGAGAATCACAACTACAACTGACGTTCCTCGACTCGACGCTGTGGAACGCAGTGTACGATGGAGTATTGAAGCTGAACCTTCCCAGAGATATAACGATTTTCGGCTTCACGGATGATGTGTTCCAAGTAATCGGACAATCGCTAGAAGAGGAGACACTCGACACGGAGACGATTGCCCATCATAAAACAGAGTTGGTGATGACTAGCAGCCGAAAGACAGCGCGGTCGGAAAATATATCATCGATTTGAACTTTTAAAGTTACGATGATTATGTTAAGGGGAAGGCTGTGAGAGCAACCACAGCTTTGCTTGAGGCGCCAGTGTACTGGGCATCACGAACCAGCTGGAATCCCCGGACCGAAGCATGTGAGCAGACTAGTTTCACCGTCAGGGACAAGATCGAGTAGGTCGAGTGAAGCACCAGCGGTGGGTCGTCGAGTTTTCAACGAACCGGAAGCAGCGAACCAGAAGCTACGCTCCATCCGGTATCGCCGAACCGTCCTGTCCAAGTACTGGTTGGCCCTTTGAGTAGGATTTATGGACTATGCGAGAAAATTGCGACAAAACTAGGAGCTAAATGACTCACGCAACAGGCATCGGTATCGGGAGAACTTCCGACGAGGAATTGAGATGGCTCGCGAAAACAGGAACTAAATCGTTCACAAAAACGGGAGCCAAATGGCTAACGGAAGTTCACCACTGCGATTAGCCGGATATGTGTTCGGAGCTAAACCGCTCTAATGTATCATTTTGTCTTAAGACTGAATCAGCCTCCCCACTTCGATGCAGTCTCGTGGAACAAAAGGAAGCAAGAGAAGTAAGGACTATTAGTAGCGGTTACGCACAAAAGTGAATCCCACCTAGAGCCAATGCACTTTTGAAGCTATTTAACCGCATACTATAAAACATACAGACATTTTCAGATATCGACGAACTGAATCTAGTGGTATATGACACTCGACACTCCGGGTGTAGCTTAAAAAGTCGAATTTCAGAGTGATTGCACAGTCTTCCTTATATGAAAAAGGCAAAAAATGAACTGATGATTGCTATACATTTCATAAATCCGTATGACTATCAAATGAATTTATCTGATGTGGTTACCTACTGCGCAACAAGATGGAGAAAAATGCAAAGATTTCGAAGATGTACACGGAACCGAGCCGAATTACTATCATGTACCAAACAAACAAATCTACAAGTCTTCAAGCACAAGCGATAAACCAAAGCTGATGTTTCCACTAGAGTTCGAAAAAGTATAGTATGCACAGGATGTACGTTCGCCAGGCTACTGTATACGAAATAAGCAATAGAAAAAAATATCAGAGAAAACCATATCTGAGATGAATAATTTCATTGACGCACACTTTACCTTTGGATTCATTCCAGAATGTTTTCCAAAAGTCCATAAGTGAAATGTTGCAATCCTGTTTCTGTACATTGTTATCAAGCAGGTTCACCTGACCGATTTTCATGCCTTGTGTGTACAGTCGGTCCATGTGCCGCCACAACGGAACGAAAACTATTCAAGCAACCAAAAGTTAATACCTTAAAGTACTCTTAAATGTTTACATTAAGTTCTTAGAGAACTTTCAAGCTTTTATTGGGAATTTAAAAATTGCACTGTTGGGAAAATTATTTAAAACGAAAACTTTAGCATCCCTTTCCTATGTGAACTTTTGATTGATTCAGTAATGTTTGCTTGATTTTTTCTAGTAAAACAAATAGCTCAACCCCGCTATACGAAATCACCCAGCGGAAACGTCCACGAGAACAATCGAAAGAAAATGCAAAAAGAAAAAAAAATTGTGTTTATTAAAATAAATATTTATTTTTTGTTTGCCCCCCCCCCCGCCTTCAGAAAAAAATTTGCACTTGGACATAATTTTTAAAAAAGATTTGTAATGGCCTAACGTCAGAGGCATAAAAATAAAGCGTCACACAAAAATAAAGTGTTCAGACGATCAAAAGTCAATTCATGCGCCTTAGTTCAACATAATAATATTTAATCGATGCATTATAGCCGAAGATAAGTGTTTGTTTATTTTATTTAATTCATAGGTGAATTTAATTTTTTTATATTAAAATTCAAAAAACTGTTCCTTCGTAAATTTTTTTGGACTTCATTTTCGGATTCAGCAAGCGATTTTACATGCAAAATGGAGGTCAAATCGTCGCTGTTGTGCTATCTTATGGCAAACGCCATTTTGGGGTAAACTGAGTTAGATATGCCACATTACTTGTCTAAAAAATCTCTACAAAGTGGCGTTTACAGAATTTTGATATTCTGCTTGGTTACTGAGATATAGCCAGAAACGTGCTGAGAAATTTTTAATTTTTTGCTTCAAATGACTGTATCTGGAAATTGGCTCTAATTATCTGTATGTATGAGATGTTTTTATATGTAAAACTATCTGATAAACACAATGGAATAATCATTTTCGAAACAAAAATGCACGAACTGTGAGAAAAATGCAATTTATGTTTTAAACTGGAAATATAGCATATTTGGCAACACTGTAACCAAAAATAGCTATTTTTTCTAGATTCCCTGACTCATTTCCTTCAAAATGCATCTCACCGATTGTTTATAGACCAAATGGAGCCAAAGATATGAATAAAAGTTAATAATTGATGATTTTTTTCTATGGAAAATTTTCCGTGCGCGATTATGACATGCCATACAAATTTTGTCATCAATACACACCTATGACACGTGTTAGACCGACTTTTGTTTACATTTTTAAAGAAAACTCGCAATGTAGTTAACCGATTTTCGTAATATTCGAGAGATTAATGCAGAATAGATAGAAGCATCATTTGTCTTCTTTGAATTGTTTATACCATTTATAAGCTTCAAGATATTCAATCTCAAACTTTAAAAATCGTTTTTCTCGAAATGTACAAAATGGCGCTTGTCATAAGATAGCACAACAGCGACGAAATGTTGAAGTTTAGATTTTTATTTTTATTTTGTATACTAGTGAATTGTTCATTCTCCAATCAGCGGGATTTCACTAATGTTTTGTGGCTGTTCAAGACCAACAATTCCCTGACAATAAAACGAACACGTTAGTGTTATAACAACGTTAAATCAATGCATGAAATAACTCGTCATGGTTGCACAACGCACATTAACATGCACACAATGCTAAGGGTGCTGGAGATAGTACAGCGAACTGCTACATTGACCTACGTCCCACCCATCGGAAAAGCACGTGAAATAGGCATTTTCAACCTAATTCATCCACTTTCGCATTATCAGTTGCCTGGGATCTCAATAAGTGGTTGTATTAGGTGGACCATTGAATTAAAGTAAAAGATAGAAAAAAGTTTCATGATTCATTTAATACATAGTACATACATAAATTTTTAAAACAGTTGTAATTTAAGAAATTGCACTCTTTTAGTCACTAAATAATTAGCTACCGTTTGAAACTTTTTCTCCCAAAAGATAATAGAACAATAGACAATAATATTGAAAAAAACTAGCATTTGTTGAGGCGGTCTATAACATAGAAAACGTATAGGGGTAGACGGGGTAAAATGCACTTCGTAGCAAAATGAGCCCCCGGTGTACAACATTCCTGGAAAAATAAACTGTCCCTGTTAAAGTTTGACAACCGTTCGCGACCCGAATTATAATCAAATACAATCCGTCTTTCTATTTAGAACTGATTCAAAATTCAATCACTTTTAAATCAAAACCTGACAGGTCAGTTATGAAATAAGAACCTGCTTCGAAAATCAAATTTTCTAGTGATTTCTGCCCAATAAAATAATGGAAGAGCCTATTTGAAGGATTCTTGCTCAAAAATATAAGTCACCACTTGTGGCTGAACACCCAATATATTCAATTAGAAATGTAATGTAAAATAAACAATACAGCAAAACAATTTATAGAAAATATTCTGCTTAAAAATTCAGTGCAAAATAATATTTTGCTTTCAATATACTTTGGCAAGTCCATTGATTCTGATAAAATAGTTATTAAACGCGAGCACAGTGCAGTGCTGTAATTTTTGTCAAGGCGGCCGGGTTTAGAGACCGACAGATTTTGAGTCACCATGGTATATTCGCGAAGCATTACGATTGCCATAACAGAGAAACATCCTTGCTAAAGTAAGATAAAGTGCTATTTCGCCCTCTTAGGGAGGGTACTTCACTAATTCATTAATTACTCGGCCTACAATCGAAGGAATGCGTTAAAGTTGGCATCAATAACTTTGCTTCGTAGTTAAGATAATAGCACAAATACCCTGAAAACAGTGAAATGGTCGTGTTTGAGTTTTAGCTCTACCATTTGACTCAATGCGTAGAACAAAGATGCTGCTCTAACCAACGGGTAGGGTGATAACAGAAACATGGCGAAACTATGTTCATTACCCTGTATTGTACATAAAATTCTTGTGATTGACGTTTTGGGGATTAGAGATGATAATACTTCATTACGGGGAGCCTATTACCCCGTCTTGCCCTAATAATACACGAACATGGAACATGTATAGGAACAATGGGTCGAGTCTTATCGGCAGGAAACAGTGCGTCGAAAAATAGCTCCAAAATATCTAATCCCATATGCCAACGGAAAAGTATCACACGTAACGGTGGCATTCACCTGAGACAGAGGGGTAACCGATAATCCAGTCAGGGGAGTGATTTGGTATATAGGCTGACGTATGCCATTGGTCGCGATTTAGGAGACCATTCAATTGTGACTACCATAAATCACAAATGTCTATTTGCGTCCTATACTTCAAGACCCCAGCTACGATACTGAACAAAGCATTTAGACTCAACCGGACCGTCCCAGGCATTTCGGACGTTACTTTTGGTGTAATTTCTTGTTCGGAAAAAAACACATGCGTAGTCATTCAATGACGATGTCAAAACGTCTGTGAAAAGTGCCCAAAATTGATTGTTGACTCGTAGCAATATACTGCCTTAGAACATGACATGCATAGGTTGGTATTCTGTTTTTTGCCTTTGGTGGTGTAATTGACGTAATGAAGCGTTGATTTTATAAGAACAAAAATGATTGGAAAAAAATTTCTTATTTTTTCCATTGAAATAGATAGATTTCTTGAGCAATTACTGTCGAAATTAGTACGTTGGTCATTAGAGTTAAGGCAATGTTAAGGGGCGTATACTTTAACGATACTCAGACTTGCAAGAACACTTTATGTACACAAAAGAAAGGTCAAAAGTGTTGCTAAACAAACATGATTGATGGATTGATCCTTGCAAATATTGTGTGATCTATCGATTTTATTGTATGTAGTTATGAACTTTATAATACCATAGTTATTTCGTCTCCTGAAATGAAATTATGAAATTCTACTCATGAAACAAAGAAACTAAACAGAGCGAGTGATTCAGTTGTGGTAGAGCCACTATTAGTGGAAACCAAAAGAACCTATACACACAGATATATGCATTATCCAATCTCACTGAGCCGAGTCAAATGGTATGTGAAATTCTGCCTTCCGGGCATAAATCACAAGAGATCTCGCACTAATATCTGAAACGTTGTGTCATCTTTTCCTACCGTTCTTCCTCGACATCAAATTACCGTATGAAGATTTTGTAGCCAATTAAACAAGCTGTTTAATCAATTCACCACTAGAAATAAACGAACAAAACTTGTTTTTATCGGCATTTATATGAATACGACAGAACAGTTAACAGTTGTTAAGTTAACAAATTGTAATGTATTATACATAAACAGCTAAATCCATGACTTGTTCATTAAATACAATAACTAATTCAAATATGTTTAATCAAGCTATAACGACATACACGTCATATCTGGTGGTGCAGCATTCCACGCGCGGGAAATGGATTAAGCGGGTCTCCTCACCAGGGGCTCGTAAAAAGGTGTTTGATTGGGATTTTTTTAACATGAAAACAACAAGAGAAACAAATTATCTTTTGCGTATTTTTGAAGATGTATTTATTCATCAAAAAGTTTTTTAAATGTCAACAGAAATGAAAATGGGGAATTTAAAAACAATTTCGTCACAATTTATACTGAAACAAAAAATTAAACTACCTTCTTTTTCGGAAAGCTTTTTGCACAGTATAGACAAACGATTTTCAATCTCTTAATTGTTCTGGAGAGAAGAAGAATAAACCTTTCTAACGGTATACTATGTTATGTTCTCTTGTTAAAAATCTTATGTAGATATGAAACAATAATATGAAAATATCCATTGTTTTGCAATTGTGTATTTTTATGCTCCCTATAATTTTGTATAATATTTTACAAGTAGAAAAAATCACTAAAGAGTTATTTAGAAAAATTTCTATTTATTTTGTTGCAAAATACAAAACATGCTTTGCCGGAAAGGTTTTTATATACATGAACGTGCATGCTCGTTCTAACCAGTATTTTTTCTTGTAGGATTTTTTACTATCTCTCATACAGTTGAAATATTTTCCACATATTTCCCCATACTTTAGTTATTAGCGCTCAAAATGGCGGCATTTTTATCTGCTTTATTCAATAACTACTAAGTTTCGCAGTAAAATATATTTACGCCTTTGGCAAATATCTGTATTTTAATAATTTCATAAATTTTGGCACATTTGGCAAATCGAAAAAATTACAGGAAACAGTTATAATGAAAAAAGTCGGTTTTGAGTGCCACTCACAAAAATTGGCATCTATTTCATTTTGGAGAGTTTGAATGTTCAGCAATTTTATTCATAGTGCAATTTACTATAGCTTTATTTTTGATATCAAGACTTTATCTTGCACGGTTGCAGAAATAATTTAGCGATTTGACATTAAGGTAGATTAATCATAATTCAAATTACACCAAAAGAGGGGACTTCCATCAAAAAAAGTATTCCTAGCACAACAAATCACTTAAAATCAACTCCTGAAGCACCACTCAAAAATCGCACGTTTTGATAGCATTCGACAACTGTATACTGAACGATTCTTTACTTAATTTCAAACAAATTACAATTGTTTTAAAATGAGGAAATAATGAGATAGTTTTGCCTTTCTCATATAAAAAAAGGTAATGCAATCACTCTAAAATTCGACTTCTTAACCGAGGCCATTCGATTCAGTTCGTAGAGATTGGAAAATGTCTGTGTGCATGTGTGTGTGTCTTTTTATAGTAAGGTTTATAAAGCTTCAAAAGCCTGGCCAGTAGTGTATTGGCACTATATGGAGCTCACGACTCACGTTCGTGCCTAACCACTAAAACACTCCTTAATCTTTTCCCGCCGCTCTTTCCCAAGGAGCTACATCAAGGTATGACTTCGTGAGGGGCTCATTGTGCTTTAGTCGCACCTCTTTCTTCTGATCTATCTCGGAGCCTCACTTGGTTCATGAAATGGCTCGACCTTTGAGCTTTAACCCTCGACTCTTCTTTTCGCTCTTGCTTGCTCCATCTATTACGTCACCATTTAGCTCTCGTCTCCGTGAGCGTGCTGTTTCCATGAGTCATTGAGCTTCAGGCCTTATCACGATCTAATCGGATAGTCTCCGACGGTGAACTCACCCTAATCCGACCGATAGTTTCCGGAGGGAGGAATTTCTCCCGATACCGATACCCGCTGTTTTGAGCCATGTAGCTTCCGGCTTTATCGAGATCGATTCGGATATTATCCTACTTCAACTGAGAGTTCCTCGGCAACAGAATTTCTCTTGGTACCGGTGGTTGTTTCGTGAGCCGATTAGCTCCCATTTTCGTAACGACCCACAGAGGAGTAACTGGTGTCAAATCCTGGCCACAATTATTTTTCGCTGCTATTGCAGTGCAGAGGTCAATTTTCTATATCCTTACGAATACTAATAATTTCAAGGTGAATACATTTGTTTTTTTTTCAGTTGCAGCTGATCAGTGGAGAAGGGAGATGAAAAGGGACACCTGTGCATATTTTCATAGAGATACATTTTGAAAAACATTGTATTTGGCCCTACAGTATTTTGGTGTAACTCAAATTAGTAAAAATTTCAATATTTTTAAATCGCTTGCAATTTGTGGATCGGACAAGAACGGAAGAGTTCGAATATTTTACGGATAGCTGGAATCTGGTTTTGTAATACTGCTTCAGCAACTTTGCGGATCTCGCCGTATAATGTAACTTTTTTATCATGTTAATTTATCATTTTAATGTTATATAAAATGTTAAAGCAACGTATTTTTTAAAGTTATTGCAATGCAAAGAAACACTACTATTTTCAGTTGGTTTTAGTCTAAAGTTATACAGATGCCTGTGTTCAACTATGTTTGTAATAATATTGTCTTACTTAATACAGCCATCATCACTAGAAACCGATATTGCTGGATATATAATTAAAATGATTAAAAAACACTTCAAATATCACCATTTACATCCATGCAAAAAATCTTTAACAATTTTTGACATACTACTAATTTTGCCACGTTATTCAGCAGATTAGGTTTGTAAAAATGTAACGAAATAAAAAAAATTTAAAAAAATATTTTGGTTATTGGCCAGAAATTTGGTCTAGTTACTCCTCTGTGCGACCCACTGCTAGCTGTTCAACGCGGTCTACTCGGTCTAATACCCGGCGGTGGATTTAATCTTCTCACGAGCTACTCGCTAGGGTGTCGAGGTCGGTCCGGCCATTCCGGTGAAGCCTGACGTCCGGTTCGCTGGTGCCCCGATGACCCAAACTCGGTGCAACGTCGCGTACTACTCAACTGGTCCCCGGGGGTGGTCCTAGTCTACACAGTCTCGGACGGCGGAAATTGTCCCGAAACCCGATTTTTGGTTTCACGGCGGTGTTCTAGCCAATGGCGCTCCTTTGTTGGTCCCTTCGCCCTTCTGCAGCTCAGAGAGTATACTCGTAATTACTCTGTTGACAGCGTCCCAGGTATGCTCGTTGTGGCACCTCTTCGACGATGATTTCCACTGTCACACCAGGCATACCCTACCCATTCGGACTTCTTCGAACCTAGAGCATTCGAAGACCATGTGTTTCGGTGTCTCTTGCACATTCACACACTCCGGGCAAAGGGGTGACGAAGCGTGTCAAAACCGATGCAGGTACATCAGGAAGCATCCTTTTTTGCCATTATAAGGAGCTCGTTGTTGGAGACTCACCAGATTGTCACCAGCATTTCCACCGTCTGCATCAACGTACTGTTTAGGCGGCCATGTTGGGTCGTGCTTCGGGAAAAGACCCTTCGTGATAATTTTCAGTTTGTCAGCACACGTTTCGACGTCATTGGACCCTTGATCCTGATAAGTGTGTATGTGTATATATGTTTGTGGGTTATTTAAACTCACACAATTTCCTCAGAGATGGCTGAACCGATTTATATAAACTTAGTTTTAAATGAAAGGTATAACGCTCCCATAAACTGCTATTGAATTGTTAGTTGATCCGACATCCGGAGCTACGGGTTGAAGAGTACGGTCACACAGCAAATCCCCATATAAACTGGTAACACCATGATGTCTAAATGATGTAATATATATTAAAATGGGTGCAACATTACTTAGATTTGCAAGTTTAGATCATTAATGATCCAATTAAAGTAGCTTCTACCACCTATGATCCCAGCGAGTTCTTGATAGATTTTTACAAATTTGATTTAATATGAAAGATATAGTATTCCCATTAACTGCTATTGGACTGGATTTTGGATACAGTATTCCCATTAACTGTTATTGGATACATTGTCCTCTATCGACAATTCGGGAAGTCCCGGTTTCCGAGCTATTCCTCAGTTAAACTCATATCGATTCTCCGGCGATGATTGAACCAATTTTCTCAAACCAAGACTTTAATTGAAGTTGAGCGTTGCATGCCCTCTTAACCTTACACCTTCATCACACTCTCACCCCCCCCCCCCCCCCTCCCCACTTCGACCAATCTAACACATGCATTCTCTTCATTCGCCTCGCATACCGAAATAAGATAAAGAATTTCTGACATATCCTCGACTCTAACTCTACTAGCCCCCACCCCTTCCACTTCCAAACCCATTCCTGCCGCATTTCAAATATGATCACATGAAGATAACATTGAACTCATACTGATTAAGCTAATTAAATATTATACTTGTTTAAAGTGTGTCAGGGTTCACTTTCGTGATAGTCTTTGGATACGTGCTAAGTATAATAAGAAAATAATAGCCATTTCCAAACATAATTAGCTAATAAATCATAGATTGGATAAATTAGAAAAGCACAATCGCACCGTGGATGAAAACAGGTTTTTTATTGGACATGGTTACCAAAACAATATATCCATATCAACATTTGAATAGGGCTAATAAGATTTGTAAACAAACTTTTGTTTTGCTGATTTCTCCTTATTTGTTATCATTTCAACATAGAAAACATTTGAAATTGATTCTACCAAGGATAAAGATGTTGATTCATGTGTATTTTTCATGAAATTCAACTCGGTAGCGGAATAATGAGCGAAATAAGTTTGTTTACAAAAGTCTCATTAGCCCTTTTGAAGAATTACTATTGATATGTGATTGTTGGTTCGCTATAATGTTCCTAGCAGTGAATAAATGATCGGCATGGTAATGTGTATCCTATCGTATTATGAATTAAACGTTAGGAAAATTTTTGAACTTCGCTGATCGATTGTCTATATGTCTATATAAGATTTCTTAAAACTTAAATTATTTTGAAAGTGTCTATGTGAATATTCTTATATTCGCTCAAATGCGCTACTAATGAGATGAATAAAGGAGCATCTACCCTATTTGACGACTTTGAAACAAGATTTTGAAGTCGAAATGCCGTCTTGCCATCTTTGCTATGTTCTACTCTAGTGGGGGATAGGAAAAATGAAAAGAAACTATTCTATAAATTTAACAAAACAATACTTTAAAGGACCAAGAGTGAAGAAGAAACTTTTGCTGTCGACCTCCATGAAACCAGACACTCAGCGAATCAGTTCTTAGATTTAGTCACCGGATGTCACATGAGATTTCGGTTGGATTTTTGGAGAAAGATTACGGTTATCAACCTCCCAGCGAACAGCTACCAGTCCGCCACTATAAACGAACAGAAACTGACCTCCAAATTATCTAGCATGTCAATAGGCTCAACGAACAAACGACATTTGTTCATGCATTCTGATTTTGTCGCAGTGTTAGCCGTATTAGCGATATTAATTCAGTACTTCATCCATTCATAGCCCTGGTGCAGGCAGGAAAAGTTGGACCTTCAAACAGTTCAATGTGTGTGTGTCCATAGGGTTGACCGAAAAAACATAAACTGTTTTAGTCGCGAGCACACGAAATATACGCATGGGCTTCTAAAATATAAATTTATGTTCTTATTCAATACTCATCAGTTATGCGATCAATAAACCGATGTTAGGTGTTAGAATATATGAAGGGTCACATCTTTATTTACCCTCAAACTCTTTAATATTCACAAATTCTTGGTTTTATTCAAAAATTTAATGGTATCAAAATTAAATGACGAAACAGTATATGTTGAGAATTAACCTAAGGAAACATGAAGACAACAACAAGTTTCTAAGTCCGCACCGGATCTGCTCGAAGTTCAAGAGAAGGTCGGATGGCTGAGGAACAATAAAGTCGTTGGCTTTAAACAACTGTCATACAAGCAGTTCTAACACGGACGAGAAAAATTGGCCAGATCCACTGAATAATTATGAAGATTTGGAAGAAAGAGACTTTACCGTAAAATTAGATAAAAGCAGTAGTGTGTTCTATCTATGAAAAGAGTCATTAGCTGAATTGCTGTACCAAGTAATTACACTACCGTGCGCCGCTTAGAAGGTGCGCTTCAATACTCTTTGTTACCGCTTATCACCAAATTCGTAGAATTCCTAGGGTATCGTCAGTTTGTAGGGCATTATCAAGCAAGCTTTATGATGCTCGTGTCTTTACAGAGCGAATATTCTCGATTCAGCAAACCCACTCATCGCGTTTTTTATAGATTTCCAAGCCGCATATGATACAAGCTATTAGCATAGAAATTAGGCGACGTATTCTGGCAACATTGAATTAAAGGAACTTGGGAAGAATAAACTACTGGTTAGCCCTACAACTAGCAACTAACAAGTTGGGTAAACGATGTTGTCTGCTGTTCTTCATGTAAATGCAATATGCGAATTGTCATCATATCTGTGACATTAAAGAGAACACACCAAATATGGGCTCCGACATTATACGATGGATCTTTTGAGCACCGTGACTTAGTCGAGTTTTCGGACCCACCCTACTAAACACATGCTTAACAGAAGTGGTGTCCAGGAAAAAAGGTTTCTCTATTCCGCGGACTAGACCAGTTAAACGTTGCTTATAAATAATTCATGAGCTATTTACACTCTTCCGTGGAACAGGCAGTGCATAGTTAGAGCCTTCCCTTCGCTTCCAGCATAGGTGGCACGGGTCTCAATCCCAATGAGTCACAGTGTTACGAAGGTAGCAGAATGCGTAGGTAGTGTCGTCCTTGGTTACACTTTGTACCTAGATCAGACGCAATCCAAAATGTTCTTCGCACAAAATTAGCGAGAGGTCAAATACTGCAGTGCAATAGTGGAGGGCCGGGCTCATAAAAAGGGAACACATTAAGCACATTTTTCTTCCGGTATAATGGCCGGAAGGAAGAAACTGGCTCGAGTGGGGCTACCGCCAAGAAATGCATATTCAGGAAGTTATGGCGGAAGAGGTGTCGAAGGGAGTTGGTAAATCGTCGTCCTTGAAGCATTGAAATCTAGACGTATATTGGGGAAATGCCAATTGCTTTTTTCCTTTCTCATAATATCCACTCGATGCGCTGTGGGTGATGCTTGAAAAGTTTTTCCGCATAATTTCATTCATGAAACCAGTTTTGTTGTCTCTGACTGAGTTCGTGGCTCTTTGGCACTTGATTCCGTTGCTAGGATTGGGCAATGTTGGCTCGAATTGAACGTTGTTTCGAAATTGCCTTTTTAACTTAAAACTACTATGCGGAAGAGTTAATTCATTGCTAGATTGCTTGTTACGGTCATTGTTAGAGCGATAGGCTAGATAAACCAGATGGGCTAGCGTCATATTTGCACAAAACTTACCATAATTGCGATCAATTATATTGTGTACGTAATATTAAGCTGCTTTTAGTTCGGCAATACTATATTCGTAGAATTGAATACACTACCACACAACACCTCACAGACACTGGAGAATAATTTGTAAGCAGAAGAAATCCATAAGGGTTCATCCATAACTGACGTAGCATTATATGGGGGAGTTTTCTATTTTGTGATGATGTGTGACGACAGATGGGTAGGGGGTCATGAAATGCTACGTGGCTTTTTTTTTTTGCCTCGTTTTTTACTTTTTTTCATTTTTTGCGGGGGGAGGTAGGGTTACTGTCAAACTACATCATTACCAGGGGGTATCTAGAGGTTTGTGATGAAATACTACGATTGGAGGGGGTGTTGAAAATCACTCAAAAAATGGTACGTATTTTATGGATGCACCCTAAAGTTAAAGGTGGAACGTTTAAAACTCGGTTGATTTGAAGTTTGCGTAGTTTTTAATCGTGCATTGAAAAAAACAATCCTCATTTAGTAGCTATGTGTATACGGAATGTTGCCTCTACTGTGCTTTTGACATTTTTCATGTAGTTTACAGCGTAGATCAGCGAAGCAATAAAGGGTGCATGGAATCAAATTGCATCACAAGAAAAGGTTCTTCAAAATTCATTAATTTAACCGATTGTTTTCAAACTTTCAGGAAATAAACTAAAACATATTATTAAACTTTTTCTATACTCGTTACATTCAATGTCATAATCATATCCGAATGTACCTTCCCTTTAACGCTGCTCATAAGATCTTGTACAATGTTTGAGACAACTTGTTTGCGTGTGGAAATCCTTTTTCCCCTCATTTCTGCTTTCGATTGCACTTTCTTAGGATGCTGACTCAGTGCCTGTTTCGTGATGACACAGTATTTATCAATTGGCTGCACTTCTGGTGAGTTCAGGGGATTGAGGTCCTTTGGCACGAAATTGACCTCCTTAGCCTTGTACCGCTCCAGAACATCTTTCGCGTAATAGCACGAGGCTGAATCAGGCTAGAAAAGCGTAGGGCCACTATGAGACCTCAAAAGTGAAAGTAGACGCTTTTGGAAGAATTCTTTCAATTGCACCTGCCTATTGACCGTTTCGGTTGGTACTCCGCATTCCACATGAGCAATTTGCCTGCAAGTCATATATTTTTGGAAAACTTAGAGATTTTTTGCTTTATAACAAGAAGTTGTCGAAAATCTGCTTTCACATAAGTCTCGACATTCTTGATTAGACAATGTGGCTTCGTCAACAACTGAGTGTAAAGCTTCCGCGCACGTGATTCCCCCTACTGTATTTTGTCGTTATTCACGATTCGGTGCCTTTTGGACTTTGCACGTATGTAGTCCTTTCCACTTGTTTGTTTTATACAAAAGTTTTGCTTAAATGCACGTCTTTTTCGCCACGTCTCTCACTAAACTGTTGGGATTTTTATTGAAAACTTAGACTACACGCTCCAATTTGGTCACTTTTTGTCGTGACTAACGACTTACCTTTCAATATAGGGGCTCCATTTCAAAATTTCGGAAGAAAAATGATGTAAGATTTTGAACAATTATATCTTTTGTTGTACTGAATGGATTTAATCAATTTCTTCGGCATTTTGTCGAAAATATTTGTACCAATTTTGTATTAAATTTTGAAATATGTAGGACATTCATTATCAACGGAAAAATAGTGTTTTGAAAAATCTTTCGAAAACGACTCGGAAATGTGAAAATTTTCAGCCCATCCCGCACAGAGCCGTCAATATGGTGCACCAACCGAACAATAAAATGATGAAAATATAGGTCCACTACATGTTTGTTTCTATGATTATTCGTATTGGGTTGCTTGACGAGAGTAGTTGGTGGGGGAAAGCCGGCATATTCGTTTTGGTTATGCCATTAGAAACCGGACGGAAAGGAAAGGCTCATGCACGGCACGAGAACGAGCGAGAAAGCGATAGTAGTGCATATTAGCGAAAGCGTTACGTACATTTTGAACCTTAATAACAGGTTTTCGCAAATCCTTCCAAGAAAATCAGTGAATGTGGCAACTCTACCACTAAGCGAAAGCTACACCAAAACGAATGACGAAAATGTTTTTTCATTTATCGCACAAAAGGAGGGCCTTTCATCTGCACCGAAAAGTTAATAAATAGGAACGCATTGGTGCAAAGCGTGCTCATTCGGTGTGAGCTGCGAAAGGGGAATGGTCATAGGTGTGTACGCAGTAAAAACAATCGTCGGCAAGGTTTGAATTGTTTAAAAAAAATTTCGTCTTGTATCAACATAGTTATCTACAAACCGTCCGTATTTGGACGAATGCAAAATGGAAAAAGAATTTAATTAGAAAGTTTCTTTTATTAACTAGCATTAAGTTTGCGCTTGTTAATTCTGTACTTTTACCAATGAATCATGAGAAAATATTTTTCAAATTAATCTACAAACCCGAAGCTTTTGCAAGTCCTTCCAAGAAAATCAGTGAATGTGGCAACTCTACCACTAAGCGAAAGCTACACCAAAACGAATGACAAAAATATTTTCATTTATCGCACAAAACGAGGGCCTTTCATCTGCATCGAAAAGTTAATAAATAAGAACGCCTTGATACAAAGCGTGCTCATTCGGTGTGAGCTGCGAAAGGGGAATGATCGTATGTGTGTACGCAGTAAAACAATCGTCGGCAAGGTTTGAATTGTTTCAAAAGATTCTCGTCTTGTATCAACATAGTTATCTACAAACCATCCTTATTAGGACGAATGCAAAATGGAAAAAGAATTTATTTAGAAAGTTTCTTTTGTTAACTAGTAGTAAGTTTGCGCTTGTTAATTCTGTACTTTTACCAGTGAATCATGAGAAAATATTTTTCAAATTAATCTACAAACCCGAAGGGTTTTGCAAATCTTTCCAAGAAAATTAGTGAGTGTAGCAACTCTACCACTAAGCGAAAGCTACACCAAAACGAATGACGAAAATATTTTCATTTATCGAACAACAGGAGGGCCTTTCATCTGCACCGAAAAGTTAATAAATAAGAACGCCTTGATCCAAAGCGTGCTCATTCGGTGTGAGCTGCGAAAGGGGAATGATCATATGTGTGCACGCAGTAAAACAATCGTCGGCAAGGTTTGAATCGTTTCAAAAGATTCTCGTCTTGTATCAACATAGTTATCTACAAACCGTCCTTATTAGGACGAATGAAAATTGGAAAAAGATGGGTTGGTAATGTATATGACATAACAGGGGTGTCGTGACCACACTTCGAAGTTATTTCAATTCTTGCAAAGCATAAATTGACATAATTTCAATGATTGATCCTATATGAATGAAATGACAAATTTTCAGGTCAACGCGGAAATAACTTTGCAATTTATAGAACAATTTTTTAACATTCGTTATCGAGCACTCAGTCGAGATAGAAGTCTTTTGTCATCGGTCCGTACACTCTATAGCGACAAATAGTGTTAATCCGCGTTCAAGGTTATTTACACACTCTACGCCTAGTTGAGGTTTCAGTATTTTTTCCCTTCTTTTGTGTTTCTGTTTCTGAGTACCGTTAGCCGGCCAGTGAAGTGAAAGAGTGTTCTTCTAGTAAGCCGTCTGGATACCGTTACGTACACAAGCTAAGTATTAGTTTTCGTTTCCCCTTCTTGGTTGTCTTAATAACGTGCACTGGGCAATAGGCCCGTGCAAAAATGACTTCCCCTGACGGCGGTTCATCTCAAGGTGAGATGGACGTCGAAATAAAATCGGCTCCCCGGCTCAAGGTATATCCGAGCACGGCCACCGGGCCATTTGTGATCTTCTTTCGGACCAAAGAAAAAAAGTGTTTGAATCTGTTGCAGATTTCTCGCGTTCTGACAGACCGGTATTCGGCCGTGACAGAAATATCGAAAATTCGCCCTGATAAGCTTCGGGTGGTTGTTAACAGTTCAACTCAGGCAAATGATATTGCTGGCTACGAGCCCTTTACGAGGGAGTACAGGGTGTATATTCCAGCTAGCAGGGTTGAAGTCAGTGGGGTCGTTTCCGATTCGAGTCTGAATTGCGAGGACCTGCTAAAATATGGGACTGGCTGTTTCAAAGACCCCATGCTTAAGCCAGTGAAGATACTGGAATGCAAACGTTTGCATTCAGCATCAGTCGCAGCTGACGGCAAGAAAATATACGTCAACTCAGACTCTTATCGGGTGACCTTCGCCGGCTCTGCCCTGCCCAATTACCTCCTCTTTGACAAGGTTCGTCTACCTGTTCGCCTCTTTGTGCCGCGGGTCATGAACTGTACTAATTGCAAACAATTGGGACACACAGCCTCCCATTGTAGCAATAAAGCCCGCTGTGGGAAATGCGGTGGGAATCATGCGGATGATTCCTGTGGTAGAGATGTCGAAAAGTGTCTCTACTGTGGGGGAAACCCACATGATCTTCCTTCATGTCCCGCGTACAAACAGCGCGAGGAGAATCTTAAGCGTTCCCTTCAGGGACGCTCTAAGCGATCTTTTGCAGAAATGCTTAAGATAGCTACGCCACCTGTCTCTACGAACATCTATACCAACTTGTCTACTGACGAAGGCGACTGTGATGAACCCCAGGAGGGAACATCTTCTGCTGTGCCTAGAAGTAGTAGAAAAAGGAAGAACATTTCCTCTTCCAAGCTTCGTCGTAAAGGCCAGAAGGTGTCTCTTCATGGTCCCCCTAAAATAACTACTCAAGGAAGTACTGGTGCAAAACCGAAGCAAGTCGCTCCCGGTCTCAGTAACCTGAGCTCAGAAAAGGAGTTCCCAGCACTTCCAGGAACATCAAAAACCCCATGTGTTCCCATATCTCAGCCAGAGAAAGAAAACAGTGCTGGCTTAATAAATTTCTCTGACATTGTGGACCGTATTCTCACAGCGTTAAACATTTCTGACCCCCTTAAAAGTATCTTGATAAGCTTTCTCCCCGCAGTAAAAACATTCTTGATGCAGTTCACTGCGAAATGGCCCCTCCTTTCAGCGATTGTATCCTTCGATGGCTAATTCATCGAACGAGGTCAAGGATTTAATCACTGTTCTACAGTGGAATTGCAGAAGCATTATCCCGAAAATCGATTCGTTTAAAATCTTACTAAATAATTTGAAATGCGATGCATTTGCCCTATGCGAGACATGGCTCACTTCAGAAATAACCCTACACTTTCACGATTTTAATATTATTCGCTTGGATCGAGAAGACTCTTACGGAGGAGTACTTTTGGGGATCAAAAAGTGCTATTCTTTCAATCGGATCGACCTCCCCTCGACACCAGGCATTGAAGTTGTCGCTTGCCAAACCAGAATTAAAGGCAAAGACTTTTGCATTGCTTCCACCTACATCCCCCCTAGAGCCTCAGTTAGCCACCGACGGCTTTGCGATATTGCGGAACTCCTCCCCGCACCGAGGCTAGTTTTAGGTGACTTCAACTCCCACGGCACGGCATGGGGTTGCCTTCACGACGATAATCGATCTACCCTACTCCATGAGCTTTGCGACAACTTCAATATGACCATTTTGAATACGGGTGAAATGACACGGATTCCTGCCCCTCCAGCGCGTCCGAGCGCCTTAGACCTGTCCCTCTGCTCGACATCGCTGCGGTTAGATTGCATGTGGAAGGTAGTCTCTGATCCCCACGGCAGCGACCATCTGCCAATCGTAATTAATATTGCTAACGGTTCAGGGCCACCGAATACAATCAATGTTTCGTATGACCTCACACGAAATATTGATTGGAAGAGCTACGCGTCCGCGATATCCGAAAAAGTAGAATCGACACAAGAGCTTCCTCCGGAGGAAGAGTACGGGTTCCTGGCTGGCTTGATTCTCGATACCGCGATTCAAGCTCAGACTAAACGCGTACCAGACGCGAATTCACGCGGGCGTCCTCCCAATCCATGGTGGGACAAAGAGTGCTCAGACGTGTACGCGGAGAAGGCCGCTGCGTATAAGACCTTCCGGGACGACGGGCTGCCAGCTAGCTACCGACAGTACGCGATGGCGGAAACGCGCATGAAGAGTTTGATAAAAGCCAAAAAACGTAGCTACTGGCGCCGGTTCGTCGACGGACTTACGAGAGAAACATCGATGAGCACTCTTTGGAGTACGGCCCGGCGCTTACGAAACCGAAACAGTACTAATGAGAGCGTGGAATATTCAAACCGTTGGATATTCGATTTTGCCAAAAAGGTTTGTCCGGATTCCGCCCCGGCACAGAAGATCTACCGCGCCGCGTCCCCTCACAATAACGCGAACGAAACACCGTTTTCGATGGTGGAGTTCTCACTTGCTCTCTTATCATGTAACAATAAAGCCCCAGGGCCAGACAGAATCAAATTTAACTTGTTAAAGAATCTGCCAGACTCTGCCAAGAGACGCTTGTTGGATTTATTTAATAAGTTTCTTGAGGGTAATATTGTCCCTCATGACTGGAGGCAAGTGAAGGTCATCGCCATTCAAAAACCAGGAAAACCAGCCTCCGACCACAACTCGTATCGACCGATTGCGATGCTGTCCTGTATCCGAAAGTTGTTCGAGAAAATGATCTTGTTTCGCCTCGATAATTGGGTTGAAGCAAATGGCTTACTGTCAGATACACAATTTGGTTTCCGCAAAGGCAAAGGGACGAACGATTGTCTTGCGTTGCTCTCAACAGAAATTCAAATGGCTTATGCTAGCAAAGAGCAGATGGCATCAGTTTTCCTAGATATAAAGGGGGCTTTTGATTCAGTTTCTATCAAAATTCTTTCTGAGAAGCTGCACCAGCATGGTCTTTCACCGACTCTAAACAACTTTTTGCTAAACTTGCTGTCTGAAAAACATATGCATTTTTCGCATGGTGATTTATCGACATCACGAATTAGCTACATGGGTCTTCCCCAGGGCTCATGTCTAAGCCCCCTTCTCTATAACTTTTACGTGAATGACATTGACGAATGTCTTGTCAATTCCTGCACGCTAAGGCAGCTTGCAGATGACGGTGTGGTCTCTATTACAGGTCCCAAAGCCGTCGATATGCAAGGACCATTGCAAGATACCTTGGACAATTTGTCTGCTTGGGCCCTCCAGCTAGGTATCGAGTTCTCCACGGAGAAAACTGAGCTAGTCGTATTTTCAAGGAAGCGTGAACCAGCGCAACTACAGCTTCAATTAATGGGTCAAACTATTGCTCAGGTTTCAACTTTCAAATATCTCGGGGTCTGGTTCGACTCTAAAGGAACCTGGGGATGTCACATTAGGTATCTGAAACAGAAGTGCCAACAAAGGATCAACTTTCTCCGTACAATAACCGGAACATGGTGGGGTGCCCACCCAGGAGACCTGATCAGGCTGTACCAAACAACGATATTGTCGGTGATGGAGTACGGGAGTTTCTGTTTCCGCTCCGCTGCGAACATACATTTCATCAAACTAGAGCGAATCCAATATTGTTGTTTGCGTATTGCTTTGGGTTGCATGCACTCGACACATACGATGAGTTTAGAAGTACTGGCGGGCGTCCTTCCGCTGAAAAATCGATTTTGGGAACTCTCATATCGATTGCTCATCCGATGCGATATCTTGAACCCGTTAGTAATTGCAAATTTCGAAAGGCTTGTCGAGCTCAATTCTCAAACCCGATTTATGTCCTTGTACTTTGATTACATGGCACAAAATATCAATCCTTCTTCATACTATCCCAACCGTGTCAATCTCTTTCATGCTTCTGATTCAACTGTATTCTTCGACACATCCATGAAAGACGAGATTCGTGGAATCCCGGATCACATACGTCCGCAGGTGATCCCAAGCATCTTTCATAGTAAATTTCGAGAAGTCGACTGCAACAAGATGTTTTACACCGACGGGTCAAGCCTCGACGGCTCCACTGGCTTCGGTATATTCAATCAAAACCTCACCGCCTCATTCAAACTCAATGATCCTGCTTCAGTTTACGTCGCAGAACTTGCTGCTATTCAGTATACCCTTGGGATCATTGATACTTTGCCCACCGATCATTACTTTATTGTCTCGGATAGCCTCAGCTCAATCGAGGCTCTCCGTTCAATGAAACCAAGAAAGCACATTCCATATTTTCTGGGGAAAATCTGGGAGCGCCTGCGTGCTTTGTCTGTAAGATCGTACAAGATTACCTTAGTTTGGGTTCCCTCGCATTGCTCCATTCCAGGTAATGAAGAAGCGGACTCTTTAGCTAAGGCGGGCGCTTTACAAGGTGACATATATGAAAGACCAATTAGCTTCAGCGAATTTTTCAGCATTACTCATCAGAGAACCCTCGAAAGTTGGCAAACTTCATGGAGCAATGGTGAACTGGGAAGGTGGCTACATTCGATAATCCCTAAGGTATCGACGAAACCTTGGTTCAGGGGGATGGATGTGGGTCGGGATTTCATTCGCGTGATGTCTCGGCTCATGTCCAATCACTACACGCTGGACGCACATCTCCGGCGTATTGGGCTCGTGGATAGCGGTATCTGCGCTTGTGGTAACGGTTATCACGAAATCGAACATGTTGTCTGGGCATGCGCCGAGTACTGTTCTGCCAGATCTCAACTATTCGATTCCCTTCGGGCCCGAGGAAGATCACCCAATGTCCCGGTTCGAGATGTACTAGCAAGCCGCGATATTCTCTACATGTCCCTTATATACACGTTCCTCAAAACCATCAATATCCAAATTTAAATGCCCCTATCTTTTCTCTTATCATTCCCAGAAGTGCCCTCTTCCGCCTACCGTACCCCAACGATGGTTTGATACGACTCCAAGACGAGACAAAACATCTGTCGAATGAACCAACAACACGAGATCTACAGTACAACATCACACGCGCAGCGCGGTGTGTTTCCGATCCGTATCTGAGCCGTACTACGAAATCGTCTGGATGAACCCCTGCCGGCTCGTGGAAAACCGCCCGGCGTCCCAATACTTGATTCATCCGTTCGAATCTGTAATCCTGGCCGTTGATTCCTGATGCCGGAAACTGAAAGTTTATATCCCCCCCCCCCCCCGTTCTGCCTTGTCCACCCTCTCTCCCATGTCTCTGATACACAGATGTATGACTTCACCCCTTCTCCCCTTGAATATCTTCCCAAAACTTATGTGCCCGCTATCTTCTAGTTTTAGTTGATCAATATTTAATCTCGTTAAGAAATGCACAACAGTACCACTACTTTAAAATGGCCCTAATTAATTCCCCTTAATCTTGAACCACTCTCTCTAGTTATTTCTAGTTAATAAGCTTGTAAAATGTTCCGCTTAGTTAATAATTAATTTCTCCTACAAACTCCCTTCTAAAAATCATAAAGTGAATTACAATACAAAGAACACATAAAATGACCCGTCCCCCAAATCTTACGAATATTATATTATACCCTCTTTTATATGTATAAGTTAGCTGTAAAGTTTTTTTTTTAGTTTCATTATATAAAACAAAATAATATTGAAATGTGTAACCCCCTAGTTTTAAGAAATTCAAAATGTAAAACAATGAAAAAATGGCACCTTTAAGCTAACGCATACGTGCCTTATCAAATAAACAAATTGAAAAAAAAAAAAAAAAAAAGAACAATTTTATATTTTTAGTTATCATATATTAACTGTCATCTCTTCCAAACAACTTAACCCTCTACTGCCAACCCCATGGTTTTGCAGGGTTAATGAGAATCATTGTAAAATGTCCAATACACGATTTTATGTTGTTACCTCCACTAAAACACTTCAGAACACTCCCACCTATCATACATGTACATTGTTTGCTTGTTGAAATCCAGCAGACCCCTATCAACGCAGACGCCAATAACAAAGGTTCTTTTCAGAACCACCATATTATAAATTATAAATATATTAATTATTATAAAGAATAACTTGAAACATTCCCACATATTTCATTGAGTATCATTCGATTTGAATTACAAGTCAAACGAGTAGTCACGACACTCCGGTTATGTCCTAGACATTACCCACCCATCTTTTTTTCTTATAGGGTGATGAGCCTATTTTCACCATACTAAGCAAGGTGCCTCACTAATTCGGTAATTTCTTGCCTTACAATCAATGGAATGCGTAAAAATTGACATCAACCGCTTTGCTTCGTTGTTAAGAACCAATATAATAAAACAAATGCGTTGAAAACAGTAAAATTCTCGTGCTTGAGCACAATGAAAACTCGAATCGAGTGCCCCTATTGTTGCGCTACCATTTGTCTCAATGCGTTGAACAAAGATGGCAGACACTGCTCTAACCAACGGATTCAAATGGGTAGGGCGATAATAGAAACATGGCGCAAATAGGCTCATCACCCTATATCGACGGTTAAACGTTCTGTGTACCGTTTCGTAACACGACTTGACATTGATTGAACCGATCCCAGTTTCTTGTTAATGGCACGGCGAGAGAGTTTCTAATTTTCTAGGTGCGTACGCAAAGTTTGTGCACGCTGCTGTGCTTCCAGCTCCTTTATCGCAACGGTTGTACAATTTCTAGTGAAACTTACACAATGTAAACAATACATATTGATATAAATGCACCAAAAATTTCAAAAGAAACTACCTAATGGAGGAAAAGTTACAGCAGTTTGGGAATGATGCAATTTTATTCCGTACATTCTTTATTTTGAGCGCGCATGAGAATGATCCAAAATACTCGTACCCAGATTTAGCAAAATAGAGTGGCCTATTCGATTGTGTCAAACGTTATTACCTCTACAGTACCAGGTTATAATTTTTCTGAAATTCTATACCAAATTGGACCAACCTTGGCCACCAGAAAATTGTTCCAGGAGAACCTTAGAATGATAGAATTCATTTTAGCCTTTTGGGTTCATAGATAGATATGAAATGCGAAGTTCTTCAAACCATACAGCTCCCTAAATCTCGGTATGGCCATTTCGGACATTTGTCGCCATTTTGAAAACTAAGATGGAGGTTTCCGGTTGCCGCAAAACGAAGGAAACCATCACCAATGTGTGTCAATTTAAAGAGAGTGGTTAGTAGACTACGATGATTATTGACACCATTTTGAAACCTGGCTTCCGGTTACCACAAAACAGTGAAAACCATCATCCATATGTGCGGAAGAGGTCGTCAGTAGAAGGCAGAAATTGATTATTGAAGCAATTTTGAAAATCAATATGGCGGTTTCCAGTCACCACACAACAGTGACAATCAGCATCAATATGGGTATCAATTCAAAGGGAGTAGTCAGTAGATGGCCGAAATTGGTTAGTGATAGGTAGTCTCTGATCCCCACGGTAGCGACCATCTGCCAATCGTAATTACCATTGCTAACAGGGCCACCGAATATAATCAATGTTTCGTATGACCTTACACGAAATATTGATAGGAAGAGCTACGCGTCTATGATATCCAGCAAAAGCGAATCCACACAAGAGTTCCCTCCGGAGGAAGAATACGGGTTCTTGGCTGGTTTGATTCTCGATACCGTGATTCAAGCTCAGACTAAACGCGTACAAGACGCAACCTCTCGCGGGCGTCCTCCCAACATATGGTGGGGCAAAGAGTGCGCACAAGTGTACGCGGGATAGGCCGCCGCGTATACGACGGCCTACCCGCTAGCTATCGATGGTACGCGATGTTAGAAACGCGAATGAAGAGTTTGATAAAATCCTAGAAACGTAGCTACTGGTGCTGGTTCGTTGACGGGCTAACGAGAGAAACATCGATGCGCACTCTTTGGGGCACGGCCCGACGCTTACGAAACTCAAACAAAACTAACCAGAGTGTGGAATATTCAAACCATTTGATATTCGATTTCGCCAAGAAGGTTTGTCCGGATTCCGTCCCGGTATAGAAAAGCTACCGCGCCATGTCCCCTCACGATAACGCGGACGAAACACCGTTAGAGTTCTCACTCTTATCATGTAACAATAAAGCCCCAGGGCCAGACATAATCAAATTTTAATCAAATTTTTCTTGTTAACCCTCTAGTGCCCAAATTTTTTGGCTTGAAGAAACTTTTGTAGGTGGGCTTCGTGATGAGAAAAACGAAAATAATGTTGATAATTCTTGTAAGTAATGGATTTTTCATTAAAGCCATAAAAGAAGTAGGCCGCCTTGAGGCGGTCTTGGGCACCTGGGCAAATAAAAAACAAAAACATATTTTTTTCTAGTTACTTCAACATAAGCGAATACAGATGGTTGCTTATATTTTGGACCTCATGAGAACGCAAATTACCTAAATTGTAAGAAGTATTTCTCTAGTACGTTGGTTGTTTAATTATTCACTTCTAATTTATAGTAGGGAAGTTCAGGGTCTGCAGGCGATGGTTTCACTTATAATTTTTTATCTTTTTTAATTTAAGATGATCGTGTAAAAGAGAATGCGTTGCATAAAAGAGCACACTGTTGGCTGCATCACAGAATTTTTAATATGTGACGCGGAAATCTCGCCAACAGACTATATGCACAATGATGCGTTCTGACCACTTTTGATGATAAAGTATAGATCGCTTGAGATGTCTTTTCAATAAACTGCAAAATACTTGTTCTTTTTTTAGCCTCAACGTTCCGACATTTTAAATTCGGCTCACACTTCGTATTCAAAACCGAATTTTCGAAATTCAACAGGTAAAATTCCAAAGAAACAAACATAAAAAATCAATTTTGTTTGTGGTTACGTTCTAATCGACGGTAGATTCTTCTTGGACATCACAAACGTCCGCACTTATCGCAGTGCGAATATAGATTCGGACCACCACCTGGTTGCAGTATGCTTATGCTCAAAACTTTCGACAGTGCATAGCTCTCGTCGAAGCCGAACGCCGCGGCTAAACATCGAGCGGCTACAAGATGGCAGAGTGGCTCAAGAATACGCGCAGCAGCTGGAAGTGGCACTACCAACGGAAGAGCAGCTAGGCGCAGTTGCCCTTGAAGATGGCTGGAGAGATATCCGATCCGCCATAGGTAGCACCGCAGCCACTGCACTAGGTACGGTGGGCCCGGACCGAAGAAGCGACTGGTACGACGGCGAATGCGAGCAGTTAGTCGAAGAGAAGAATGCAGCATGGGCGAGAATGCTGCAACACCGCACGAGGGCGAACGAGGCGCGATATAAACAGGCACGGAACAGGCAGAACTCGGTTTTCCGGACCAAAAAGCGCCAGCAAGAAGACCGAGATCGCGAAGCGATGGAGCAGCTGTACCACGCTAAAGACACACGGAAATTCTACGAGAAGTTGAACCGCTCGCGCAGGGACCACGTACCACAGGCCGACATGTGCAGAGATACAAACGGGAATCTTCTCACGGACCAGTGTGAGGTGATCCAGAGGTGGCGGCAGCACTACGAAGAACACCTGAACGGCGATGCAGCAGACGACGAGGATGGCACGGTAACGCACCTGGGAGCACGCGCGGAAGACATTACACTACCGGCTCCGGATCTCCAAGAAATCCAGGAGGAGATCAGCCGGCTCAAAAATAATAAAGCCGCTGGGGTTGACCAAATACCAAGCGAGCTACTAAAACACGGTGGCGAGCCACTGGCTAAAGCGCTGCACTGGGTGATTACCAAGATTTGAGAGGAGGAGATTTTACCGGAGGAGTGGATGGAAGGTGTCGTGTGTCCTATCTACAAAAAGGGCGACAAGCTGGATTGCTGTAATTACCGAGCAATCACCCTGCTGAACGCCGCCTACAAGGTACTCTCCCAAATACTATGCCGTCGACTATCACCAATTGCAAGAGAGTTCGTGGGGCAGTACCAGGCGGGTTTCATGAGCGAACGATCTACCACGGACCAGGTGTTCGCTCTTCGTCATGTACTGCAGAAATGCCGCGAGTACAATGTGCCCACACATCATTTGTTCATCGACTTCAAAGCCGCATACGACACTATCGATCGAGATCAGCTATGGCAGATTATGCACGAGTACGGATTCCCGGACAAACTAACGCGATTAGTGAAGGCGACGATGGATCGGGTGATGTACGTAGTACGTGTCTCAGGGACGCTCTCGAGTCCCTTCGAATCACGCAGAGGGTTACGGCAAGGTGATGGTCTCTCGTGTCTGTTATTCAACATGGCGCTGGAAGGTGTAATAAAAAGAACAGGGATCGACACGAGTGGTACGATTTTCACAAAGTCCGTTCAGCTACTTGGCTTCGCCGATGACGTTGATATTATTTCACGAAACTTTGAGAAGATGGAGGAAGCCTACATCAGACTGAAAAGAGAAGCCAAGCGCGTCGGACTTGCCATCAACACGTCGAAGACAAAGTACATGATAGGAAGAGGTTCACGAGAAGAGAATGAGAACCGCCCGCTTCGAGTTTGCATCGGTGGCGACGAAATCGAGGTGGTTGAAGAGTTCGTGTACTTGGGCTCACTGGTGACCGCCGACAATGATACCAGCAGAGAGATTCGTAGACGCATCGTGGCAGGGCACGTAGCCAGAATGTCGGACAATAGCCCGGTGAAAACGGTTCTCAATTGCAATCCGACCGATACAAGAAGACGTGGCGCGCAGCGAGCACGATGGATCGACCAGGTGGAAGACGATGTGCGGACCCTTCGCAGACTGCGTGGCTGGCGACGCGCGGCTATGGACCGAGTGGAATGGAAGAATCTTTTGTATACGGCACAGGCCACTTCGGCCTTAATCTGTTAAGGCTCAAGTTACCTCAAGGCTTGGTAGTATGCGTAAGAAAAATTGTGTTCAGCTTTGCCACCAGATTATCCATTTACACCTTTTCAAAACTCTAAAAGAAGAATATCAGTCGATTTATTAGATCATCACGATTCAATTCATGCAAAATACCTGCTGGAAAAACCGTCGGCTTAGCTGGATGGTGCTTTTGAAAAAGTGGCTGTGATTTTTTGTCACACTACCACACCGAGCTGGGGTACGCAACACAACTGCGCAATGAAAAAACCACAGCCACTTTTTCAAAAGCACCATCTAGCTAAGCAAATGGTTTTTCCAGCAGGTATTTTGCATGATTTGAATCATGGTGATCTAAAAAATCGACTCATATTCTTCTTTTAGAGTTTTAAAAAGGTTTAAATGGATAATCCGGTGGCAAAGCTGAACACAAATTTTCCTACGCACACTACCAAGCGTTCAATTCTAACACATGCTTAAAAAAGGTAACTTGAACCTTAATAAATACGGCTAATAAATTGTGGTTACGGCTAGGGAAAGCTCTTTTCGCGCGCTATCGAAATTCCAGTCATTCGTGGAATAGCTTTGAACTCGCCCTAAATAACAAAAATGCTGAAATTTAAAAACTTCACCTAGGGTAATGAGCCTATTTTCCCCCTAACTATGTCCAACCGTTGGTTAGAGCGGCGTTAGCCATCTTTATTCAAGGCATTGGTTCAAATGACAGGGCGATTTTTGTTATCATAATGGTTCATAAGAAGATAGCAAAGATATTGGTGCCAATTCATACGCATTGCATCAATTGTATTTCAAGTAATTAATAAAATGGCTAGACACCCTTCTTATTACGACTCAAATAGGCTCTTCACTCTAATACGCTCGAAAACTCAATATCGCTTACAACGTGTACGAAACAGAATGTAATGCAACATAAACACATTGGAAAATGTATTACACAGTACTTGAAGTGTAGAACTAGAGACAGCGCCATATGTCTATTACAAAAGGAGAAAAAAATCTCGCCAGCTAGTCCCAGTCTCCCCTAAATATTATTAAACGGTATGGACATCCATATTCTAATAGCAGCATTCACCCAAAGTTTTTAAATCAAACTTTTTTCAGTTAAAATTGCACATAATGCTAGTTTCGGTACGATAAGTAATCACTACAGACTGAAAATTCTTTTCGCTCAGGTGCCCAACACCGCCTTTAAGCGAGCAAAGTATTTTACCAAAAGAGCTAAACTTCCGAATCCACTAAACCAATTCACATCTACAGTGAACAGGCTACTCAAAAATATTTTTTTTAGTTGTTGAAATTTCCAAAAATAGTTCAAATTTATTTAACCCTCCGGCACTCGCGCCGTTGTCTTTTGTACAACACCTTCCGAAACACTAGCGAAATCTTCTTGCAGCACCAGCGGTTGCTCATTCGGGGAGCCATTTGCGCGAGTGCCGGAGGGTTAATGAAGATTACCACTAAGCCACTAAATAGTTTTGTTCCACGTTTTCCTCGAGTTTTCAACTTTGAGCTTCAATTGCCTTTGACAGAAAGCTACACCCACAACAAAAATCTCTTGCAATAGCTGCAAGCGACAATCACTTGCAAATAATGTTAGCATCGCTTGCAATTTTGCAGTTAAAGCCGCATGCAATCATTGCAAGCATATAAAATCACTTCATCTCTCGCTATACGTACATACGTTTCTTCAACACACTGTCACCATATTCACGTGCCTATGCTGGGTGTTATAAAAACGCACAGCGAGTTTTCT
Source organism: Topomyia yanbarensis (assembly GCF_030247195.1). Classification (NCBI taxonomy): domain Eukaryota; kingdom Metazoa; phylum Arthropoda; class Insecta; order Diptera; family Culicidae; genus Topomyia; species Topomyia yanbarensis. Next base: position 143,038,741 of record NC_080672.1, on the reverse strand, counting down.
TTTTTCGTCTACTTTTTATTCATCAAACGCAGGTTTGTGGCTTATTCATAACACACGAGATAGCATCAAATTGCGGATGGGATGATGGTACGAGCCTTAACGCTATGTCCGCATGTGCACAGATAGAGCAGTGCCTATAGTCGGTGATACGATGCGCATTAATTTGAGTTCAAATCTTGATGCAGTTTTTACTTGTTTCATTAATCGTGAAATCATCCAAGTGTTTATATACAACTTTTATCCACTCATAATGCTCTGATGGTATGGTTGGGTGGATTAGATATTAGTTAGTGATCTGCCCGTATGGGACTCATTTTTCAACGCTAGCTGTATTTTTTATCTAACGCCTATTGGTCACCAATACACATACATCGCTAATATATAGGCAAAATTCGTTTTTTCTATTTCTTGCATTACATGTAAGGAGGCTTCTTGCAATTTTTGCACATTACCAGAACGTTTGCAATTTTCGCTCGTATTTATTGCATTAATATGTAAGCGAATCTTACAGGGTCTGTTTTGGATGTCCGAATATTCAAAAAATGTGTGTAAGTTTTCTTGGATATTAAGGAGGCTTTTGAATCAGTTCTTTCTGAGAAGCTGCACCAGCATGGTCTTTCACCGACTCTAAACAACTTTTTACTAAACTTGTTGTCTGAAAAACACATGTATTTTTCGCATGGTGATTTATCGACATCACGAATTAGCTACATGTGTCTTCCCCAGGATTCATGTCTTAGTTCCATTCTCTACAACTTTTACGTGAATGACATTGACGAATATCTTCGTATTATCCTAACCGTGTCAATTTCCCTCATGATTCTGATTCAACTGTATTCTTCTACATATCCATGAAAGACAAGATTCGTGGAATCCTGGATCACATACGTCCGCAAGTGATCCCAAGCATCTTTCACAGTAAATTTCAAGAAGTCGACTGCAACAACATGTTTTATACCAACGGCTCTAGCCTCGATGGCTCACTGGGTTCGGAATTTCCTGCTATTCAGTATACCCTTAGGATTATTGATACTTTGCCCACCGATCATTACTTTACTGTCTCGGATAGCCTCAGCTCAATAGAAGTCCCCCGTTCAATAAAACCAAGAAAGCACATTCAATATTTTCTGGGGAAAATGTGGGAGCTCCTGAGTGCTTTGTCTGTAAGATCGTACAAGATTACCAAAGTTGGGGTTCCCTCACATTGCTCTATTCCAGGTAATGAAGAAGCAGACTCTATCTAGCTAAGGCGGGCTTTAGAAGGTGACTTCTACGAAAGACCAATTTGCTTCAATGAATATCCCTCGTCAGAGGACGCTAGAAAGTTGGCTGACATCTTGGAGCAGTGGAAAATTAGGACGGTGGCTACATTTTATTATCTCGAAGGTATCAATGAAACCTTGGTTCATAGGAACGGATGTGGAACGGTATTTCATTCGTGTGATGTCTCGGCTCATGTCCAATCGCTATACGCTAGACGCTAATCTCCGACGTATTCCCAAGTAACAATTAAAATGCCTCGGGGATTTATCATTGTTTTATACTGGTTTTATGAAAGAATGTCATTTCATTTGTTCCTAAATTTCACTATAAAACTATGTTATGACTTCCACGATAAAGCGTTAGGTTACAAGTTTATATAGTGGTTGTGAAACGGTTCTATATACTTTGTTAAAACTGGAATAAAACTAACATACAACAAGAATTTAAGTTATAAGACAGTTTTATCGGAGATTATTACATTACATTCAGATTTTGGAATGTCTATATTAAAACCTCTTTAAAATAATTACTCTTATGAAAGGCATGAGCTATACTAAGGAGTTATAAAATTGTCATCAGAAGCTCGAATCTTTGTTTACTTGCATGTAATATAGGGTTACCAACCGTCCTTATTTTAAAGGACATGTCCTTATTTTCGAGGTTTTTGGAAAGCGTCCTTATTTTACTTCAAATGTCCTTAATTTTAGTCTTAAACCTTGGCATATACAGGGTGGTTCAACATGAAGTTTTTTAACAGGCATTTTCCTGTAGCTAACGGGTACTAACTGCAATCTGTCATGCTATTGTAGTTTAGTATTGTTTGCCATTTCATAATGGAACGACTTACACTGGCTCACCATCTTCAAATTATTCAACTATATTTCGAAAATCAGCAATCTATGGGAAATGTGTTCAGTGCACTCCGACCATAATATGGTCGACATAATCGGCCAACTGACTCAACTATTCACCATACAACCAAAAAGTAAGCGTTGTAGTTCCCGTTATTGGATGATTAGCGAACAAATCGACCACATCCAGCACGCAGTGAAGAAAACATAGCGGCGGTAACATCCCCAAGCATTGGAAACCAACATTACTCGAGTAATTAGCCAGATACCACTTGAAATACTCGAATATGTCATCAAAATTTTTGGACCAGTCGAATGGACTACCTGAAGCTCCAACATGGTCAACATTTAAAAGAAATTGTTTTCAAACAATAAATGGCAAAAATGTTCTTTTGTTTATTTGTCAATATTCGCGATTTACTACATTTTTCAATTTTTTTACTAGATTAAAAAAAACGTCATGACGAATCACCCTGTATTAAATTATTCAGATCAACTTTATTCCAAAAGAATCAACTTCTTCCAGCGATTTTTTTGGCAATACTGCGATTCATGGCAACCAAAATTTGTTTTACTCAGAAGTAACCAAAATTTGTTGGATAGCTCAATATGAGGTTTGGCCAAAGTTCGGTATTGGCACTACACTATTCTAATTTGTCTCGATTGAGATACTACGTTCAACGTTCCCAGTTCAACCGCTAGAATTTCGACTATTTTTTTCAGAATTCTGGATCAAGTGACATAACTGGCAAAACATTTGGCAGGGATGTCCTTAATTTGCTCTCAATCTATTTGGTAACCCTATGTAATATTGTAACTGTAGTGCAAATAAGTTACTTCGAAAATACCATTTGGAAATGGAATTCTTCCTCAATTTCTTTTGATCCAAAGCAGAAGACGAACCAAGTCAGGATTATTTCGTCTTTGCAGGTTAACTCTTAAGAATTTCTGAACAACCGCTGACAGGAGGATTGGTTTGTTTTTCTCGTTTCTCCACGATGATTATCAAGATGGTAAATAAAGGTGAGAGCTTTTTTGTGCGTGCTGATGATATTATCAATCACGAGAAGTATGGCGAGTATTCAGTGTGTTTATTTTAATCGATTGCGCTACTTAAATTTGACAACCGCACCGTTACATAGTAAAAACCTCCACCTTTCATTTACCATCCTGGACAAAGTCACTGTCAAAATAATCAAAACCAGCAAGCTGTGATTCAGTTCAGCATAAAACTTGTCACTCTCAACATAGATGCAGAAGCGCCATAATAAACACGCTTGCTATATGAATTGCTCAGTTATGACCGTTTTAGGAGGAATTGTCTTATGAAAGAATTATTCAAGTATACCAAGTTCTATTTAAAAAAAAATATCGCCTTGAAGCAAAAATAGCAAATTGCAAAGTAAAATTTCTCAAATATACGCCTTCTTGTTCGAATGAAGGGTGGAATCAACCGTTTTGAGACATTTTTTGGAAGAATCTGCACTTTTTAACAAAACATTTAACATTTTTTTCTAAAACTTGATTAAGTGTTGTTTCAATATTTGCAGAAAAAATATTACCGAATGCTCTTTTTTAGTAGAATTCATGGGGCGCATTTATTTTGCGTTGCTCTTTCATGATGTTTCACCATAAATCCTTAACGGCATGCCTTCAAACACGCATGAATGTGTTATGAACAATAACAAAGTTCTTTTATTCACTATTCTGAAAAAAAAGTACATATACCTTATAATATGACATTTTGTTCGATGATTGGCATCATGCGATGTTCAGGAATAAAACCACCATAAAATTTTATTGAATACATCTAATCAGTGAAAAAATTCAGGTTAAAACTGAAAGTTCTAACATGGATAGCATACGAAGTTTTATAGACTTCTTCAGGAAGACTTCACACAGTTTTATGATGGTTTAATAGCGCTCATATAGTGGTTTTTCACACTACTAGGTCAGGAGAAGGTTTTTTGCTGTTGGTTTAATATCACACCTAAAGAGTAGAATAGAACTGTAATAAAACTATTACTCCTATGATAGTTTGCATAACAAGTTCTACTGATTACAATAAAACTGGGCCAATTTGTCATAACATGGGTTTATAGCAGCCTGTAGGAAGTACATAAGACCATAAAGTTAGCATGGGAGGTTTTAAATATTAGTTTTATTTAACGCTGTAGGACTTCAATATAACCAAAATTGTTACTTGGGATATTGCAAATATTTGTATCTGCGCTTGTGGCAACGGATATCACAATAACGAACATATTGTCTGGGCATGCGTCGAGTACTGTTCTGCCAGATCTCAACTATTGGATTCCCTTCGGGCCCGAAGAAGCTCACCAAATGGTCCGGTTCGAGATGTACTGGTAAGCCGCGATCTCCTCTATATGTCTCTCGTATACACCTTCCTAAAAACCATCAATATTCAGATTCAACTACCCCTATTATTTTACTTATCATTCTCAGAAGTGTGCTCTTTCGCCTGTACCGTACCACAATGATGGTTTGATGCGACTCCAACCCTATACTAAAGATTTTTGGCGAATTACCCAACAAACACGAGACCTACAGCACAAAATCACTCTCACAACGCGGTGTGCTGCCGATCCGCATCTGAACCGTACTACGAAATAGTCTGGGGGAACCCCTGCCGGCTCTAGGAAGACAGCCCGGCGTTCCAATACATGATGCATCCTGATGAAGACCGTCCGAGTCTGTCATGCTTACCGTTGATTCCCGATGCTGGGAACTGAAAGTTAATATCTTTCTCCCCCTGTCAGTTTTGTCCACCCTGTCTCCTCTATATCTGAATGTAGGACTTCACTTCCCCTCCTCACTCTGAATATCTTTCCAAAACTTATTTGGCCCCTGTCTTTTCTAGTTTTAGTTGTTCAATATAAATTCTAGTTAAGGAATGCCCAACAGTACCACTACTCGTAAAAATAGCCCTAATTAAACCCCCACCCCAAAACCATCAGCTTATTCAGAACACCTTTTATTGCGGGACATCACGTAGGGATTTGGTCAGAAACACAAATAGTGCTTTCATTTTTTGAAGCTTGTATCAACCCGGCGCTAACTTAGTCATGTCACTAAGTTGGTGTCGGATTCTGATGACACGAAGCCGACACGCAAATCCATAACTAAAAAGAAGATGGCAAAACAGCTGCAAAATAAGCTTATGAGGGTGTACAGATATTCGAAATAACATTTTCATAACACTAGAATATTTGAATAAGCATAAATGTTTTATTCTTGTTCATAAATGACATTTTTAAATAGCATGTTCCCAGAGGCATAATCAAAGGACTGTTATGTTAATTACGATGACAACAATACTGATGGCGGTCAATGAGGAGAAAATGATCAATGTAAATGACCACAGTCATCAAATCAAGCCGACAACAGAATGGACGAGCTTACAGACGAAGGATGACCTATAGGACAACAAACCACGGCCTGTGGTGGCATATAATAAAACGTCAACGAGGTATGACGTGAGGAAAAATCAATATCGTTGGAAGTGGACAGGCATCGTCAAGCTTGAGTCAGACGGAAATGAATCACTTTGCGCTGTCCTGATGTTTATACAGTGAATACTATGAATCGAGATCGGGTGCTATTCAACGTTTATTCTTTAGGATTAACAACCACTTCTGTTTGGAACAGGAAAGGAAGAAGAGTTGCAGTCTTATGGATAGTCAAACGAAGCTAATTGGTGCTCTGGAATCAGCAATTAGGGTTTTACTTATATATTGAACAATCAGGCTCTTATGGAAATTCGTGTATAGAAATGATTTATTCTGGTTGATCTTGAATTGCCTGCTCCATATTGGATTGGCCCGGAAAACAAAACCTTAATTGGAGTCGACCGTTGTACCATTACCCAAACATCCTTCGAGCCAGATTTCATAACACATTTTGAACAAATAAATGGTATTCGATCATGTGCCCATTCATTCATTATCATAATGCAACACTGATGTCTTAAATAAGCCTAAGCCCAAGTCTAAACTAGCATAAGAAAAAAAAAAACCTTTACGACTACCGATATATTATCCACTTCGACCCTGAGTTACTTCTATTTTCAAGCTCAATCCATGCGGTTACCTTTTTGTTATTGCTTCAGTTCTCGGCTACCCGGTCGGTGTTGGTCCTGCAGTAGACTGACAAACAACGTTATAAAATGTAGTTGCTCTATTCACCATTGCAACTGTTTGCACATGGTGATCCCGTCCGTGTTCCGAAATAAAAATCATTTAATGGTAGGATAATCACACCTTCTCACGTGAGCCTCCGAATAGTGGCAAAATTGCACTCGAAAAAAAAACTTTCTTCCGACCGACTGACGACGGTCGATTTTTTCCCCAAAGCAATGTTGTGGCATAGGATTTGGTTGTCTACCGTTCTGTTTTTTTATCTAGAACATGACAGGCCAACTGTTCATACATGACCGTGGGTTACCTACCAAACCAATACTACCTCACTTGTAGACAGGGCCCCAAAAAGGGTATTATAGTTGGCGGAATGAAATGCGCGGTATGAAAACCTAGTTAGGATAATTTCCCCTTCCATTGAAATTGGGCACCACGTCCTTTCTCGTTACCTCCGTTTACGATGATGCATGGTACATTTGCATACACTCGTTCGCTTGCCCATCAAATCGGTTTCAGTTGTAAACGTTGGAAATATGTTTCATATTTCTGTTTGCGGTTAAAAACCATACCATGGGAAATTTAGTGATTCTTTACGGACAAAAGACTTCAGAAGTTTCAAAACAAGAATAATATATATATGGGACACGGAGTCTATGGTAGAACAATATTTATATAAAAAATCAGTATCGCTATAGTACTCCTTAATCGAATGCTAACTCTTTCATCTGAGATTAAATTGCTCTTTCATCTAAGATCAAACTGGAAAGGTTCTATCAGGGGAACGCTTTTGAATTTTTAGACATACTTAAAGACGCTTAATCCCTCTGGATAAAGACTCGCCATCTCTATCTTATTCTTATTATTTATCGGTAAGTGTCATTCCAATCGAGCACGAGACCTGTCAAAAGCAGTCAATCCGAAGAAAATCGCTTTGAATCCTTCTGCAACGAAGGCCATTGACAGGTCTCGTGCTTGATTGGTGTGACACTGACAGATAAATGGTAAACAAACGATTGACGTGTCGAGTCTTTATCCAGAGGGATTCAGCATCGTTAGACATACTGTATCAGAAGGAAGCGTTTGGAGAAGTGGCAGCACTGGCGAATCGCCCGGACGTGTTGTCGTTACTCGAATTTTACAGTACATTGAAATACTTTGTATAATACCAATTAACATCTATTTAACAATGAGTACCTTTCCATAATTAGTTTAAACAAACATTTGAAAGATAAACATTGACATCAATAACTTAATGTGGGTGAACATGCAGGTTATCAAAGTCACCCCGGAATACGAAAATGGACTTCAACTTGAAATCATTTTTGAAAAAAAACCTGTAAGCGGACAATTTTAGGTAAAACCATCCAATCTTGTTCCCCATACATCAGTACATGGTTTAAAAATATTAAACTTGAAAAAAATGTGTGGCGTCTAAAAATATGTAATGATTTCTACGAAAAGTGATCAATGTCACCCCGGTTTACGGTACGTGTAGAAATAGGCATTCTTGAAATGGGTCGATGGATGTACAGTAGAGCTATCGCCTTTCATTTCCAGGGCTAAACTTATATACATGTATCGATGAAAACAAATATATCAATACGTAGATGCAGACAAGTTTCTTCCATGAAAGCACTGCCGGACAGTGGGAAATGGTTTGTATACACACACTGTATCAGAAAGAAGCGTTTGTTACGATTATAAAAACCTCCGGAGACACCAATTTAGCCTATTTCGCGATAATATTAATTTTAAATTTGAAGAATATTTTCTCACGGGTTACTTTGTTTCTGGCAAAACCATATTTCCCCATCCAAATTAATACTACTGATATTCTAAATATCCGGAAAGTTGCTCCTCTTTTGAATGAGACAAATTTTAAAATGTTCTTTCTAAGAGTCTAGAGTAAAGTAATAAGACGTACCAGATTTCAAGGTCTTGTCCCGCATGGTAAAACCTAAAAGTCTCCAACATTTACCAAAAGGTTGATGTTTATTCATAAATAAAGTTACTGTACCCTAATTCATCTTAGCTCCTGTATTCGTCCCACCTATTTAAATACATTAGTTAGAGTAGTGTCTGCTATCTCTATTCAACGCATTAGGTCAAATGGTAGGATGAATAAGCGTTGCGTTGTAGTCGACTTTTTGTTCCGCTCAAACGCGATTATTTTATGTTTTTCAAACCAGATTTTTTATGTTACTGCTTCTTAGAGAATTTCTTTAGAAAAATCTCTAACCCTATTGACAGTGTTGGTGATCGAGCCCTGGTGAGTAATCGATTAACCTACTACGCTATACCCGCACCTTATTCTATAAGTTCAAATAGCTATGATGATGCGTTTGGAGTTCCAGTCGTCAGAATCCGCACTAACTTAGTGCCAGGATTCAGCTAGCGCCGGATTGACGCCAGTTCCAAACACGGAAACACAGCGCCAGTTCCAAAAACGGGCAAACAACTAGTTATGCGTGATGTCCCGCAAGACAAGAAGTTTGGTTAAATCTAATGAGACCGGTGAAATATAGTTTGGCTTAGCAACCCAATGCAATATGCACTATGCTATATTTCTCCCTATGGACAAAATTTTGGGTGAAAACCAATTTTTCCCTTTAAACAGTCCGTAAAGGAACAAAACATATAACATTAGCAATGAAGATGCGTTTTCAATTCTTCTCATCAGAATCCGACATTAACTTAGTACCAAGATTCTACTAGCGCCGGATTGATTCGAAACGTAACTTCATAATAAGTTTATAGGTTTTTCTGCCCTTTACTTGGACGTGTGGTTGCAACAAATTTTCTCCTTAGGAGGCAAAATTGGTTTTCATCAAAAATTGTCTTCTTAAGAAGAAATATAGTGTCTATAAATTAGACGAGCGACAAAAGTATGAAGATGATTAGACTATAGAACGTAATAGTAGGCCCTGATATTTCCCATGACACTTATAAGAACAAATCAAAAGTTATAAGTTTCATTTACACTGAACATGAAAACAATCGACATAATCAGTTCTAGATACACCTAAAAATTAGGAATCATTCTCATGACAAACGTATCATATTTTGGCGACGAGGTAAAGTTTTGGTAATCTTCCGAAATCCTATCAAGCATCATTCCTAATTGGGAACTGCAACCCACGAAACGTTATTTTTTTATTTCGATTATAGAGGTTTTAACCTTAGGGTCATTCGCCTCTTTTTCAGGTTATCGAAATCTCTTTAGAAAAATCCCTATGTGCGGGGTTGAGAGTCGAACGCAGATGAGCTGCGCACAAGGCAATCGACTTACCAACTACGCCAACTACGCTATGCCGCCCCTAAAAAACTTAATGACGTCCAGGAAAAGACGATAAAGATTTGGAGCAAACGATCTCCGGTTGATGGATTTCTTTATGGATTAGTGCCTTCCAATTGTAGCTCTTCATCAGGACAACGTCCGATCCTGATGGCGGTAAATGTGTCATAAACATTCTCTATCAATATATAATGGAATTAATTACATAGTGCTACAGTGTGTTTCAACTTTTCAAGTGAACTAGTGTTATACTACGTTCACACTACGAGTTAAAACGTGTTTTAACGCTATCTTGATGACATTTTTCTTGTTGCTAATTATTATAACGTGTTTTAACTCTGTAGTGTGAACATGGTATTAGGTTATAGGTATACTTAAATGCAATTCAAAATAATGCAATATGCCGAATTTAGGAAGACAGAACTGTTTGCGTACAGATCGTTAGGTTTTTGTGTACCTATAGTGTCTTGGGCAAACTTTTTTGGTACTCTTTTTCACGAAGTTTCCATATTACTTAAATTAGGCTGGCCCTTGTGGTTAGAGTGTTTAAAGTACTAAATATTTACATCGGCAAAAATAAGCTACGCAAAGTTCAATAAAGTTATAAAGCAATCAAATTGAAGTAACTTTACTGAATAAACTATATAGCTATCTGAAATATAGCTATCTGTAATATTTCATGTGTTATGATTTTTTTCAATATTTAAGACAGAGTGGCTCTTCAAAAATCGGTTTTCTTATATTATCTTTTTATGTATTCATTTTTCACGAATGCTTTGATATTTTTAAAACTTTTGTGAACGCACATTTTTGACGAATCAACCAAGTTTCTATCTCTTTTGTTTGGTTAGTTAAGGCAATTTTCAAAGCAGAAATGGTTTCTATAAAACTATATATCTTCAAAGATTGCAAATTCGGTCAATTTCATTTAAAAGGTCGAAGCTTTGTTAGTTTTTAGTAAAAACAACAGCGAGAGCGTTATTTCATTAGAAAAGTTATTTGATTTAAAAATTGAATGCTTTTCAACCAAAATTGTACGAAACTTTTGAAATAGGCGAGATAACTTTGTAGAACAACGCGTAGCTTAATTTTACATGTGTGAAAAGTTGATACTTTGAACACTAAACAGTACTAAGAAAGTTTACCGAAGATCTAAAATTAGCGGTTTGGGTTCAAACAGTTTTGTCTTCCTAAATACTGTTTTGGGACCTAGTACAATGGTCCAAAAATGTTGTGTGCCTTCAAAATCATGATTTATAGCAAAAAGACATTTTCTGATGGGACATTGTCAATTCTTCGATTGTCTAATTTAAGCGTATTTTCGATTAGTTAACAGATTTGGCAAGAAAAAAAATAGACCTTTCCGAGGGCATGCTGTATTGTGTTATTTTATATGAAATTTTGTGCGAATTTGAATATGAAAATTGCCATTATCTTGCAATGGTTTAATGCAAAATATGCAAATGGTTCAACATTTTTCCAGAGACATGATCAAGTTTTAGTGATAATTCAAAAGCACATTCAATTCCGCATCCAATGACATTTTGATCTTAAAAATCAGTCAAAAAATATCAGAGTTATTCATTCTTCCCCAAATTATGAATTATGCGTCTTAACTGTGCTGAAAAATGACAAAATAGCTGAAAACGACAACGTAACTAATTTTTTGGAGACGAAGGCCCCAAGAAATGTTTTTTACCAAGATTTTGAGGGTACACCTAACTTATATTGAATTACTTGAAAAGCTCATTCTATATTTGTTTTTTGCAGCACCGTGTTATTTACATAATTAAACCTGACTCAGCATTAACCCATTCATGCCCATGTTATTTATTAACAACATTTTTACACAGCTATAACCTTAAGTTTAGGCAAGATTTGCTCACAAAAATAAGTAAGGTCAATAAAGTTGACTATTACTATTTATTTGAGCACGAGCTGTTACAAGTATAAGCTCTAGAGCTGAAGTTATTGCAATTAGTCAGATTGGATTCCAATTGAGCTAGTGATACCAGGGACAGTTTACGTTGTCGACGAAAAATGAAATTTTCATAAAACTTCTTTGCAATATAAACTGCTAAAACCTATCAATTTAGACTGTCTTCAACTACGTTTTCCATGCAATTTCGCTATGGCAAATATTCCAGGATAAATAAATTGAGCAATGGAGGTAAAAATTGAACAGCTTCTAGCACTGCGAGGAAATTTATGAAAAACGGTTTTTTTTTCATTGATCCCCCTATTTTCAAGAAAGAATAGTTTTGGACATGAAAGGGTTAAACAATCTTTTGTTACTCTTCAACGTTTCTCTTTTAAAAATCCATCCGAAGCATTATTTTGCTTCAAATTCTTACAGCTACTCGATCATTTCATGCCGTGTAATAAATTATCCCTAAATGTGCACGGACGATAAAGTAGAAGCGGTTTAACTGTGGGAAAGTGGGGGGGGGGGGGTATCAAAATGTGCAACACGAGGTACCAGCTTGGTTGCATAGCGATTAGGATCAACAATTTGGGTTGCCTTCCGACCGTATTCAGTTGTTCGTCCATATTGAGCATAGCGTGTCTAAAAATAACATTGCAACTTTCAGGGTCAAAGCATTCGACAATGAATGCTGTGGCATTTTGTACGAATTTGTCACAACAAACCATCCACCACCAAACCTCGTTGCATAGGTTACCCTGCATCAACATAGTTTCCGGTAGGTGGTGGTTAGTCATTGGTTTGATGGTTTCTGTTTGGTTTCCTATTTTATCGTGTGGTTTAGTTTGTTGCATGGGTTAAAGGGCCTTTGGCAGTGGGTTTCAGCCTTTTTTATCCTATGCACCCCTTTTAGAATGTCTTCACCCTCGAGCCCCATTCAAAATAAAATAAATACGATATGAAATAAAAATCCTCCAAACCGGAAGGTACAAGACGGAGAGGAGCGCAGCGTTCCCGGTGGCTGGACCAAGTGGAGCAGAACCTGGCGAGTATCGAGCACCTGAGAGGTTGGAGACAAGCAGCAACTGACCGAGTAACGTGGCGGAATATTGTGGAACAGATTAAATCATAATAATATGATGTAGAATCCGGAAATAATATAATATGAAATAAAAACGCTCCAGAGGACATCATACCGTCTTGTTCAAGAGTTCATTGACGTTTGACCAGTAAAGTTCGTTAAAAAAGGAGAATATATATAAACAGATGGTTAGGTTAATGTCAGATACATAACCGAAGTGAAGTAGAATACACTTAGGCTGTTAATTCGAATGCTGCAATTCTTACTACCTTCTGCATGGTTGCATTAAAAGCAGCTATTTCGATATTTGTTGTGATGCATTACCCGAGCAGAGCCTGATTGAGAACTCAACTTGATGTTGTAATGTAGTAGGTAATGATTACTCAGGTTGCAATCGTTTTGGTCGTTTTAACGGTTAAAAGATCAAAATCGAAAGCAGAAACATTGTCCTATGACATCAAATAGAAAACTATTTAGGTTATCAATGAAAGCAACTTGAAAACTCGTTGAGATGTTGAAATATTTCAATAAAAACAAAATAAGTAATCAATTTGATATTTGCCAAAGAGCAAAGTTAGATCAAAATATGATGTCATCTCTGAAAAAGTTTAAGCCGATATCAAAATAAGATTTCAATTTGATGGCTGATATCAAAATATGATGTCTACTTGCTGTAATTTTGATGTTTGACTTTCCTCGGGTATGCCTCCTTGTTGTGATGCATTTTACCCCCTCACAGGTGTGTTTTGCCCCGCCTATTTTTCAAAGCATAATTTATAATAATTTTGAAAAATTGAATATTTTTCATGTTTCTGAATATTTTGCAATGCGATTGTGATTTCAGACTAAAATGTTAGCTAAATGATATCATTAATTAAATTCTTTCAATTAATGGTATATATGTGTATAAGTAATGATTATATTTTCTTAGGGGTGCACATTACCCCATCTACCCATACATATGCTTGCATTACATTCACATAAATCACTTGCGATGCGTTTGTGCAAATGGAGTCTTCGTCATACCTCGAAAATATCAAACATGCACCCGAGACACATGCGTGGCAAAATTCAAAGGTTAGGTTTGTTCCAAAATTTCAAGTGAGTAATTACCAACTCGGTTCAAGTGGATAGTACTTCATTTACTACCCACATTACCCATCGCAATAACCCTACAATTGCCACGTATGGTAATAACCGACAACGAATGCAGTGTCAGGACATTATTTTTAATGAAGCATTTCACTAATTGATCTGCGAAATTTGCAAACAAAATAAGAAAAATGAACATTGAGTCATTTTGCCGAACATGAAATTAACCGGTATTAATGTTGATGTACAAATCCCGTCATACATGCAGCAGTTATACAATTAAACTGGTTCTACGGATCGTTATAAAACTGTGTATATAGCAGCATATACGATTTTATGTAAAAAGTTGTCCAAGTTTGCCCCGAGTATCAAATCATCAGCACAAACTTATAATATCAGTATTCAACAAGCCAACATCATCTTCACACAACGCAACAACCAATGCTAAGCAAATCGTCAATCGCACTACTGCTTGCCAGAAAAAAATAACAAAAGGCCACACTCCAGTGTGTACACTCTCGACCGCACGCCATAATAAATTTATCTGATCATGCCACACATCATTAAAGAGCAGGGTTTCTCGCACCCAACCACCCCTTCACACGCGCACACTTGAAATCTGCTTATTGAACTCCTGTAACGAAAAAAGAGCGTTATGCTTTTTCTGTGACGTATGCTGTTCATAGTATACATGAAACTGGCACACCTGTGCATCATTGGATGAAATGATGCCTGGCGACAGTCATTGAATGTATTCCAACCGAAGAGTATGAGCTGACACAAAACGTAGCAACTACTACGAGGTCACAAAGCAAACTGACGATTTTTTCTTATGTGCCGTTTTTAAACGTGGCGCAATTTATTGGACAACAAAGGGACACTCCTAGCAACGCTTGCTGCTTGGTTGAATTGTACGGACCAATCAGCGCAGATAATTACCACTTTCACAAAATACATTATTTTCATTATCTATAGTATTTCCGATCAGATAGTGCAAAAATATAGCGATTTTGATCAGTACAACTAAAGTTATTTGCATTTGAAGACTGTGAAAATATATCAGCAGATATTTTTGAAAATGGCCCCATATTGAAACGTTAGAAGTATTCGAACTCAAAACAACAAACTATTTACAGTATGAAGCTTCCCTAAGGCCAGGCAATAGATAACCACGGTCCAGGCTTACTAACTAAGAATGTGAATATTTCAGCAAGTGTAGCTTGATCCAATATGACGCGAAAGTATCATCCAAATCAAGAGTAATGTGCCTCAGAAGTAGCATTAAATTGCGTGTTTTCTTGAAAGAAATTTACTAGTTCCATTGAAATTTTTTAAAACAAGCGGAAGGCCACGATCTTGGAGCAAAATATTTCAATAGTCAACCCTAGGCTAGAAAATGTAAATAATATCTCCTTTTAGCTTACTGGTTGCTTTGTGCTGTTATTTCTCCCATCCTTCCATTTCTACTTCCTCCCTCATCCTTCTCCTTGCCGTCTGATCAGGGAAATGATAAGAAGACACGGTAAGGCACTAATCCCTGACTACATACGCACCATTTTAGCCAATATATATTCTGTTTCCTGATTCCTAATCTGCGGATGCGACTGAACACTTTACATGGTATTTTACCGCGTTTCCCAGCGCTTTGCTCTGCTCTGCTTTTACAAATTAGATTATATGGCTTAAAGTTGGGGTTTGAACTAATTTTGGGTCAATTTTGAAATTCAATAATTCGGCAAATTACATGAAAACCCATTTGAAGGGTTAGTCGTTCAAGGGTTAATATATGTACAAGGTAATAATAGCCAATCGCATCTGATAGCAGAAACGGTTGCCAAAGCTAGTGAAAACAAATTTTTCAACAATACAAAGTTGTTTAGGTAAATAATTTTGTACAGGTTGTCTCCATATGGGTATTTTCAAAGACAAAAATGTGCCCTACGGAAGACCATCTCAAAAATTATAAGGCGTATTAAAAGAAATTACAGATATTACACTCAATTTCTCAATTGTTTCTTCTTGATACAGAACAAACGTAAACGATTTTTGTGCGGAAAGCATTTTATAAGTTGTTTATAACTTTTCAATATTTTAACGGTAAAAAACAATTCGTTCAAGTTGTAATATAATTCATTCAAAAGCTGATAAAAAGGCACATATTTTGTGACTAAGACATTTTTTGTATTTTCTTTAGTTATTACAACACTGACAATCGAGACAAAAGCATATTTTATTATTTACACTTGGCAATTTAGGTTAAAATAGTTTTCCGCTTCCATCATATAAAGCACATTGTATGCCCACCGGTATTCCAAAACTAAAGGAGCGTCAATAATTTGCTTGTGAACAATATCGTATCGAATCGTGTTGATTCAGTTGAACGTTCATCTAAACTAAATTTTTAAGTGTCATCCTGGGCAAAGAACCCGAAACATCTTTATTACAAACCACCATAATACAAATTTTGTCCACCAAATTAGATAATGGTAGCTTACAATAAACACTTCCAAACAGTTAATTTTGGAATGACAACAACGAATTGGAAATATAATTTTCATACAACTAGAAACACAGTTCAAAAGTTAAGCTTTGTATAACAGATACAATTAAGATAAGACTTATGATTGACGACAAATAAATAAATAATAAATAAATTGAATACATAAATTCATAAATAATCAGGAGTAAACGAAAAAATAAATTTTTCCGATAGGTTCCATCATGTGCTTAGCCCTATTGGTACTCCTTCTACAACATTCAATGGTTCAGTGACATCAAATAACACCGAAACCGTGAAGCATATACATACAACCGAGCTGCCATAAGTTTGATAGATGTACTACCCGCAATCTTTGTCGGTATTCAATCATGACAGAGGATAAACAATCCGGTAATTAAACCGTGGACTTACCCCAATAGCAGCAGCACGACACCGAAAATAACCGACGTACTCCGGGTAGTGACGGCCATCCTGATCCTCTTGCTGCCGAAGCGCTTATAGAGGATGTCGTTCGCGTCTCTGCCGCCAAATGGTGGTCGCTGGTAATGGGGGGAATGGTTTCAGGACCACCGAAACTGGAAACGTTGGATGCGGTGGTGTTGGCGGTCGAGGTCCAAGTCGTCGCGCTAGCGCGTATAATCATCGCATAATGATTTGATTAATTAACAGCTGGGTTTTAGTTTGGCTTCGCTTTTCTCCTCCTTTCAAGCCGGATCTCGAGTGACTACTTTTTCAAGGGATATTCAATTCACTGGAGGCAGTTTCCTTCCGCATCGTAAACGTTGCTGGTGATGATATTGCTTGTTCATGGTTACGATATTTCGGGACTGCTTCTAGTATTTCACTTAGAATTAGTTGCCAATGAACGTAACCGAAAAAAAATCATTTCACTTTGCGGATTATAAAAATAAACGTGGTTTCGGTTCATATCCTGTAAGTATAAGTGATTAACCACGTATAAGTAATATAAATGTTAAAATATTTTATACGGACTAAAACCCACGTCTAGGCACTTGCTGTAAAACTTTTCTTTTAATTGAATAGTAAACGTGAAGCGGGTTAAGGTCGAGAGAGAATGAGAGCGGCTTTAATTAGTTATGTCCAACGAACTGATTTTCTGTTTTCACTCTTCTTACGGACAGAGAATGATTGAAAATTAGGCCAGATTACAGTAAACGATATTATTTTCATTGTTTAAACTAACAGATATATGTAAATTTTCCTGATTTCAATTTTTAAGCCGGAATAGTGCCCGAGTTGTTGATTATGAATAACTACCGTTGTACTTTCACGCTATCTGATAGGAAATATGAACAACACTACAGGGCCGTCGAGAGGGGAAGGAGACGGGGTATTTTTCCAAAATTGTAGAGGGGAGCGGACTTTAAGCAGAAAGACTGATTGTGACAAATATTTTTTCAATAACAACTTATTTGAAAATGCAATTAGAGTTTTAATATTGGCATGATTTAATTAATTTTCCCAAATTCAAAATTGAAGCAGGTTAGAAAACAAATATATGATTTTCTCTATTGGAAGATCAGACATTTCATGGTATAAACAGTGCTGGTGATTTGGTGAAATGTCATGATAAATGATAATATTTTTCATTAAATTTTTTGATATTTTTCATTTAAAAAAATGTTTGTTTTCGATTGAAGAAATTATGACGACGTCGTAAGTGATTTTATTAACGATATCAAAATTTAAGTATTGAAACTGATAAGACCAAACTGAATTGAGGTCAAAGTTTCGTCTTGGCAAAAACAGAAATTACCAAATATGGTCCAATTTCTATCATGAAGTTTATACTGCATGAAAGACTAATCAAAAGAAAACTTTGTGAACGAAAACAATTCTAACGTGGATCTTTTTTATAAATTGTGTAATAAAAGACTGAAATTTATTTTCTATTTCATACTGTACTATAATTGTCTTTTGGATTTTAATCGACTATTTAAATTGTTTCAAGTGTTTTTGAGTTACGGGCGATCTGGAACACAAAACTAATAATAAAGCTCTAATAATATACTAAATTTATTGGAATGTCCTAAGAATGGGTAAAAAACTTCAAATTTGATGTATTGATGCGATCTCTAACTTTGAGATCGATTTTGTAGCTCTTTTTCCACTTTTAAGGCTTCACTAAAAATAGCGAATACAAAGAATTTGTAGATTTTATAGGTCATTCCTCCATGGAAAAAGATGTTCTTTCGATGGGTCAAAAGATGAAGTCTTTTAATTAAACCGTTTCCAAATAAGATTCTACGCAGTTTTGAGATGAAAACGTTTAAAGTTTTTAGAACACTTTCGGTAAATTATTTATTGTAGAATGTCAATATTGTGTAACAATTACATGGAATTATGGGTTACTGATTACGAATCTGAAACCAGTTTTTGGAAATTCAAAATGACTGATCCAATATGGCGATTGGCGGATGCCAAATAAAATAATAATGTGGTATTTCAGCCAAAATCGCGAAAAAAAGGTTTTGTGATTTATAAACATTGGCGATTCCAATATGCGGAACTAAAATGTGACTTTAACAATTCTGACTTCGTTTTGCACCGTTTTCTGTGGTTTTTTGCTAACTAACGATGATGCCACTACAGATCAAGCCTTGAAATACGTTCTCGAAACTTGAGAACATGTACAGTGCAACGTGAAGCATTCTGGAAGCGTGCATCAAGCTATGAAAAGGTTTCTCCTGATCCGTCTCGATTATCTTCACTTTAAAAATATTTTTTTAAATACAAGTACTCGAAAGTTTTTTCATCTTTAACTAACTTTCTCAATCAAATCTCAAAAAAAATTCCAACAATTTTTTTGGCTTCTCGTCAAAAAAAATCTGTATTCTTCATATATTCTAGATTGATTCCATTATTTTTGCCTTTCTCATGTAGAAAGGTTATGCAAACGGTCGGGATTTCGACTTTTTAACCGAGGCCCGCATGGCCAAATCTCTTATACCATTCGACTCAGTTCGTCGAGATCGGAAAAAGTCTGCATGTGTGT
Source organism: Topomyia yanbarensis (assembly GCF_030247195.1). Lineage (NCBI taxonomy): Eukaryota > Metazoa > Arthropoda > Insecta > Diptera > Culicidae > Topomyia > Topomyia yanbarensis. The sequence goes on along the minus strand of NC_080672.1, from coordinate 143,019,562 downwards.
GTGTGCCTGTGTGTGTATGTATGTATGTATGTTTTTTTATAGTAAGGATAAAAAAGCTTCAAAAGCCTGGCCTGTAGTGTATTGGCACTGTGTGGGACTCACGACTCAAGTTCGTGCCTAACCACTAGAAACATTCCTTACTTTTTACGCCCTTCTTCCCCACGGAATTACGTCATCGTTTGTTTTGTTATCATTAGCCAGTTTTTTATTTTATTTTATGTTATTTTAACAACTAACCTGCCGGATTTATAACAGGTTTTGTTTCAAAATATTTTTGAAATAAATAACTCCAGGTGTTATAAAACAGTTATGCCCTTCTGATCGGGTCTTCTCTTGCTTGTTGTCTCCATCTATCTACGTCGCCGTTTAGCTCTCGTCCCCGTGAGCGGTTTAGGTGCTGATTCATTGAGCCATTTAGCTCGTGTTTCCGTGAGTCATTCAGCTCCGACCTTATCACGATCTACTTGGATAGTCCCCAACGATGAACACACACTCCTCCGACCGATAGTTCCCCGACGGATGAATTTTCCCCGACACCGATACCCGCTTCCTTGAGCCATTTAGCTCCCAGCTTTATCGAGATGAACTCGGATATTATCCTACTCCGACTGAGAGTTCCCCGGCAACGGAATTTCTCTCTGTACCGGTGTTTGTCTCGTGAGCCAATTAGCTCCCCTTTTCGTCACGATTCTGTCGGGTAGTCCACGGCGGCGAATCTACCCTACCGTGAATTCCCCGGCTGTAGATTGCTCCCGACCCGATGTACCTTTCTGTGAGCCATTTCGCTCCCCGCTTCGTCGACTCGGTCTAGTCTCCGGCGGTGGAGCTAACCTACTCAACGGGCCAGCCAGTAGGTGCTGAGGTCCATCCAGCGATTCCGGGTGGAGCGTAGCTTCCGGTTCACTGGCGCCCCAACGACCCACTGCTAGCTATTCGACACGGTCTACTCGGTCTAATCCCCGACGGTGGATCTAGCCTACTCACGGGCTACCCGGTAGGGTGTCGAGGTTGGTCCAGCGATTTCGGTGAAGCCTGACGTCCGGTTCGCTGGCGCCCCGACGACCCTAACCTAGTGCTATATCGCGTAGTACTCAACTGGTCCCCGGCGATGGACCTAGTCTACACCGTCGGAGAGTTCCCCGGCGGCGGAATTTCTCCCGAAACCCGATTTGTGGTTTCCCGGTGGCGTTCTAGCCAGTGGTGCTACTCTGCTGGTCCCTTCGCCACTTCCTCTGCAGCTCGGAGAGTATACTCGTAACCACTCTATTGACAGCGTGCCAGATACGCTCGTCGCGGCACATCTCTTCGACGATATTGTTCACTGTTACACCAGGCATACCCCTTCGGACTTCCTCGAATCTTGGGCATTCGAAGACTACATGTTTCGGCGTCTCTTGCACGTTCACACACTCCGGGCAAAGGGGTGACGAAGCGTGTCCAAACCGATGCAGGTACTTCCGGAAGCATCCGTACCCTGACAAAAACTGCGTCAAATGGAAGTTCACCTCTACATGTTTTCTATGTACCCAAGCAGACACATTTGGGATGAGTCGATGGGTCCACCTTCCTTTCTCCGCTTTGTCCCACTCTTGCTGCCACTTAGCCAACGAGTCCACTCGGACCAGTCTCCTTGCTTTACGTTCATTTCTCCGCTGGTAGCATTCCACATCCTCAGCCAGAGTGATGCAGATGGGAATCATCCCGGCAATTACACATACCGCCTCCGATGATATCGTTCTATACGCACTCGCGACACGAACAGCCATTAGGCGAAACGTGCTTATCAACTTCGTCCGGTTCCGCTTTGAGTTCAGCGCAGCAGCCCAGGCCGGTACTCCATACCTCAGTATTGAGGATGAGACACCTGCCAGGAGACGTCTCGTGCTGCCTCTTGCTCCTCCGTGATTCGGCATGATTCTTGCTAATGCGTTAATTGTCCTCGCAGCCTTCTCACATACATATGTATGTATGTATGTATGTGTGTGTGTCAAACAATCTCACCGATTTTTCTCAGAGATGGCTGGACCGATTTGCACAAACTTAGTCTCAAATGAAAATGAAAGGTGCAACCTTCCCATCGGTCGCTATTGAATTTTTTGTTGATCCGACCTCCGGTTCCGGAGTTACGGGTTGAAGAGTACGATCACACAGCTAATTCCCATATAAACTGGTATGCAATACATATTAAAATGTATGCAACATTACTTGGATTTGCGTATCTAGACCGCTTTGACCACAATGGCCACCTATGATGGCTCTTGAAGCCCCCGGGGAACTTACCAAGTCCCTAAGTTAATATAATAACTATTTCTCAGCGAATTCTTAACCGATTTTTACAAACTTGGTCTCAAATGAACTGTACACCATTCCCATTGTCTGCTATTGAATTTTTAACTAATCCGAGTTCTGGTTCTGGAATTACAGGGTGATGAGTACGAACACGCATCAAATCCCGATTTCAACATATAGGGGAGACTGAGGAGACTTGATCCCCGGGGAGACTTGATCCCATCATTGTAACTCAAAGGCGGATCAGAATACATTAATCGAATATACTATAAAGTTGCGTAGTTTTATCTAAACATAAATTTCATTAACGCAGAAAAAAGAAATTGGACTTTTGTGTAACCGAATTTTCACCGATTTAAAAAAAAGTCTCAGAAGAACTGAAGAAGATTTATTTTTCAAATTTTCAAACTTTTATAAAATTGATAAAATCACCCACTACATACTTTACTTTTGCATGCAGAATTACAGGAGAATGTCAATTATATGAATACGTTATGATTGAGCTGATTCTTTTGTTCAACTATATTTTTACTAAAGTTTGCTGAAATAGATGCTATGGGTTCACTCGATCCCTTCAAATTCGTGGAGATTTGATCCCCTTCGCCATACTTCATACACACCACTGAAAATAACCAAATTCACACCAGAACAATTGAAGTCATTGTTGTCATAAAAAAATGTCAAAAATGAACGCTTCATCGTAAAGAAACATAACTGTAATTGTTTACCATTCATCCCACATTTGACGTTCCTCAACCATAATAAAGACAGCTTTCAAATAATTGCACGGAGATTTGGGGAATTCGTAAAAAATCAGGTGAGAGATGCGTAATATCTAGTAACAAAAATAACAATATCTAATCATAACCTTTTTATTCAATACTACAATCCATTTATAAAATTGAATGGGGTAATGTACCCGTTTTTGCCCTATTAAGAAGGGTACCACATTATTACTACAATAATTTTATTATTTCAGTTTCTTTGATTTGTTATTAAGGTCCATTATTTGTTTCGATTATAGAGGTTCAATGGGTTTCGATTATAGAGGTTCAATGGGTTCAAAAGTTCCAAATAAAGGTCTTTCATGATTGTCTTGTTACTTTACGCAGCCCCGTCGACAATTGCACGCATTGAAAATCGACAGCTGGACAGATCTAAGCCCTCCACTTTCCGCAGCTTGAAAATTTGTAGAACACCGTAATCGGAAACTCCACAGCACCCGCTTAGCTTCAGAACCGTTAATTCGCTCATGTGGCCAACGATTTGATCAATACAATAATCAGTGATTCCGGTTGACTGAGACAGATCAAGAATGCGGATACGAGTCTGGTTACGTAGCAGGTCGATGATGGCAGGTTCTTTACGTGGCATCTTCTCCAGGTATGTAAAATATAAAACCGCCAGACGAAGTCCTCTAGCTCTCACCATCCCTCGTACAAATAGGTCGTCAACTGCAACCCCACTTAGATTGATGTTTTTGAGGTAGTTTTGACGTTGCTGGATAAAGGTCAAAATACAGTTGAGCATCTTAGTCTTTTGGGCAGCGCCAATATTTCCAAAGCAGTTCGAGCAATCCACCTCAGTAAGATCCGGCATCATATCTACCAAGACGTTTAACTGTAACTGGCTAACATTGTTCTTTGTCAAACTGAGGTATCTAATGCTGGGGAAGTAGATATTCACTAGTCCATTATCGAAGTATTTCCATTTCTTAAAAAAATCGACGCGCAGTAAATCACACTCCACGAATCGAGCCGTGCGCAAATTTGGCATATGTTTGAAGACGGAAATTATCCGTTCGCGCCAGATCATGCACTTCTCGAATGTGATCTCGCGGATGAAGGGACCGAACTCTGGCCAAAATTTGCTGACACTGTTCAGCTTGACACGGGTTAGCTTGATCACTGGGAAGAAGTGTCTACTGAGCAGCAAATCGGCAACGGGCGCTTTGAAATCATCGAATTCTATTCCAAAGAGATGCAAACACTTTTTCTGAGCGAATCCAAGATATTTTGAAGCATCGTACCAGCGCCAGCAACTGAAGCTCGCTGCACTGCGATCGGCCACCGAGAGGTACTGGAAAATTTTCACCACCAGCTACGACAGAAAGCGGTTAGAGTTCAACTACTAGCGAGAGTTTAAGTGGAAATAGCTAACTTCAGTGGGAAGAAGTGCAAAATCAGGTTCGTAAAAAATCAGGTGAGAGATGCGTAATATCTAGTAACAAAAATAACAATATCTAATCATAACCTTTTTATTCAATACTACAATCCATTTATAAAATTGAATGGGGTAATGTACCCGTTTTTGCCCTATTAAGAACGGTACCACATTATTACTACAATAATTTTATTATTTCAGTTTCTTTGATTTGTTATTAAGGTCCATTTTTTATTTCGATTATAGAGGTTTTAACGTTAAGGTCATTCGCCTCTTATTAAGAGCCAATATAACAAAATTGTCTTGAAAATGGTGAAAATCTTCTGTTTGAGCGCAGCAAAATCTCTAATCGAGTACCCCCATTATCGCAATACCATTTGAGTCAATGCGTTGAGCAAAGATGGCAGACGCGGCTTCAGATGGGTAGGATGATAGTAGAAACAGGGCAAAAATAGGCTTATTACCCTACATCTTTTAAACACGTTTTCATAAAGGAATCAAGTGTCCCCAAATTAGGGATCGAGTCTCCACTAATCTAAGAATTTTCCACTTTTTTGTTGTTTTTTAGAAATGCTCATAGCTCATGTCCAGTATAATATTTCCATGTAATTTTTTTATGATTATTAGCCATCCCTAGAAACAATATAAAACTACAAAAAAATACATAGTTTTTTATCATTCCACGGAGTTGGACTGAAAAATAAAAAAGGGGATCAAGTCTCCTCAGTCTCCCCTACGGTGATGAATGTAAAAAGGTAATTTTTTTACAAAATGTCACCAACTGCTTAGATTTGTGGTTCTAAATCACTAACAGTCATTCAAAGTCTCTTTGGCCATATTGGTCACCATCGACGGTTCCGGAAACTCCAGAGGAAGTTTTCAAATTCAGAATAACAGTTACATCGATTGCTCAGTGATGTCTGGACATGGCAAAAGCACCGAACGGTGCTGCACGATGGGCACTTCTACCAATAAACACGCCACCAAGAGGATTGAAGTTGGCACGCCGTACCGGTGCTCAACAGCAGACACCGGTCGCCGATACCAAGGCACCGGTGTCGGTGCCAGCGCATGATATTTAACCACCGTGCTCGTTGCTTCGGTAAAGCACCGACCCGAGTGTTTCTGACTTCGGTAGGCACCGTAACCGAGGTGCATCTCACATCGGCAGGCACCGCAACCGAGGTGTTTCTGACATCGGCAGGCGCCGTACCGAGTGCTTTTAAATTCGTAAAACACGGCAGCTTATATTTCGGTAGCGATTATCGCCGCGCTATTGCTGTCGCTTGGTAAGTGGCTCAAAGCAATTTGGTGCGTTCATATGCATGAACGAGCTTGGTACTTTATGAAGAATCTGTAATGCATTATACAGTAAGGAAGGATTAAGTAGGTATGCAAGTAGGAATTATAAATAGATGAATGAATGGATTTAAATTGGCGTTGGTACTGGAGTCGAATTGTACATCTTAGCCAACTCTTACATCCATTGCTTCGGCTACCTTCGAGAGAGATAGACGTGTTTTCTGCTATCGTCTGCTCGTTGTGAGTTTGGTTCGTGGTACGTTGCCCTTTCGGGACAGTTTTGAGCGGTAGTGGTGTTGGCATCGCGTTGGTTTTCTCCCGCGCAATTCGTTTGCGTGGTTGTAACGCGTCGGTTCGGCAAGACCGTTAGTGCACAGTACTGGTTGTGTGAGTTTTGTGGCGGGCGGTGGGTGGAGACGGCGTCTTCGCTTTCCGTCAGCGATAGTGTTTCGGCGGCAGCTTGGTTGTGCTGTGGAGACATCGATAGGCGGCGCGGCGTTATTTTGCTTGTGGTGGTGACGCTACACATTTCAGGCGGGAGCCAGTAAGCAAAGCAGTAGAAGTCAGCAGCGGTGTTGCAGCGTAGGCTGATTGGACTGCGTTGGGCGTCTTGACTTTTCGCGCCATTCAGCAGGCGCTTCATTGAGCAGCAGAAAAGTTAAGTTTTTATCTTTTATTTTATTATCTCCTCATCTTTGATTGTATCTGATTTTCTTAATAAATTTTTTATTTGTGACGGTAACACCTGCCGTCCCAATGTCTGACGAGGACGACATGGGCGTCACTCCCCTGATTAACCCAACCGGTGCAATACCGAAAATCCAAAACTCTAACCAAAACTCTTCTTTCCCCCTACCTCCCCTGATTCCCTTGGGTTTGGGTACTGGTTCTGGAACGGGTTTAGGTACGGGTTCGGGTAGTGGTACTGGTGGTACCAGTTACAATAACATCGTCCCTAACCATGCTCCGCGCGTTCGACAATATAATGACCGCCCAGGCGATCGATTCGTGGTCTATTTCCGGCCAAAAGGAAAACCTCTGAGGGTCTCCCAAATTAGTAAGAGCTTGACTGCCAATTTCTCTAGCGTGCGCGAAATTATTAAAGTCAACGCGAATAAACTTCGTGTCGTGCTCTCAGATCGGAAACAGGCCAACACAATAGTTAATGATCCACGCTTTAATATTGAATATCGCGTGTACATTCCGGCCAACGTAGTCGAAATAGATGGCGTTGTAACGGAAGAATCATTAACTTCCGCCGACCTAATGAATGGTGTGGGAATTTTTAGAGCCCAAACCCTTCTGCAGGTTAAGATACTAGAAGTTAAACAGTTGTACTCAGTATCAGGCACAGGCGATACAAAAGTTTACACTCCTTCGAGATCATTTCGACTGACATTTGAAGGGGCTGCACTACCAAACTACGTACTTTTGGACAAGCTACGACTTCCAGTCCGCATGTATGTACCCAAAATAATGAGCTGCACTAATTGTAAACAGCTGGGACACACAAATACCTACTGTTGCAACAAAGTGAAGTGTTCAAAGTGCGGAGAAGCACACAACGATGACACATGTACAAAGGAGGCTGAAAAATGCCTTCTTTGTGGTGGCATCCCTCACTCTACACATGATTGTCCGACATACAAACTACGTTCTGATAAGCTTAAGCGTTCCACGAAAGAGCGATCCAAACGCACTTTTGCGGAAATTCTAAAAGCATCGAATCCGAACCCCATACCGTTGCAAAACACATTCTCAGATTTATCTGACGATGATGGATGTAGCTCGGAAGGGGACACCGATTATGTACCTACTGTCGGTGCCAAAAGGAAGAGAAGTGCTGCCTTCTCCCAGAAGCTCCCACGCAAAAAAGGGCGGACACCGACCAAGCCATCTACCTCAAAAAAGCCATCGACAAATAAACTAGCAGCCCCTGGTTTCCAAATTCAAGGCAAGGACTTTCCGAGTCTTCCAACTGAAAATAAAAATCGCAGCGCTCGACCACAGCAGGAGAAAAAGACTGACACAGGTCTGATCTCCTTCAAAACAATTGTAGAATGGATTTTCAATGTTTTTGATATTCCGACGCAATTCAAGAGTATTATTTCTGCCTGGCTTCCAACTATTAGTGATTTTGCTAAGCAACTAGTCGCTAAATGGCCCCTCCTGTCTTCACTAATCAGTTTCGATGGCTAATACGTCGAACAGTATTAAGAATACCGTCATAATACAATGGAACAGTAGAAGCCTCATCCCAAAATTAGACACATTCAAGCAACTTCTGCACCACACACATTGTGACATTTTTGCAATTTCTGAAACATGGCTTCGGCCCGATTATACTTTAAACTTTCGTGACTTCAATATTATTAGACTAGATAGGGACGATCATCATGGAGGAGTACTTTTGGGAATACGAAAATGTTACTCCTTTTATAGAGTCAACCCTCCTGCCTTCACAGGTATTGAAGTGGTGGCCTGTCAAATACAGATCAACGGAAGAGACCTATGCGTTGCATCAGTTTATATCCCACCTAGAGCCCCGATAAACTTCCAGCAGCTCAAAGGTATAACTGAAGCTCTCCCTGCGCCCCGCTTAATCTTAGGGGACTTCAATTCACATGGTCTCGCTTGGGGGGAGTCTTACGATGATAATCGTGCCCCTCTCATCTCTGACCTTTGTGATGAGTTCAGCATGGCCATCCTGAATACTAAGGAAGCCACAAGAGTCCCAGCCCCTCCAGCTCGAGCAAGTAGGTTGGACCTCTCTCTATGCTCGAACTCACTGTCGCTTGATTGTACTTGGAAAGTTATTCAAGACCCTCACGGCAGCGACCATTTGCCGATCGCTATTTATATTTCCAATGGACCCAGTCCAGCGGAGCCAGTAGGTATTTCGTATGACCTTACACGTAATATTGACTGGAAGAAATATGCGGAATCGGTAGCAAGGACAATTGAGTCTACTGCAGTTATGTCACCATTGGACGAGTATAACTTCCTCGTCAGCCTATTTTACGACAGTGCAGTTAAAGCTCAAACTAAGCACTTCCGTGAAAACACCTTTCATGCACGCCCCCCAAACCGATGGTGGGACAAAGAATGCTCGGAATTGTATGAAAAAAAATCTAATGCATACTACAAATGGCGTCGAGAAGGCAAGCAAGAACTTCGTGCCGAATATACCTCACTTGAGCGTAGGCTGAAAAACCTTATTAAAGCAAAAAAGAGAGGTTTTTGGCGTCATTTTGTGGAAGGCTTATCAAAAGAGACTTCAATGAGTACTCTTTGGAAGACAGCCAGAAACATGCGTAATCGGTCAACGACAAATGAGGATGTTGGATATTCAGACCGCTGGATCTTTGACTTTGCTAAAAAGGTATGTCCAGATTCGGTCCCCGCACAAGAATTCTCCCGAGATACTTCAAATGACACCAAGCTTTCTTTCTCGATGGTGGACTTTTCAATAGCTCTACTATCGTGTAACAATAATGCCCCGGGGCCGGATAACATCAAGTTTGCCCTGCTCAAAAACTTGCCTGACTCGGCTAAGAAACGCTTGTTGAATTTATTCAACTGTTTCCTCGAACAAAACATTGTTCCGCACGAGTGGAGACAAGTTAAAGTCGTTGCTATCCAGAAGCCTGGTAAACCAGCTTCAGACCATCATTCGTATCGACCAATTTCTATGTTGTCCTGCATACGAAAGTTGCTCGAGAAAATGATCCTTCGTCATCTTGACAACTGGGCCGAAGCAAACCAGTTGCTCTCGGAAACACAGTTCGGTTTTCGCCGAGGCAAAGGAACAAACGACTGTCTAGCGCTGCTCACAACGGAGGTGGACATCGCTTTCGCCAAACGTCAACAGATGACCTCGGTTTTTCTGGACATTAAAGGAGCGTTTGATTCAGTTTCCATCGATGTCCTGTCAGAGAAACTTCACCGTAGTGGTCTTTCACCCAAGCTGAACAATTTCTTAACCAACTTGCTACGTGAAAAACACATGAGTTTTGCGCACGGTTCTTCGTCGACGTTGAGATATAGCTACTCGGGTCTCCCCCAGGGTTCATGCCTTAGCCCACTTCTGTACAATATTTATGTCAGCAGTATTGATGATTGCCTGACATGTAATTGCACATTGAGGCAGCTTGCAGACGATGGCGTAGTGTCGGTAGTAGGCACGAACGGCAAAGATATGCAAAAGCCTCTGCAAGACACCCTAGACAATTTATCTGTCTGGGCTAACGACCTGGGCATTGAATTTTCGGTGGAAAAGACAGAGATGGTTATTTTCTCGAAAAAACGCGATCCCGCTAAATTCCAGCTTCTGCTAGATGGCAAACCAATTACCCATTCGATGTTTTTCAAATACCTAGGGATCTTTTTCGATTCCAAAGGCACATGGGGTAAACATATTGGTTACCTGAAACAAAAGTGCCAGCAGCGAGTAAATTTTCTTCGCTCTATTACTGGAACTTGGTGGGGTGCTCATCCTCTCGATTTGATCAGATTGTATAAAACAACTATCTTATCGGTGATTGAGTACGGAAGCTTTTGTTTCAGATCCGCTGCCAAAACACACATCCTTCAGTTAGAAAGAATTCAGTATCGGTGTTTACGTGTAGCTTTGGGCTGCATGCATTCTACTCATACGATGAGCCTTGAGGTAATAGCTGGAGTGCTACCTCTTGCCGAACGGTTCTATGAGCTCTCACTTCGACTTCTGATACGCAGTGAAGTAATGAATCCGCTCGTAATCAACAATTTCGAAGCGCTGCACAGTTTAGAAGTGCATACAAAGCGCATGTTCCCTTATTACGACTACTTAACGCTACCTAGTCCATCAAAAATAAATCCTGCTGAAAATATCCCACTGCATTTTAACAACCCACAGATTACTTTTGATCTAACCATGAAACATTTCACACAAGGTATCCCTGATCACCTGCGACCGTCGATTATACCAGCTATTTTTTCGGCTAACTATAATCATATCGATCAAGACAAACAATTCTTCACCGATGGATCAAGTATTGATGGATCAACAGGTTTCGGAGTATTCAACGTGAATCATAGTGTTTTTCGCAAATTGGAAGAGCCATGTAGTGTGTATGTTGCAGAGCTGGCAGCAATACATTGTGCTCTTGGCCTAGTAGAGGTTCTGCCTTCTGCCAAATACTTTATTTTTTCGGACAGCCTCAGCTCTATTGAAGCTCTCCAATCAATGAAACCGACCAAGTACCCTTCGCATTTTCTGTTGGAAATACGAAGGAGTCTTCGTGCTTTGGTCGACCAGTCATTCCACGTGACATTTGTGTGGGTCCCGGCCCATTGCTCAATACAGGGCAATGAAAAAGCAGACGAACTCGCCAAAAAAGGTGCAACCGAAGGCAATGTCCTCGAAAGGCCTATCACGTACAGCGAATACCTCAACTTCCCTCGGCAAAAGGCCCTTGCTGCCTGGCAAACGAGATGGACAATGGGCGATAAAGGGCGGTGGTTGTATTCTATTGTCCCAAAGGTTTCAACTAAACCTTGGTTTAAAAGTTTCGATCTACCAAGAGACTTTATTCGTTTCGCGTCAAGACTAATGTCAAATCACTACAATAGTAATACTCACCACTCACGTATAGGACTTGCCGAGAGCGCCCTTTGTGATTGTGGTAAAGGCTACCAAGATATTGACCATATCGTCTGGTCGTGCTCAGAGCCTGGCTCCGACCATCGTGAAGCCAGAGAAAAACTCAATAGAGTTCTACAAGCGCAAGGAAGGCCGCCCGATATGCCAATTCGGGACGCCCTGGCAACTCGAGACCTCCAAACCCTTTTACCCATATATCTCTTCCTCAAGTCGATTAATGTGAATCTATAATGTTTTGTTTTTCTTATACTAGTTATACTTAGCAATGTATCACAATTCATCAGCAGATATCTACATCAAGTACCCCTTCTCCCCAGTTCTCGTTACAGACATTTTGACTGTAACGAGAACTGGGATTTCTTTGTTGCAGATACACCATCCGTCACGAGATTCGACGTCGGCGCGCACGAGGGAGTTGCGCCATACCACCCAACGAGCGATCCATCCCAAGGACCACCAATCAGCGTAATGGACCACCGGTTGCTGCCACACCTGCCAGGAAGAAAAGCGGACGATTCGATAAGCGGACGCGCCACCTAGATACACGTCATGACCCACAGACCAGCAACTATATTATTTCTTATATTTCATAATATATTGTAATGATACTCCGGCTCATTAACACCGAAAGGCTCCCGAGCCAACCAAATAAAGTCGAAGGAAAAAAAAAAAAAAAAAAAAACTCTTACATCAAACAACCTCAGTCCGAGTATTACGTTTGAAGTTAACTGACCTTTATTCAGTATCAAAATTAAAAAGATTGTTCTGCACTTCGAAATTTAAATATCGTCCGGTCATTTGTATTCTTTAAAAATGAGAGAAAATTCTCTTCTAAAAACTAAAAAAATTTAATATTGAGACTAACTATTTAACGATTAATAGCGATTGGATTGTAACCTCCACATTTGTATTACTAAAAGTATCATTGAAAGACTAAAGTGTCAAAGTTTTCCGCTACTTAGTACTAAATAGCTTAGTTTGAAAATTTTGTTCAGGTATGGAAATACATATGCGCCTAAATTGAATTGAAAAGCAAATAGGAATGCGTGATAGAAAAAAATGTTGATTTTAAATATTTTTATTCGGTCAACACCATTCATATGTTTTGCATAATTTTAAGACTTTTGACTCCAAATTGTTAAAATTATTATTACCGTTGCTAAATTTACATTAACAGAGGAAGTCAGAAGTGTTGCAAGTTCCCAGTTTTACGGTTGTATTTTTCATTTGTCTCGAAATGCTCAAAATAATGTCCCGTCATTATAAAATTAATAAAAATATGATTTCTGACAAAGTAGTATAAGTCAAGGTATCCTGTAAAGTATTCAGCTTTAGTCATAACTTCAAAAAGAAATTATGTTTCCAGCAATCAGTCTGTAGGACCAATATTTTCAGTCTACCTTTCGGGCAAATGTGAGTGGGTCCAACTAGTTTGTATTGCAATTTTCAGATCTTGGTTTTTGTTCAATACAAATCATCCTATTTTGTTCTTCTAATAAATTCAATCAAATATACTGTTCATTTGTCAAAATTTACAGTAAAAGTAAAAAGAAACAACTTATCATATGATAATACGCAAGCGAATAAAGTCAACTCACGTGGGAACATATCATTTACATACGCGTTTAAATTTCTGTGACTTACACAAACCCAACACAAATTATACCAATGGTCTATTGACGAACCAAGCCAAATTCAAGTATCATTTCTTAAGAACGTTGTTCACATCTTATAGATGCAAAGTATGCACACATAATTTTTTTTTTGTTTTACTGTGGAATAAGGGAAATTTATTCCAAATAATAAACAGGTCAGAATCGAATATCGAATCGGGGATTTAAAAAATCTTACCCCGGGTAATCGAATCTAAAATAAAATATGTTAAATGTAAATGTATCAATTTGGCTCTATTCAATTTGTAAAATTCCAAGGTGTGATTTGTCTTTTCAGTTGCTTTTCATTTATATAATATATTGTTAACGGGTTCATGATATATTTCAGTTTTGTATAGCTATTTGTGCATGAATTCTCAAACAAACTTAAGGTGTATTTAATGCATTACAGGTCGCATTATCCGGGAAATCATTTGTCTGTTATTCGATTTTCTGATGTAAGCCAATTAATTTTACAACTGCTAAAAAATAAAGTAAATTAATGAGCTTTTCGTTGGTGTTGTGGTGTTACATGCTTTAGCTAACTTCTCGACGTTTAAGTGAGAGGAGTCTCTTCCTGTGCGTAGTGCTTACACAAAGCATAACTTCATTGACCAATATTGTACTGGATGGTCTGGTGGTCAATATGCTTTTAGTTTTCAGAAACTTTCCAACTCATGTTTGCCATCTCCGACGGACTATAAAAAGTTATGTCGATGATAGATGCCCGACCGTATCAGCAAAAATCATCGCATATCCTTACATCGATCACTGTTTCCAGTACAGTTATACTCTCTATGACTGGTAAGTCTACACACCCACTATACTGTGCAAGAATTGAAATCTCTTTAGACAGTCAAATACAATTTTATGTATCTAAAATGCATGCAGAAATTAAATTTTGCCGATCAAATTGTAAAAATCCATTTGAAGCTGGCTTTTTAATACCTTAAAGCAGAATAGATATAAAAAGGACAAGGTATCGGTTCAATTATTAAAAATGCAGAATATAGCAAAACAAAAATCTAGTCTTCAGATTTCAAACTGCATCACTTCAGAATGTGGTTTGGGTGATCACTTACCATCTTGTCAACTAAATTTGTCTTTGTTTTATTGAGTTTACATGCGGAATAATGAATATAGCTTATATAGTATAACTATCAAAGAACTAATAAGGACTAGGACACTAGCTAGCGATATTTATGATAACGTAGATTTTTTTCTAAATTAATGCTCTATAAGTTTATAGTACAGCGAACCAAACGGCACGTCAACACACGGACGCCGTTGGATGTGCCAGAAAAGTAATGAAGTCCAGCCAAAATTCATTTCTATGCATTGGGCTGTGTTAAAAGTTTTGTAATGGCACTGGTAATGACGTATAAAGCGGAAATAAATCGTATGGGCGCAACTCGATTGTGCCCTAACGCCGTTACATACGATAACGCGTTTCAAGTAATTTCGAAAATTAAAGTTCTCTGCAGTAGGTAACTTGCAACAAATGATATGAACAATTCCAGTTCCATTAGAGTAAAGCAAAGCTTCCCTCCCTTTTAACTTACCAGGACGGGGTGCTTGGAATGAATATAAAATATTAGCGAAATATGATCACCTTATACATGACCTAGCGAAGGACCACAATTTTATATGAGATTAGCTCTTTTGAAAATACGTTTTATTAACCGCAATGATAAAATTACTACTGTAATTTGGCATTCTAATTGAAATTAATTCTTTTTTCAAAACAACCTGGTAACCGGATAAACAGATTTTTTCAGTGTCTCCATTTTGGCAGCCTAAAAAGCACTATGAGGCAGTTCATCACTATTTTAGCTAAATATTGTAATAGAGTTTGCGACATGAAATGACTCAATACTTTATTATTACGACCAGCAATAGATAGAATGTCTAAAAATTGGTAACAAAGTTTCGTATAATAAAAATTATCCAAATACTGTGAAATACTTATGATTGATTGATCGAAAATTCGAAACGTGTGCCCCAAATGGCGGCAATAGGAATAGATTCAAATTGAGCTAAGCACCATATGTGCGTTATCCGTATAGATTGGGATCATAAAAAAATAAAAAGATGTTTATCGATGGCAAAGTTCATCTTTTGCTTTCAATTTGATATACATTTGCAAGAAGATAAAGAAATAGAATTTTCGTTGACTAGTATTTCCAAGACGCAAAGCTAAAAAAATCCACCATCCGCGATCTATACTTGCATCGACTTTGGATATTTTATAATTACATATCAAACTGCCGTGATAATAGAAGTATATTTGCTGTTCTCTTTTATTCCGTCGCACCGAAAAATCTTTTTTTTCTTTTTGTGCATATGCTAGCGGGCTTAAACATTCTCGCTTTGATACGGGTGCAAAGTCAAAGAGTTTCCGAGGTGTTATCCGAAGTTGAAAGCGCTCGGCTCCGGTGCTTCAGAAATTTTAAAGCACTCGGGCCGGGTGTTTTCCGAAGCATCCAAGCACCGGATCGAAAATTTAACACCGCCACCGACACAGGTGCTTCGTTTATCGTGCATCGGTGCTTCGCATCGAGCACTGGCTTGGGGTGCTCATTTCAATACACTCGGTTGCGGTGGTAAAATGCAGCACGCGGTGCCGTGGCGTGTTTGGACATGCCTGGCTGGACCGATTTGACCAAACTTAGCCTCAAATGAACGGTGTTGCTCCCTAAAAACTGTTATTAAATTTTCTTTCGATCCATCTTCCGATTGCGAAGATACGGGTTGTGGAGTGAAGTCACAGAGAAAACTCCTATTTAAACCGATACTACGATGAAAGCAATTTTTTTTTCTAAAATATGAGCATCTTGCGTACGCAGTTCTATGATATTGGCGGCCCATTGAAATCTTTTCGGCGACGTTTACTAACGTAGACGATTCTGGAAATGCCCGGAAAAATGGAGCAATGGAAAATCCAAAATTTAAAAAATTAGAGGGTTGTGTACAAGACACGACCACCGACATTGAAAATTCGACATGACTAGCGAACACCATGTGCACTATCATTACATCAATTTAGCATTATTTTTCAGGGCAGACACGCATTACGTTGTTACTTTTAATGTTATTGTTCACTGGTAAAGATAAAGAATTGATTATTAACAAGCACAAATTTAACACAAGCTATTAAAAGGGCTTTTTGCATCATGCGTGAATATTTGTTTTTATTGTGATTCACTAGTAAAGGTACAGAATTAACAAGCGCAAACTTAGTACAAATTAATGAAAAGAATTTTCTAATTAAATTCCTTTTCCATTATGTATTCGTCCTAATAAGGACGGTTTGCTGATAACTGTTTTGTGATCCGGGACGAGAATGCTTTGAAACGATTCGAACCGTGCCGGCTATTCGCTTCTGCTGCGTACACACACGAACATTCCTCTTTCGCAGCTCATGTTAAATGAGCACTTTGTGGAACAAGGTGCTTTTGTACGACAAATAAGGGGCCATACACAAATGACGTAGCTTTTTTTCGGCGATTTTTGACACCTCCCTCCCCCCTCGTAGCATTTGGTCACAAAATTCTAACCTCCCCCTCGTAAATAACGTAGCATTTACCTGCGCCCTCCCCCTCGTCCCGTGCAAAGCGGCCGGGGGATGAAAAAAAAATTACATGTTTTTCAATTATTTGAAATACATGTTTGACTATCAACATTTTCATTAAAAAGGCAAATTGCGTTCAAAATAAGCCCATTCAATGACAAAAATAGTGTTAATAATTTTTTTTAAATTTTATATGGCAAAGGGAGCCTGAAGAGAAGTTCTCTCAGTTCACAAACCTGCAGCCGACAATGATTCTAAGAAGCATACGTTCATCTTAATTAAATTACTAAATTTTGTTTGGTTGAATTCGAAGTGAAAATTTAATTCAGCTACCAAACTAAGTCTGCTAGCTGGCAACATTAGCTAACCAATGTAGCAAGTTAAATCCGCATACAAAATATTTTCGTATTTTTGCGAACTTGTAATTCCACTAAACGTAAAATTTACCTCATGAAAAACCGCGTCAAAAGTAACTTGTTTAAATTTAAATTTATTTCTCTTGGGAATGGAGGATCATTAAGTTGTTTTCTCTAAACAATGGGTTTTAAATTTAATGCTACGTCGCACAACTTCTGACCCTACCCTCCCCCTCGTCACACTTCGTCACAAATTTGGTATACCCCCCCTACCCCCCAAAATGCTACGTCATTTATGCATGGCCCCTAAACATATTTTCATCATTCTTTTTGGTGTGGCTTTCGCTTAGTGGCAGGGTTGCCACATTCATTCATTTTGCAAAAGCCTTCTAGTTTGTACATTATTAATTTGAATAATATTAGCTTATATTATGATTTACTGATAAAAGTGCAGAATTAACAAGCGCATACTTAATACAAGTTAATAAAAGGATTTTTCTTCATCAATTCTTTTTCCACTATGTATTCGTCTTAATAAGAACGGTTTGCTAATAACTCTCTTGTGATACTGTTCGAATGATGCCCTGATGCACCATTCCAATCCAGTTTAATGGTAACAAATATAATCAAAATACAATATAGTGAATGAATTATAGAGTTATAACTTGAAACGATCTCATAAATTTTCGCCTCCTCTTCCGTTCTTCGTACCATTTTTAGGTATTGTTTTTGGATTTATTATGTCTGTGGGAATATCTATCTATATGTAGCCTTTATATTTCCCTTCAGTGTTTGTTATTATCGCTCGTCTACTTGTATTCCACAAACAATCCGATACGGAAAATAAGAAATACTTTCCTTGATTTGTAACATCTCGCGCTATCTTTGCCAGTATAATGTGTTATCACTCGGTAGATTTCAACCCAATAAATATAACATAGAGAAGAAGTAGCGAATTCTGTCTAAATTCTGTTACAATAAATAGTGATCTGGCCCATTACGCAGATAAGATAAGCTTTTCTAGGCAATACTCCCACGGTCGGCTGTGTAGAGTTCAAATTGCTTTTGTTTTAGGACCATAGGATACTCTCGGTAGACGGCTGCCCCAAGTTTAAAAAGAACCAAAAACTAAACAAGATCTTTTCCTTTTCGAATGATCGTGATCGTCGAAGACTAACTAAACAACTACCTAATAAAATATGCTTTATAGGTCGCATCGCTTGCTTGAAGCGAATCGTAGACCTTATACCCTACCAAACTACCAACTCCGCGACACGTATCGAAGAGTCTGATGAATCGTCGTCCTTCCGTTGAGTAGGTGGAGCATCAACACTTCCCGTCTACCTTATCCTTTATCCTTCCCCGTGAACGATGGAGATGGCGGCGGCCGACAATGATGGCTATCTCTAAGATAAAAAAAAAATATGCTCAAGAAAAAATTACTCGAATTCAACTTGGTTGGTCTGCTAGAGCCCATCAAACTATTAATTTTCATGTGAAGCTGACAAAATCGGGGCTACTAAAATCGGGTCTTCACTGTAATCTATCAATCACATAATGTAATGGTATCGTTCTCTCTTTAATGTAGATATGTGCATTGAAGGTACCTTGCTTTAAATAGTAACAAACCTGGCAACAATGTTCCATAAATACCTTCTCCTCTCATTGCGACTGTACTCTCCGCAAAATAGTTTATAAAAGGAGCAAATGAGTTATTATAAATTTTTAATCTTTTCCTAATACACTAGTTATAACACTATTTGTTACTTGTATGGACTTGTCAGCTTCAGATTCGTCCAAATGTGAAAAAAATCAGATCCGTCCAGATTTTGAAAATATATATTTTAGCTAATTGTCAGCTAATAATTGTTGATGAAATAATACTATTAATGTTAAAGTATTATTCGAACAGCATCATCTTGAATATAACAAAACATGCTTACCATGTTCTTGAACATCTATTACAAAAAAAATTAAAAAGCTAAACTAAAAATGATGAGCAGTCAACCGTTTGGCGAAGCTACAGCCAGAACAAAAATTTGACGAACAGTGCTACTTTTATTAGTTGATCTCTCAAATCAATCAACTTATCAAATACGTCATTACGAAGCAAATCTACTCTGCAAAACTGATAGAAAATTAGTTTGGCTTGGGAATATAAATGTATAAATGCTTTCTTATAGACATATTAGGAAATCACTTCAAAAATCAACCTGCGAATCGAGTCCAAGAGTGCCAAGCAGTGTTGGGAAAATCATTATCAATAAAAGTTCATTCCAGGTTCATTTGCGAATCAATCTTTCCCAGAACTTTTTCAACAAAAATCTGTGAAACCAAACATCGCATCCGAATGTATCATTCTTGAGACAAATATTCAATGATTCTTAGCATCGAAGTTCGCACACGAACTTCTGTCTCAGTGAAACTCTCGAAAGAATGTTCGCCCAAAGCAACATCGAAAAAGAGACATTCGGAAGCGAAAAACGCTTTTAGTGATGCTTTGCACATCACATTGAAAATATGTTTGTATATGAAACTTTCATACTCGGTCATACAAACAACGGGTTGTTAACAACCGGCCACCATACCAGAATTAGCTTTTTTCCATATATATTTTGACAACATACCATTCACGCACCATTTTAATTCTTTCCCATTTTAATTCTGTCGGTTGATGAAAAGTTTTTTTTCACACGATGGCTTCTGACGAAAGCTTCGTTGACACTAAAGTAGCCTGACGCTTGATCCCATTGAGCTATCGCCGTAATATTGTAGAACGTAGTTTTTTATATCATGTTAATCTACAGGTTTTTGGAATCTTTGGAAATCCCTCGGAAATCACTTGTTCGAAGATCGTGCAAGATGTTTTCATAAGGCGAACTTTTTTCTATATTTTCGTTGATATAAAAGTTCGCAAGCGACCTTTTCTTCTTCCTATATTTGCTTGAACCGAGTAATGTTCCCAAACATCGGCACTCTTGAAGTTCACTGACGATTTTTTCCGTAGCGATATTTTATATCAGTGAACTTTTTATTAGAAAATCGGCGATGAAAAGATTCTGCTGTGAACATTTATATTTTGATATTTTCCCAACACTGGTGCCAAGTGTCACATACATTCGTCGAGACCGCAAAATGGCTGTGTGTGCATGTGTATGTGTCAAATAAAGCCGTCCAGTTTCTCAGAAATGGCTGAAACGATTTGAATAAACTTAGTTTCAAATGAACGGTTCTAACGCAAGCTGCTATTGTATGTTTTGTTGATCCTACTTCTGGATCCGTAATTACGGGCTGAAGACTGCAGCCACATAGCAAATTCCCATATAAACTTACACTATGAAGATGTCCAAATGATGCAATACATATTGAAATGGATTTAACATTACTTGGATTAGCGGGCCTAGATCACTTAAGTCCAATCAAAGTAGCTTTGGCCATATTGGCCACCTCTTAGGTGGGTGAGATAGCGTAGTTAGTAAATCGATTACCTTGTACGTAGCTCACCTGGGTTCAATTCCCAACCCCGGACATAGGGTTAGAGATTTTCTAAAGAGATTTCTCTAACCCGACTAAGAGGCGAATGACCATAAGGTTAAAACCTCTATAATGAAAACAACAAAAATATTGGCCACCTATGACGGTTCTTGATACTCACGGGGAAGTAGCAAAGTTCGTGATAATGTCAAACCTATTTCTTAGCAAATTCTTGACTGATTTTTACCAACTTGGTTTCAAACATCTATTGACTGCTATTGAATTTCATTCAGATCTGATTGACTTTTGATTCCGGAGTTACTACGGTTATAAAGGAATTTATACAGAAACAAGGTACCGAGCATATTCCAGAATGAAAATCACATCGGATTCGGTGATGACTGAACCCATTTTCACCCACTAGGCCTCTCTCACATTCTCTTTTACAGTTATAACCCCTTTCCCTCCCACTGTATTCAAAAAAAAATATGTTAACACGAAGACAACGTATAACTCATGCTGATTTATCCACTTAAATATTATATTTTTTGTTCCAAGGACGTTCTTCAACATGTTTCTCATCAAGTTCGTGGCAGTCGTGCCCTTGTAAATATGTGCAAAGTGTAATAAGAATGTAATAGACATTTTCACGAATATAACTTGCTATTGGATAAATGAGAAAGGTGCAATTACACCATTAGGTGGATTAAAACAGGTTTTTATTATTTCTATTTTTGACATTTTCTATTGTTTTACATTTTGTTTCATATATTTTTACCCTTTTGCTGCTTTTTAAAAGGGGCCATGCATAAATGACGTAGCATTTTAGGGGTAGGGGTGGGGACTACCAACTTTGTGACGAAGTGCGACGAGGGGGATGGGAGGGTCAGAGGTTTTGCGACGTAGCATTAAGTTTATTTGTTTTTGACGAGCTTCAAAACGCATTGATTAGAGAAAACAATTTAATATTCCTCCATTCTTAAGAGAAATAAAATTAAATTCACACAAGTTACTTTCCACGCGGATTTTCATGTAGTAAGTTTTTCGATTCGTGGGATTGCAAGCTAGCAAAAAACGAAAAGATTGTGCAATACGGATTTAGGTTACATTAGTTAGCTAATCTTGCTAGTTAGTAGAATCATTGGCAGCTGTAATATTGTGAACTGAGAGAGCTTCTCCTCAAGCTCCATGGCATAAAATTCAAAACAAAACTATCAACACTATATTCGTCATGAAATCGGCTTATTTTGTATGCAATTTTCTGTTATAATAAAAATGTTGATAAAAGCCATCAAACATTTGAAAGAATTGTAAAGCATATTTAACTTTTTTACCATCCCCGGCTGCTTTGCAGTGGGAGAGGCGGGGGATGGTAGTTGCTACGTTGAAAAGTTAAAATTTTGTGACAAAATGCTACGAGGGGGGGGGGGGGGAGGAATGTTCGATAATCGTAGGTAGGTGCGGCCCCAAATTCGTCCCAATCTTTTATATATTTATCAAATTTTTTCGATTCGTTTCACTTTTTCATATTTTTTTTATTTTTGAATTTTATTTGTTTCTTTTCATTCGTTTGTTCAATTGATTTCATTAAATTTATTTCACTAAACTTTTATTTCCCATTTTTTGGCTTTTTTGTAACCTTTTTAGTATTTTTCCATACGCTCTTTTTCCTTCTTTTTCATTTTCAGGTCGCTCATTTTCTTAAAAAAAGCAATTTTCAATTTTTTCGTTATATTTTCTTTGATTTGTGAATTTTCAATTTCTTTATCCATTTTGAAATATATGCTTATTGTGTTGTTTTTCAATATTTTTCCATTTTGCTTTGTCGTTTTGTTCCATTTTCCTTATACCCATTTAAACAATATTGAATTTCATGTTCTCTATTTGGTTTATTTTATCCTTTAAACATTTTTCCAATTTTTCTTCCTTTTAGCATTTGGTGCATATTTTCTGTTTTCCATTTCATCAAATTTTCCGCGTTTACTTTATATGAATTTATCTATTATTGAATCCATTTACATATTTTATTTTCCCTTACTTTTCTTTATTGTATTACTCCTATTTTTTCCCTTCTCGCCTAGCATTTTAATTTTGACGCATTTAAACCTGTTTGATTTTACATGTTTGTCTTTTGTCTGTTTTTGGGACATGTTCTTCAATCTATTCAGTCTAATTGTTTTCATTTATTTCTATTTCTATTATTCTTTTGCACATATTCAGTCTATATTAGTTCATTTTACAAATAATTTGTCCATTTGATTTTTCATAGTTATTTTATTTTTATCTATTTATTCCATTCTTGTTCTTTATCATTTCTTCCATTTTGAAATATTTTTAACATTTTTTTCCCATTTTCTTGTCTCTTCATTTCGAACTTTTTTTGTTACCAATTTCTATATTCCAAATATGTTGTACTATTAATGTTTCTACGTCTAACTCGGCGGATCCATTTTATTCATTTCTACATTTGTTTAATTTTTTAGCCTTGTTTTTATTTTTTCACTGTATTAATTTTTTTCACTTTTGTCGTTTTTCCTGTTTTCTATGCTTATGATATTTTATTATTAATTTTTTCGATTACCCTTTTTGCATTATTTTAACTATTTTGCAATAATTGTGGATATTGGTAGTTTTTGACAATTTGCTTATTATTATTTTAAACATCATTTTGCAGCTTTCTCGTTTTGTTCAATTTTATCTAGTGATTTTGTATTCCTTGTTTGTTCTTGATTTTTTTGTTTGCTCTCTTTAAATTCTACCTCAAGTGAATGTTTTTTTTTGCTTTTTTATTTATTACGTTTCAAATCTATTGCCATTTTTGCGATTTGCAAAAGGTTGTAATTGTGAGCTTTTTAATAATCTTGTTCCTCATTTCTATTTCCGACCATTGGAACTTTTATCCTTCGACCTTTCGTCATTTTGACATTTTTGCTTTTGATCTTTTGTCATAGATTTTTAGAAAATAATTTTGATGTTTTGTTTCCAGTTAATTAGTGTTTTGTCTTGGTAAGTGTGCCCTAGATCAACTTTTTTAACTTCTTGGCTGCTTTTAATATTATGTGCTTTTTATTTGATATTTAACTCAACTAACCAGGTCATAAAGATAACAGTAACAGCTTAAACTCCCGCAGCTACCGGGATTCATAAATTGAGTTGCGTATTCGAGATTTGCATCAATCGGACAGTTGATAAGTGATGGACAATTTCATGAGACAGGCTTGTTTTCCCACTTGTCGTTCCTTTCAGCTGATAATAATCATAACGTATGCACACTCGGGGCTATTCATTCATGCACTTGAGCTGACTGGATGGCCAGGTCAACTGGAAGGCATCTTCCGTCAGTTACGGCGAAAAAAGCGACAAGATTTGCATAATTTAACAAATGACTGTGCGACGTCTGATGCTCGATTCGAGAGTTTCGCCGGACGGAATTGCACTCGATAGTTACAGTCCTACTCTTTACTTGCAGTTCGCTTGTTGAATACGTGTGCAGATTTTATTTATGACTCGGACTTTATGATAAACATTTATTTTCCTACCGGTGCGGTCCTAACAATGGATGATGATTGAGTACTGTGCTGTAGATGGCGCTGTCGTTGTGTCGGAAGGTTCAAGAGCAAGAACGACGCTATTTACGACTTTGCAATAAAGTGCGCTCACCAAACACGAAACATTAATTTATTCATTAATTATTCGTGCATAACAGCTGTTCAAGAAAGTGATGTTTAATTCGTATCTGAATGCTTTATAGTGCTATATAGTTCACTGCCATTGCCATGTTGCGACGACAAATGAACGTGCTGGAATTCTTAGTTCATCATTTTTCATCTCCTGTTGACAACGCTCTCGTTGTTTTCTTCCGAGATAACTGGCGTGGGGAGTATTACAGGAGCAATGGTAGAAGACAAATTCAGCGATTTAAGTTAATTATGGTTAATAAATAATAATTTATCCACACACAAAATGTCGCAAACGTGGATGAATATCGAAACAAGGCGCTTTCTGGTTCGGCTTACAAATGGTTTACTATAGTGTTCAACGAACCATTTGTGACGATATTAAAGGGGCCTTCTACTCGCGAGGCCTAAAATTGAGCACTTTTTGGGAATAAATTGTAAAGCATCTACTCAATGGAATTAGAAATTTTCAATGGAATTAGAAATGTTGCTCTCTCTGTTGTTTTCGGGCCTGTTTTGCCGCGACGCCCACTTTGCGTTCAGAACGAGTTATACGTTTACTGTCGAGTCGAGTAGCACGTCTTTCAGCTTCAGTCCCCAAGGTGATTCCTATCACCTCCAGGTGATTCCTATCACCTCCATAGCTTGTAAGATCGATGAAAATCCTTGGTTGAAGATACTGACTGCCAAATAAGTCACAACATTGACCACCTGCCTGCCAGAATTTGTGCGTGTGTTTTGGTGCTAAGGATACTCATTGATGTTTTTTGTCTTTCTAATAAATCATTAGATGATAGACTTTCGTAGAGCCTGACATGTTTAAAAGATTCTAAAGTTTCCTTTACTTCAGCCTGACGCCACTTGCACCAATTGTCCTTGCCGGGTGAACACTTTAAGTGTTGAGGATTTTCGTTCGATGACGAGCAGTGTTCGAGGGAAGTCCAGATTGCATTTCGTATATGTTCTACAGAATTTGAGTTTCTCCGAATCGCCAGCCCATTAATTTTTTTTAGCTGGCCGATTGATTTGTCCGTCAACTTTCCCTTTCCTTTCCTACCGATACCTTTGTTTTCTTTCTTCAGTTTTCGTAATTTTTCCCATACGCTTGTCAACATTTTCGACCCATTCTTTCTTCCGTACGATTTTCTCGTCCCTAAAAAACAAGAAACCAATCACAGACGCTCACATATACATAAACCTTCAAGAATGGACCGGTGAATTCTTTAAACAATAATTTTTCCATGGACAAGCGCCATCGTGGTGCGCCGCGCTTAGTATTTCAGAAACGGCCGGTGGTGGGTACCTTTCGGTTCCCAGAAACATGCCAAGGAATATGATTTTCACCAAATACTTTCTGCGGCGTATTCTCAGATAAAGGGCGAACACGAAATTATTGCGAGACATTCAACAGGGCATAACTTTTTTACCATTGGGTAAAAATCAACCAAATTTTGCACACTTTCTCATTGATGTGTATTGTTTACATGCTGTCAAACTCGAAGTCGTGTTTTTCAATTCAACGAAAATGGAGGTGAACCAACGCGAGTCGAGAGAACAAATTCTTTCCAAACACCTGGAATTTCCTGACCTGTTGCACCGGCAGTTGGGAAAAACATTCACCATTCAACCGCCTCCAGAGTGTTGAAGTGGTTCCAGGAGCGGTGGACGTTGGACCACGGCAAAGGAGCTGGAAGAAAACCGGGACCGGAGAACAAAAAGACGGAGGGAAAGGTGAAGTGGATGATTAAAGTAAATCCCAACGTCTCAAGCCGTGATTTGGCTAAAAAGATCGGCATGTCGCAGAGCTACGTCCAGAATGCAAAGAAGAGAGCTGGACTACATACATACAAGGTACAGAACTTCCCAAACCGCGATGAGCGGCAACAATCGACGGCTAAAACTCGGGCACGGAAGCTCTACGAGAAGATGCTGATAAAATATGGCTGCTGTGTGATGGACGACGAAACGTATATAAAAGCCGATTTTAAGCAAATTCCGGGGTTGGAGTTTTTCACCGGCAAGAGCAGGTTCTATGTGGACGACAAATTTAAGAAGAAGAAAATGTCGAAGTTCGCCTCCAAATACCTCATTTGGCAGGCCATCTGCTCTTGCGGACTGAGGAGTGAGCCTTTCGTGACAAAGGGCACAGTAAATGGCGAGATCTACAAATCTGAGTGCCTCGAGAAGCGCCTTTTGCCGTTCTTGCAGCAGCACGACGAAGCTCCGCTATTTTGGCCAGATTTGGCATCATGCCACTATTCAAAAAATTTCCTGGAGTGGTATGAGGCCAATTCTGTCCATTTTGTTCCAAATGACATGAATCTGCCAAACTGTCCGGAGCTGCGCCCGGTAGAGCAGTACTGGGCAATTATGAAGCGGGAACTTCGGAAGAGCAAGAAGACAGTCAAAGACGAGAAGGACATGTTAAGAAAATGGAAAAAAACTGAGAAACTGGTACCGGATGACACTGTAAAGACTTTGATGGAAGGCATCAAGCGAAAACGCGTTCAATTTTACACTCAAGGCTCCATCGATTAACTTTTCTTTTGATTTTTGAAGTAAATATATGTATAAAACTACCCTAAAATTTTGGTTTGATTTTAAACATTATAAGAAAATTGGCATGACATTTTCGGTGTCGCAATAATTTCGTGTTCGCCCTTTACATACAGATTGAATTCAAACAAAGAAAAAGAAATCGATTTTATGAAACCTTGAGAGTATAAGACCCCCTTAAACTTGCAACTTGAACAGTAGACTTTCAAATTTTGAATTTTTCATCACCATCGTCTGTACACCAAAATCGTTTCAGAAATACTATAGATACAAACGATTTGTTTTTCTTTAGATGCATCGGATCTCCCTCATCCCACCGAGGGCTGGGAGGGCGTCTTTTCATTGTCATGCCATCGGTTTGTTTTGTTTGGGCTTGTTCGGCTTATTACTGAATCAAACCTGTGAGGATTATCGATTTATCGTCCGTCAAACCAAGAGTGATGGAAGTTGAGGTTTTCTCTTTTTACATTAATTCTTCAAATCAATAAATTGATTGACTTCGAGAGTCCTATACCTAGTCCTGGCAATTAAAAATGATCGCTACCGTGAGGATTTGAAAAAACCTTTCACGTGCAATCTAAACGAAATGAGGTCAAACAGAAGGATATGCCTACTGAACTTGGACGTGATGGGCGTTCGTTAATCAGTGTAATACTCCTGTAACTAAAACGGTCATATTTAAATTGCAGCAAACATTGTTTCTCAAGAAGGATCATTCAATATTTAAGAGACAACCTCAAAATACCCCGTGCGAGTTAAAACACCCTAAAACCAGCCATGGAGCAGACAATGGTCCACAATTTCAAAAAAATAGCTACCCAATTTCAGCTTTGGCCAATATTTATAGAAACAATACAAATAACATTGCCCTTAATGTTCGCTTGACAAGCAACAATCACAAAGCTACGAATTGAATTCTATATAAAACAAATACCATTTAATTCTTCGATACCCCTCATGGTCTCATGGATGTTGAAGTTCAGTCGGTCATCTATCATTACGCCCAACTGTTTCAGCGCCCGCTTCGAGACTGTGACATGCTCTCGACTGTGATTTCACCTCGCTGCGGTACTTTGCAGTTGCTGACCAAAAGCACCTCCATTTTGTGATGGGCTATTTGCAACCTCACTCCCCGGTTCTGGAAATAACTCCACAGGTCATTTTGTGCAGTGATTCCGAAATGGCTTCCCAGCTTGCGCTATTGAACGCTTTTTCGTCGTCTATCGTTATCACGTCACAGTATCGATTTCCTCTTCTTTTCTGTAGCACGCCATATCCTTCGATCACGGTTCGAATAGCGACCACAGTAGACTTGCCCTTCTGAAATCCGGACTGGTTTTGCGACAACCCGTTATCGCTTTCCGTAAATAGGAATCGTAGTAACCATGCGTGCGGGACGCAAAAAAGTGGCTGCCGTCAAATTTTTGTGATACAGTTTTTCGTCGAATTCCGTCTCGGACCGTGACATTGCATCAATAAAGTATGGAAAATTAAGCGTACTGCCCGGCAAGTGCATCAAGCTCAGCTACTCTGGCACACTTTCGGAGACGTGGCGAAAATCGGGCAATAGGAATTGGCGAGCAAGGAGTTCCCGGGGGCTCGGAAAGGTTTACACAGAATTTCTTTCAACGCATTTCGGATACCAACATCAATATGGATACATAATCTGGTCCAAATTCTACTGTCCTCGAATGCAGTGCAAAATGAGTTGCTTTTTAGGTCTACGACGAAGTGGTCAACGGTACCAGTGTAATACCCAGTGGGCTAAGCGAATGCGGACATTCATGGAAATTTGGTGAGATTAACCCAATTTATCTTGTTCTTTTATATATTTATTTTGTTTTGAAAGCAACATGCCACGAAATATACTCACAGGTGGGTCCATAGTGGCACACATTCTCCATCATCGACGGCTCTTGAGGTCTTGGCTATAATTTTCTTGTACCTTTCTTTCTTTATTTCAGAGAGCGAATAAAGGCGCTATAACCTAGGCTCATAAGCCACGACAGGTCTAAATACCGCTGTCCCATCCCAGAAAGGACCAAAGCAGTGTCATTAACTTTCTAAGCCACGCCACTCCCAACAATTCATTAAAGCCCCTCTGAACTGAAACGGTTGGTACGGTTGTCCACGTTTCTTCCTGATTCAAGGTTCAAAATGGTTCGTTGATTAAATTATTCATTAAATGAATAATTTAATTGCCGTATAATTTTGAATCATCTCCATTTTGTACCCTGCACAGTTGGCCTGACCGCTTTAGTGATTAAACGTTTATTCGGTGTGCTCGGCATGCATCCTCAGCGCGATCTGCTCTCGTTCGACGATACTCATGGCGGACTTAATGGTCATCACTAGATGCTTAATCGTAATGTGGACGTTGGTTTTGTCCTTTATGAACTCCTCTATTTTCTTCTTGAGCTGCACCTTGTTGGTCCATCCAAGCTGCAGTCCTACTTGGGGTGTGATATTACCAGTTTTGGGTGTAAACGTCTGGTTTCGCACAAGGCCTACGGCTCCTTGGACCGCCTGCTGCATTTCATGCTGCTTGTCACTAGTCGAACTCGAGTTGGCTACCTGCTTCGATTCTGGCGATCTCGCAAATTTTCCGCTTCTTTCGAACACGATCGCCTCTCCCCGTGCTGCTGGGATGCAGTCGTTGTTGACATTTTTTGTATATTTTCTATTTTTTCTTGTTTTTGATCTTAAACTCTCTTGCTTAGTTCGTTGTATCTGATGTGTGGTGTAAAGGTTCTAAATGGCAATAATCTCTTCCATATGAGCCCCTCACATTAGCTACACTGTGCCTTATTGTGACAAGAGGTGATTATGTGATCAAGCTGCTTTCAGTTAGGTACTAATATTTTATTGATAGATGGCAGAGCTAAGTATATCTCTCATATTCAAATTTGTAGGGTGACAATAACAACATGGTAATAGTAAGCTGAACATCCTCAGCACAATTGAATAATTGTAATCAAGGACAAGTAACCTTTCAGTTAGTTCGAATTATAAAATTAATTAACGAACGTTCACGGTTCAAATATACAGATGACACAGAAGTTGAGCACATTGCTCGAAAATGCAGAAATACACATTACTAAAATGTCAAGGCTAGGAAGGCGTCCGGCAAACAGCTTAAATATTTTATCATATCAATTCGTCGTTCTATTTCCTGGGAAGCTTAGCCCAGCGAGTGGCAACATCTGTTTTTTTTTACTAAAGGGTGTATTCGGGTTAATGGACACCCAAATAGAATATTTGTAGTTTATTTATTTCGGATTTTATCGAACCAACACTTCTTTGTTATGTCCAGAATAATTTATTTCATAGCAATATTATATCATAATCCTACCCAGATTAAATAAAAAAAAAGAAAGGTCTTGTAGTCACACCAAAATTAGATCTCCCAACCGAGATTCAGTTCATCGAGATCGGAAAATATCTGCGATTGTGTATGTGTGTTTGTATTATTTTGACTCACATAAGTTATTCAGAGATGGTTAAATTGATATACATAAACTTAGTTTCAAACACGGAAAACCCATTCATCACAATTCCAACTACAAAATTAGTTGAGTTTTTAGTTTCGTCTAGTTAATATTTGGGCGAACTAAGTTTTTGTTGAAAACAATAATCCAACGCTGTTGATTTGATGCTGTCAGTTTCAGTCTGGACACGACCGTTTCAGTCTAGCACATAACTTAAAAAGCCTACCTGAGCTAAAGCTTGAAACGCTTGTCTCAGCTTGTAACGCTTGGTTTAGTCCAGACACAATTTCATATGCCGTTACACTACCTTTTCAGCCAATACACAAGCGACTGGAATTCAACTAATCTCATTGTTGAATTAAACTGCTTCATCGTAAAATACAACATAGGATATTTCAAACGTTTTGCTTCATCGACCGACGGATGATGGTATGGAATTAAATTGTTGAAATACTCCTATGCCAGTAATTCACACGTAAACATAATATAGAGTTATGTTTCTCATAATGTTATCTTTTTATAAACTGTACTCTTAAATGAGACGAAATAGCCAAGGGTATTTAAGGATTGTAGGTAATTAATTGATGATTTCAATTTGAGATGAAAGGTATAATTTTTATTTCTTTTCTATTTAGTCAGCCAGCGCTACAAAAAACTTCATACTTATTCCACATTTAGTTTGGAATCTCAAAAGATGAAAAATAATTATCATATTGCATATTACTTTTGAGCGACCGAAAATAAAAGTCGCAAGGATAGAACATGCTTCGCAAAACCCATTTCAAACATATTAGAGTATAAAAATGGGAAATAAACTTCAAGCATAAAATCGGACAGAAATCCTTCAGCATAAGAATCGCTTAAAAAGTTCTCACCCGTAAAACTCGGCAAGGATGAACCTCCAGTATAAAAATCGTTTAAAAATAAATAAATCGTTCGTAGGAGCATCCGTATATCTTGATGTTCAAGATTAAAAGTCGGCTATCAAAAACTACTTTGTAAGAATCGGATATATTTTTTCCGGTTTTTTGCTGAAGGTTTTTTTATCCGATTCTTAAAAGTAATGTCCCATTCCGATTTTTATGCTTGAAGTTTATATCCGGTTTTTACATTCTAATATATTTGAAAAGGGTTTTAAGAAGCATGTTCTGTCCTTGCGACTTTTAATTTCGGTCATTTGTTAATAATTGAAATTTTACTATATAATCGACTAAATCCGAAATAGAATAATTTTGACAATACTTTCAACTTTCAGTATACATGTATTGAAAAAAATGTCAATCAAAATCATCCCTTTGTTGAAATATTTTTAAAGAAAAACTAGTTAAAACCAAAATGAGGTCAGTTGAATTTCTGTTTTTTGTGTACAGGTTCAGGTAGTTGCGTCCAGGCTAAAACAAGCTTTCTAAGCTGAGACAACTACCTGCATCACCGTTATGCCTAGCGCCTAGCGTGTATGAACATAGTTGCTGTCGCTACCTTGATGTATTTCAGTAAGGTGTGCATCTTGGCTACTTTGCTATCATTTCGTATGATGTGCGTCTTGAATCAAAATCAATAATAATTTTCAATAACTATTATTAAAGAATATCGCAAAATTAAGAGAAAATTTAGTTACGTTTTTCATTTTTCTGTTGAAATCAACTAATCAGGAAAACAAGAATTTGTTTTGTTATTTTCATCATCGAATGGTTTTCAGTGAATTAATGGTACAATGCTCCCATAAGCTGCTGTTGAATTTTTAGTCGATCGGACTTCCGGCTCCGGAGTTACCACCATATTTTGCAAATGAAGCAATATATATTATAATGGATGCAACATTACTTGGATTCACGGGTCTAGATCTGACCACATCGACCATCTCTGACGGTTCTTGATACCCACGAGGAACTCGCTAAGATCCTAAGTTAATGTTAAGCTTATCTCTCATCGTATTCTTGCCTGATTTTTATAAATTTGATTTCAAAAGAAAGACACTACACTCTATGGATTTAATTTAGATCTCACTTTTGGTCCCGGAGTTACAGATTGGTTACTGCGGTCACATAGAAAATTTTCGTATAAGCCGGCACAATCGTAATACCTCTTATATAATTCAATACTTCAATGTGTAAATTGGCACATCTAAGCTAATGTAAACGTACCTTATCAAATAAACAAACTGAATAAAACAATCTTAATACATCAGAGGTTCAAATCTATCGCAACGGACATTAAATTATTTCGTTTTGCAGGTCTACACCAAATTGATTATATGCGTTTCGACTTCGTCTCATCAGAACCCGACAGTAGAATTGTGATAGGACTATTTGGATATATTGTCGACGGACGATATTTTCGAAAGTCCCGGGTTCCGGGCCAAGTCTAGAACTAAAGTCACATCGGTTCTTCGGTGATGACTGAAATAAATTCAGTGCATGGAAAAACGTCAAAAAAGGTAAGGAACACTTACACTTACCGACACATAGAAATATATCGCTCGTATATATAGACAATTAGTACAAATAGCGTTTCTCAGCAATAGCTGAGTCTACCTTACCCAAACCAATTTCAAAAGAAAGGCCTGATACTCAGACAAAACGCTATTAATTTATTTTATTTTTGATTCTGATGTTTAGTTTCCATGATATGGATAATTGTGTGCGTAAATAAGGTATTTTTGCAGTGTTTTTAGATTTTCTGCCAGCATGGATAACATAGACAAATGACACCGCTAGAAAAATTGCATAACTTTCAACTTTGCTGAACATGTTTTTGTTTTGGGAATGCATACAGTTGAGATTTAAACTTAATAGATTAATAACGAGAATAACACTTTCCAAAAGCTGAAGGAATTTTTTGAAAATTGAAGTTTTTCGTTTGACTCTAGAAGATCCTGATCGATTTTTGAGCCTTGGATGTTCAAAAACAGTTATTTACGATCAAGATCACATAATTTAGCAACCGCCAATTTTGGAGGTTTGGTAAATTTGATGAATTTCACACCGCACAATAACTGATAAAATAATTTGGGCATTGAATCTTCCTGGATGTAATTATGGATAATTTACTTTTCAAGCAAATTTAGTTCGAGACTTAGCGCATTCCAAAATGTTTTCGAGATTGCTATTACAAACCATTTTGTTGAAAGCATGAATACTACATGTGTTCAGTAGGGTGGAAAAAATTATCGATTCCTGCTCCGAGAAACTTTTTGGGTACATTTAGATCCTAGAACAACTATGCAAATTCTTAACTCAATCCGTGAAACTATATTTTTGCGCCCTTGGTTTAAAGTTCACATGGGATTTCGTATGGGATAAGTGACTTTCACAAAATAATTCCTCCAGGAGCTGCCCAAGTCTTCCTAAAAGTAAATCATATTGTGATTTTTATAGAAAATTTAATAAAGAAACAAAGTCTCGAAGGCTACGAAAAGATCTGACATCTGTGAAAAAAGTTGTTAAGCAGAAACCGATTAGATGCTCTGAAGATTGATTTGGCTGCCTAATTATATGCTATTTTGTTTTGACTTTCTCTTGTTGTGTCTAAATCATTGATCTGAGCTATTTGGTCACTTCACAAGAGTTTTACGGGATAAATTTAGCCTTCTTTTATACAAAAAAAAGAAAGTTAAGAATGCTGTATATAATTCGATCGTCAGCAGCAGTGATGCTATGAAAATTGAAATTTTCATCAATCTTCAGAGCATCAGTTGGTTTTTAGTTAATAACTTTTTCCACAATTGTCAAATCGATACACAGTCTTCGAGACTTCATTACCAAAATCGTAAACTTTAAACCTTAGACACAAAAATATAGTTTCACCGATCGAGCATAGAATTTGAACAGTATTTCTAGGACCCAAATGGAACCCAGAAAGTTGCTCGGAGCAAAATTTTATTTTTTTCATATAACCCACCTTAGTGTTCAGGGTATAGAAATATTTTAGGCTATATGTGAAAGGACACCTTTAAAATAAATTATGATACTATTGTTTATTGTAAATTTTGAGAGATTAATGTGAAGCTCACACTAGAAAGGAAAAAACCGGATCTACCAACATATCTGAATTTAGGAACATTTCATACATATCGTTTTATAGCGCGACTTGCTTCCTACACATAGTATTCATGCCTTCAACAAAGTTGTTTTAAATAAGTCTCAACATATTTGCTAAAGAGGCAAAGTCTGTTACTATTTTTTGAGCAATTAATTCTTCATACTCGCTTCTAAAATAATTAATTACTCAAGTGATTATATCAGAGAAAGTTCTATTTTAAGTAGGAAAACTTCTAACAAGTTTTAAAGCTTTATTGAAGTTTTGAAACTTCATGACTGTTTCGAAATTATGTCATTCGTCGATTTTTATCGCACTCCCAGTAAGTAGAAACAAAGTCGTTCTACAATGGTTTACAAGAAACTTCTTATCTATTATAATATTTATTAGGTATTGTGTCTCACATTAATAAGTGCATCCCATATTTTGAAGATGTTTTTTCTATTACATCAAACTACACCAAAATTTTGGTAGTTTCTTAAAGGGTCAATTTAACGGAGTGGTTTTTGGAAATATGCCGCAATATTAAAATTAGCCCAATATTTTTTCTCTTCTTACACGGTAAGAACCTTCTTGGCTTTTACATTTGATCGAATATACCCTTTACACGGTTGTCTACTAAATTCTACTCTTTCCTAATTCTAGCACACACATAGCAGCCAAATCGTTCAATGCATTGAGTAGCAACCGCTATAGCAAACAAGATAAATCAAACCTCTACCTAGCCCAAAATACTACAAAACTGTTGGACGTCATACGAGAGGAAATTCAATTTTCGAGCGAATTTTATATGAGCCCAAATCGATTGCAGTGTCTAAACTTGTGGTAATACACACGATGGCAGAGTGTGTAGCCAGCTGTTTTTGAAACAGGACACTCCGTGAACTGGAACTACTTTAGGCGTCTAGGGAATGTGGTCGCACTGCTCCACCCGTCCCCCCCCCCTCCGAAGGCTTGTTATATTCCGTTATATGATACCAACTGGTGTTCCCTTCTAGGCGTACAACAAGTGCAGTCGATTTAACTACATAAGCGGCGTGCAGATATGTTTTCTCACTTTTCCGGGAATGAAACCTCACAGGGATATATTAAATTGAAACGTGAGTGCGTTATATTATGTGCCACAACGGAAAACTTTCAAGAAGGATTCACAACTTGGAATAGTAAATGCGTTGATTTGATTGACCGAGGGCAATAAACTGTTAATTTATTCATACAATTACATAATTTATTAGCATATCAACTATAACCAATTTAATTACATTGACGAGAATGATTGAATATTTCAAAATATATTCAAGGTATAAGAGCGAATAATGGATAAGAAAAAAATCATTATTCGCGCTTATACCATAGTTCGATGAACCCTATCTTTTTGATCTTATTTTTTATTTATTTCGTTTTTTTTTTCATCTGACCTATGTATTTTCATTTGAGGGCGGTAAATTTTTCAAATCCGGGCAAAATCCCATTAACTTTTGACATATACACCTTATAAAATATTGCACATTACATTGCATTACATCTTTATTTGCAGTCACGTAAATAAAAACAAACAAAATTGCATTACATGTCATAGAATTCAAATATACATCTAACGAATCAAAATAATTATCTACGTTAAACATTAATCCACAAAGTTATTAAAACACAACACATCACCCTTATTGTTTCGATATGTCCATAACTAGATACTTTGATAGTCAAGTCTTAAAAAATCACACCATCCTAAACTTCTAACGAGCCAAGCTACATTAACCCTCCGGTACTTACGACAAATTTTGTAATAGGGGAGCCCGGGGCTAGTTGGCGGTTGGGGTAAGTTGGCGGAATCCTTTTTTCTCTGTTTCTATTAGACCTATAGCGCTGCCGCTTCTTGTGTACCTCAAGTTATGTGAAACTCATCATCCAATGTGTTTTTGTTGCAAAACGATTTGTTTGGTGGAATTTGTGGGTAATATTGTGTTTTCGAGCATACCAAGTAAATTTTCTAAATTTTGAATACTTTGCGTTATTTAGAGTGATTTTCAATCTACTTCCCGAATGATTATGTTTTTCGATAGCGCGTGAAAAGAGCTTTCAGTATCCGTATAGATATTACATCTAGCCACAAACAAAAGTTTTTGCCTTTTTGGGGCTGCCGATTTCGCACCTTTTTTCAGTTCAATATTACCGTGGCTGTTTTTTTCTTTTACAAAATTTTAGAACTCGAATAATGATTTCTTTTCTTGTATATTTGTCATGTCATGTATAATAATAAAATGTAATATATGCATTTGAAAGCTTTTAATGAATATAAACAACGCAAACATTCAAGTGTTCATGATTGAGAAAGGCACAATTGCACCGCTAGATGGATTAAAACAGGTTTTTAAAATAGTTTTTAATAAAATATGCGGTTGGGGTAAGTTGGCGGTATTGCACGCGGGGCAAGTTAGCGGTACTATTTGCAGTGCAAAAAAGTCATCAAAAAATTTATTTCTGGAATTCACTCCAAAGTAAGTAAATCTTTTTCTTGTGTATCTCGTCAATGCAGGAGACATTCATTCCGGCCAATTGCACAAAGAATTTCGAAAATTTGCTTTTGAATAGGGAGTACGCGTCAAAGTCAAAATACCGGGGTATTGAAACTGAAATATAATAGCAAATGTCGGTTAATATAAAGTTTTCTTGAAAAGACATTCAGCACGTTCCGAAAGGACCCTTGAAGTAATTGAATCTCCATTTGATTGCTTAGTTTTTGGAGTATCCACACATACCGCCAACTTACACCTGGCCGGGGTAAGTTGGCCGGCTTTCCGCGTCACATATTTTCGCCTCTAAAAATGGAGACAATGCATCAAACATTTAAAAAAAAATCAGAGATGTTGCCAACAGTCTGCTCTTTCATGCCACGTGTTCTATTTTGCAAGATGTATCTACACCAAAGCGGTCTCCCCTACGGATACTCATGGTCTCCCCTACGGATACTCACGCATTGCATTTTGTACAATACAGACAGTTTTATCGCTTCTCTTCAGAATATCCCCTGATCGTTGGAAGCACACTCTCTTCTGCACATTTGGGAGTAGATTATGATGTTTTGTCTGGATGAATGAATATGTCGGAATTAGACCGCGAAGCGGCGCTGGCAAACTTGATGATTGCTAACCAAAACGAAGGAAAACCATCATTTTATAAGATGGTGAGTAAACAAGAAGCGTCGATGCAACTAAAATCAAAGAAAGCCCCCGGTCCGGATGGAATACCAAACGTGGCGCTGAAAGCTGTGATCCTGGCATATCCGGACGCGCTGAAAGCTGTGATCCTGGCATATCCGGACATGTTCAGAATGCTACTACAGAAGAGTTAAGATGATGGCAATTTCCCAGAAATGTGGAAGGTACATAAGCTGGTGTTGCTGTTTAAGTCAGGGAACTCACCGGGCCATACAGCGTCGTATAGGCCAATGCCGTAGCGCTGCACAGTAGAATGAGCTACTTCCAGAGTAGAGTACTACTGTACGAGACGAACGAAAGGCAGAAGTCAATGCGAGTCGCAGCGGGTGGTCCTCAGGGCTCCATTCTCGGTCCAACTCTTTGGAACGGGATGTACGATGGGGTCTTAACACTGCGGCTGCCCGGGAAAGTGAAAATCGTGCGTTTCGTGGACGACGTGTCTCTAACAGTGCTGAGTGAGACACTTGGAGAAATGGAGGTTTCGGTGACGGAGACAATAGACACGATCGAGACCTGTATGAACGGGGTCAAGCTGCACATAGCTCACCACAAGACGTATGTGATGTTGGTCAGCAACTGCAAAGCGGTTTAGCGGATTCAGATCACCGTCGAAGGGCACGTCATTGCATCGAAGCGTGCACTGAAGCAATTGGGAGTCATAATCGACGACCGGTTGAGCTTTAACAACCACGATGATTACACCTGCGTAAAGTGTGTTTGTTATCTAGTATTTCGTCATCGATACTGCGATATGGGGTTCCAATCTGTGATGCGGCACTGAAAACCAAGCGGAACCTCGAAAAACTGAACAGGACGTTTCGACTGGTGGTCGTATGATTGCATACAGAATAATATGCGTTATCTCCAAGATGATCCCCATCTGCATCACCCTGGCGGAGGATATCAAGTGCTACAATCAATGAAACGCAAGAAACGTGAGGAAGATGATGAGAATTGATTCGATGGTGACGTGACAGCAGGAATGGGACAATACGGAGAAAGGAAAGTGTACCTACCGACTCATCCCAAACCTGTCGACATGGGTCAAAAGAAAGCACGGACAGATGACCTTCCACCTGAAATAGCTCCTGTCGGGCCACGGCTACTTTAGGAAGTATCTTCATCGGTTCGGGTACGCAATGTCACCATTGTGCCTGGAGTGTGAGAATGTCGAGAAGACACCATGTGGCCTTCGATTGCCCGAAGTTTGAAGCGACGTGCAGGGAGCTACTTAAAACGGGAGGACCGGGCATCAACCCGGATAATGTAGCCTGCAGAATGACAAGCGATGTGAAGCCGTGGAACGCCGTCAATAGAGTTATGATGTTTATCATGGCCGTCTTACAGTGGAAACGGCGTGATGAACGCCGAGCAATTGTTTCGAGAGAGCAATCCCCGCCAGGGAACTCTCCGCAGGCATAAGCTAGATCCACCGCCGAGGACTAGTCGAGTAGACTGCAACAGAGCACCGAGCATGGGTCGTCGAAACGCCACCGAACCGAACGCAACGCTCTACGCAGCCCCATCGGTCATTACGATAGATATAGCGAAAACCAAAGAAGAATCGGTATTGGAAGAACTTCTTTCGCCAGGGAACTCTCCGTCAGCTTAAGCTAGGTTCACCGCTGGGGACTAACCTCGGCATCTAGATGATTGGCTCGATTTAGGGAGATCTTCTCTTGCCGGGGAACTCTACGTTGGAGTATGTCAGGTCCATCGTCGAGATCTAGACCGAGAAGTTCGCGAACAAGTCGGGGAGCTGAATGGTTCATCATAGAAGTAGTGTTAAATGGCACAAAAAGGGAACGAAAGGGCTCAAAGAAGTTGCGGTGCCAAATGGTACCGAACACAGAGCCAATGAGCCAAGAAGTTTTGTTACTGAAATCAAAGAAGAATCGGTATCTGGAGAACTTCATTCGCCAGGGAGCTTTCCGTCAGTGTACAATCAGATCCACTGCCAGGAACTAAACTGAATAGACCGCGACGAGACACCGCCAGTCGTGCGGGGGCTCCAGCAAGCCGGACGCCCTACTCCACCGAAATCGCCGAATTGATCTCGGCTCCTGGCTGGTTGGCTCGCTTTCGAACTTGTCTCGCTTGGAAACTCTTCGTCGAAGTAGGCTAGATCCATCGTCAGGGACTAGACCGAGCAGTTCGCGAACAAGTCGGAAGCTCAATGAGGAAATGGCACTAAATGGCACAAGGGAACCGAAGGGCTCCGTAATTTAGATAATCGGAAGTTTGCCGGCCAGATTGTCCTCGTAGGGTAAGAGCACTAATTCTCGACACACAGCTAGCATTCCTAATACCATACAGAAATTTCCACGTTGTGTGGATGGTCAAAAACTGGTAATGTGTCAAGCATGGGTGAGAAAATTGAGATCCCTGCGTGAACTTGAAAGAAAACGAAATTCAATTCATGCCTGCTGCTATGAATGAAATGTTTGGTTCGTTTCCCTCGTCATTTGTTCTCCCGACGTAGCGCATTCAGGCTCGGACATGTTCGATTTCAGAAGCAAACTGAATTTTGTTTCTATACTAGCTCTGAGAGGGATTTTTCTGCAAAGGTGCACCAGGAATAGATTACGCAATTCACTTATGCTTGAAAACATAGAAGATGCTAATTTCTGCCTTCAAATTGCCCACATGACATAACAATTGAATGCTTTGGTTGATGAATGAATTTATATTTCCTTTACACTCAAGCATTCGATTCTCATACGTCTCCCAACCTTTGAACGGAACGGATCGTTATATTTCACAGTGGTGTTCGTTGTGTAAATTAAAGTGATTGAAGGTCATCCTTTGTTCGTTCGTTAGCTGCCATTCTGCTGGTGCCGGCAGTAAATCCAGTACATTGTTTTCGCTGGTGCGGAACAATCGACGTTGTTTGCAGATAAGTTTTGCTTTATTTTTTTTCCTCGTTTGCTTTCTTTCCTTTTCCTTACTTTTACTCTACCTTGTAATCAAATAATAAGACACATTCCCGTTTATATAACGCTCTGCCCTCGTGCTTAAATGGCCGAGGGCGAAATACCATCTGATGTAATCATGGAAGTCCCTGATCCCCCTAATACTCGCATTGCTCCCCGTATAAAGCAGTACCCAGAAGGTTCCTCTGGGCCATGGGTGGTATATTTTCGGACCGGAGAGAAACCGGTTAATATATTAAAACTTTCTCGAGATCTGACTGCTAATTACCCGGCCGTAACTCAGATAACACGTGTTCGGGCAAACAAGATACGTGTTCTAGTGAATGATCTCGGCCAGGCAAACGCGATTGCTTGCTGTGAGCGCTTTACGCGGGAATTTAAAGCATACGTGCCTTGTGTGGCCTGTGAAATCGATGGGGTAGTGTCCGAACCGGGCCTGAAATGCGAAGAACTGTTGGAGCACGGGGTTGGCTGCTTTAAGGACCCCTCTCTTGAACAGATTAAGATCTTAGAATGCAAACAATTGTATACCGCAAACACCGAGGGAGGTAAGACTACCTACTCTCTATCAGGCTCGCTTCGGGTGACATTCGCCGGGTCCTCTCTTCCCAACTACATCCTCCTTGACAGGGTTCGCCTACCAGTTCGCCTGTTTGTACCGCGGGTCATGAGCTGCAGCAATTGCAAGCAGTTGGGCCACACAGCCACATATTGTGGAAATAAGAAACGATGCGGCAAATGCGAAGGAGAGCATGAGGATGACTCTTGCGACAAAGAAACTGAAAAGTGTATTTGCTGCGGGGGCCCTTCACATGCTCTTAAATCATGTCCTGCGTACAAGCAGCGCGGGGATAAAATTAAGCGCTCCCTTAAGGAACGCTCAAGGCGTTCTTATGCAGAAATGCTAAAGAATGCTTCGCCATCTGTCCTGTCCGAAAATCCCTATGCTGGTTTGGCTAACGTTGAGCAAGAATCTGACGACCCACGAGAGGGAACATCTTTGGTTAACCCAGGGGAATCCAGGAAGAGGAGAAATCCAGCCTCCCCTACATTGCCTCGTAAGGGTGCCAAGGTGTCGTCCACTCAGAGTGCGCCATCTACAACCAATAAATCCAACGGAAGTGATGCACAAAAGCCGAAGCAATTTGCTCCAGGACTTGGAAATATTAATTCTAACAAGGAGTACCCACCACTTCCAGGGACATCCAAAACCCCAAGTGTCCCCTTTTTTCAAACAGATACTCAGTCCAGTAGCGGACTAATGAAATTTTCTGACATAGTGGACTTAATTTTCACAGCTTTCAATGTTACTGATCCTCTTAAAAGCCTTCTGATACGTTTTCTCCCTATGGTGCAAACATTTTTGAAGCAGTTGACTACTAAATGGCCCCTCCTTGCAGCGATCGTATCCTTCGATGGCTAAGTCATCGAACGAGGTCACCGATTCGATCACTGTTCTACAGTGGAACAGCAGAAGTATCCTCCCGAAAATCGATTCCTTTAAATTTTTACTAAATAGTTTAAAATGTGATGCTTTCGCATTATGTGAAACTTGGTTAACTTCCGATATAAATCTCAACTTCCACGACTTTAATATAATTCGTCTGGATCGAGAAAACCCCTATGGAGGAGTACTTTTGGGGATCAAAAAGTGCTATTCTTTCAACCGAATTAACCTCCCTTCGACACCAGGCATTGAAATTGTCGCTTGTCAAGTCTTAATCAAAGGTAAAGACCTTTGCATTGCTTCCATCTACATTCCTCCTAGAGCCTCGGTAGGGCACCGAACGCTTTGTAATATCACGGAATCCTTACCGGCACCGCGGCTAGTTCTGGGAGACTTTAACTCGCACGGTACGGTATGGGGCTGTCTTCATGATGATAATAGATCAACATTAATCCAAGATCTTTGCGACAATTTCAACATGACCATCTTAAACACGGGAGAAATGACGCGGATTCCTACACCACCAGCACGCGCAAGCGCGTTGGATTTATCGCTATGCTCGACATCGCTACAGTTAGATTGCATGTGGAAGGTGATCCCTGATCCCCACGGTAGCGATCATTTGCCTATCGTGATTTCAATTGCTAACGGTTCAAGACCATCGGAAACAATCAATGTCTCGTATGACCTCACACGGAACATTGATTGGAAGAGTTACGCGACCGCGATATCCGTTAACATCGAATCCACTCAAGAACTTCCTCCGGAGGAAGAGTACAGGTTTTTGGCTGGCTTGATTCTCGACAGTGCGAATCAAGCTCAGACTAAACCAGTACCCAGCGCGAATACCCATGGACGGTCTCCCACCCTGTGGTGGGATAAAGAGTGCTCAGAGCTGTACGCGGAAAAGTCCACTGCATATAAGGCCTTCCGGGAAGACGGGTTACCCGCTAGCTATCAACAGTACGCGTCGTTAGAAAGGCGAATGAAGAGTCTAATGAAAGCCAAAAAACGCAGTTATTGGCGCCGGTTCGTCGACGGGTTAACGAGAGAAACAGCGATGAGCACTCTTTGGGGTACGGCTCGACGTATGCGAAACCGTAATAGTACCAACGAGAACGTGGAATATTCAAACCGTTGGATATTCGCTTTCGCCAAGAAGATCTGCCCGGACTCTGTCCCGGTACAGAAAACGTGCCGCGCCGCGTCTCCTCACGATACCGCGAACGAAACACCGTTTTCGATGGTGGAGTTCTCACTTGCTCTCTTATCGTGCAACAATAACGCCCCAGGGTTAGACAGAATCAAATTCAACTTGCTGAAGAATCTGCCTGACACTGCAAAAAGGCGCTTGTTGAATTTATTTAACAAGTTTCTTGAGGGTAACATTGTCCCTTATGAATGGAGGCAAGTGAAGGTCATCGCCATCCAAAAACCAGAAAAACCAGCCTCCGACCACAACTCGTATCGGCCGATTGCAATGCTGTCCTGTATTCGGAAGTTATTCGAGAAAATGATCTTGTTTCGCCTCGACAATTGGGTTGAAGCAAATGGCTTACTGTCAGATACACAATTTGGCTTCCGCAAAGGCAAAGGGACGAACGATTGCCTTGCGTTGCTTTCTACAGAAATCCAAATGGCCTATGCTAACAAAGAGCAGATGGCATCAGTCTTCTTGGATATTAAGGGGGCTTTTGACTCAGTTTCTATCAACATTCTGTCAGAGAAGCTGCACCAGCATGGTCTTTCGCCAATTTTAAATAACTTTTTGCTAAACCTGTTGTCTGAAAAGCACATGCACTTTTCGCATGGTGATTTAACAACATCGCGATTTAGCTACATGGGTCTTCCCCAGGGCTCATGTCTAAGTCCCCTGCTCTACAATTTCTACGTGAATGACATTGACGATTGTCTTGCCAATTCATGCACGCTAAGGCAACTTGCAGACGACGGGGTGGTCTCTGTTACAGGGCCCAAAGCTACCGACTTGCAAGGACCATTACAAAATACCTTGGACAATTTGTCTGCTTGGGCTCTTCAGCTGGGTATTGAGTTCTCCACGGAGAAAACTGAGTTGGTTGTTTTTTCTAGGAAGCGTGAGCCGGCGCAACTCCAGCTTTTATTAATGGGTGCAACGATCAACCAGGTTTTCACATTTAAATATCTCGGGGTCTGGTTCGACTCTAAAGGTACCTGGGGATGTCACATTAGGTATCTGAAACAGAAATGCCAACAAAGGATCAATTTTCTCCGAACAATAACTGGAACATGGTGGGGTGCTCACCCAGGAGACCTGATCAGGTTGTACCAAACAACGATATTGTCGGTGATGGAGTACGGGTGTTTCTGTTTCCGCTCCGCTGCGAACATACACTTCATCAAACTGGAGAGAATCCAGTATCGTTGCTTGCGCATTGCCTTGGGTTGCATGCACTCGACCCATACGATGAGTCTCGAAGTGCTGGCGGGCGTTCTTCCGCTAAAAAATCGATTTTGGGAACTCTCATATCGATTGCTCATCCGATGCGACATTCTGA
This sequence comes from Topomyia yanbarensis, assembly GCF_030247195.1. NCBI lineage: Eukaryota > Metazoa > Arthropoda > Insecta > Diptera > Culicidae > Topomyia > Topomyia yanbarensis. Next base: position 142,975,217 of record NC_080672.1, on the reverse strand, counting down.
ACCCGTTGGTAATCCAAAATTTCGAGAGGCTCGTCGAGCTTAATTCTCAAACCCGTTTTATGTCCTTGTACTTCGACTACATGGCACAGAGCATCAATCCTTCTTCGTACAATCCCAACCGTGTCCGTTTCCTAGATACTTCCGATTCTACTGTATTCTTCGACACATCCATGAAGGAAGAGATTCGTGGAATCCCGGACCATATACGCCCGCAGGTGATCCCCAATATATTTTATAATAAATTCCGAGAAGTCGACTGCGACAAAATGTTTTACACTGACGGATCAAATCTCGATGGGTCCACTGGCTTCGGTATCTTCAACAATACTATCACCGCTTCATTCAAGCTCAATGATCCCGCTTCAGTTTACGTCGCAGAGTTAGCTGCAATTCAGTACACCCTTGGGATCATCGACACTCTGCCCACAGATCACTACTTCATCGTTTCGGACAGCCTCAGCTCTATCGAGGCTCTTCGTGCGGTGAAGCCTAAAAAGCAACTCCCGTATTTTCTGGGGATGATACAGGAGTCCTTGTGTACGTTATCTGAAAAATCTTATCAGATTACCTTTGTTTGGGTCCCCTCTCATTGTTCTATCCCGGGCAATGAAAAGGCCGACTCATTAGCAAAGGTGGGCGCATTAAATGGTGACATATACGAAAGACCAATCTGCTTCAACGAATTTTTTAGTAATTGTCATCAGAGGACGCTCAACAGTTGGCAAACCTCGTGGAGCAACGGGGAACTTGGACGATGGCTACATTCGATTATCCCAAAGGTATCAACGAAGCCTTGGTTCGGGGGGATGGATGTGGGTCGGGATTTTATTCGAGTAATGTCCCGACTTATGTCCAATCACTACACCATGGATGCGCATTTGCGGCGTATTGGGCTTGCGGAGAGTAGTCTGTGCGCTTGTGACGAGGGCTATCACGACATCGAACACGTTGTCTGGGTATGCGCCGGGTATTGTGACGCCAGGTCTCAGTTAAAGGAATTCCTTCGGGCCCGAGGTAGACCACCCAATGTCCCAGTCCGAGATATACTGGCAAATCGTGATTTCCCCTATATGTCCCTTATTTATACCTTCATAAAAACGATAAATATCCCAATTTAGCCCCTCTCTTTTATTTCTCGTTTTTAGAGTTTCCTCCTGCCTTGTGGAACCGATCAGCTCCAGAGTGCCACTATGTAACCGCCGTCGCCCTTACCACTACGCCTGCATAGAAGGAAACTGAAGCGAAAGCGACTCGAGGTCCGATGACTTTTGAAGGATTCCCCGCGGGTCCGAAGAATACCATCCGCCAATCCGGTACTCGACGACTTTCTAGACTGAGGCGCAAATTTGTTTCGCTGATCCCCCTCCCCCCCCCCCCCCCCCTTTGAGCGAAAGTTGCAAGTTTTGCTCTTCTTTCCCTGTCTCTCCCCTGTCCTTGATACAACTGCTGCTACACTGATGCGGAAATAAGCCACCCTCTGAATATCTTGACCAAGCATAAGTTTTAGTTAAAAAATTCAAATTAGTATTCTGTATTCCTAGTTTTAAGATAGCTATAATTTTTACTCTTTATTGAAACTCTTGTCCTCCATCTTGTAAATAGAATTGAATCCCTAGTTTTAAGATTTCTGTGAAGTTTCTCATAAATATTTGTTCCCCCTTTTGTGTACTAAACTATATTGTTAGTTTTAAGATAACCGTAAAATATTTCGTAAAATACTATTACTCCCCCTCTTGTATATCAAAGTGAATCCCTTGTTTTAAATTTTTTCATGAAAAAATCTTTTGGCCCTCTCTTGTATATTGAATCTTATTTCTAGTATTAAGATAGCTGTAAACTTTTTTTTCCTTTGTAAAAAAAATATTTCAACATTGTAACCTCCTAGTTTTAAGATATCCAAAATGTAAAAACATAAGCATTTGGCACCGCCAAGCTAACGCATTTGTGCCTATCAAATAAACGAAATGAATAAAAAAAAAAAAAAAGCATTCGATTCTGTGTGCAATTTTAGTCAGTTGAAAAGCTAATGAATGAGGGAGGCGTTGAATCTGAATGTCGGTTTCACTAATGCAAGCAGAAATAGGTAACTGATTTTGAAATTTCTTTGCACTGATTTGTGGAGCACAGTGGTCGGAAACGCCAAAAACTATTCACAGGATGTCTTTGGAGGAATTGTTCGTATGAATATTCCCCACAATCTGATAACAATTTAAATTAGACATGGCTTACTATGATCGAACTAAAAAAATTAACTTTTTATACTGACGAGATAGAAAGTTGGTGTCGTCGACAAAATTTTAGGAATGCTTACAGTGAAGAATTTTGATGAAGAACTTGAGCTTGTAGGAGTAAAGGTTATCGATTTATAAGGCGTTTTCTATGGCAACCCCCTTAAATCTAGTTTTTTTAATATAACTTTTTTCACTGTGACTTATCGTGCAAACTATGTTCTAGACAAATGTGTAGGTAGCAAAACTACATAATAATGTCGAAGACTGTATGTAAGAATCCTCATTCGTTTCAAAGTTATTGAAGATTTTTACATTTTTTTACACCAACTTCAACTACGTATACGAAAGAAAGGTGCAAACCAAAATTCACAAACAGGCACTTTTTTAACTCTCTAAACTATGCACAATAAAGCTAAGAAGGTTTGGTGCGTGGCACTCTAGGACCCTATGAATAGGGTAAGCTTACTTTACCATGTTTTTTGACTTTTTTCATACAAAAATCAGCAAAAAAAAACAATTTTAAGTTTTTTTGCCCCAATTTTTGAAATTTTTGGTTCGATATTCAATTACAAGTATTATTTCCACTTATACCCGAATATTTCAGATTTAATAAACGTGGGAGCAAAAATGTAAAGTTTTTAATATCATTGGAGATTCCAAACTAATATATACTCACATAGACATGTCATAATGAATTTAATGCTTACAAAAGGATGTCATACCATTATTTATTAAATTTCACGGAAAAATCAAAAAAAAAAAATTCTGATTTTTGTATGGAAAAAGTCAAAATACATGATAAAGTAAGCTTACCTTATTCATAAGGTTCTAGAGTGCCACGCACCCAACCTTCTTAGCTTTATTGTGCATAGTTTAGAGAGTTAAAAAAGTGCCTGTTCGTGAATTTCGGTTTGCACCTGTCTTTCTTATACGTAGTTAAAGTTGGTGTAAAAAATGTAAAAATCTTCAATAACTTTGAAACGAATGAGTATTTTTACATACAGTTTTCGACAATATTATGCAGTTTTAATACCTACACATTTATCTAGAACATAGTTTGCATGAAAAGTCACAATGAAAAAAGTTATGTTAAAAAAATTAGATTTAAGGGGGTTGCCATAGAAAACGCCTTATAAATCGATAACCTTTACTCCTACAAGCTCAAGTTTTTCAACAAAATTCTTCACTGTGAGCATTCCTAAAACTTTGTCGACGACACCAACTTTCTATCTCGTCAGTATAAAAAGTTAATTTTTTTAGTTCAATCACAGTAAGCCATGCCTAATTTCAATTGTTATCAGATTGTGGGGAATATTCATACAAACAATTCCTCAAAAGACTTCCTGTGAATATATTAGATGGTTTGGCCTCTAGTGAATTAAGTTCACGTTTTTGGCGTTTCCGACCACTGTGCGCAGCCGCCGCAGCATCATTTTAAGTCGAGCAAAGCCCTGATGAGATGCATACATGCAAGAAGCTCTCCGTACCACGAAAGGAAAGAATAAATCGGATTCATTGGGAATTCCGTGTTAGTGGGAAAAAGATGAGTTGGTGTCAGCAAAGTAATTTTATGCTGTTTATTCACCTTTCTTAGTTTATTATATTTGTTAAAATGTAAGTAAAATATATAACTTGGAAAAAATCTGTGCAATCCATAATATAATGACATAGCTACCGGGTCAGATGAACCACATTTAGTTTGCACCAAGCAGTTCCTGCTTCGTATAAGCAGCAGTGTTCATTCAAAATATTTTTTGCTAGTGTAACCTATGCAAACTACATGCTTTGCATCATACACAGTCCAACAGAATTTCCTACGTAATCCAAAATATCAGGAGGTTTAACATTGGTATTGATTAGGTTTCGGTTTCCAGTTGAAATTCTATTTATAAAAATTTGTGGTCACCATAATACCACGATTACATTTCGAATGGTTGAAACCAATGTTGCTTCAGAATCTTCATCGCGACGAAGCACGGTGAATATGAATCACCTGCATTCGTCCAACATCGTTCTTCGCTGTTATATTCAACTTGCTGTTGATATTCATCCACGAATGAATCCGACTGCCAATCCGTGTTTACCCGAATGCCTTATCCATACGTTCTTGCCTTGCTACTCATCGAACGACCGAATGAACTGCACGAGGAAGCTATGAAGCGAATGACGAATAAACGAATCAGCAAACCATTCCTCACCATAGCGATGATCGCTTACAACTATTGGCGAAGATGACTTCAATTTTATCTTCGCAGAATGATGGCTCGCGAAGAAATATATTTTTATTCTGATGTGTTGTACTGTTCGGAACAAGCCAATGCGCTACTGGTTCTTCAGTACAAAACTATGGGTTAAATTAACAGCCGAATCAAGGCAATATTTGTTAAATATAGTACAATCTTAATAGAAGCCTTGTGTGTCAAGTATTCAAAGGAGATTGAACCCATGTTTGGTGATAAAACTCGGCATAAGCAAAACAAAATTCTTTTGGATGAAGTTTTGATTTTAATCTGCTCATGGTGTTGTATCACAATAATTTAACCTATTGCGCATGTTTTGCTAGTATCACGACGAATTCGCTTAATCAGCACGGTTGTTTAAAAATAAATTAGCTGTAGAATGAACAGTGTGTTGTGGGTGTAATATGGACAATACAAATATTACTTCTTGTTCCCCCATTGGGAAAGACTTGGCATAAAAAACGTGCTGTAATTATTTTACTCCATATTGTCGAGATCCTTAGATACCAACAAAAAATATAAAATTGTTGAATTTCGATTTTTTAATGTATTCCCTTCTAGGGATTAGCTATAATGATTACATTGCATGTGCACATCTCACGAATTCAACCATGACTGCTAACTTTGTTAACTAGTGCTATAAAGTTAGATTGATGTTTAAGGTGAGATTTTTTGTGACGTGGTTAACATTAACAGTAGGTACCACAGTTTGATAAAAAAAATACATCATTTAACGCAAATTTATTAATTTGGAGTCAAACACTAATTACGTAAGGACATATGGGGGGAGTGGGTGTTTCAAAATATCTTACCAATTCTCACCTGGGGGAGCGAAGGTTTGTCCTTTCTTAAGTAATATCATAAAACATGCATGAAAAATGAAATCGATAAGAAAAATATTCTTCTCATAAGAAAAGAAACTATTTCTTATTTGTGCCATGAACATTTTATATATCAAACAAAATGAGCACATACTGTACATCATGGTCATGGAAACGCAGACCTCAAATTGAAGTGTTTTGCAGCGACAAAATATGATTGTTAAATTAGTTATGGAATTTATTGTTGCCAACGTAAGGGGCGGCTTAATTGTCGATGGTTTTTGAGCAGTTACAGAAATTTCTTGACTCTTGGTGGTACATTGTTCTGATCGGGAACTGGAGTCACAATCTGCTTTACGAGTTAAGAAGTGTTGAGACCATTCGTGTTGTTAGACCAACATCCTTCTTTTCAAACTTTCGCTTCAAACCCGCAAGGTATATGAAAAATTTTCTGTCATGTGATTGTCAAAGAACTTGTTGGCTGTATAGTTCCAGAGTGTGAACTGTATTTTACTTCAAGAAAATTCGAAGATAGCTATGTCGGAACTATGCGTACGATAAGCGTTATAGTTGAAACTCCAAACAAATTCACACCAGAAGAGGTTATAAATTCTTTTGAGTTCTACATCACAAAAAAATAGATTCAAAGGAAGTGGAATATAGCGAAGCAAATTATGTGGAACAAATCGGAGTTTCTAAATATCTCTTAAAATTTATTCTGAAATTTCTACTGGGCGAGATTAGGATGCAAATGAAATTTCTACAGATGATTATACACACACTTAGAAAAAATCGTATAAATTTACGTCTCCTGATCCTGACATATACGAGCATCAAAAATGACTTAGTTTTACGTTTGATTTTAATTTTACATGACATTGAATTTCGTAAATCATGTAATTTTACTCCACATATGGCGTTTGTTCTGTATGACAGTAAGTGTAATTTTATGTCATTGCGCATGGAAAATATGTTTCATGTAAAATTAAATGGAACACGGTGATGTTTAATATTTAGTCATTTCGTGAATTACGGTTTGTTAAATTGTGTCATGTTTGCAATTACGTCAATGATAAAATTTATAATTTTTTGGTGTGTAGTTAAATTTTGTCCTGATTTCTCTTTTAATAATTCAATAAGTATCGTGTTCGCTATCGAATAATTTAATGAATTAACAATATGATTTAAAATTACACAAAGTAAGATAAAATCTTATGTAGGGGGAGAGGGAGTTCACCAAAATCATACGAACTCTCATCTGGGGGGAGGGCGAGGTTGAATAGTTCTAAAAAAGCCTTACGTAATTAGTGTACGGCGGCCCCGAGCAGAATATTTTCTATGATGAAAGTATTTTCCCATTCAAACATTTATAATTACCTTAAGGGATCGAAACAAGCATAAAAATATTTTAAAAAAATTAAAAACCAAAGAGAATACGTTATAGCCAAATGTAGAATCTTACACTTAGTCAAGTCTCCCATGTTCCCCTACTCTATCGTCAGAGCAATTAAATTTTCGTACATTTTCGAAATATGCTAGAAGTACCAAGTTCCAATCAATTTTACATTTAAATTTCGCCCACTTAAAATAAACAACTTGATCAAATTTAGTAACGCAAGCTTCAAGATAATCAACACATTTCTGATCAAAATAAGTCGTTTAAAAAAAAGCATATCGCGGAACTCATTTTCACGCTAGACATTTTGAATTTATTTATGAAACTGTTATGAACACTTTTTCATTAAAAATATTTCTGTTTAATATTCCAGTAGCACTGATTATGGCAAGCAAAGCTTATTTCCGTTCAACTTCATAGTATGTCATGACTTGTAGAACACTTGAGCGATATTGGAAAATATTGATATTTTTAACGTCCATTTCTCATATTCTCCACAAAAGAAATTTTGAAGTTTTCGAAGAAAAATTTTGCCTTTAAAAATCTGGCCTAGAGGATTGATATGTCTTGACATATTGATTCCCTAGACTCTAGTTTGTTCCGTGAAAAAATTATGAACACTTTTTATATAGGATTTTGAATGAATATTGCAACATATAAAAAAATTGTTTTGGCATTTTCAGGCCATTTTTTTTCTAAAAAGTCGTATATTCTTTATGGAAAAAACAGGTTTCACTTTCAGGCACTTTATTCGAAGATGACGAAGTTTTTATAACTTTCAAATGAAAAAAGTTTAGTGGTTGGTGTCCTTAAACATCTCATGCGCTCTAAAATATTTTTAATATGTCCAGAGATTACATTTATGTTAAATAATGATTACTAAATTTATCTAAAAACGGTTTTAAAGTGTCACGGCACTGTAGAATAAAAAAAAGTCGATTTTCAATTTATTAGTCAAAAATGGCTTTAGAATGTAAAAAATCATGTCCCAAAACATGGAACACGCAAACAATACATAAATATTCAGATTTTCCATTCTACCGCAATGCCTCTTATGTATATCTCGTGTGTACTGAAAACTTTAACCGTGTTTTTTCTCGAAGCCGCAAATGTAACTCAAACAAATGATTTTTGAACGCTTGGAAATTTTCACAGTATATTCAAAATTGATTTCTCCAGCGACGTACGTAGGATTTTTTTTATTGCTTAGCTTTTTTAATTAATTTTGTGTCCATTTTCATGACATATTTGGCGTGCTCTACAGTGGTGTAGCCCCTTAATAGAATATATCCAAATTTTATTTCTTGATGTCATGTCAAGTAAGATATACATATTCAGCATTTTTTTCTGTAATGCTTTGTTGTACAACTTTATTGAAAACATGCTAAATTTTGCTGAAATTAAAACCATATTAGCTACTATTTAAGCTAAAGAATAGTCTTTCATGGTACAAAAACTTATGTTTACAAGCAACAATTGAAGTTTTATAGCACGCTACAAGTGCAATTTAAATGTTATGAGTGGCTATAAAAGTACGATAAAACCTCAATTGATACTAGGGTATAAGACTAACCAGTTCAGTTTTGGCAAAAAGTTTAATATTTGCTAAGTTTGGTTGAAATCGGAATGCATCGATTTGTCAAAAACTTGTGGCTTGATTATACTTCTATAGATATAGAAATTATATTATATAAGAGTATTTCGTCTTACGGTTGCTATTTGTGCCAAATGGTCCTAAGAAAATCATTAAACGTAGATTCAAGGAAACTATCACCCAGTGTTGATTTCATCATTAGAAAAAAAGTTATTTGAAGTACCAATAGTCTACTATGTAGATTCATAATTGTGTTGATTCGGTTTTCGCCCGCGAGACATCCGCAGATTTACATATGTAATTGTTTTGTTTTGCTTTGCTTACGCAGCTTCCCGTTTCAAATCTGATAAAAAAAACATCAGCAAATAATCATTATGTAATACTAATTGTTGTTTATAGCAAAAGTCATCCTATTCCGAACATAGCAAGCATTTCTGCACCACTTCAGTCATGAAGCAGCTCTGACCCTTCCATCAATGAACAAGAAATTTGTTTTTCTTGGCCGCAATGCAGGAGGAATGAAGAACGAAGAATCCTTAGCGAAGAATGGCTAGTGGCGATTATCACCTAAGCCATTCGTGTGCCGATCCGAACGATGCGTGAAGATGAACATTGCATGAATGGCTAAATTCAACAAACAACGATGCGAACAAGCAGCGAACAGCAGTCATCAGATTCGGATTTTTTGTTTGTTTGTATTATTCATTTTCGATGATTCTGTGCTTTCGTGTGACGAACAGCGCAGCGTTATTCGAGGCATGGGTGAATGACACGACGAATATCGCATCGATGATGAACGAATGAACTAGTTCGGCGAAGAATATTTGCAACATTGGTTGAAACTCCGAAAAATAGCAAATAAAACTAAATCTCTAACCTTTTTTATTCATATTTGGGTACCGGAAATGTTTTTCCGTGAATAAAATTAATTTTTTGTGGGAAGTTATGGCAATTGTTGGTGTAAAAAACAAACTGCATCACTTTGGCAGTTCATGAGCTGAATCATAGGTGTCGCATGAACAAGTTGAGCTTTGCGGGTAAATCACCAATAGAGATGTTGCTTTAGGTAGTTTTTAATTTTGCTAGCAGGAAAACCCGATATGCGAAGTGGAAAATATAAATGTCACCGCGAGTCAGCAATGTACTATTATCGAAAACCGGACCTTTCTTGACAATTTTTGTTAACTACGTAGTATCCTGCTATCCTGAATGCATTCAAAGCGTTCTAGAAGAACATTTTTACAGTTTATTCAGATGTATTAAGGTTCAACTGAGAATGCTTACAAACGCAGCCATCTTGGAAAATGAAAAAAAGCAGTTTTTTCTCACACAAAGACAAAGACATTCCAGATCATTTTTGGAAAAACAAAGTATGCAAAGTGGCTTTTTGTGACAAAGTTCTCATGTACAGACAGCTTCATTAAAATCTGAGAGGGCGCTGCCAACATCTGTTCGAGTTGGCACGAAATTCGTCAATAACAACAATAGCAGCAGCAAATAATTTTGGCCAGGATTCGACCCCAGTTACTCCTCTGTGCGGCATTGTGAAGATTGTTAAATTGCCTTTCGAACAAGTAGTAAATTATTCAAAACCTCGTTGAAAAGTGTATTTATTCGGATGCTTTTTTGAACACCAAACGCCAATACAAAAAATAACAATACAGCAATATACATTCGTTGTCGAGCACTCAGTCGAGATAGAAGTCTTTTGTCATCGGTCCGTACACTATATAGCGAAAAATAGTGTTAATCCGCGTTCAAGGTTATTTGCACACTCTACGCCTAGTTGAGGTTTCAGTATTTTTTCCCTTCTTTTGTGTTTCTGTTTCTGAGTACCGTTAGCCGGTCAGTGAAGTGAAGCAGTGTTCTTCTAGTAAGCCGTCTGGATACCGTTACCTACACAAGCTAAGTATTAGTTGTCGTTTCCCCTTCTTGGTTGTCTTAATAACGTGCACTGGGCAATAGGCCCGTGCAAAAATGACTTCCCCTGACGGCGGATCATCCCAAGGTGAGATGGACGTCGAAATAAAATCGGCTCCCCGGCTCAAGGTATATCCGAGCTCGGCCACCGGGCCATTTGTGATCTTCTTTCGGACCAAAGAAAAAAAGTGTTTTAATCTGTTGCAGATTTCTCGAGTTCTGACGGATCGGTATTCGGCTGTGACAGAAATATCGAAAATTCGCCCTGATAAGCTTCGGGTGGTGGTTAACAGTTCAACTCAGGCAAACGATATTGCTGGCTACGAGCCCTTTACAGGGTGTATATTCCAGCTAGCAGGGTTGAAGTCAGTGGGGTCGTTTCCGATTCGAGTCTGAATTGCGAGGACCTGCTAAAATATGGGACCCCATGCTTAAGCCAGTGAAGATACTGGAATGCAAACGTTTGCATTCAGCATCAGTCGCAGCTGACGGGAAGAAAACATACGTCAACTCAGACTCTTATCGGGTGACCTTCGCCGGCTCTGCCCTGCCCAATTACCTCCTCTTTGACAAGGTTCGCTACCTGTTCGCCTCTTTGTGCCGCGGGCCATGAACTGTACTAATTGCAAACAATTGGGACACACAGCCTCCCATTGTAGCAATAAAGCCCGCTGTGGGAAATGCGGTGGGAATCATGCGGATGATTCCTGTGGTAGAGATGTCGAAAAGTGTCTCTACTGTGGGGAAACCCACATGATCTCCCTTCATGTCTCGCGTACAAACAGCGCGAGGAAAATCTTAAGCGTTCCCTTCAGGGACGCTCTAAGCGATCTTTTGCAGAAATGCTTAAGATAGCTACGCCACCTGTCTCTACGAACATCTTTACCAACTTGTCTACTGACGAAGGCGACTGTGATGAACCCCAGGAGGGGACATCTTATGCTGTGCCTAGAAGAAGTAGAAAAAGGAAGAACATTTCCTCTTCCAAGCTTCGTCGTAAAGGCCAGAAGGTGTCTCTTCATGGTCCCCCTAAAATAACTACTCAAGGAAGTACTGGAGCAAAACCAAAGCAAGTCGCTCCCGGTCTCAGCAACCTGAGCTCAGAGAAGGAGTTCCCAGCACTTCCAGGAACATCAAAAACCCCATGTGTTCCCATATCTCAGCCACATAACAGTTTTAGCCTTCGCCTTGAAAGGTTGTGTTTGCTGATTGGTTGTAGCAACCAAGGCTGTGCAAGCCGTGAATAGGCTAGAAGTTTGTGTACCGTGTCAGTATTTGATGCCGTGTTGGTGCGGAGACAGGCAGGATTGTTGGTTGCGAGAGCGGTCGTTTGGTGGTGGTACCACGCGATAAGCGAGTGTTGGTGCGAAGGCAACGAAGTCTCAGGTAAGCGGCGCCCCACCTTGGTGGTAGTAGTGGTTGCGCTGCATACAACCGGCGCTTGCGACGAAGTGAGACAGAGCTGCATCTGGTTGGTGAAGCGGCTCGCTTCATCATCATTCATTCATCCGTATTAGTGCAGATACGGGATTTTGAGTATTTGTGTACCTAGCCACGCTGCGTAGCAGGGGAATACCTCTGGACCCACAGGTAAGCGGCGGCCCCACCTTGGTGGTGGTAGTGGTTACGCTGCATACAGTCGGCGCTAAGTGAGACAGAGCTTCTTGTTGGTGAAGCGTCTCGTTTCATCATCACTTATTCATCTGTGCTAGTGCAGAAACGGGCTTTTGTGTATTTGTGTACCTAGCCACGCTGCATAGTAAGGAAATACCCCTGGACCCACAGGTAAACAGCGGCTCCATCTTGGTAGTGGTGGTTGCGCTGTGTTCAACCCGAGCGTGACAGAGGGAGACAGCGAGAATCTGCAACTCTTCGAAGGACAGGTAGATTTTAATATAATTTTGCTAGTGTTAGTATTTAATTTACTTACTGTGTATGGTAGGCGAGATGGAGGATAGTGAGATGGAATCCTCCATTTCACAAGAACAAAACTCTTCTGATCCCCCTCCCTCAACTCCCCTTAGAATAAAATTATACCCCCAAGGGTCTTCTGGACCTTGGCAGGTTTTCTTCAGGCGGAAAGGAAAGCCATTAAACCTTGTGCAAATTGCACGGGATCTGACTTCACGATTTTCTGCTGTAACAGAGATCGTGAAAGTAAATAAAGATAAACTTCGAGTTAGCATTGATAACATTAGACAAGCTAACGAGATAGTAGCATGCGAACTCTTCACGCGTGAATATAAAGTTTATATACTTTCGCGCGATATAGAATGCGATGGAGTCATCTCCGAACCCAGCCTCACTGCCGAGGATATACTTAAGCATGGTGTTGGTTGTTTCAAGAACACCCTGCTTAATAAAGTAAAAATACTCGATGTTAAGCAATTGTACTCAGTATCAATTGAAGAAGAGAAAAAAGTTTACCGACCATCCTATTCATTTCGTGTAACTTTCGCTGGGTCTGCTTTGCCTAGCCATGTTCTCATTAATAAAATTCGTCTCCCCGTTCGCCTTTTCATCCCTCGTGTGATGAATTGCCTCAATTGTAAACAGCTTGGCCACACAGCCACTTACTGTTCCAATAAGGTACGGTGTGGCAAATGTGGGGGGCCTCATCAAGAGGATACATGCAATAAAAACTTAGAAAAATATTTACATTGCGGAGAAACTTCACACGAGCTCCTTGCATGTCCCATATATAAAATGCGGGAGGAGAAAATTAAACGATCCTTGAAGGAGAGATCTATGCGCTCTTATGCAGAAATACTGAAAAATGCTACTCCTGAACCCACGGTCCCAGAAAACAGATACGCTATTCTATTGCCGAAAGAGTCTGACTCTGACGAAGCGTCCGAAGGTACATCATTTGTTTTACCTAGAGGATCCAGGAAAAGAAAACAATCCTCTTTTCCCAAACTGCCAAGCAAGGGCCTTAAAATTTCTCCTCCAACAAATAAATTGCGGCCAAAGCTAAAGAATTCCGATGCAATACCGAAGCCAGTCCCTCCCGGTTTTGGTAATGTACAATCCAAACAGAACACCATTACTGGAAATAATAAAACTTCAACTTCCTCCGAGCCTCAACCGGGGATAGGCTTATTGAAATTTTCTGAAATTGTTGATTGGATTTTCAAAGCATTCAATATTTCTGAACCACTAAAAAGTATACTTTCAGCGTTCCTCCCAACAATTAGAACATTTTTAGAGCAGCTGATTGCTCAATGGCCCATCCTTGCAGCGATTGTATCTTTCAATGGGTAATTCACCTCCTCCAATGAAAGATTTCATCACTGTTTTACAGTGGAATTGCAGAAGTATCATACCTAAAATTGACTCCTTAAAAATTTTGCTGCATAATTTGAAATGCGATGCTTTTGCTTTATGTGAAACATGGCTTACCTCAAACATTAATTTCAACTTGAATGATTTCAACATTATTCGCCTAGACCGAGACACCCCATATGGAGGAGTGCTTCTAGGAATTAAAAAGTGCTATCCTTTCTATAGAACTAACATCCCCTTGTTTGCGGGCATTGAGGCTGTAGCTGTCCAAACGAATATTAAAGGCAAAGACATGTCTATCGCTTCTATATATATACCTCCCAAAGCTCAAATTGGACAACGTCAGATTTTTGAGGTAGTGGAATCCATGGCTGCTCCGCGGCTGATACTGGGAGACTTCAACTCGCACGGAGTATTGTGGGGTTCCCTCTTCAATGATAATCGATCCTCTTTGATATACAATGTTTGTGACGAGCTCAATATGACAGTTTTAAATACAGGCGAAGCAACACGCATTCCCAGACCACCCGCACGACCAAGTGCATTAGATCTATCTCTATGCTCGACATCACTTCGGTTAGATTGCACATAGAAGGTTGTACCTGATCCTCACGGTAGCGATCATTTGCCAGTCGTTATTTCAATTAACAGTGAATTAGGCCTCACGAATTCAATCAATGTACCTTATGACTTGACACGAAATATTGATTGGAAAAAATACCAATCTTTAATTTCCACTTCTCTTGTTTCGACGGAAGAGCTACCACCTACCGAAGAATATGAATTTCTAGCGGGTTTGATTATTGAAGCAGCAGAACAAACCCAAACGAAATGCAATCCTGGCATGATAATGAACAGCCGGCCTCCTAATCCCTGGTGGGACAAAGAGTGCTCGGATGCATATGAAGCTAAACAAGTTGCTTACAAAGAAATTATGAAACGGAAAGGGTGTACACGTGCAAACTTTGAAAATTATTCGATTTTACAAAACAAATTTGACAGTCTCCGTCGTGCCAAAAAGTCTAGTTATTGGAGACGTTTCGTTGATGGCTTGCCAAGAGAAACATCAATGAGTACTCTTTGGAACACAGCCAGAAGAATGAGGAATCGAAACGTAACTAATGAAAGCGAAGATTTTTCGAATCGCTGGATATTTAATTTTGCCAAGAAAGTTTGTCCAGATTCTGCTCCTGCGCAGAAAATCATTCGCGATGCTCCCACAAGTAACGATTCCATAGATTCGCCTTTGACAATGATGGAATTTTCAATTGCACTCCTCTCATGCAACAATAATGCTCCGGGTCCAGACAGAATTAAATTCAACTTGGTGAAGAATCTGCCTGACCTAGCAAAAAGACGCTTGTTGAATTTATTCAATAAGCTTCTTGAGCAGAACATAGTCCCGCACGACTGGAGACAAGTGAGAGTTATCGCCATTCCAAAACCGGGAAAACCAGCCTCCGACCATAACTCGTATCGACCGATTGCAATGCTATCCTGCATCAGGAAATTGTTGGAAAAAATTATCCTACGACGTCTCGACAATTGGGTTGAGGCGAACGGCTTGCTATCAGATACCCAGTTTGGTTTTAGGAGGGGAAAGGGGACGAATGATTGTCTGGCGCTACTTTCGTCTGAAATCCAACTCGCTTACGCAAAAAAAAGAACAAATGGCGTCTGTGTTCTTAGACATAAAAGGAGCATTCGACTCTGTTTCCATTGATGTTCTCTCAGAGAAACTACATCAATGTGGTCTTTCACCAATATTAAATAATTATTTATACAACTTATTGTCAGAAAAGCACATGCATTTTTCATATGGCGATTTGGCAACATTCAGAATAAGTTACATGGGTCTCCCACAAGGTTCTTGTTTAAGCCCCCTTCTCTACAATTTTTACGCGAATGACATTGATAATTGTATTGTCAGCCCATGCACTCTAAGGCAACTTGCAGATGATGGCGTGGTTTCTGTCACAGGACCAAAAGCCATAAATTTACAACAACCACTGCAAGATAGTTTGGATAATTTATCAAGTTGGGCTTTGAAGTTAGGCATCGATTTCTCTACGGAGAAAACAGAGTTGGTTGTTTTTTCAAGGAAGCGTGATCCAGCTCAGCTTCAGCTTCAGTTGGTTGGTAGAACGATAGCCCAAGTCATGACCTTTAAATATCTCGGAATTTGGTTCGATTCTAAAGGTACATGGGGAGGCCATATTAGGTATCTGATAAAGAAGTGCCAACAAAGGATAAATTTTCTCCGAACAATAACCGGATCTTGGTGGGGTGCTCATCCAAGTGACGTGATAAGATTGTATCAAACAACGATACTTTCAGTAATGGAATATGGGTGCTTCTGTTTCCGTTCAGCTGCAAACACTCACATTATTAAATTGGAACGAATACAGTATCGTTGTTTACGAATCGCCTTAGGTTCCATGCAATCGACACATACGATGAGTCTTGAAGTTCTAGCGGGAGTTCTTCCCTTAAAAGATCGATTCTGGGATCTCTCCTCTCGTTTACTTATACGATGTGAGGTTATGAATCCACTTGTAATTGAAAATTTCGAAAGACTTGTCGAGCTTCAATCCCAAACCAGATTCATGACAGTGTACTTCAATCACATGTCACAAGAAATAACGCCTTCTAGTTATGTTCTGACATGTGTTAATATACTAGATACTCCCGATTCCACTTTATTTTTCTACACGTCCATGCAAGAGGAAATTCGTGGAATCCCGGATCACCTGCGCTCTCTATAGAGATCCCTAAAATATTCATAAGTAAATACCAACACATTGACAGCCATAAAATGTTCTACACTGATGGGTCACGAATCAATGAGGCTACTGGCTTCGGTATTTTCAACAATAACACCTCGATCTCTTTCAAGCTTGCAGAACCTGCCTCCGTTTATACAGCCGAACTAGCAGCAGTTCACTATAGTCTGGAAATCATTGATACTTTACTTCCGAGCCATTATTTCATCCTCACAGATAGCCTCAGCACAATTAAGGCACTACGCTCATTAAAGCTTGATAATCACGCTCCGTTCTTTTTGAAGAAGATACGAGAATACTTAACTAAATTAACAAATAAATCTTATCAAATTACCTTAGTGTGGATTCCCGCTCACTGCTCCATACCGGGTAATGAGAGAGCGGATAATTTAGCCAAAATAGGGGCGCTGGACGGTGACATCTATGAAAGACCTATTGCCTTCAATGAATTTTATAGCGCTTCTCGTCAGAGAACGCTTACTAGTTGGCAAACATCATGGGACAATGGAGATCTGGGACGGTGGTTGCACTCAATTATCCCTAAAGTATCAACGAAGGCATGGTTCAAAGAGTTGGATGTAAGTCGAAACTTCATTCGTGTGATGTCTAGACTCATGTCCAACCATTATACGTTGAATGCGCATCTCCGCCGTATTGGGATCGCAGAAGATAATCAATGTGCTTGCGGAGAGGGTTACGAAGACATTGAACATGTTGTTTGGTCTTGCATTGAATATCGTGAAGCCAGATCCCAATTAATAGACTCCTTACGAGCCAGAAGAAAACCACCCTATGTACCTGTTCGTGATATCCTCGCTTTACGAGATCTTACATACAATGTTTCTAGTTTTTTTCCCTTGCTACCCACAAACAATTTAGATTTCTTCGCAGTTAGTTAAGTTAGATAAAACGATATAAATAAAGAAAAAAAACAAAGATTACAGAAAAACTATCAATAGGTTTACAATGAAATTCAAGAAAATAGATTATAATTAAAAACATTCAAAATGATGATTATCCTCAGTGTTAGAATTAGAAAGTGATTTTTTTTATAACGTGATAGTCTTAAGAACCTTTGTAACATGTTATGTAAAAAAAACCCCGGCGTAAAAAAGCTTTTGCAAATGCCGTGTCAAATAAACGTTTTATGAAAAAAAAAAAAAATATCTCAGCCAGAGAAAGAAAACAGCACTGGCTTAATAAATTTCTCTGACATTGTGGACCGTATTCTTACAGCGTTAAACATTTCTGATCCCCTTAAAAGTATCTTGATAAGCTTTCTCCCCGCAGTAAAAACATTTTTGATGCAGTTCACTGCGAAATGGCCCCTCCTTTCAGCGATTGTATCATTCGATGGCTAATTCATCAAACGAGGTCAAGGATTTAATCACTGTTCTACACTGGAATTGCAGAAGCATTATCCCGAAAATCGATTCGTTTAAAATCTTACTAAATAATTTGAAATGCGATGCATTTGCCCTATGCGAGACATGGCTCACTTCAGAAATAACCCTACACTTCCACGATTTTAATATTATTCGCTTGGATCGAGAAGACTCTTACGGAGGAGTACTTTTGGGGATCAAAAAGTGCTATTCTTTCAATCAGATCGACCTCCCCTCGACACCAGGCATTGAGGTTGTCGCTTGCCAAACCAGAATAAAAGGCAAAGACCTTTGCATTGCTTCCACCTACATCCCCCCTAGAGCCTTAGTTAGCCACCGACGGCTTTGCGATATTGCGGAACTCCTCCCCGCACCGAGGCTAGTTTTAGGTGACTTCAACTCCCACGGCACGGCATGGGGTTGCCTTCATGACGATAATCGATCTACCCTACTCCATGAGCTTTGCGACAACTTCAATATGACTATTTTGAATACGGGTGAAATGACACGGTTTCCTGCCCTCCAGCACGACCGAGCGCCTTAGATCTGTCCCTCTGCTCGACATCGCTGCGGTTAGATCAGGAATCAGAATATATTGGCTAAAATGGCACGTTCCCCGGACATAGTCGGGGATTTGTGCCTAGATGCGGTTAGATTGCATGTGGAAGGTAGTCTCTGATCCCCACGGCAGCGACCATCTGCCAATCGTAATTAATATTGCTAACGGTTCAGGGCCACCGAATACAATCAATGTTTCGTATGACCTCCCACGAAATATTGATTGGAAGAGCTACGCGTCCGTGATATCCGACAAAATCGAGTGCACTCAAGAGCTTCCTCCGGAGGAAGAGTACGGGTTCCTGGCTGGCTTGATTCTCGATACCGCGATTCAAGCTCAGACTAAACGCGTACCAGACGCGAATTCACGCGGGCGTCCTCCCAATCCATGGTGGGGCAAAGAGTGCTCAAACCGTTGGATATTCGATTTTGCCAAGAAGGTTTGTCCGGATTCCGCCCCAGCACAGAAGATTTACCGCGCCGCGTCCCCTCACAATAACGCGAACGAAACACCGTTTTCGATGGTGGAGTTCTCACTTGCTCTCTTATCATTTAACAATAAAGCCCCAGGGCCAGACAGAATCAAATTTAACTTGTTAAAGAATCTGCCAGACTCTGCCAAGAGACGCTTGTTGAATTTATTTAATAAGTTTCTTGAGGGTAATATTGTCCCTCATAACTGGAGGCAAGTGAAGGTCATCGCCATTCAAAAACCAGCCTCCGACCACAACTCGTATCGACCGATTGCGATGCTGTCCTGTATCCGAAAGTTGTTCGAGAAAATGATCTTGTTTCGCCTCGATAATTGGGTTGAAGCAAATGGCTTACTGTCAGATACACAATTTGGTTTCCGCAAAGGCAAAGGGACGAACGATTGTCTTGCGTTGCTCTCAACAGAAATTCAAATGGCTTATGCTAGCAAAGAGCAGATGGCATCAGTTTTCCTAGATATAAAGGGGGCTTTTGATTCAGTTTCTATCAAAATTCTTTTTGAGAAGCTGCACCAGCATGGTCTTTCACCGACTCTAAACAACTTTTTGCTAAACTTGCTGTCTGAAAAACATATGCATTTTTCGCATGGTGATTTATCGACATCACGAATTAGCTACATGGGTCTTCCCCAGGGCTCATGTCTAAGCCCCCTTCTCCATAACTTTTACGTGAATGACATTGACGAATGTCTTGTCAATTCCTGCACGCTTAGGCAGCTTGCAGATGACGGTGTGGTCTCTATTACAGGTCCCAAAGCCGTCGATCTGCAAGGACCATTGCAAGATACCTTGGACAATTTGTCTGCTTGGGCCCTCCAGCTAGGTATCGAGTTCTCCACGGAGAAAACTTAGCTAGTCGTATTTTCAAGGAAGCGTCAACCAGCGCAACTACAGCTTCAATTAATAGGTCAAACTATTGCTCAGGTTTCAACTTTCAAATATATCGGGGTCTGGTTCGACTCTAAAGGAACCTGGGGATGTCACATTAGGTATCTGAAACAGAAGTGCCAGCAAAGGATCAACTTTCTCCGTACAATAACCGGAACATGGTGGGGTGCCCACCCAGGAGACCTGATCAGGCTGTACCAAACAACAATATTGTCGGTGATGGAGTACGGGAGTTTCTGTTTCCGCTCCGCTGCGAACATACATTTCATCAAACTAGAGCGAATCCAATATTGTTGTTTGCGTATTGCTTTGGGTTGCATGCACTCGACACATACGATGAGTTTAGAAGTGCTGGCGGGCGTCCTTCCGCAAATTTCGAAAGGCTTGTCGAGCTCAATTCTCAAACCCGATTGATGTCCTTGTACTTCGATTACATGGCACAAAATATCAATCCTTCTTCATACTATCCCAACCGTGTCAATCTCTTTCATGCTTCTGATTCAACTGTATTCTTCGACACATCCATGAAAGACGAGATTCGTGGAATCTCGGATCACATACGTCCGCAAGTGATCCCAAGCATCTTTCATAGTAAATTTCGAGAAGTCGACTGCAACAAGATGTTTTACACCGACGGGTCAAGCCTCGACGGCTCCACTGGCTTCGGTATATTCAATCAAAACCTCACCGCCTCATTCAACTCAAACTCAATGATCCTACTTCAGTTTACGTCGCAGAACTTGCTGCTATTCAGTATACCCTTGGGATCATTGATACTTTGCCCACCGATCATTACTTTATTGTCTCGGATAGCCTCAGCTCAATCGAGGCTCTCCGTTCAATGAAAGCTAGAAAGCACATTCCATATTTTCTGGGGAAAATCTGCATGCTTTGTCTGTAAGATCGTACAAGATTACCTTAGTTTGGGTTCCCTCGCATTGCTCCATTCCAGGTAATGAAGAAGCGGACTCTTTAGCTAAGGCGGGCGCTTTACAAGGTGACAAAGCTTCAGCGAATTTTTCAGTATTACTCATCAGAGAACCCTCGAAAGTTGGCAAACTTCATGGAGCAATGGTGAACTGGGAAGGTGGCTACATTCGATAACCCCTAAGGTATCGACGAAACTTTGGTTCAGGGGGATGGATGTGGGTCGGGATTTCATTCGCGTGATGTCTCGGCTCATGTCCAATCACTACACACTGGACGCACATCTCCGGCGTATTGGGCTAGTGGGTAGCGGTATCTGCGCTTGTGGCAACGGTTATCACGAAATCGAACATGTTGTCTGGGCAAGCGCCGAGTACTGTTCTGCCAGATCTCAACTATTCGATTCCCTTCGGGCCCGAGGAAGATCACCCAATGTCCCGGTTCGAGATGTACTAGCAAGCCGCGATATTCTCTACATGTCCCTTATATACACGTTCCTCAAAACCATCAATATCCAAATTTAAATGCCCCTATCTTTTCTCTTATCATTCCCAGAAGTGCCCTCTTCCGCCTACCGTACCCCAACGATGGTTTGAAACGACTCCAAGACGAGACAAAACATCTGTCGAATGAACCAACAACACGAGATCTACAGTACAACATCACACGCGCAACGCGGTGTGTTTCCGATCCGTATCTGAGCCGTACTACGAAATCGTCTGGAGGAACCCCTGCCGACTCGAGAAAGACCGCTCGGCGTCCCAATACTTGATGCATCCGTTCGAATCTGTAATCCTGGCCGTTGATTCCTGATGCCGGAAACTGAAAGTTTATATCCCCCCCCCGTTCAGCCTTGTCCACCCTCTCTCCCATGTCTCTGATACACAGATGTATGACTTCACCCCTTCTCCCCTTGAATATCTTCCCAAAACTTATGTGCCCCCCTATCTTCTAGTTTAAGTTGATCAATATTTAATCTCGTTAAGAAATGCACAACAGTACCACTACTTTAAAATAGCCCTAATTAATTCCCCTTAATCTTGAACCACTATCTCTAGTTATTTCTAGTTAATAAGCTTGTAAAATGTTCCGCTTAGTTAATAATTAATTTCTCCTACAATCTCCCTTCTAAAAATCATAAAGTGAATTACTATACAAAGAACACACAAAATGACCCGTCCCCCAAATCTTACGAATATTATATTATACCCTCTTTTATATGTATAAGTTAGCTGTAAAGTTTTTTTTTTAGTTTCATTATATAAAACAAAATAATATTGAAATGTGTAACCCCTTGTTTTAAGAAATTCAAAATGTAAAACAATGAAAAAATGGCACCTTTAAGCTAACGCATACGTGCCTTATCAAATAAACAAATTGAAAAAAAAAATACAGCAATATACAGTAACGGAGAAAGTACAGGAAGGCTTCGAAAGTGTAGATGGAGTCGGTGCATTGTAAGTGTTTATAAAGATTTCCAAAGCCGGGGCTTCAGAAGACAACGAATTGAGTGGTGCATGGTGCATTTTATATACATATCATATTCACGAATGTGTTTTTCCTCTTTCATCGGCAAAAGCAAAAAAGTCTTTAACAATCCAAGCGCATTTTCTAGTTACTTTGTTATAGTAGCTTTATTATATCAAGTAATAGATACTTTTGTTAAGCAATATTGAAGCTTATAAAATTCTACACAAAAGCTTATACAATTTTACATTGAAAAAATATGAGAAATAATATCTTATTTTTTTATTTCGATTATAAAGGTTTTAACCTTAAGGTCATTCGCCTCTTCGGGTTAGAAAAATCTCTTATGAAAAATTTCTAACCTTATGTGCGGGGTCGGGTCTCGAATCCAGGTGCGCTGCGTACAAGGCAGTCGATTTACCAACTACGTTACGCCCACCCCCTAATATCTTATGTACATATGACAAAACACTAATTTAAACGGTTTTTTGGGGTACATTTGAACCCAAGATAAACTTCAAGCGGGCACTTTTAAGTTGGTCAAGTGAAACAAATAGGTTGCACCTGCTTAAATGTAAGTTTAATAATCAAATTGATTTAAGATAAAGATTGCTTACAGTCAACATACACCGTAATGGAATAACAGAGATTGCAAATAGCTTTGGGGTAAAAATGTACCTTACAAAACCGTTTTAGGGTTGAAACAGGTATTTAACAAGGGTGCAGAAGCAATTTACAGTAAAATAACACGAATTCTTTTCCACACTAAGGCAAAAAATATAGCGAAATTTATAGGTATATCATGTATTTTTCACCCACATGTATAACGTACGGTAAGTAAACCTAAAGATAATCTTTAGTAACGTCGTTTATTTTGTCATGTCAGTTTGGAATGATTCGATCTTCTATAAGGCATCTTAATTTTTGTAAAATACAGTATAGTACATTTTTCTTAAGTTTTTGAGAATCATTGGATTTTTATAAATCATAAAAGTAGTACGTTTACATAATAATCGTATGAGATCATGTTTTTATTAGTTTTCTGCGCATTCTATGATAATTCTTATAAATTACACTAAACGTTTTGCTCGGGTGTATGATTGCGCTAGACAAGGCCTACTGCGTGTTCTCAAATATCTAAATTGGGTACGTTATTGTAGTTCAAATTTCACCAAATCCAAATTAACACGTTCGAGCGAAAACAAACTATCAGTAGCAATGAATTATTCATAGAACCAATTATTAATATGAAAACACGGCATGAACTATCCAATTGTTCGTCCCAAGAATAATTTCCCTAATAACAACATGTCGAACATTCATATAAATTACAGAGAGTATCCGTCTTCATTCACGAGCCTTTCTCTCGATTGTGTATACGGCATGACGAACAAATACACTCATCCTACACCGCGGCGCCTATTTCTATGTTGGACTACAATTAATCCACCTAATCAGTGGGTCGCAGTAATCGCGGGTCGTCAATCTAACTACTCATTCTCTCTCGCCCAAGCTCTTTCCATATTTATTCGGTTTTAATTAGCCATCACTGTTTATCGACAACAACAGGGTATTCCTCTTCTTTAACAGACACATCATCATCAAACACCGTGCTGCCTCACTGTAATCCATTTGACTGCAATCCTGTGTCTGGAAAACTCCCAGCAACTCACATTTCTAAACACCAAACTTCACACGAAACTTAATTTTCCCGCCAAACTACGAATCGGGTGCAATATACAGTTGAATCTTCCAGCGGAGCACACCTTGCCTTCAACGGTAAAATAAGCACACACTTCTCCTGTAAGGCACCTTGTGTTAATAATCAAACAATTTACACCGGAACACACGTCCGAAATCCTAGCACTTTCACACAAACTTCCGAACAGCTGGACGGACGACCACGAACTGAAAGATTTCAATTTTCCACCCAACAGTCAAAGGGCGCACGAAGAAATGCCTCCGATTCAGCGAAAGTATTGGGTGGAAAATTCGCTACCAAACAAATAGCACCAGTATGCAGGCAGAATAGGAAGAACTGATATTTGTTGTATTGAAGGTTGTCGGTTGGTTTGCGCCGTTCCACCGCGACGACGGACAGCAGTGCGGAACGATTGGGAAACCCGTAACGCACGCGGTCAAGTCCGAATGGGAACTGAACAAGAAACCGAGCGGAAAAATGTAGTTTTCTTCTGTCAAAGGTCTGGAAGAACCATCCGCTCTCCTCTCCAGAGATGCCAGGTACTTTTTTCAAATGTCTGCAATAATAATTTTAAAAGTCTGGGAAGAACAAAAAATGTGAGGCAAGCTAGTGTAACCAAAAGCCTTTATATTCAAAAATCTGCAAATATCTGCAACCAAACTAAGAAATCTGCAAATATCTGCAACCAAACGGAAAAATCTGCAAATATCTGCGTCATCGAAAAAATCTGCAGCTTAAATTAAAAGTCTGCGAATTTGCAGACTTGTCTGCAAATCTGACATCTCTGCTCCTCTCGGCCGATGGCAACCGACGGCGAGATCCGTTTGCGGTATGCGATCGATGTTGCTGTCTGTTTAGTCATGCCGGTCGGTGCACGATTGCAAACATTTTTGCCGTTGCACGTGGGTAGAAAGGTTGCCAGCTGATGTAGGTATGGATCATTTTTGCATAGTTTGCGGGGCTTGATATACAAACCTTGCGCAGTTGAAGTTTGTCGGTTCGATGCTCAAAATAATTATAATACAGCATACAGCAATATTACAATTAACAACATACGCTAGAGTTTAGGTACTTTTCTCGATAACTGTTAGTGTTTAATTAATTTGTATCGTGCAGATGTACTTGCTGTTGATTCTCAACCTTAAATTTCAAATAGGTTATCCTGAATATGAATGAAGCTATAAAGCTATAATACATCCTCACTTTAGGGATAAACTGTTTGAAAATGGATGCGCAATGGGGTTAAAAATTATGCTACCGCTAATATTTTTGTTTTGGTGAATTGATGAAAGTTCCTTCGCCGTTTTCTCAACAACTGGATGGACGTTAACCACAAGAAGCGTATGACACGAACAGCCTACTTCCGACTGTTAAGCTTGGTGGAGGGGGGTGGTTTGAGGTACCATTTCACAGCATGAAATTTGCCCTATTATTTCCTTAAAGGGAAGGTAATGAAGACGAAGCCTAACTGGAAGATATTAAACGACCAGGTATTTCAACTCTTGATGACGAGCACTAAAATTTTCATATACTTATTTTCATTTACGATTAGTTCATACTGCGAAACGTATTAGGTACTGGTACGACAATCATAGAGATGATTTCATTCATATAGGGTAAGAGGGTATAATACGCCCCACCGTACAGAGGAGTAACTGGCGTCGAATTCTGGCCAAAATTATTTACTTCTTTACTACTTTACTTTACTACTAATTTACTACTTCTTTGATGTTAACTTCAATGTGGTAACATATCGTAATCCTAAATCTACAAACTGGGACCTTTTTTTAGAAAACTTGGCGACTAAATTTCATGAATACTTTCCAACAATTCTAGAGAAAATTTTCAATAGGACGTAAGTAACAATGAGAGATTCTCTTTGGGGTCATTCTCTTCTGTTCATTACTCGGCCATTTCAACATTTACTACTCTACTCTTTGCATAATATTCTAGTAAAAACCGTCGGCTTTCGATATGTATTGGAAAATTAGTGTAATATGTTGTAATGATGTCGTAATAAACGAAAGAGAAAGTAAACAAAGAGAGGCTCTCAATGTTCCTTACGTCATGTTGAAAATTTTCTCTAGAATTAGTTAACTAGACGACTTAGATGACGTTGTGGATACGACAAACTCATTCATATTAGCATACTACGAAGAAGCTTGTCCACTTCGTACTGTTAAATCGACTAGGGGAACCCCTTGGTGAAGGGCTGAGCTTAAAAGAATGAAGGGCTGAGCATGAAAGAATGAGAAGAGTTTGGAACCGGAGTCAGCGTGATGACTCCAGGGCTTTTAGGTCAGCTCGTAGTGCATATAAGAAATGTCTTAGATCTGCAGAACGGGCTGGCTGGCAAAACCTATGCACTAATGAACGAGGCTAGCAGGTTAAATAAAATTCTCTCCAAATCGAATGATTTTCAGATGAACTCCATAAAAACCAGAGATGGTGTTTATGTGACGGACGAAAAAGATATTCTTAATTGTCTTTTCGACACACACTTTCCAGGTTGTATCGATCCAGAGTTGAACAATGTTCACAGATCTCATTCTGGTGATTCGGACTCGTGGGCGTTAGCACGCACATTGGTTTCCACTGAATCGGTTAAGTGGGCAGTTGACAGCTTTGCTCCATACAAATCACCCGGAAAAGATGGAATACTTCCCGTGCTACTGCAAAAGGGATTTGATATTCTTAAACATGTCTTGAAAAAGATTTTGCTTTCCAGTCTTGCTACCGGGTATATCCTGAAAGCATGGCGAGAAATAACTGTTAGATTTATTCCCAAAGGGGGGCGCTCAAGCTATGAAGAATCCACGAGTTTTAGGCCTATCAGCTTAAGTTCTTTTCTTATGAAAGCTTTGGAACGGATAATCGATCATCACATCAGGAACGTTAGTTTAGTTGAATATCCACTGCACAAAATGCAACATGCGTATCAGTGTGGGAAATCCACGATCACTGTGCTTCACGATGTTGTTTACAACATTGAGAAAGCCTTCTCGCTCAAGCAATCTAGCTTGGGTGTATTTTTAGATATTGAGGGTTCTTTTGACAATGTGTCTTTCCAGTCTATTCTGGAAGCGACGCGCGGGGTTGGGATACCTGCATGTATCTCGGGTTGGATAAATGCAATGCTTAGTAACCGCATACTTTGCTCGTCACGGGTTTGCTGAAGATTACCAAATACTAATTATTGGATTTTGCATCGAAACAATCTTTGACTTAATGCAACAGGCAGATCAAGTCAAATACGTTGGAGTCATATTGGATTCCAAACTGAATTGGTCTGCTCATATTGAGTTCAGAGTCAAGAAAGCGTGCATGGCCTTCGGGCAGTGCAAACGAACTTTTGGAAAGACCTGGGGTCTCAAACCTAAATACATCTATTGGATTTACACGACAATTGTACGTCCAATACTGTCATACGGATGCCTTGTGTGGTGGCAGAGGGGAGAGGTGGTGACAGTCCAGTCAAAGCTAAACCATCTGCAAATAATGGCGCTCATGGCGTTGACTGTTGCTTTCACCACGACTCCGACTGCTGCTCTTGATATACTTCCAAATATCAAACCATTACACATACACCCCAAAGGAAAAAGATCTTGCTACCAGCCATACACGATTGTGGTCACAAATGGTTACATGAGGTGAAGATATTCTTGCTCCCAGAGATATTACACGCACATGTAGTTTTCCGTACAGGACATTTCATGTGAAGATTCCCTCTCGAGAGGAGTGGTTCTCTGGCTATATGGAAAGACAACAACAAACGTAAGTGGTCTGTTACACTGACGGTTCTCTGATGGAGGGACGTGCTAGTGCTGGTGTCTACTCTCGTGAAATGAGATTGAAACAATCTCACTCACTCAGTCGATTTACAACCACCAAAGATACCGGTCGCGAAATTCTGCCGCTGTCTGAGCCAGCGCAAAACGTACCACAACACAGTACATTTATTTTGTGTGCATTGTCTTAAGAACAAAGGAAACCGTTCGATCTACTCTTACATCTGCCAAGTTAGAGTAACAAACGAGCAAAGTGAACGACAGTTAGTGCATCTAGAACAAAAGAACCACTGTATGTACTCCTGTCATCATGAGTGAGTTTGATTAAAAAGCGCTGCTTCGACCCAACACGCGACCAACACCCAAAAGCGTTTATTGACTTAAGATTTTCTTCTACACGACCGAGCCTCCGTAAGCTGGAACATTTTATGAAGGTAAACATGAAGCTTAGGCTTAAGGACGTCACCTATCTTCAATATCATCATCTGCGCAGTGCAGTATTGATATCATTCATCACATTAGACCAAACAAACGCTTTACAGAACAACCTGAAACACGTAATTAAAAGTGACAGTGTTGAAATGAAGATCCCAGTGTACATAGAAAATGATTTTATAGATGTGAGGCTACATGATTTATCACCTACGCCTACCTATCCCCGTAAATCAATTATAAAATACATGTCACAATTCGGAGAAGTGACCTGATACTTGGAGAAACTTCTTCCCGGGTACTCCTAACGGTGTTCTTGTGGTTAGGATACGAGTGGAAAGACCTGTTCCCTCCCACTTGACGATACAATTCAAATGTAACGGAGCTAACATTAAACAGACCACGCTATGCACCCACGAAGGGCAGACTACTGCAACCAGACGGCACATCATGGAACACCTTGTGCAGAAGATGCTGAGGAGAGTACATCACAGCCCCACACATCTTCGGAAAACCAATCCGAAACACAGACATCAATACCATCACCAGAACCACAAACGGTTACCAATTTTGTGGCAGCTGTTCAGGCCATAATAACAACTACAAAAGAAACATCTAATGCTTCAGAATCAACTGCACCATCGGCGAAGAAGCCAATAGCATTGACAACGGCTTTACTCTCATAACCCAAAAGGGCAATAAGAAAGGAGGAACATCTGATCGTGAACGTGTAGACACCATAGAAGATGATGACATCGACGGAAACAAAAGAAAATTAGCCGACCCACAAGATGCACTAGGCGAGCAGACAAATGGTTTTTTCGTGGCAGAAGATCTACCCGCGCAATAGAAAGTTGCGCGGACGAGACCCGAAAGATATTTATTTTTATTCATTTTATTTTTACATGTTGTAATAATTTAACGGACCCACGGCTTTGTTAAGTTACCACAATGAGCCGTGTCAAATAAACGAAATACAAAAAAAATCTCACTCACTAGGTACTGTATTCCAAGCAGAAATCTTCGCGATTATGTGCGGGGTACAATTGGCCCTTCAACAGAGCTTGTCCGGCAAAGTTATACACTTTTACTCCAATAGTCAGGCTGCAATCAAGGCCCTTAGCTCAGGCAAATCACGGTCCAAGCTAGTGTTCGCGTACCGAATCCAAATCAAAGAACTAAGCATTGTCAACACTATCTACCTTGTCTGGGTGCCCGGACATTGCGGTATTACTGGAATTGAATGGGCTGACGAATTGGCCAGGGCAGGTTCAGCGATTGACTTCGTTGGTCCTGAGCCCGCCTTGCCAATTTCGACAAGTTGGATAAGAGAAAAAATACGGTCCTGGGCTTCATTCGAGCACCGCAATTATTGAAGAAATCTACAAACGTGTCGCCAAGCAAAGGCGTTTCTAGAACAACCGTACCCAGTGATTTCGAAAAATCTCTTACATTTTTCGAAGCTCCACTGCGGCATGCTGACCAGGGCTTTAACCGGCCTCTGCAAACTCAATTATCATATGGCAACTGTTCAGCGCGCTGAGTCTTTTTCATGTGATCTTTGTGAATCCGACTACGGAACCTCATATCATCTAATATGCAACTGTCCAGCAGTAGCGCAATTGCGATTTCGAGTTGTCGGCCGTTTTTTCATACACGACACTATGTTTGGACGACTGAAACTCAGAGATATACTAAAGGTTCTTATCCAATGTGGTAAAGAGCTTTAGGCTTACTCGCAGGCAAGTTGACCTACTTGTGAGATTAACTTACCCGCTGTTTGTTTTTGTGCTGTTATTTTTCTCACCCTTCCAATTCTACTTCCCCACATCTCCTTCTCCTTTCCGTTCGCTCAGGAAATGATGAAAACACACGGTAAGGCACAAATCCCTGACTACATACGGGGAACGTGCCATTTGAGCCAATATATTCTGATTCCTGATTCCTGATCATTATATGAGAAATCTTTTATCTCAGTTTTAGGTGGATGACTTAATGATCTGTGAAATAATATACTTCCCAACATCTACCGAACGGTTGAACGCAACGCCTAATGCAAGCGATAAATTTATGAACTCTGTTAAAAATTTCTCTATGAAATCAACTCACACATTCTCTTGTCTTTGAAGAAAACTTACATATTCATTTTTGAGAAATAGTTTATATATTATTGATCTTTGCCGAATCGAATTCATTGAATCACTTATATGTATTCCAATACCCCGATATACAAAATCGGTTTAGTTTAGCTCCTAAAACAATACTCCGTATGAAACGGTCTCATTTTTAGTTAGTGGAAATCGTTAAGCGAGGAATAAAAAAAACGAAATGTTTCATATCTCCACTGCTCGTAAACGGATTTTGACGATTTATAGTTTCCGCGACATAATCGCTTTGTTCAAAAGTTATTTGCTTAAAACTTGTTGTGTTTTGACAAAATCACTCACATCTCAGAAAATAAACAACATATCGAAAAACCGAAAAAATAGTGTCAAATTGTCATGTTAGGCCTATCATTTGAAAATAGTTTCATTAAAATCGATTCAGCCATTGCTGAGATAATTACATGACATTCGTGTACATACATACATACCCACACATACAGATATTGTCCTAATTTGTCGAGCTGATTCGATTGGTCTATAAGACTCGGCCTTTCCGGGCCTCGGAAAAAGTTTTCAAAATTTGAGCGAATCCAATCCATTTCTTTTGTAAGAAATGTAAAACCTACATATGTCATTGTTTTCCAAAAACTGAACAATCAATGTACTGCCCATAAAAGCATAAGAGTCCTATATGGATTTTTTCGAAAACAAGTTATCTGTTGGATTGTATTCTGTATCACCACCGAATCACAATGCAAAAATAAGATTATGTACCAGGTTTGTTTAGAAAATATCGAAAAAATACCAAAACATGGTTGTCCCATCCATAAAGCTCAATGAAAATATAAATCTTCAACAGCGTTTTTCTCAGCTTGCTGTTTTCAATATGGGACTCTTATGCTTTTATGAGCAGTGTACTAGAATATTGAAGACATTGCAACCTACATGTGAATGTTTTCCAAAAACTGAACGATCCAATAAAATGTCGAAGGACTTGGAAAAACAAATATCATTCTCTGTGCAATTTAGGCAAAGAACTACCATAAGTATCGTTATTGCTATTATTAGTAGGTACGCTATGCCGTTATAATGATTTAGGCAAAACCATGACAGACAGAGAGAGAACGTTCCACACATTCAAACGAGAATTAATGTTTTATCAGTTAAGCCAAATTAACGACCCGTTTGAAATTACTCTTCCCCCAAGTAGACAACGGGGGGTGCAAAGCTCCCACCAATTATTTTCCCTTTTTTCCGCACTGTCGGCCGGTTCAGAGCTGCAGCTAGTATGCATGGAGGATAAGTGAGCTCAAATCGGACAGTTTTAAATAACCCTCACCGTTTCTGGGTCTCCAGGAGTTCTACTTTTGATGGTATTAATTTAATAATGAGTTGAGTGGCATGTAGTGGTAGTTGGCGAGAGGTAGTACGAAAGCGCAGTGGTCGCATGCAGCGGAAAAAAGGTTATTCCACTTTTCCACCTTATGGGGCCCCGCAGCTAGACGCACAGAACATCGCGTGCATCATTCTCTTCGGACGGTGGCAGGAAGGGTCAGAGGATATAGCCCTCAGGAAGCCTAGGAAGGCACGGGTTATCAAGAAAAGGAAAATATGCTATGTATTATGTAGCGCGCGCACACAGGACATTCGCTGGATTCATGTTTGGAGCTCGACCTACGGAACGGTTTCCGTTCGTTCACTGATTGTTGGTATTGCATGCAAAAGTTTCAATGAAAAACATGCCGTGGAGTCCTTGTTTGGGTTTTCCGCAAGTGACATGTTTGAAAAAATGTAAGCCACTACGTTACGGGAAAATTGTGGACGTTCTAAAACAGTTTTGATTGACACTTTTAATTAGTGAGTATTTGGAATGATTGATTTATTCTCCAAATATGGGAACATTGATAATGATGGTTGGATAAAACTGAACGGTGAAAAAAATGTAGTTTTCGTTATCTTGTTTATCACAATCCTGTCACACTGAAATAAAAAAAAATGTTTTAATCCATCAAGTGGTGCGATTGTGCCTGTCTCATTTATACAAACTATGACACATTAGCTGATTATGTTCAATATAATTGTGAAAATGTCTATTTCATTCTTATTACACTTAGCACGTATTCCACGGTTATCACGAAAGTCGATGACTTTAAACAATAAAGTATAATATTTAATGATTTTTTTTAATTTTTTTTCTATTTGATTACATTGTTTTGTTTGCATTACATTTCTATTTCAATATACATATTGGGTGTTTAGCCACAGGGTGTGACTTTTCATTTTCGGTTAATAATTATTGAGATATAATGTGCTTTCGCAGGAGCTAAACAAATCTTATAAACTTACTTATAAACTATAAAGAGGGCTAATCGTTGCAACTGGCGATTGCAACGACTTTTATCGGAAATTGCTTATAATACTGTTCGTCATAATTTGTATTGTTTCTATGTTTGCGAATATGTGCAATTCGTTTGTGCTAAACCAGGGAGAACGCTTCAAAATCATTTTCAGAATGTTCTGAATCTTTTGAAGCGTTTTCTTTCTAGTAGCACAACTTGCCCAAATCGGTACTGCATATAGCATTACCGGTCTAAATATTTGTTTATAAATTAATAGTTTGTTTTTTGGACAGAGCCTAGAATTTCTCTTTATAAGAGGGTATAAGCATTCTTTATATTTCTTGCATCAATGTGATCCTTAAAAGTATTTTTTCATGTATTTAACTTGATCTGACCAGATTAAATTCAAATCAAAAAATTTATTAATATGGTTGGGAGAACCCCGTCCTTTTCGGACCTACATAAGCAAATCGCCCTTTTAGATGGATAGATGTGAAAAAATTTATCGGTCCCAATTGTTAATTTGAAACCTCACCTACATTTTGATACCATAAAAGTTCATTTACACCACTCCATGGCAGCACTAGGTGACAATTGCAAAGCTAAGTTTTTCCATCCTTTTGGAATATGGGGGTAATTCGAACCTCTCTAAGAGAAGCCGCTGAACGGTGTTTGATGAAATAGGGGGTCCGAATAGCCCCGTACGCTCATTTCGCACAAAAGTGGAGAGCGTCTTGAAAATATCTGCGTTTTTAATCAAACGAAAATCATTTTAAAGAATAAGAGCCTCAAGCTTTCTAAAATACTTACCTTTTTTCACTTTTAGTTCTTGCTCTAATCACGGTTTTACCATTATAGTGATTTTTGTTTTGAGGATGGCAAAAAAAATGAAACATGTTGTATCTCCTTTCTAAAAAAACAAAAAAATTGATTCAGCTGTCAAAATTAATGTTTCAGAATAGCGCTTCCACAAATATGTACGACAGTGAAAAAATCTCACGATTTTCTAAGAAATCGAATTACCCCCACGGTATTAATAGCCCCGGGTCCTCCTATTATTTGGCTAAAGAGAAGAACGTCTCGGGTTATGCGGAAACACAATCAATTGTATTTTTGGGAGAACCACTCTTGCCGGGGAATTGAGTTCTACAAGATGACGACACGAATGAACTCATAATGAATGAAGTTCATGTTTGACAATTCTCGGTGGTTTGTTTACTTTGTCAGATGCGTGAGTGCGAGCGCAACGGGTGCTCATCTGTTACATTCGAACTCACGTAACTTCCATGTAAACAAACCACCGAGAATTGTCAAAAGAAGTTCATCCGGCTCGTTTTGTGGGGTTATGTCGGTTGGTGTAAAACCTAATTCTCCTTCAGAGTAGGCTAGCTCCATTGTCGGTGACTAGATCGAGTAGTTCGCTAACGAGACACAACCAGTCGCGAGTCGTCGGGGCACCAGCGAACCGGACGCCCTACTCCAACGAAATCGCCGAACTAACCTCGACACCTGGCTGGTTGGCTCGGTTTCGGGAGAACTTCTCTCGACGGAGATTTCTCCGTAGGAGTAGACTAGGTCCACCGTCGGGGACTAGACCGAGTAGTTCGCGAACGAGTCGGGAGCTCAACGAGTAATGGCTGCTGAATGGTGCGAGAAGGCAGTTGTTGTGCTATGTAGCATAAGGGAGTCGAGTCGTGATATTGAATGGCACAACGGAGCCGAAGGGCTCGATAAGCTAGATAATTTGAAGCAGAACACTAAGTCTCGTCAGCTAGCTTTCCAACTGCCATGCAGAAATTGCCAGTCTGTGTGGACGGTGGAGAATTGATGGTATGTCGAGGAACTGACTACTAAGTAGTTGAATTAGAGTGGGTGCTATGGACATAAAAAAACCCTTCCCCAAGTAATGTCGTAAGGTAGTTCCGGGGAGGCAGCAGATTCTGGGCATGAACAGTGGACTATCATGGGTTGTGGCAGACCAAACCCGTTCCCTGAATAGGGTTCTATACATTTTTCCTGCATTCTCAGGGCTTTCTTGAAAGTTTTATCTGCTCTCTAAATCACACACACGTTGTCTTAAATCGTCGAGCTGAGGCGATTGGTATATAAGACTCGGTCCTCCGGGCCTTAAAGTTTGAACGAATTATATACATTTCTTTTGTAGGAAATGTAAAAATTCTCATTTTCACTTGAAAGAATATTTGGTTTTAAACAATGAAGTTTCTTTCCATTTTTTTTCAATAATTTCTTCTCAATGATTTAGTTGGAACCTTAAATTCCTGCCATCATTTGAATTTGTTCTACTCCATAGCCCTGTTCGTTGGAAAAATTAGATGGTAAAAAATGCTCATTTTCACACACAAAGCAGAATACGAACATTTATAGATCTTCCTGTCTGATTACGGCTTACATAGGCTAGCTCGTTAGAGTGTGAACATTTGACGAGCGAACGTCAAAGAAATCGTCTGCGAAAACAATTAGATGAAATTCATATATTGTTTGCTGCTAACAAATGATCATGATAAATCACAAGGAAGCTATGCCGATGTCCAAAATCTTTGCTGGGAACAGGAAATCACGGCGGGATATGTTTTCTATGGCGTGCAGCCAAACTCCCGATTTTTGCTAATAATTAGACAGATTCACTGATTATCCACTGTGTAGTGTAATTATGGCGTAATTTACGTCTAGAATCCGTTACACATTATTTTTTTCCACCATAAGAGGTCAAATATTGTCAATTAACAACTTTCGAGAAATCCATTTGTTTATCTCAACGATTTCTCTGACATCACCTAAAACTGTCAAACGCGGAATAGCAATCCTCGTTTCTGTGAGCCGCATGTCTGATGGCCAGTCAGCGTTTTTTTTTTAATTTAGTAAAACTTTGGTTTTAAACTGTGAAATTTCTTTCCAATCTTTTCCAAACATTTCTTTACAATGATTTAGCTGGAATCCTAAATCCCTGTCATCATTTTAACCCCGCTCCCAAACCCAATTCGATGGGAAAATTCGATAAAAAATGCTCATTTTCACCTGAAAAATGCTTTCTTTTAAATTTCATAAAACTGGTTTTAAACTGTGAGGTTCGTTTCCACTTTTTTCAGAAACTTCTTCACATCAATTTAGTTTGTCATCATTTGAACATGTTCTGCGGACAAGCCCAGTTCGTTGGGAAAATTCGATGGTCGAAAATGCTCATTTTCACCTAAAAGATGTTATTTTTAGAACTTTCACAAAACTTTGGTTTTAAAATGTGAAATCCCTTTCCAATTTTTTCAATAATTTCTCCTGGAACCATAAATCCCTGCCATCATGTGAATTTATTCTACTCCCAAACCCAGTTCGTTGGAAAATTCGTTTTTTGCCACTTCTTTTTCAGATCTTACCTTTTTGCTTTTACATCAGATTTCGACGGTTAATGCATTTTGAAACCATATGGTCGATGTTAGGTTAGGTGACAATGTATCGATTTCGAGAAAAAGGAGTTTAAAGTTTGAATCGCACCATCCATTATAATTAGAAATTAATTTTTGCCATAGTTCTTGCTTATTGTTACATATTACAAATGTGGCAAAAGTCGAATGTAACTGAACAAATTCTTTATCCAGGGGTATCATTATCTCATTTTTGAATGTTTTGTGACATAGTCCGGTCTGACTTAACACCGACCATATAGCACTACAATAAAAAATTCAATCTCCGAGATTTTTTTTAAAAATTCCTAAGCCCTTCAAAAATTGTTCAAATTTGGTTTTAACGGTTTTCGTTTGTTTTGACACTAGTTGCTGATGTTTCATACTATTTTGAGACATATTCGGACGATTTTTTTTTCGATTTTCAACATTTCAGCACATTAGAATTTTTTTTGAATATTATGAAATCAATATTCAAGCGCTGCAACCCCTTAGTGATGTCCGATTCAGCTAAAAATTGCTTAAATTCCTTTTTCGATGTATTAAGGGATTTATGTAAGACTTTATGCGAAAATTTATGATCACCATTTTTATTGATATCTTCCTTAAAGAATCACCACAGTTCTCCATACAAACTTTGGTTTTAAACTGTGAAGCACCGTTCCGTTCGAACAGTATTATTTTCCAGATTAATTGTCCAGCTCATTCTTTTGTGGAGGTATGAGGTGGGACCATCATCATTACAACAAACATAACGGCAACGTAAACTGACTTACAAGCAAAGTACGACACACAAAGTCGAAATCTTTCAAAACCCACATCAACGTTTTTCTTATATGAAAGTTGAAGAGAAACGAGGCATTCATAAGTCGTAACGGCTGCACTGCCCATAAAAGCATAAGAGTCCCATATGGATTTTTGACGAAAATGAGTTATCTGTTGGATTATATTCTGTATCACCACTGAATCACAATGAACAAATAAGATTACCAGGTTTGTTATGAAAATACCGAAAAAAATACCAAAACATGGTTGTCCCATCCATAAGGCTCAATGAGAATGTAAATCTTCAATAGTGTTTTTCTCGGCTTGCTGTTTTTCAATATGGGACTATTATGCTTTTATGGGCAGTGCATGAGTTGTATGTAAAGTCTAGTTCGGTTTACATGAGAGCGATCCGCATCCGACTATCCAAGGTTTTGACATTAAAAATGTCTTACTCCACTATCTGGGGCTAGGTGTCATTCTAAAATCTAAACTATCTCCCATGTAACGAAACTATGTAAGGTTTGCACGCTTATAACTCCGATATTACTAGATGGATTTTAATCATTCATACACCAGCCGATTCAGAAACACCTAACTTAAATATTGGTAATAATTTAATATCTCCCCAATAAAAGTAGACTTTTGGAAATTGGTAAAATTAAAAAGTTCACGAAAAACGGGAAAATTACCATTCGT
This sequence comes from Topomyia yanbarensis, assembly GCF_030247195.1. NCBI lineage: Eukaryota > Metazoa > Arthropoda > Insecta > Diptera > Culicidae > Topomyia > Topomyia yanbarensis. Next base: position 142,937,985 of record NC_080672.1, on the reverse strand, counting down.
GAGGCAGATTTCTCTAACACAGCCGTCGTTAGAGGGCAGCTTAGTTGCTCAATGAAACACGAAAAGTCATAAATAGAAGCGACGCATGTCCGTTTAAATCAGTTGTTGCTCTTATCCCATACGAGCAACATCGTCTCCGGGCGATGCAATAAGCGCTATCGATTTTCGGCAACGTTGGCATTTGCACACACTCGCACCTAAGTGACTAAACCATATACGTTTATAAATAGAGGTGACGCGTACACGTTTGAATCAGTTTTTGTTCTTATGTCGAACGGGTAAGATCATGGCTGCAGCGTCTGGGCACTACAATAAGCGGTAGACGCTATGCATTTTCGGCAGCGGTGGCCATGTGCGGATTTTTCGGGTACCAGCGTCCAGCACGGTGTCACAGAATGATTTGCAAAGTGGGTGGGTGGGGTGGTTTGGATTTAATTCAATACAGCAGGATGCGACTTATGTGTGCTGCTTGAGAGTATCGCGTTGAAAAAAATATTTACTTTTATGCGTGCATGTTTACGGCGCTTTGTAGCTGCGTAGGGTAAAGAGCCTATTGGTTTTCATATTTCGGTTATATGTTTTTTATCAGTAAGGTATCTGACAACGTGCTTCTGTAGTTATTGCACTGTTCAGCAGCGTAGTATTTTATATAGTAGAGTACACTCAGGTTTTTACGCGTTTTTTTTTGCGCGGTATTTTTTACGCGGATTTTGAAATTTACGCGGTTTTCATTTACGCGGCCTGTATCCCCTGCGTAAAAAAACCTGAGTGTAATTGCATCGGAAACAATCACATTCCCAGCAGAACTTTTTGTTTTCTAATTTCAAACACTTTTGTTTCGTACTGCATACAACGAAAAATTTTAAAACAGTACTAACCGTCCCAGCAGCAGTTCAAAGCGGGTGCTCTTTTTCTATTAAAATTCAAGCCATGTCTTAAGCGTTACTGGACTTAAAATTGTTTTTCCAGTTTATCCAGTCAGAGCTGTCCTGCCCTATGTCTTTAAAACACAGTTCTAATCGCGTTTTAAAGTATACAACAAATAGAACGGTTGGGTATACTAATTTAAATTTTAAAATACACTCAAGCTTTTTTAAACGCGGTTTTTTTTTGCGCGGTATTTTTTTACGCGGTTTTTTTTTACGCGGATTTTGAAATTTACGCGGTTTTCATTTACGCGGATTTTGAAATTTACGCGGTTTTTGAAATTTACGCGGTTTTCATTTACGCGGTTTTTGAAATTTACGCGGTTTTCATTTACGCGGATTTTGAAATTTACGCGGTATCCATCAATGAGGTTCCCTTTATCGCGGATTCTTAAATTTAAGTGGTCTTCATTTACGCGGATTTTGAAATTTACGCGGTTTTCATTTACGCGGATTTTGAAATTTACGCGGTTTTTATTTACGCGGATTTTGAAATTTACGCGGTTTTCATTTACGCGGTTTTCATTTACGCGGCTCGTATCCCCCGCGTAAAAAAACCTGAGTGTAAATCTGTTTTAAATTATGAAACAAACCGCTGTACTGAAGATATAATTATGTCAGTCCTATTACCACATAAAACACCTATATAACATAAAACGCTGCAGAATTGGTTTAATAATACAATGTTTACACTACAGAGTTATAACACGTTATAATAATTAGCAACAAGAAAAATGTCACCAAGATAGCATAAAAACCCGTTTTAACTGGTAGTGCGAACGTTCTATAACAATGTAATTTATCAAATAATTTCATTTTTCCACCACTAATCGATCAAGAAATACTTAAACTTAAGATTGTTTACTTAAGTTCATTAGCACATTATTGAAAATTTAAATGGAAAATGAAATTTCATATTTCATGGAGAATCTGTATATTTCCGTTGGCGGGCGTGGGTTTCCTCATCACAGCTCTCAATATGGAACATTTCTTTTGAATATATTTTCTGGACAGACCAGCCTATTTTTACTAGATGGATCAGCCAAATAATGCCAATCACCTAGTGAGATACTTGATTAATTAATAGATTACCGTTAAAAGACCTTCAATAAATTATATTTTAATGGGGAGGGTATATAGCAGATTGTAACCTATGAAAACAGACGAGTGAGCAAGAACATGAGTCTATATGTGTGATAGATAAAATTCATTTGCATGCTCTTGAAAAAAGCTATATTTTTAATGTCACCGTGGTCGTGTCCTGTACACAACCCTTTAATTTTTACTCATCTGATCTAATCATCCTAAATCGAGTTCGTTTAACAATATTCATAATTACATGTACGAATAATGGAAAAAATCTGGTATCTCTAGCAGTAGATCTTTAGCTATGAAACAAAGCTTTCGAAACAAAAGCTTTCATGTTAAAGCTTTGGTGCGTTATCGGTGTTGAGATGCGTTACCTGTTCCATTTTCCACTCGTTCCCCACACTCGTGCACGGAAAGTTTTTAATGTCTGCAGTAATGAAAATAGATTAGTTTCCAATTCAAGAATGTGAGGCAACGTAAAAAAGTAAAAATTTAGTTTTGTTCGAAATCTGACTGAAATCCACTAAAAATACACTTTTTGCTAGATTTATCGAGGGGCAAAATACTGCCTTTTTGATCGTATTGATTTAATTTGATATTGCAATTCTCCACTGCTCTCCCACAGATCGTAACAATGGATTACCTATAATACTACGTTCACACTATTATATTTGTATTTGCTACGAGTTAGAACGTGTTTTAAACCAATCTTGACGACATTTTTCTTATTGCTAATTTTTATAAATTGTTTTAACTCATGTAAGCATGAATCTAGTGTTAGCAATAGTGTAGGCAATTAATGTCTTCGCCGGCTGTCTGCAATCGCCAATCACTAAGCCCCCCGTATGACAACAAGTCAAGGTCACATTAGTTCAGTAGAAAACTAAGGGTGCTTACCAAGACGGTAACAGGTGTGCACATTTTTTTCTGTGTGTGAGTGCGGTTGTCATTTTTCTTTGATAAAGCCGAAAAAACAAGAGGATATGAAGAAGAAAAGCACAAACAAATGACGTAGTGGGTCTTTCTGTTGCCATAAGTTTTCTTTCGGTTCGGTCATAGTTAATTTATTCGGTTTTTTCGAAGTAAAAAGTGTCCCTAAGTGTTCGAATAGGCAGATCCGAGGTGAAGCTCGGCTTTTTCTCACTTTTCATCGTGCGTCAAAGAATCAGGATGCTCGTTCGTTCACTTCAAGGGCCCCGGCCGCCATGCTTAATTTTGCAAGTATTAAACTAATACACTCAAAAGTGTCAAATGTTCCCACCTTTCTCCCATCTTGGGTGCTTACAGAGTGGCGGGTTCCATTTGATGTAGAGGTTTTAACCTTACGGTAATTAACCTTTTCGGGTTAGAAAAATCTCATGAAAAGTTTCTATAACCCTAGGTGCGGGGTCGGGATTCGAACCCAGGTGCGCTGCGTACAAGGCAATCGATTTGCCAATTACGCTACGTCCACTCCCGTGCGGAAGGTGAACTGAACATGCTATTGATTTTTGGAAATGTTCTGTGAGACCAGCTACTCGGGAAGTGAAACAAACTGAAAATGCAGATGGTACTCAATCTGACAGAATTGAACAGCCTGCAATTGTACCATATCAAACCTTAACCAAGCACAGTCATTCGTTTTGCGGAACGATATGCAGCACACCAACGTTAACTACAATATCGCTGTATATTAGACAACGGTCCTAGAGAGATGCGCTTGCATGATTTATCTCCACTCGACCCTAACATTGTGATTTAAAATGAATGCCAAGATTCGGAGAAGTGGATTCCATAACAGCTGAAACTTCAAGAAATATTTTCGCGGGCGTTCCAAACATTGTTCGTGTGTTCGTGTGTATTGAAAATGCTTCCTAACAAGCCAAATCCCTCAGAAATAATTATTATATGGAGATCAACCGAAAATGGGACGTTTAATCAGACAACACTGGTCATGCACTCAGAGCAGATCCCTATTAACTGATTCTGCAAAAAGACATTGCATCACGGATAACCTTGTGCAAAAGCAGATAAGAAAAGTCCGCCTACTATAACCTGTCTTATGCCAAACCACTAACGGCTATAAACCCAATTTCTATGTTTCTGACAGGAACAAATATTCTTTTAATAACAAACTCGCTCAAACATAGCGTTCTGAGGTGCCACGAATCAAACCTTCTTACTTTTACTTACTTTCAAGTTGGCATAAAATAATTGCACAATCTTCAATAACTTTGAAACGAATGAGTATTTTTACGTTTTTACATTATCTGGAACATCGTTTGCACAAAGTCACTATGAAAAAAGTTATATTAAAAAACTAATTTTAAGGGGATTGCCATAGAAAATGCTTTATAAATCGAAAACCTTTAGTCCTACAAGTTCAATTTCCTCAACAAAATTCTTTATTACGAGCATTTCTAAAACTTTGTCGAAGACACCAACTTTCTACATCGTCGGTATTATTTTTTTTGTTGTATCGTAGTAAGCTATGCTTAATTTTAATCAAGGATTTCCATTAGTGTATATAAACGCTCAGCATAGAATCGAATTAAGTTGGTGTTGATGTAGTTTTCTATTTTTGATCACATACCTCATGTGAATCACAAAATGTATTCAGAAACGAATTGTAGATGTGTTTTCATAACCCGATATTTAAAATCGGTTTAGTTTTGCCCCTAAAACACCAGTAAAGTAATACTTTGTATGTAACGGTCTCATTTTTAGTTAGGGGAAATTGGTAAGCGAGGAATAAATATACAAAATGTTATCTAGCTTATTAGAAAGGTATTTTTACAAACTTTATATTTATGTACAATGGGACTACGTTGCTTCGTTCGAAAGTTATTTGCTTAAAACCTGTTGTGTTTAAAAAAAAAAAATTATCCATATCTCAGTAAGTAAACAACATATCGAAAAACAAAAAATTATAGTGTAAAATTGTTACGTTAGGCCTTTCATTTGAAACTAGTTTCATTAAAATCGGTTCAGCCATTGCTGAGATAATTTCATGACATTAGTGCACATACATACATACAGACACATTTACATACAGACACTTTCCCAATTTGTCGAGCAGAGTCGGTTGGTATATGAGATATATCATATTTATTGTTTGAATGTGTAAAAATGGCGTTTTTTGCAGTTTTTTTAAAATTATCTGACAAAATTGACAACATAGATTAACATTTTATATGTTTTAGGCAGGTTATACGAATAGCTTTCGAACAAGCTATAGATTGTTGAAATCGGACTATTATCAAAAGAGATATTTAACATTAAATGCGGACGAAATATTTTTATCATTTCCCATTGACAGAAATATGACCAAAAGCATGTAATCTATTATTAACGCCAAAACGGCTTATTTTAGGTCAATAGTATCTTCGGAGAATATAATGGAGGCAATATGCCCTTTCTTTTGGTATTGTGCTTTTGCTGATTAATCCACCTATGAGTGAGATATTTTCACAAATTTTCTTGAAAGTGATTATATCGAAATGATGTCTTCAGCAAATTTATAGCTCTTACTTTTGCGAATAACTTTATTGAAGACTTTAAATATCTATTTTGAATACTTTAAAAGTTATGGCTTGTTGTTTGTGGATTACCTTTTGTCGTCTATTTATTGTTCAATATAGTAATAATCCATTGAAATAAGCCAAACATTATTACGATAATACGAATTTTGTATTTCATTTTTCTGTCTACAACCGCTAGAAATAATCACCGAACACTTCCAAGTTGTCTGGAAGGAACTTGATAACTTATCAGTGCAAAAATGTTCATTTGTGCGAACCTTCTGACTGCAATTTTTCTAACTTATAACCATCGGATCGATCTGAAACATATCGGAAAATGAAAGCGAAGTAAATAACTCCAAGCAACAGCGTAGCCAAGAGAAGGTTTTGGAGTTTAACACCATACAACTCCCCCCCCCACCACACAAAAAAAATTGGATTGAAGTTGAAAATTTATTGATGCTGACTGATTTAATTCAATATTATAATAACAATTATTTGATCCGTACATTGATAACCTGTTGTTGTAAACATCATGAGGACTTTTGATAAATTGTCGGAATGGGGTCCTGATATGTAACTGATCTATTGGCCTTGATTTCACAGTTATCTAATCGCATCAATATCAAATTCCTGCCTGAAAACATTCCAATAGAAAATTCCAGAGTTCAATCATAATCCTCAGATTTCTTTTCAAATTGAGCTCACTTTTGTAGAGATGTACTGTAATAAGGGTCTTTATTTAATAGGAAGCGAAGTTAAAATTGATTTAATGTCTAAAAAATGCATAACTTTCAACATTTGCTAAAAATGTTTTTGCCTTTCTCATTCACTCTAAAATTCGTCAATCTAATCCCGACCCGGAGGGCCGAGTGTCGTATGCCAATCGACTCAGTTCGTCGAGATCGGAAAATGTCTGTGTGTGTATATATGTGTGTATGTGGAAAAAAATGTGGCTTCTGTTAATCAGAGATGGGTGGATTGATTTGCACAAAGTTAGTCTCAAATGAAAGGTACAACCTTCCCATCGGCTGCAATTGAATTTTTAATTGATTGGACTTCCGGTTCCGGAGTTACGAGATGAAGAGTGCAATCACACAGCAAATTCCCATATAAACTGAAAATCAAATTTATATTTTTGAAGCCAAATGACTTTATAATGCATGAAACATTGAGATTTGATGTAAACTCGAAAAAGATAATGTTTGACAAAAATTGATTTTTTTGGACTTTGGTACATTTTTGCCTTTCTCATATAGAAAGGTTATGCAATCACTCTAAAAATCGTCAATCATACCGGCCCGGAGGGAGTATGCAGTGAGGGGTTGCTACTTTAAAATTAAAACTAGTTTAAAATTTCTTAACAAGTTGAAAATTTTCGGCAGGACCCGGACCTCCCGGATCTTACTATGTGATACTGAAACATCGCTTGAAACCAGCGGCGGTCAAGCGATGTTTCAGTATCACATAGTATCTCAAGATCGTGGCTGTCGATCCGTTATATGTATGTGCAAATCGTACTGAACATGTAATATTCATTTCCACCATTGTATTGAACATAACCGGCCATGGAATCGTAGTCTGGACAAATGAGAAAAGCACAATTGCATCACTAGGTGGATTAAAACAGGTTTTTATTTTGGGAATGCGTCGAGTTGAGACAAAAACTTAATATGATTAATAACGAGGATAACACTTTCCGAATGTAGAGAGAAATTTATGAAAAATGACGATTTCCATTCGACTCTAGCAGGTCCTGATCGATTTTGATGAGAATTTGATTTTTGTTGTATGACCAATTATATGTATAGGTCAAATGTTCAAAAACAGTAATTTAAGGTCAAGATAACATCATTTTGAAACCGTCAATTTCGGAGGTTTAGTATCTTCGATGAGTTTTACAAACGTTAAACAGCGCATCATTTGATAAAATAATTTTGACGGTATATCGTCCAAGAAGTATTTATGGTGAATTTTCTCAGGTTAATATTCATGACTACAATAAAGTCTCAACAAATTCGCTAAAGACACGAACTCTGTTACTATTTTCTGAAAAAAATAATTCTGCATAATTTTAAAACTTCAAAAATTACGGTTTCGGAATTATGCCGTTTGGACAGTAAGATCGATTTTTACCAAACCCCCACCAATTACGAAATTGGTATTGTAAAAAAACGTAAGGGCGATACTTCAATGCTGATAGGTGGGACCGAAAAAGTAAACAATCGCCAAAGGGGCTATATACTATATATACTATCATTTTGTCAATTTCAATAACACAAATTTTATTTTAATAATTTCAAATACTTCATGAAGTTTTGGGTTTCGATCACTGAATTATGCAATCTAGGATGTAAAAAACACAATAGTTCTTAAATAGGAAATAAAACCAAGTCTGGAAATATTCACTGTTGATTTTCTTTGAATGGTGTCACTGCTAGTATCACTTTTTTCAAGAAAAAGCGTTGATTTCTTAGTTCTCAGTCGCGTTGGAAATTTGAGTAAAGTATAAACTTCAGATCGATTAAAAAAAAATCGATTTTTTTGGCTCAGTACAATATACAGAAACATCAAACTTTTTGATATTTACTCTACAAATCTCATTTTTTTCATTATTTGTCCTAATACCTCAACTTCCCCTATTTTTCCAGGAATGAAACTTTTCTCATGTGATCCCTAAGCATATTTTACACTAAAAGTAGTAAATTAAATAAGAATTTTGTTGTTAAATGGAGTTAATATGTGCGATTGTATGATAAAAATGTGAAATCGACACTATATGTCAGATAATTTTATGTTCCTAATAATAACTTTACCGGTAACGAATGTATTTTTGTTATAATCTTAAGGATTTTCCACGTTCAACAAGGTATAGTTTATGAAAATTGAGTGAAGAATAATAGAGATATATTCACGAGAAAATGATCAAGTTTAATATGAATGACAAAAGGCCATATAACCCCAACTTCTCGTATACGGACAAAGGTCAAAAAGGCTCCGATCAATTTTTGAGATTTTTTCACTTTAGAAAAACTACAAAATATGTATGATTTGCATCACGGAGCAGAAAAATCATTAAAAATAGGGCATTTTGGCGCCAAAATGACCCAGTACCCCACTTTCCCGTATTTTCGTAGAAACAAAAATATCTCCATTCAAATACTAAGATTATTTCCTTCCAAAAGAGGTATAAATTGTAATGTTCTGATTGCTACTTCAAAAGTTATAGCATATAATGTATTTTTCCTCCACATTTTCCCATAGTACCAATTTCAAACAATTTCTAGCGAAGTGGGCTGGGGTCTAAAATTGTCCAAATGATGTGAAATTTGGCATCTGACCTTACTTTGACATTTGTCACTATATGAGAGGGGGGCCTTCGAGAATTAAAAAAAAATTGCAATGCCCTATTTGGCACAATCGGCCGACTATGCCACCAATTAATCGGTCGATTGTTGCACCAACTCTTATGGGAGTTTAACCTGGGAGTCTGCCGACGCGACAACCGATTAAATATGACCGACGAAATCTGTTGAAATCGGTCTATTTGAACCTACTAAATCGGTCGATTACTTGGTAGTTTAAAACGGGAACCAGATTTATACAGAATAAATCTGGTGATTAATATGCCGACGGATATTGTTTACCGACGAAACCCAACTTATTCGGTTAACTAAGCGGTCGACCTCGAAGCACCAGACTAGTCGGTCGACTGGAAAATTTCCAGAGGGGGAACAACTTGACAGCTCCTATACAAATCGTTGAAACCACTTTTTTGGGTCTGTGGGTCTAAAATGGCGGATCAATCTTTATTCAAGAGCAATTTCTAAAAAAAGCGTAAACTTGTTCAGAGTGAAAATTTTCTTGTTCAGATTTTTTTACTTCCGATAATTAATTTTTGAAGACTTTTTGGGTTTGGTTTTGTTTTGTTATAAAATAGTGCATCTTTATTCCGATGCATTATTTTTAAATGATTCATGATTTTTTGGAATCATCAGCATACAAACAAGCGGCACTTATGCTAGTTAGTGAGCATCTTTATTTAGTTTCAAGATATTAGGTAGTAATATTTGCATTGCAATGTAAACAACACACACAATGATACTGGACTGTTTTTCTCCCTCTCCGATAGAAAATGAGCCGTCATCACTTTTGAATTTTGTGGAAACCTTTGCACCGTAAATATCGCATGCTGTCAGAAAAAAACAATCGAATTCAATTCCGCCTTTATTAAATGCGAAGTGAAAAATGATAATCACAAAATTAAATGTATTTAATGCTGATTTCGTTTTTAGATCAGAGTTGCTCTAGGTTCGATCGGAGCTGTCACTTTTGTATGGAAACTGTAAACATTAGAGCGAACAGCATAAGATTAACGACAAACTTTCGAGAATTGTCATATACGAAAAATATTTCAAGGGCGACGGGAGAAGAAAAAGTTCACACTAGAAGCGCACTCAAATCAAATCATGTATTTACATTACATTTTTACATTTAGCACAATTTGTAATCCTTTTATGAAACTCCAAAATGATGAATTAACTTGTTGTATTTATATTAAATTTTTACGCTGTTTTGAAATGATCATCTTGATTACCGCTTCCGAATGTAAATAAAGAAAACAAGTTCGTAAAAGACGTCACGGAATTATTTTCTCGCATAGACATTTACAGTATCGCAGTTTGTGGACGGTGTTCTATGGTGGCAACATCATTCGAAACACGGTGGTTTCATGCAACTTAGGCTAAACGTCAAGTTGCGGGAGGGTTGAAAATTTCACAACTGTCAAATTTTCTATGGGGCATTCACAAAAAAATAAGTCGATTCGTTGAATTGTTTTCGAGTTATCGTGTCCGCCAATTTGAAAAGTGCGGTTTCGAGAAAAACGCTATTAAAGTTGCCGACAGATTCATCAAAACGCATAGCTGTTTAAAACAGAAGAAGGCCAGCGTGGCCACCGAGATTGCGCGATACTATTCTAGATACTAACAATACTAACAATTAAACGAATGAAAAACATAGATTTTGTATCCAAAACAAAGGGATTCTTAAAGGGTGCGTCTTGTCCCATCTACACGCAGAATTTTATTTATGCATCGATAGCATACTTTTCTATCTGCATCTAGTTTCTTTTGCTGTAAATTTTATGCATTGGACATATTCGGTATATCCACTCATTGAATGCTTACTAGTATATACATGAAAATGCATAAAAATCACAGCACAAGAAAAGAGACGGGAACAGAAAGTATGCTAACTATGCATATTTTTGTTTCTCAGTGTATCCTTATATTCTACCTTCATCGCCCACTAGCCATGCATATTGTTTACACTGAATAACAATGCATAACAAAAAGCGATTGGCAATATTTGAGGTTGGAATTTGTTTCCTTCGCAAGATTCGTTTCAGATAACTACTCTTATGGCGATTTCGCTTGAACCTGAAACTGAGTCAGGTTCTAACCCCAACTGCTGTCAGTTCATACATTTTGACAGCAGTTGGGGTTAGGAACTGACTCAGTTTCGCTTCAAACGAAAACCACATTAGTCACAATATATTTTGCTTTGTAATAGCCGTAATGGCGGTCAAATTTGTCTTGTTGGTAATATTGAAGCAGTCCCCACCAATACAATAATTGTTTGCGTCAGCTTGACAGTAACCCCCCATTTGGAACTTGGCCGATTGTTGAACAAACGTCCAACGCAATGATCTCATATATAATGAACTCCTCTTACTCGACAGCGGAAACGACTATTGTCAAATAAGTGCTATTAAAATGTTAGGAACAGGACGATGTGTGCCTCCATTATGTAATACATAGGGTGATGAGCCTATTCGCGCCATGTTTCTATTATCACCCTACCCATTTGAAGCCGTTGGTTAGAGCAGTGTCTGCCATCTTTGTTCAACGCGTTGAGTCAAATGGTAGCGCAACAATAGGGGCACTCGATTCGAGTTTTCATTGTGCTCAAACTCGAGAATTTTACTGTTTTCAACGCATTTGTGTTACTATATTGGTTCTTAACTACGAAGCAAAGCGGTTGATGTCAATTTTTACGCATTCCATTGATTGTAAGGCAAGAAATTGCCGAATTAGTGAGGCACCTTGCTTAGTATGGTGAAAATGGATTTCAATAAGGAATCCAGTTTGCATTTTATTATCCTTTTTTTGAAACAAATCAAAGGTTAGCTATACAGTTGAGAAATATTGTATTAAGGATTTATAATAATTCTTCACGTGCCAAATTAAGTTTTTCGAAATTGAAAAAAACCTTCGCTATTTTATCCTTTGAGTCAGATCATATGTGCCGCACTTTCATTCCAGTGAGATAATAAACAGTGTATGTTATGCTGATGATGTGAAAAGACATGGTTATAACTTCGTCGAACAATAAACATAGACAGATGAACTGGTTAGACCGAAACTAATCATTACCTGTCGGCTGAGGGATAACGGTTTGGAAAGAGCTTTGCACGTTAGTTTAGTTGATGATGATGATGATGGTCCCACCTCATACCCCCACAAAGGTGTGCGCTGAACGATTTATCTAGAAGATAATTAACATTTTAACTCATGACAAGACTAGTTAACAAAAAAACGGACTCGTTCAATTTGCAGACATAGACTTTCCTTCAAAAGAACGTAACCAGGTACATTTCGAATTTTCCACCAACAACAAGGGTCCATCAAGAAAATTTCCATTCCGGGAAGATACTTGATAGAATCGGGAATTGAACCCAATAGCTTCTATTTCTGATACTTCTCTGTAAGACTCCTCTCTCCTGACCAAGACACCGGTACTACCACCTGCCAAGGTGAGAAGTGACGAGCCTAGTGGCAGTGCAGAGTCCAGTCGAGTTATATCATCCACATCAGGCCCCTTTATTGAAAGTTGCCTACCACTAACCCAAGGCAATCTAGGGATATTTCTTTCCGGGTTTTAAATAATAGGAGAGATAATTTTTTAAATAATGCAAATAGATAAGGAGAAAAAAAAGATTTTTTTGAGAATTTCAACCCAGCTGTACTTTTGAGTCAATGACATAACTCTCGCACATTCTGGGATCAGGTGTCGCGCATGTAAATGACATTTAAATGTAAAGCTCACTTGGAATTCAATTTTTAACATTGTCACTTGTTGTATCTACTTGTTAGGAGCAGCAAGCATACTAATTGCTCGATTATTTAATCCTACGACTTATGACGCCCTTAGTGCAACCAGCAATTAAGTTAGATGAATTTAAACATCGATGATTTGTTTCCTTGCGACGTTTATTAATGGTTAAATGTCGAGGTGGTTTATTAGGGGTGCGGGAGCTAGAACTTTTTACGCTTATCTTTATCGCAGAAGATGGCATCACCGATCAAGGTAAATATCCATAATGGCTTGCCACTTCCCGTTGCAGTCCAGTTCAATGGTTCACGATCATAGGAATTATTTTATAATGATGTTGATTGAAAATGCTTTCGCATTCGCAGCTAGTTGAACTTTAAGCGAATTTGCACCTACACGTATGAACAAGGACGATGGCAGAAGTTAAGTGCGATCCATCAGAGAGTCATAGGTGCCATAAACAGGTAAAATATATATAGTCCCTTTACACCGCTGTGAGTTGCTCGCGAAGCCATCGGGAATCAACATTTCTTTCTGAGTAAATAGCGAAACTCATTCTGAAGTGTTGACTCAACAGAGCTCTTGTGATGGAAAAAGAGCACTTTTGTAGCTTACCGTCACTTGTCGAATTCGCGCTTATTTAGTTTGACTGACAGTCCAACACGATAGAGAAAATTCGCACTTGTACCTACATCAAGCGCAATTATTTCAGTTGCATAGCACAAAGAGGTTTTCTTTAATGACCGGAGAAGATGGATGGGGTTACACAAATGACTACTCACCATAGTCACTTTCAATAAATCTTACTTTTGTCACTGGTCGCTGGGTGAAGCCGCGCAGTTTGCTCAAGGAGTGGATAGTGTGCATAATGCTAAACAATATCCGGCTTTGGCTTTGACGCTTTCCTTCTTCGCTGGGCGCTGCCATCATCTGGCAAATAATGCCGTTTTTCACTGAAAAACAGCGGGGCAGTGGATTCACTGGAAATGCTTAATTGCCACTTCTGCTAGAAAGTGTCATAACATTGCAATCCGCTGCTCTGATGTTTTTCAATGAAAACGGCAATAGACAGGAGCGGATCCAGAAAAATATTTCGGGAGGGGTCCGATATTTTGATTTTGGAATAAACATTGTACAATTCGTTATGCGTGAAAACCTCTTTTAATGTAAATCAGTTTTGGTAGTCAAATTTAGTTTGAAATGATTTTAAGTTCGAAACTAATATAAAATTGAAACCAATTCAAAATTTCTCAACAAGTTGAAAATTTTCGGAGGGGGTCCGGACCCCCCGGACCCTCCCCCTGGATCCGCCACTGGCATTAGAAACTTGCATACGGGTCAGGCTTAGATCCAAATTTGTAATTCCTTCCAAATTTTTTCTTGCATTCTTTAGCTAACACTAACACGTATTTTTTGGCCGATATTTTTTTTTTATTTATAAATTTTTGATCATTATAAGCTTTTAAAACTGAATATTTTCAATCATTAACAGCTCGAAAACTATTCTACGTGTGCATTTGCGCATAAGCGGATAATATCAGAAAAATTCACGGAAATGTTGATGTTATATAACTTATGTATTTTGCAATTATTATAATTAAACTGATTTTTTTTTAACTTGGGCCAGGTTTTTTTTCTTTAAATATTAGGAGTTATGTTAAAAAGATTGAGGAAATTTTTTGGAATGGATCTCAAAATAGGGGAACATGGGGAGACTTGATCAGGTTTTCAGCTAAACCTGCATGAATCATTAAAAAAGTTTCCAATCGTTCCAAAGTCATTGAGATATAATCCCGTACTCTATCACCGATATTATCGTTGTTTGGTACAGCCTAATCAGGTCTCCTGGGTGGGCACCCCACCATGTTCCAGTAAGTGTATGGAAAAAGTTGATCCTTTGTGGGCACTTCTGTATTAGATATCTAATGTGACATCCAGATACCTATAGAATCGAACCAGACCCCGAGATATTCGAAAGTTAACACCTGAGCAATAGTTTGACCCATTAATTGAAGCAGTAGTTGTGCCGGTTCACGCAGCGCGGTAGGTCTACTGTTCCGGAATGAAATCCAGAAAAATCGAAATCGAATATCCAACAGTTTGAATATTCCCCGCTTTAGTTAGTACTGTTTCGGTTTCGCATGCGCCGACCCGTGCTCCAAAGAGGGCCCATCGATGTTTCTCGCGTTAGTCCGTCAACGAACGGGCGCCAGCAACTTCGTTTCTTGGATTTCATCAAACTCTTCATTCACCTGTCTATCGTCGCGTACTGTTGATCACTAGCAGGGAACCCGTCATCCCCCGAGGTCTTAGGGTGCTTACAGAGTGGCGGCGAGAAGCTGAGCTGGCGCTGGAACTGACATTAGAATGCGAGATGCGAGAAACCTGCTTGCTGCAAGCCAAATGGGTGATGTCAGAGTGAAAGCCGAGCGGATCGGCGCCGACTGCCCGCTTTCACTCTGACAGGCTCCATTCAATATGCTGCAAGCAGGTTTCTCGCATCTCGCACTCTAATGTCAGTACCAGCCCCAGCTCAGCTTCTCGCCGCCACTCTGTAAGCACCCTTATACGCGTCGGTTTTGTCCCACCATGGGTTAGGAGGTTGTCCGCGAGAGTTCGCGTCTGGTACGCTTTTAGTCTGAGGTTAAATCGCGGTGTTGAGAATCTAACCAAACAGGAACCCGTACTCTTCCTGCAGAGGAAGCACTTGTGTGGACTCGATTTTGCCGGATATCGCGTAGCTCTTGCAATCAATATTTTGTGTGATTCCACATGAAATCTAACCGCAGCGATGTTGAGTAAAGGGGGAGCCGGAATCCGTGTCATTTAACCCGTGTTCAAAATGGTCATATTGAACTTATCGCAAAGCTCGTGTAGTGAGGTAGATCGATTATCGTATTGAAGGCAACCCATGCCGTAACGCCGGAAACCTAAAACTAGCCTCGATGCGGGGAGTTCCGCAATATCGCAAAGCCGTCGGTGGCCAACTCTAGGAGGAATGTAGGTAGAAGCATTGCAAAGGTCTTTGCCTTTAATTCTAGTTTAACAAGCGACAACGTCAATACTCGGTGTCGAGGGGAGGCTGATTCGATTGAAAGAATAGAACTTTTAGATCCCTAAGAGTACTCTTCCGTAAGAGTCTTCTTGATCCAAGCGAATATTATTATTGAGATCTATTCCTGAAGTAAGCACTTCAAGTTGTTTAGTAAAATTTTAAAAGAATCGATTTTCGGGAGAATACTTTTGTAATTCCACTGTAGAACAGTGATCAAATCCGTGACCTCGTTCGATGAATTGGCCATCGAAGGATACAATAACTAAAAGGAGGGGCCATTTTGCAGTCAACTGCATCAAGAATGTTTTTACTGTGGGAAAAAAGCGTACTAGGATGCTTTGAATAGGGTCAAAGCAGAAATATTTAAAGCTGTAAAAATACGGTCCACAATATCAGAGAAATTTATTAAGCCAGCACTGGTTTCTTTCTCTGGCTGAGTTATGGGAACACTTGCGGTTTTTGATGTCCCAGGAAGAGCAGGGACCTTTTTTGAGCTCAGGTTTTTGAGACTGGGAGCTAGTTGGTTCGGCTTCGAACCAGTACTTCCTCGAATAGTTATATTTGAAGGACCTTGAAGAGACACCTTCTGACCTTAACAACGAAGTTTGGGATCGGAGTTGTTCCTCCTTTTTCTATTGCTTCTAGGCACAGCAGAAGATGTTACTTCCTGGGGTTCATTACAGTCGCCTTCGTCAGTAGACAAGTTAGTGTAGATTGTAATAGGTGCCGATGGCGTAGCTATCTTTAGTATTTCTGTAAAAGATCGCTTAGAACGTCCCTGTAGGGGGTTTCTCACAAAGCAAAGACACTTTTCAACATCCCTTTCACAGGAATCATCCACATGATCCCCAGAGCATTCCCCAAAACGAACCTTATTGCTACAATGGGAGGCTGTGTGTCCAGGTTGTTTGCAATTTGCGCATTTCATGACCCGCAGTGCAAAAAGGCGAACAGATAGACAGATACCTTGTCAAAGAGGAGGCAGTTAGATAGAGCAGAACCGGCGAAGGTCAGCCAATAAAAGTCTGAGTTGACGTATATCCTCTTCCCGTCAGCTGCGACTGATCCTGAATGCAAACGTTTGCACTCCAGTATCTTCACTGGCTGGATCATTAGGTCTTTAAAACAGACAACCCCATGTGTCAGCAGATCCGCATAATTCAAACTTGGATCGAAGACTACCCCGGCACATTCAACCCTATTTGATGGACCCTATACTCATTCGTAAAAAGCTCGTAACCAGCAATATCATTTGCCTGGTTCAAGCTTTTTACCACCACCCAAAGCTTATCGGGGTGTAGTTCCGATATTTCTGTCACGGCCGAATATTGCTCCTTCGGAACTCGAGAAATCTTCAATAAATTTAAACATGTTCTGTCTTTGGCGCGGAAGAAGATCATGTAAGGCCCGGTGGCTGAGCGTGGATAAATCTTGAGCAGGGAAGCCTATTTCGTTTCGACGTCCGTCTCACCTTGAGATGAACCACTGTCAGGGGAAGTCATTTTTGCCCGGGCCTATTGTCCAGTGCAAGCTAGTATTATATACGAGAATGGGAACTATAGTATTATTGCTATACTGAACTTGTGTATATAACGATATCCCGACGGCTTCCTAGAAAAAAAACTGCTTCACTGCTTACTGCGCAGATAACGGTACACTCGCAGAAACACAAAAGGAGGGAAAAATACTGAAAACTCGACCAGGCGGAGAATGCGCAAGATAACCTTGGCAGCGAATTAGCACTGTTCTTTTAACGTTAAATTGCACGGAAAGGAAAGATAGACCGATCGGTCCGAGAGTCACAGAACGAGTGAACAACCTTCTTTTAGGATCATGTTATTAAATTTTAGTTTGAAACGAGATTTTCAAATTCAGGAGTTATTTAGCAGACTTATAACATAAATAGAAAAACTGTGACTAAAACGACCAAAAACAAACACAAATTATCAACCATTTATAAATTCTTCCGCGCAATTGGGGGAAAGAGCTGACAAATTGTGACATAAATAGGATGGAGAGCACGTCATGTGCTTTGACGCATTCGGCCGTTTTACGCATGATGGTACCATGTATATATAAGAAATTCCATAGAACATGGACACTTTTGCATGTAGGAAAGATATACCGAAAACAGGCAGTCATGTGCTCCTACAAAAAAGGGAAAAACTGAAATCATTCAGTTCGTATTAGACCAACGAGACAAAGAACGTGGTAATATGAGAGAGAGAGAGAAAGAGAGAGTTTGCTAGTATTAGGCAATCTTTGCGTAACGTAATTTATGAATGGTCCACAATACCAATTTTCCAATTCGCTGAGATTTATACAGACTAACGCATCCCTTAAAACTCATTGTTTATGGTCAGTTTATATTGTCGACAACACTCCCGACAGCAGGCTGTCCGGAGTTCAAGTTGTTACAAACTCTCGGTAAACGGTTACCCAGAGTGTACCCACCTTAACATCTAGAACATTTACGTACCCTACAGTCAGTAAACTCAAATATATTCTTAGTCGCATCGTTTGCTTGAGGCGAATCCTGACTAAAAACCCACCCACTACCCATTCCGTGGTACTTATGGGAGTGTCACTGAGTCGGGGCTTTCCGTTAAGTAAGTACCGCATCAACATTTCCTTTCTCATATCCCAAGTTACGATAAAGATGGTCGTGGCACGCAATGGTGGTTCTCAGGCGAAATTCTCGCTTGGAATGGATCAATTGTTATTCCCAAACAACGCTCCTCAAGTAGTCTGGCTGGAAATGAGAGTCATCAGTGTGCAATATACCGTGCTTACGCAACGCAACGCAATGCAACACAAAAACAAACACAAATTATCAATTTATCATTTATCAACTTTTGTTGGTCAAATAGTGTTCCTAACCCTGAACGTATATTTGTCGCCCATACAGTCTCCTTTGTCGATTGTACACATCCAAAAGATGCTGGGTGTGTCCCGAAATAAAAGTACGAAATTTGAATAGTTAAAATCATCATCGAGTCTACGTGTAAAGCCCATTCCACGTTCGTCCTTGCCATTCCCGGCTTGGTACAGCCAACTGACCAATGCGTGTGATGCATACATTAAAACTCAAGTAATGCATGTAATTTATGTTTATATAAAATACATTATAAAAACGATTCTGTCTCCGAAACCGATAGCCCTGAACAGCTATTCCTTCCATGACCACATATTGCAACCTTCGTATTTCTGTGTTCGAAGAGGATACCTTGCATGACCTGATTAAGTAATCGCAGATAGGTTCGAGCTCTGCAAATGATCCCTCAGTAAATTACAACCTGTTCTGCTACTGATTGAGACAAAAAGGCCTGTCATTATCAAGTTTTACGATCAGCAGGGCACGACCAACAGCGGAAAGAAAGTGAAATTCGGCATTTTCAAACCAACGCGAGGCAACGGCGAAAACAAGCACTTAGCACTCGATCAATTTGTCACGTTTGGCAACTGTAGGGAAATTCGAGTTTGACAGTTGGTCCCCCAGCATTAAACGGATAGGGGTAACCTTTTACCCAACAAGGATGTCCAACGCTAAAACAAGTGATTGATCAAATTGTTGTTAATGCCGCGTAAACATAAACTGTACCTACATGGAAAGATGAAAAACATATTCGTTACAGGAGCGGGTTCATACGACAAAAAATCACCGCGCATCGAACCCGTGACAGTGCGAGGTCGGCTGGTCGAAATATGCGTGGCTATTTCATACGCGCTGGTCATGGTTCATTAAAAGTGAAAATCCTGCCGTCCTTTACCGATGCTTGCCAGTGAGTCTTGCTGCCGCGGCGTTTAAGGCAAACAAGAATGACAAGCCTCTTCTTACCATCGTGTGTGCGTGCGAATGAGCACTTCAAGCGGGCGAAATTTGCACACCAGGTCAAAAATCAAGGAGACGTTCCAACTGATCGAAGGGTTGCAAAAACCTGTTTAGCTGAATCTTCCTGGTACAGGGCTGACAGGACTAAAACAAATAACTGAAGATTGCTGTCTCGACCCATGCGGCCGGTTGGTAACCCTGCAAAATTGGGGCCCGAATTGAGTTTGCTGATCACTTGTCATGTGACTTGTAACTTAAATTCATTGATATCAAGACAAGAGGCTTGAGCGGTATCACTATAATAGTCCTCTACCATTCACGCCCCCCGCGATAAAAAAGAGAACTTCGACAGACTCTTGCCGTTTTATTACATCTCCGACAACTTTAGTTCGAGATAAATAACGAAATACTTAAGGCGTGACTCCTGTGATCACTTCCTTTGTTCATTTTTTTGTGTGGGATTTGAACTTGGTAAAGGTAAAATTCGTATGGGTCATTAAACGGACTTTTTTTATTTTCACTTTTTATCCCGCAAGCGTATATTCCGCAAAATTTCACTTGAAAAGAAATTTTCGGTCAGCTCAACCAGTTGTGGTCAAAGTGCACAAGTACCGAACCTTGACAAACTCTGAAACGGACCAGCTAAATAAATGCTCGATGATGAGGAAGGGGTACACCAGCGCCAGTGAATTTACTATTTATCGATGAAATGAGGTATAAGTTCGATTAAAGACATCATAATGTGTTTCGTTTACAAGAATGTATTTTAAAACTTGATAAATTTATTGCTCTGGCGGTTTCTCTTGAGGCACGTGGAGTAAAGTGACCAGATATGATCGGTCAAAAATACGGGACACGCTCAAGAAAATATCAGTGTTTTATCATTAATTTAAACGATCATAGACGATAGTATAAACGAAATCAATCGCAAATTTGTTTCAAATTTACGATGTTGTTACCTATCGAATTTTAGTTCATTGATATTAAGCTCTATTTCTCTTAGCACCAGATAGACTCTATATACACTCAAAAATAAACCTCTAATTCTTTCCGCGAACTGATTCCGAGTGAGGCTCCGGAAGCCCAGAAGTCCTGATTTGTAGGCTTTGAGTTAAAAATTTTATCGCTAAACATAATACAGCATGGTTCATCGTCAGTGGGGGTAATACAACATAAAGTGTTAGGGAGGAATATAGCATAGAGTTTTATTGTTTACTGTCATTAATATCGACATGTCTAAATCATACGCTCCAGAAAAGGTATCCAAAAAACGTGGGCTTGGCGTAGTTTGTAAATCGATTGCCTTATACGCACCTCACCAATAGGCGAATAATCCCAAGATTAACAACTCTATAAAGGGTGTCCCACATGAAATTGTATTACTGGAAAAACGCTGTAGAAAATAACGCATTGGGTATTTTCTCTCGAAAATTTGGGTAGAAGTAGTTTAGAGTGAATTGTTTACTCTGTATTTTTATCGCTGTCAGTTTTTCAAAAGATGGAACAAATGGCGACACCCGAAAAAGTTACGATTTGATATCAGAGTTAAAAATATTCAAATTCATTGAATGAAAATTGATCATATCTCGACAAACATATGATTACGGCCTAAAAGCCAACTGTCAAAATCCACTTTGAATGGAAAATCCGGACAAACCGTTACACGCCAATCACAAATGTTGGTAGTAAATGAAAGAGAAAAGTTTTCTCTTCCATAAACTGTTGTGAGCTGTGTTCGACTAGTAACGGTTTGTCTGAAATTTCCATTCAAAGTGGATTTTGACAGTTGGCTTTTAGGCCGTAATCATATGTTTGTCGAGATATTCAGCCGCATTCATTTTCAATATTCAGTGACGCAGCTGAAAACGTCAAACGAACAAACCGCCCATTCATCCATGCATATTTTCATTCGGCTCCAATTATTACACGAAGCGACCGTGCAGCAACGAATCAATCGCATCAAAGTAGGCCCTGGCACAATGTAAGCCATGATGATTGTTGTCTCATATGCTGTATCGGCATTTGAAAACATATTCCTAGATAATTAGTATAATGAATATATTGTACGATATTCAACTGAATGAATAAGATGGATAGTCAGCCTCCTGCTAGGCAGCCATTTTGTCCTAGCCAACATCTGCCTTTGTTAAAATCAAAACAACCCAATGCTATTGCACGGGCGACGTGGGCCTAGATACAGCTAGGCCCATCATATGTTGACTACTGTCAAAGTCCGTATATCTCCATAGCGAATGGCAGGAGTGACACCCTCCTGTGGATAGTTGATTGAATATTTTTTCTATTCACCGCGAGTCGCAACAGGTTCATTTTCAGCCGTCAAAAAAGAGTTTCGATTATTTTTATAACTCTGTTTGATATACAACAGAATTTGCCGCGTGCCAAATGATGGATACCGCAATGTGCTGAACGCAAATTTGAGCATGCCCGTTGGTCGAGTTCGCATGGGCTGTGGTTGGTGAGTTATCGTGGGCATCATCGAAATGCGCCGCATGTTGAACGACATCATAATGTGTTCCGTGGCGCGTGACATAAAACTACATATCTCTGGACAGGAACAAAAGGACAAAAATATCTTTACAGATTATTGAAGGTGAACGTTTTCCGCGTCATTTTACATATTTTTGCCTTTCTCATATAGAAAGGGTATGCAATTGCTCCAAAAACCGACTTCCTAACCGAGGCACGGAGGGTCGAGTCTCATATACCATTCGACTCAGTTCGTCGAAATCGCAAAATGTCTATGTGCATGCAGGCACGTAGCCAGAGGGGGGGCTAAGGGGCTAAAGCCCCCCCCGAAATTTTTCAAAAATAAATTTAAGAAGCAACATGTTTTTCGGTAACTCGTAAAAAATTGTATCTTGTTTGGTTTCAACAAATTAATGGGAGAATGGTCAGGAAGATTGCTATTTCGAACCACCGAAGACATCGGTCACGATATCTACTCAGTATGCCGAGTCTGATAACACACTTCCTTTCATATTGTGTGACTCGTCGGAAGAACAAAAGAAACTGTTACTTTAATTCTTGCTGGGGTGATCCGTCGGATGATTGAATCGCAGAAGCAAGAAGTGGTGCTCCAGCCAAACCTGGAGGCTATTTACTTCCGGAATTTTTGCATAAGACCGAATATTCATGCTGGGAACTATTTGCTGAAGGTGAAAATAGAGCTTATGCTTACGAACTTCGACTTTAACGTGTTCTACCTTGTCAGGCATTCAGTACTTATGTTATTTAACAAATTAGCCCAGGCGAAACCAGTCAGTGTGCATTACAACATGTAACACGTGGTTGATTCTCATCTATATGGATGATGAGAAAATCAATGTTCGGCTACAAGATCTGATACCACTTACTTGAACCGCGGGCGAACGACCAGGAGGTTAAAGCCCCAATAAACAAACTTAGCTTACTTGAACCGTGGCCATTAAAAGATTCCTGTCACATTTGGAAAAAAATGGAATTTATTATAAAGGACACATCTAGGAATAAGACGGGCAGGGTCAGCTAGGATTTCGTCCTAGCTGACCCTGCACGTACAAAACGCAATGCGATAGTATCATTATACACGTTACATCTTTGCACATCCATAGTCTCCAATACTATTACCTGAAAAACAAACAATTGCCAAATTTGTGGCTGCTGTTCATATAATATTGACGGCAAAAACTGCGCCTAGTATATCAAAATTAACAGTCAGCATCATCATTGAGGAAGTCGACACTGGTGGCCCGTAAGGGGACAAAACAAAGATGAAATCAGATATTTGCGAACATGGACATGGCAGTTACCACGATAATAATACGGAAATGTACGAGATAGAAATGAACGACCACCAAGACGCGTTTGGTTATGAAAAATATTTCTCAGCCAGTAAACAGGTCAATCGCACGAGATCTGTTGGACAACCATTAACGTTTTATCATTTTCATTGTTTACATCGTGGAATATATTAAAAACTCAAGGCTTCATTTAGCTAATGCATTGAGCCGACTCAAATAAACGAATTATATAATAAAAATTTAGAAGTTTCATAGAAAACTGAGTACAAAAACTGTCCCAAAATTAACATTTATCGCTAGTGATTGCATCTAACAAAACTCATTTTATGCTAGATATTGGCCTGAATAAAGAAAGTTAGTTAAATCATACGGAAATTGGATTTCTGTAATAGATTAGAGCACTCTACGCTTAATATAAACGTCAGGCATCTCACTCAAGCGCGCTAAACAAAAATAATTCAATTAGCTGATGACATAGTTGTAGCCGAGATGACAGTTTTTTTTTATTTTCGCATCATTTTAATGCAATAGTATTTCTATTGACACTCAATTTCATTTTATGTGGGGAATGCGGTCCGTATTAAGACACTGTTAGTCTGGAAAATCGAACAATAAGCAAGAAAAACGTGAAAAAGTAAACAAGCCAAAAAGTGGTAAACCGGCGGTTTTCCGGAGGTGTTCATCAACCCACGAATCGTATATTACTAATTTTGTTGATATACAGAAACGTACACAGTAGCGGTAGGACTACCTGACGTGATTTTACACTTACTTTCCTTCGGATGTCAATTGATCAATTGATGCTAAACCACATAATGTTGCAACCACCAGCAGCATTTCAGTCGCTTTCGATGGTTTCTAATTAATGCCTATGTAAGTTTGAAAACGACGTGTCGATAGATTGATCAGACATCAGTAGGTTATCACGGAGAGCGACTAAAACGTTGTAACTAGTTGAGTCTATAAGTCAATAAGGTGGGATTATTGTATCGATTTCATGTTTTCAGTATCTGACAGTCTTTCGTTTTATTTTTGGTCTTTATGGAATAAGATAATAAGACATCATGGAGAAAAAAAAGCAAAAAGGGATCAATAAATTGAAATCGAGGGGAAGTAAGTGCGATGTATTCCCTTTCATGTGTCGAAATTAAGAGATGCTGAAATTATTGAGCTTGTTCACATTTATAGTTTCTAGTTATGTTGTTGGTGTCAGCAATGAAGCATTTAGTAAAATTTTACGTAAATTAGATGATAGTAGTAATCAGTGTTAAGTGATTTTCATTCGATTTGTGGATAATTTTCTTGAATTGATTAAATTCCGGGCAGTTACCTTTAGTTGATTAAATCATTGAAATACATAAGTCATTGCACGTCAGATTTACAACCAAAATTTCAATTCCTTCCAAAATGTTTTCTTACATTCTTTAGCTAATAATAATTGACACGTATTTTTTGTTTTGACTAAATATTTTTTTTTTCAAGTTATTAGCTTTTGAACTTTTGAAGTCAATAAAATTGAACATTTTTCAATCACTGATAACTCGGAAACGACTAGCTATATGAAAAAAATATTAAATAAAAAAAGTTACGTTTTCAAATAAGCTTAACAAAAAAAATCACATCACATCACCAAAGATCCTCCTCCATCCTCCATTTTTTGTTATATAACTTATGAAATTTGCAATTACTTGAAACAAAGTGAATTTTTTTAAAGTTGGACCATATTTTTTATTTATTATTTTCTTTAAGTATTAAAAATCATGTTAAAAAGATTGTGTAAAAATTTGACAGTGAAATTCTTTGCGAGATATTACAATTGTAAACATAAAACAAGGCAATTATACACTAAACGCCCAGTGATAGGTCTGTTACAACTGAAATATCTCGAGAAACACTTCGAGTTCCATTCTGAAATTTTCACATAATCTTCTTAATATAGTTATGTAATCAAAATAAATTTGTTTTTGGGGGACTTTTAAAAAATATTTGCTTTTAACATTTGAATACCCCCAAAAAAGTCTTAAATTTGCAGAATGCGAGTCTTTCCACGATTTACAACTATAATTTTAGTTCCCTCCAATGTTTTTTGCATTTTTAGCTGAAAATTATAGACACGATTTTTTTTACTTTGGCTGAATTTGATATTTTTTTCAAGTTATGAGTTTTTTAACTTTATAAAATACTAGCTAGTACCCATCGCGCGTTTTGTTCCGAAGCGCCATCTTGTAGGCAGATAATCCCCAACCAATAGCACACAAACACGCTCCATAACAAATTCCAACTATGTATAAATTTATACGGCAATTGGTTAAGCCGTTTGGGAGTCCATAAATCATACGCATGCAACTATCGACTTTTAATAATATTTTTAAAAGTTTTATAAATTTAATAAAATTGGACATTAAATTAAGACATTAAGCATTAAATAATAAAAGCTGCATTTTCGGATGATCTCGCCGGATTTTTTTTGTAATTTTTGTTTTTGTTATATAATTGATGAATTATGCAAATATTAGTAACAAATAATTTTTTTCAGGGTAGAACCAAAAAAATATTTTTAGCATTTTCAAATAATTTATAATTATATCGAGAAGATTGTGTACAAATTTCAGAAGGAATTCGAAGTATTTTACGAGATATTTCATTTACAATAGACCTAACACTAGGCGTTTGGTGTAAAATTGCTTTGTTTTAAGTTTATAATTGTAATATCTCGCAAAGTATTTTGATATGCACTCCCAAAGTTTTGCACAATTATTTTAACATGATACTTAATAATAAGTAAAAAAATTGGCACAACTTAAAAAAAATTCAATTTGTTTCAAACAATTGCAAATTTCATAAGTTATATAACAAAAAGAAATTGCAATTTTTTTCAGTAAGCTCGTTAGAGAACACAACTTTTTTATTTAATATTTTTTTCCATATATCGAATCGTTTCCGAGTGATTGAAAAATGATCAATGTTATAAACTTCAAAAGTTTAAAAACTAATAACTTGAAAATAAATCATATTCAGCCAAAATAAAAAAATACGTGTCAATTATTTATAGCTAATGAATGCAAGAAAAAAAATTGGAAGGAATTAATATTTTGGTTGTAAATCTGACGTGGAATGACCCATATATTTTGATCCTATTGATCAAAATCCTCCTTCCTAACTGGGGTTCTGACTAGGGGCAGATCACTCTAGAAATGTATAATAAATTTGCATCAAAAAATTCATTTAATTTCTATTTTTGCATCAACTTTGCACTTCCTCGCAGAAAAGTTTGTTTAACAAACGTCCTACGTTGATTCACTTTGTTCGACGTTTTGTTGAATGTAGGTCTAGTTTGTGTAGGGTTTTGACGTCTTACACGCAACGCAAAATACATTATGAATTTCTATTTTGATGGAAAGAAATGCATTTAATTTAGGCGATTTTTAAAAATGCATCACAAGTGATCTGCCCCTAGGGTTCTGATCTGCTAGGCCAAGGCCAGTCTCAAAAATAGTTTCATTTAAATAGAATATGCCAAAAAATTATGTTGGCATGATGCATTAGAACTGGTAATAGTTACAGGACGCCAGATCAAGAAAATTGAAGTTGAACCATCTACAATTCGTTTGCTAAATCAGAAGATTTTGTGCAAATTTCGACATTCTCTTCGATCGAACATTTTATGGATATTTTTCTACTCATTTCGATTTAGCGTCTTCTACACCTTTTAAACGTGCAGCTTAAAACACCTTGCGTTTTCCAGCACCGTCAAGGATTGTCATATTCGGTTAGCGCATAAATACTGAGAACTCTAGAATATCCATTGTTGCAACGAGAGTAAATTGTAACTTGTAAATAAATGATAAATATCATATTAAACATCAATAATTCGTTGTAAGAACATGGATTGTCTTAGATTTGGCATTGTTTTCATTAAGAACTTTTCAAAATTTCATTTAGCTTCTAGTGACAATATCAAGTCATTAGAACTAAAAGCTTTATGCAGGGGGCGGGTAAAGCGTAGTTGGTAAATCGATTGCCTTGTACGCAGCTCATCAGGGTTCGTTTATCAATCCCGCACATATAGGGTTAGAAATTTTTCTAAAGAAATTTTCTAACACGAAAAAAGGCGAATAACCATAAGGTTAAAACCTCTATAATCGAAATAAAAAAAGCTTTATGCAATAATTTTTTAAGCCCCTCCCGAAATAAACTCCTGGCTACGGGCCTGTGTGCATGTATTTATGTAAGTATGTATGCGTGTGTATGTGCGGATTTATCAACAAAATGTCCACATCGGTTTCTTGGAAATGGCTGAACCGATTTTTACAAACTAAGATTCAAATGAAAGGTATAATATGCTCAAAGGTTGTTATTGAATTTCATTTTGATCCGACATCTGGTTCTGGAGTTACGAGTTGAAAAGTATGGTTACAAAAGAATTTTCGTTATGATGTGGAATTTTCTGAACCGATTTCGACAAACTTGGTTTTAATAAAGAGGTACAACGTTTCCATCGGCTGCTATTGAATTTTGTGTGGATCCGAGTTCTGATTCCTGAATTACAGAGTGATGAATGTAAAAAGGCGAATTTTTTTCTAAAATGTGCTTGGATTTGTACATCTAGGTCACTAACAGTAATTCAAAATCTCTTTGGCCACATTGGCCACCATCGACGGATCCGGAAGCCCGGGCGGAAGTATCCAAATTTAGAATAACGGTAATATCGGTTTCTCGGAGATGGCTAGATCGATTTGATCAACTTAGTCTGAAATGAAAGGTGTTGCGTTCCCGGAAGCTGATGTTAAATTCCATCTCGATCCGACTTCCGGCTCCGGAGTTACGAGTGCGGTCACATAAAAATTCCAATTGAAACAGATACCAAGATGAATGCAAAAAGGTAAAAAAATGGCTAAAATGGGTGCCAAATAACTTGCATTTACAATTCTAGGTTACTGACGGCCAACCGATGTCTCGTTAGCCAAAGAAATATTATATTTCTGTTTGTTTCATGTGTGTCAGCGTCGACGTGTTTCTTTTCAGGTTCGTGACAGTCGTGCTCTTATATATGCTTACCAAGTGTAATAAGAATGTAATAGCCATTTCCATATATTGTTCCATATATTGTACGAACCAGCTATATTAAATCATAGTTTGGATAAATGAGTAAGGCGCAATTTCACCTTTAGGTGGATTAAAACAGTTTGTAACGACGAGAACACGAAAATGTTTCAAATTGTTAATTAGAATTATATGTAAAACACTACTATTAAAACAAATATTGTGTGAATATATATTTATATGACAGTGGAAGCATCATTCTCTAAGTGTGCCAAATTTCATTGAATTATCCGAAGTAGTTTTTGAGAAAAAAGAAATTGAAAAAAATACAATTTTATTGCTTTCAAAAGTTTAAAAGCCTATAATAAAAACAAAAAAAAAATTTTAACAAAATATTTACACCAAAAGTTACACTCCATATCTCATATAGAAAAAAAAATATTTTTCATGAAAATCAGTGATTTTCTGGAAATTTCGAGGCTTAAATGTTACTACCAAACTCTGAACAACGAACGGAAGAAGAAATGCGGTCAGAATAAATGTTTTATTAGTGATTAGGACCACAAGCGTGTAGTAAAAGCATTTAAGCGGAATCTCAATGCTTCGTTCAGGAATATAGCCAAAAAGTTGAATCTGTCCATGTTTTTGATTTAGAGAGCAAGGACCGAGAGGGACTGCATACGTACAAAGTGCAGTAGGTTTCAAATCGTGACGAACGGTAAAATACGGCGAAAAAGTCACGGGCCCAGAAACTGTACACCCAGATGCTGACGAAGCTTCACTGTCTCATCATGGATGATGATACTTACGTCAAGGCGGACTTCCGACAGCTTCCGGGGCTACTGTTCTTCACCGCCCAGCACAAGTTTGATGTTCCGGAAGAAGTAAGGAAGCTAAATCATTTAAAGTTTGCCAATAAATACATGATTTGGTAAGCAATCTGCTCATGTGGCAAACGGAGTGCGCCGTTCGTGACTGGGACTGTAAACGGGAAGATCTACCTCAAGGAGTGTCTACAGAAAGGTCCGCTTCCTCTGTTGAAGCAATACGGAAGCCCTACGATCTTCTGGCCGAATCTAGCTGCGTGCCACTATTCAAATGTTGTCCTGGAATGGTACGAAGCCAAAGGGGTCACTTTTGTACCCAAGGACATGAACCCTCCAAAGCAGCGGAACAACGGTCTATCGAAGAATACTGGGCAATTATCAAATAGGCACTACGGAAGCATCATAAGGAGGTCAAATGTGAGAAAGATATGAAAAAAGTGGGCTTTCAAATAGAAGAAGCTGCAGCCAGATGTTGCACAGAACTCATTAAGTAAAGTTAACCGCCAGGAGTAAGCGTACGGTTATGATATTGAAGTTGAATGTAATAAATATGCCAAAAGCTTACTAATGGTTTCTATTTTGTCGTCTGAAAGTTTGAACAGGATCGGTCCAAGAGGTAATTTTCGACAGCGTTTTGTCCTTGATGCAATTTGATATCAGACACCCTTTAATCGAAATAAAACAAGAGATGTCAAAAACCAGCTAATAACTGCGAACATCTTACTAAGTCAACTATTTGTTATTCTTTGATGAATCTAGAATAACATTAAGTGATCTCATCCCTGTTATCTTAACCTTTTCTAAATAGCGAAACCTGCATGGATGCTGAGTCAGCCTTCGGATATCGTTATTGTCTATTTGTTTATTTTTTTGTTTATTTATAATTCATCTGACAAATTGTAGTCTTAATGAATAAAAAATCAGTGATCAGTACAACACAGTATAAAAAAATTAATTACAAATAAAAGTTGACATTAATCTCTTCTGATCGTCTTTGCACGTAGCACTCTAGTTTTAAACGTTGTAGATGAGAAACACGAAATTTTCAAAATCGAATTTATGTTGTTGTTATCATATACCCTTGTAATTCACGAAACGTCAATTTTTTAGGTTTTCGGTTTAGTTGTCCAAGAGTGAGATAACATAGTCCTCACCAGTCTTCTATCTCATCCCTCCACGCAAGTCTAAGTCTACTGATGACATTACCCTAAAAAGGAATAGTTGATCTGAGATTACTCCCAATACGAATTTAATTTGGTTAGTGTCGATGATCACGTGTCACTATGTACCTACTAAAGTACCGTAATTGAAGCTCGTGCATGTCAGTGCACAGTGGTCCAGAACGTAGATTCAGCAGGAATTTTAACTTTTTTCTAAAAGGAAATGACTTGGCCTTACAATATATCCAGGAAAGTTGTTGTACTTAGCAAGGTCTTTCTTTTCGTTTAAACAGGAGCTAGGGTGATTCTAATTTTAGCGATATTTAAACATGAACATTTTAACGATACGAGATTGAGCTTGACTGTCTTCGATGAAGTTGTAGAACAACACATTTTAGACAAATTTGCTGAAGACACGCAAACTCTAGCTATTAGATTTTCCATTGCACGAGAAATCCAAATGTAAGATTTTGGATGTTTCCTAAAAAACGGTTTTATTTCTATAACTTTTGTAGCTCTTATTTAAGGCCCGTGCGCAAGGGGGGGGGGGGGGGTTGGGGGTTCAAACCACTACCATAAAGGTTGTGAATTGCTTTGAAATCTTTCTTAACATCCTGTTGTGAGTAGACCAGTTCCACAGCAAAGGTAGGTCAGGAGAATAACTGCCGCTGAGGAACTCTCAGCATCAGCTCACAGATAAATAGGAACGAGTAGCGCCAAGAATTATGGTCCGTGTCTCAACAGATATTTGAAGCAGACATGAGAATGCCAGTTTTGCTGTGAAAAAGCAGCAATGAAAAACATGAACTATTAAGACAAAATGAAAAGATCAAGAGCACAATCCCTACTGAAGTAGTATCAACTGTGGCCCCGGATGGATGAGGATTGCGTGAAACAAAAGGTTTAAGTTTGGTCAGTGAGCTCGACTACTACAAACCAACCAGCAGGCAGCATTGTCTGTTGAAGATTCCTTCGCGTTAACATACATTTGTTCAATTTGCTGAACTGAGTGGATTGGTACACAACATTCAGCCCCTTAACCCTCGCAAAAATCCTTCAAAGTTTGAGGGTCCTCATACCTTTCTTTCGCAGGAAACGTAAAAACATCAAACCTTGAGAATATTCTGCGCACGGGCCTGCTGTCATATGAAATAGAATGCTTTGTAGCATAGATCACTAAAAAATGGCAAATACGATATTTTTATATCTTGAAATATTTACTCAAGAATTAGTTTATTTTTATTAAAAAGTACATATCACTTCCTAACGAGTGGTTCAGTATATTGAGACAAAATTGTTCTCCTTCAAAATATCTGAAAGTATTTCTAAAAATATCTTAATGAAAAATCAAAACTGTAAATGTTATATAAAGAAAACATCCTAATTTTTTTTGCTAAATTTCTATTAAAACGAAAAGTACAAGCCATAGAGTTTGAGCGTCTTTGAGAAAGCTTTTAAATTTTTTTTTTTTCAATTTTCTGGAAGACAGCGAAGCTTTATCTCAAACCATTGAAAACTTATTATATGATTTTAATCAATTTGGACCCACCCTACCCACTATTTAAAATAATAGAAGTGCAAAATTTTATCATGAAAACGAAACTATATCTTTTGCATTGTCCATCGTGAAAGTAATTTAAACATATTACCAAAGGTTAATTCATGAAAACGAAATTTTTAAAACAACTTTTTCAGTTTTCATTTTTACGCTAACCTATCCTTTAGATATTTTTCAGAGTTTTGAAGACGGACATTTTTTTCTAACACATCAAAACTCTTGCTTCTATGATTTAAAAGATACTACTTATAGCACCAATTTTTTTTTTTAATATCTTGAAATCAATTTTGTGAAATTTAAAAAAATAACGTATTTTTTGTTCAATTAAAACTCAAATCATGATCTTATATGTAGTTGAAGAAGAATAATCTTTTATTTGCCCCAATGAGTGATGGTGGTATTCCGAAGAACCACATTTTCGGCGAAAAAGTACTGATAACTTTTGAACGATAAAACTTAGATTTTTTCACGCACTATCGAAAAATATAATCATTCACGAAATAGATTAAAAATCACCTTAAATAACACAAAATGTTAAGAATTAAGAAAATTTACTTAATATGTTCGAAAACACATTTACACATTGGTACACAACGAGAAGCAGTGATATATGTCTAAAAGAAACAGAGAAAAGGGGATTCCGCCAACTTACTCCAACCGCCAACTAGCCGCGGGCTCCCCCAATTGCTTTCCAGGACTTGAATACAAGACGATCGCTATACTGAATAACTTTTTCTATATCACCGCAGTTAAACATTTTTGGAAAAGCAAAACCGAAATAACATAGCATCATGATGCTACGAATCATAGCAGGCTCGGAACTATTTTGCATTTTTAGCCGTTCAAATAGTAAAAAGATCAAAGCTGCTTTGATAATGTTAAGAATATTGAACATCAGCCTATCAAAGACTCTGTTCAACGTGAATTATGCAACATGCTTTTAAAATTTAATGCGCGCGAGGCGGAGAGGTTTGATTCAAATTCTCGAGTACTTTTTCAAATGGACGTAAGTAACAATGAGAGAGGTCTTTCTCTTCTGTTCATTACTCGGCCATTTCAACAATTACTACTCTACTCTTTGCATAATATTGTAGTAAAAACCGTCGGCTTTCGATATGTACTGGAAAATTAGTACAAAGTGTTGTAATGACGTCGTAATAAACGAAAGAGAAAGTAAACAAAGAGAGGCTCTCAATATTACTTACGTTCATTTGAAAAAGTACTCGAGAATTTGTTCAGTCCAAAGGGGTTTAAAAAATAATACTGGGTTTTGACAAATGCAACTAATGTAATGAGCTTAAAAAACGAAAAATGTTTATGATCACATTATCGCGAAGCTGGAAGCAACTGATAATTAAACAGGTAGGTAAATTGAAAATCATTATTAGTTACCCTCAATAGGTACTCGTGACAGCCCTTTTCGTTGTGATTACCCTAGCCGTCTGTCCGTACAGGCGGACACGGGGGTCAATGCAAAACCGTAATTGTTTTGCAACCAATTCCCTGTTCCAAAGTACAAACATATAATCAATCATACTGTCTAGTAAAATTACCTAATGATATGTAATGTTTCTGGCCTTCTCACTTTAGAGCTTTTTGTGAGGTGTGTACTGATGTTCTTATCTGACAACACATTAAATTTATTCAAACTGACAGGATTTTGCAATGAGCAGTGAGATTGATGGTGGTTAGATTCTTCTGCAGGATTACAGATTATTTTTTTATTCTGCATGATTACAGATTAAAGATTATTCCTTTTACTTTTTGGTCGTTTAAGAATTTCAATACCCCCGAAAACGAATTATGAAGGAATAGGAGCGAAAGGAAAATTATAATTTTTGACTACATAAAATCGGTCTTACTAGAGCCTTTTTTGATATTTATTAAAGTTCATTTAGCAGTAACAAAATTCTAAAACCAAGTACAACACCATGCTCTCTGCTATACTAATCTATTATTTTAATTAATCAATTAATTATTAATTAATCAATTATCTCACAAGCTGATTGGCATTACTTGGCTTATCTACCTAATATAGGTCTGTCCAGAAAATGTATTCAAAACGAGTAGCTCCAAATTGAAGACTATGATGAGGAAGCCCACGCTCGCCACAGGAAATATTAAGTTCTTCCACGAAATATGAAATTTAATTTTCCAATAAAATTTTCAATAATGTACTAATGAACTTTGGTAAACAATCTTTAGGTTAAGTATTTCTTAATCGAATAATGGCCAACAAATCAAATTATTTAATGAATTGGTGCATAAATGATTAAAATTCATCTTATAATAGCGGAGTTATAAGCGTGCAATCCTCACATAGTTTCGTTACATAGGAGGTATTTTAGATTTTCGACACCTAGCCCCAAATAGTGGAGTAAGACATTTTCAGTGTCAAAAACTATAACTGACATCAGTGTCGTACAAATTATCTATTTGTAAGTTACAGATTTCCCGAAATTTATTGGACTTTCCTGATACTTGTAGAATTTTTTATACGTGATAGATTGTGACGATGAATTTATTGCTTACCTAAAGTTTGAAAAACTTTGCTGAACTTTGCAGAAATACTCATAGTAGCAAGTATACCAAAGTTCCCTTGAAACCTATTGAACTTCCATAAAATTTGTCCCAGAAGTTTACAAAATCAAACAAAAAAATTGTGGTAGGTGTAAGTTGAACTGTGATTAGTTCCCTAATCCCTTTCGTTGCCGTATCAGTAAAAAAGATCGTAGAATCTTTTGCACCTGAATGTGTCCAAGAAAGCAACGATACAAGATACTATTCAATACAAATTCTCGATCTATACATTACATTATCTTCTAGTTACTACGCAGAAGCATGTGTTCCGCACCAATAATAGTCTAATAGTAGAAAAATAGATGTAATACGCTATAAATCGCACTTTATTACCCAAACGCAAGACATACTTTAAGCAATTAACCATGACACATTATGGCCCTCAGTCTCGGACAATACGATCATTCCCTGCGGTCACCGTATCTCTTGGCTGACCGCGCAGCTAAGAATACTACCGTTGGTGTGTTGAAATGTCTAATATACTACGTGAAATTGATTTCATCGTTATGCAGCCTGAAAGGGAAAAAAATAGTCCTCCTCAACGGGTCACGCCAACGCCATTTTTCCATGTTGCTTGTCTTTTTCCTTCAAGCTTGTGGGAGACATTTGACTGAAAACACTGTGCACTGGCACAGAGTGATGGAGAAAGATCTAACCTCAACAATGAATGACTGAAAGTGAAAAAAAACATTTGCCACACCATCACAATCTCGTCATCGTCATAGTTATCGAATGTAATAATCGTAATACATAATGTATCATATATCTATTACTAGCCACGTCCAGGATAGGAGCAATAACTCATTTAATATTTGCACGCGGCTCGCCGTTAAAAGGGTGCCGTAAGTACCGACAAGGTACTTAATTCCGCACTGTCCCTAATCATAATGCATAAATATTACGGCAAGCGATAGTATAACTGCATTTTTATAATCCAATTGAAAATTCTACTTTCTGAAAACAAAAGAATACTCGTACTATACAATGAATACAACATGCTGATCATAAGTACATAGACCAATTTCACTGTTCTTTGAGGCTCTGTTATAACGTATTGACGGTACAATTGAAGTGTGTGCGATTTTGAAGAAAACATCAAACCTTAAGTAATAAGTAATGTGACAACAAGAAAACAGTCGTAATAGCATAAGAAGTTTGTTCAACAAGAAAACGGAAAGACAAATTGATTTACCGCATGCAAATAATTTCATAAAATGCCGTTTTTTGTGCTCTGCCAAGATTTCCAGTTGTTTATGTTTGGAATAAGTTTAAGTTCACAAGGTGTGGAATGTGTAGGTAAGGACGAGTGCAAATAAGCATAATTAGTTATAGACTACACACGACCTCAAAATCTCCTAACTGTGCGTCTCACTCAGTCGAATTTTACATTCAAAGAGATGCTACATTTTAATTTCCATATCAAAACATGTAATATCCTGTTATCAGCCAGAGCAATCAGAAAGTAGAAATCAGAATAAAGTGGCTCACTCGGCACGTTCCTCAGGTTATTCGGAGATTTGTGCCATGCAATGCCATCTCATTAATTCCATGGTAAAGATAAAGGTAAAGGAAGCAAAAAAAGAAATAAAAAATAACAAGGGGTATTATATGAGAAACCGGCCGATCACAAAATATGACCATCGTCGATTCGAACGAAACTTTGAAGTTGTGTTCAGTTTATGAATCTCCATTATTTTCTGCAACAATTGCAATATTTTGAAACAAGAGTAATTTTTCAAAAGGGCGTAAACAGTTCCAGATACATTAATTTCAAATTTTTGTTGTTCGATTACTGTATTTTATACAGCAAAACTTTATGAGAACGAGTTTCAGAGAATGATTATTTATGTGCGAAAAAAATATACATTGAAAAAAATGTTGTGTCATTTTTCACAAAAACAAAGATTTGTGTTAAAACTTTAAATTGTAAAAAAAACCCATTTCTAATTTTTTATATGTTGTCAATAAAAACCCCAAGAAAAAAAAACATTTTGAATGTGATTGTATGATGGAGCATCGGTAATTTTTTTCTAACAATAACTTTATACATGTTTTTAAATTTCATACTAATTGACATACTAAACTGTAATTCTATAACAGAATATAATTCTTAGTCTTATTTTAAATCAAAATGTTTTTAACAAAAATCTTCCAAAATGCGATAGTTTTCGAGATATTTGGAATTTTGTTCCAACAAAAACAGTTAATTCGTGTGATTATGCCTTTTTTTAAAGTTATTCGCGTTACCCCATCGTAAAATGTTAAAAATCTAATGTTTATTGTTTTAAAGACGTAAAAGAAACTTTTTCAGTGTATTTGGATCATGGAGAAGCTTTCAATAAAAAAGTTTTCCTAACAACAACTTTTGGCATATTTTTAAAATTCATACTATTTGCTGTCAAAAATACTATTTTCTTTTTGAATATTATTCTAAATGCTATTTTAAATCAAAATGCCCATAACAAAAATTTTCTGAAATGTTGTAGTATTCGAGATATTTCAAATTTCGTTTTAATAACACAATTCTTTTGTTTTCTTACGACCTTTTTAGAAGTTATTCGCGTTTCTCCATCAACAATAATAAGTTTTTCAAAAGGTCCATAACATTTCCTGTAACTTTCTCTTTGACATCAAGGTGATATTGTAAACCATTTGAAAGCTATACGAAAACAATCAAAATACTATTCAACCATAGGGTCTTATGATTAAACTAAACAGGTGGCGTGTTCTACTCTTCGTACTATAGGTCACTTACAAAAACATATAATGTTATTGGAGAATAGAACGTATGGGAGTATTTTACATTAAACTCGAAAAATATTTGCGTTGCTATTTTTTCGAACAGCGCTGTACTGGAAACTTTAAAAGCGATTATCTCGAGACCATGTTTTCTCACAAACGTCTTTACGGTGACTATGATTGCAGAAAAAGTTTTCAACCGATCTCCAAACTTTTCTAGCTTGTTCGTAATTTAACTGCCGTATCCTTGAACGATTCCATTTTTTCGTGAAAATTTTTATATTAATGTTATGAATTTTTGAGTGATTTTTTTTCTGGTGAAAATAGTGTTTTTTTTTTAAATCGTCCCCGCTTCTAAAAAGAAGAACATTTTTTTTTAATCGATCGTTCAAGGACACCACAGGTGCATACACTAAAGTATTTTTTTTAGTTTTATGCTTACAGTTGAGCTCTTGGACTGGAATCGTAGTCACGGCAAACCTCTGAAAAAAACGCGTTTTGCGGAAATTACTATAACTGCGACAATTATTAATATATGTTCTCAAGTGGATTTCGCAAATTGGATATTGTACTACGCTAGACGTATTTCATAAAAATGTGGCTACATACCTTTACAAAAATTCAAACTTTTCTCTTTTTTTCCGCATATATAACACCTTAAGGTTGGACAGAGAATGGGCAAAAATCGAAAACGAAAAAAGCATTTTTTTCCACACCGTGTGTTAGATCTCCATAAAAATCAATCAGCTTTTGTAGAATGTTGTTACAGTACAGCTGATTGATTTTTATGAAGATCTAACACCCGGTGTAGCAAAAACTGCTTTTTTCGTTTTCGATTTTTGCGCATTCTCTGTTCAACCTTAAAAAAGTTACGTGGCATGACATGACCCCCTACCCCCCTGTCGTCACACATTTTCACAAAATACAAAAATCCACTCTCCCCCATGTAATGCTACGTCATTTATGGAGGAACCTTAGAATATGTTTTTTTATTCCCTGAAAGTTTGAAAACGATCGATTGAATGTGTGAATTTTCACGAACTTTTCTTAGAATGCAATTTGATTCCATACATCCATTACAAAACACACAATACACTATCACCTGGTTAGCACTCCAAAGGACCCCAGTCTGAGTTTTGCGCTTGAAGTTTTCAGCCCACTTTTCCATTCTAATATTGAAGTGGATTTCACGATGACTGATCTTGGTTTTTTTTTTATTTTCGACAATTTTGAAGTAAGTTATCACCAGTGGAGTCAATCGGTTGAAAAAAGAAATGAGTCACATCGAACTCCTATTCCTTGTCCCACATGCTAATCTGTCAGAGAACGAAACGGAATAAAATCGAAGCATTAGGTTGTAAACCATCAAGTTATTTTCGAAAAAATCAAATCCATTTACAAACAATGCAAACAAGTTGTAGACAATAAACCAATTCTCAAAATGCCAACCTACTAGCACAGGTACGGAAACGAAGAATTCCGATGGGTCCGAGCGAGGTCTTGAAATCACCTCGCCATCGACTGCAATTCCGACGAAAGGTAGAAAAAATTGCCGCGCTAACCTAAACGCCAGACAAGCTTTACTTGTTCAATTTGCGACAACGTTCCATCGTCATTATTCGCCAGTCCGTTGAACAGCGCGCCACGCGAGCTCCCTTCGAAAGTGTTCCGAAATCACTTACACAAGTTGGTACATTTTTATTCTACCCGCCGCGACCAGTTTACAAATATCGAGTGCGCTTCCGTCTGTCTGTTTGATGAACCGCATTTTTGTTGGGTCAATAACAGTTCTTGGATAAAACGATTAGACGCTGTCTCACACTAAATAGTTTAAAAGTGAAATAACACATAGGTCTTCAGTGCAGGGTGTGTGTGCATATTTTTATATGCTCAAGTCCATTACCGTAAACTTATTTGTGTGATCTACGGTGGGAACGAAGAACAAATATTGGCCGGGTTCGTCGCCGGCTTTAGGGGCGGCACTACCGGTCAGGCATCTGTTGGGTTCACTTTCTACGCGGAGAAAAGTCAAACAAGGAGTACCGGAAAAGTGAAACTGACTGGTGTTTGCTTTTTGCTGTTTGTACGCACATGTGGTAACAATTTGGCGAAGAAATTTTGGTGATATGCTTTAGGCTTGGCGGCTGACTGAATAGTGGAAATAGTTTTCTAAATTTTTATTCACGGTAGGTTGACAGAATTGTACTTTTAATTTGATAATAAATTCGGTAGATCAGTAATTATTCCATAATTCTTCAATATTTGATAATAAAGTATAAATATTACTGTGAGTGAAATTCGATAGTGCTCAAGTGGTAGAATAAATCTAAAAAATATGCTAACTAGAGAAACATCTGGTACATCTGGTTGCCCAAGAAAAAATAGTGTATTGTCCGTTGAACGTCGAATTGGAATGATGCACCGAATTACAAATACATGCAAAAATACTGCCCTCGAAATTCTAGGATGCTGTACAGTTATTTCTTTCTGCGCGTGAACGATTAAAAATCAAAATGTGCCATGATGTGATGTTTAATAGATAGAAGCAAAATAGTTGAAGTGCAAAGATAAGTTGCTAATGTGAAACTCAACTAGTATGAGAACGAAAAGATCAACTATCCAAATGCTAACAAAGACAATTATCTCTAGTGATTGTGCCTTTCCCATTTCTCTAAACTATGATTCCATGACCGATTATTTTAAAATATATTTGTGGAAATGTATATAACATTCTTAGTACACTTTTCACCTACATCTCGCCCGCTACGAAACTTGATGAGCTACGTGTTGATACTGAAACACCTATTTAATCCACCTAGCATTGAGATTTCATACACATATCACTGTTGGATTATTCAATAGTTTGCAGAACTCATGCGAAGTAGGTACCCAACTAGAGGTGGGATGGAAACAGTTTCTAGTCAAATGATTCAAATTAATTTAATAAATTCAGTGAATACAATGAATCATATGAATAAAATGAATGGAATGAACGAAATGAATAAAATAAAAAATAAACGAAATGAATAAATAAAACAAACGAATCAAATAAACAAAACCAAAGAATTTATAAAATAAATAAAAAGAAGAAAATAAGCAGAATAAATTGAATTGATGAAATGAAAAATTAAATGTTAAAAGGTCATAAATTATAAAAAAAAAATTGTTTTAAATAAATAGTTTTGATGAAATGAATAAAACGAAAAAAATAGTCAGATTATTAACCCTTTCATGTCCAACTTTTTTCTAGTGCATGTAAGGTTTCAAAACTATTTTGCCTTGAAAACGGTGAGGTCAAGAAACACGAAAAGCCTATTTTCATAAAGATAGGTGCTTCCATGGCAGTGCTAGAAGCTTGTCAATTTTTACCTTCTAATGCTCAATACAATTCTCCTAGAATAATTACAATAGTCCAATTACGTGGAAAACGTAGCCAACGACAGTCTAAATTGATAAGTTTTATCAGTTTTCAATAATATTGCACCATAACGACGATATATGAAAAAATCATTTTCCGTCGTCAACGTAAACTGTCCCTGGCAGCACTGCTCCATCGGAATCCAATCAGACTAATTGCAATAATTCAATTCTAGAGCTGATCCTTGTAACTGTAAATCTTCAAAATAAAGGCAATAATCACATTAATGAGCCTTACTTGTTTTTGTGAACAAATCTCGCCTCAATCAAAAGTTATAGCTGTTTAAAAACGTTGTTGTC
Source organism: Topomyia yanbarensis (assembly GCF_030247195.1). Classification (NCBI taxonomy): domain Eukaryota; kingdom Metazoa; phylum Arthropoda; class Insecta; order Diptera; family Culicidae; genus Topomyia; species Topomyia yanbarensis. The sequence goes on along the minus strand of NC_080672.1, from coordinate 142,897,043 downwards.
CACAAGCAACTTGGGCATGAATTGGTTAAAATGCAGAAACTGAATAAAATGTATGGACTGTCGAAAATGGATAGAATGTATAGAATGAAAACAGTGAATGAAATAAGTAGTAAATTGCACAAAAAGAATAAACTGATCAGAATGAAACCAAAGAATGAATCGAATAAAATTGATCAAATGAACCCAAATGAATAAAAAAAAGCTGAACAAAATAAATAATTAAAATGCAATAATCATATATTTAAAATAAGTCAAATATTCAAAATGAATAAAATAAACAAGACGAGTAAAATCCATAAAATGAAGAATCTAAAACAAATGGACTATTTAGAATGAAATTAAAAAACATTGTTGAATAAAGTGACTGAATAAACCGGATTGTAGAAGTTAGAGAATTATGAAATGTTTTTGAAAATCACATTATCTGAAAAATAATTAATTATTATACAATGGACTTTCTAAAGTTTCCATTCTTTATTTGTTTTCTCCTTTTAGTTTTCAATTTACTTCACTTGACGGCGTCGTTTAAGATTATCTGGTGTTTCTACTTTATTGATGGACCTTAATTAGTTATCAGGAATCTTGAACGTTCAATTTGTTTTGGAATTCAAAGTTGTCTTCTTGGTCACATATTCCCGAAAAAAAATTGCACAGAATAGAATTTTCTGTTCCAGTATTTTACCGCACAATTAGAAATAGTAAAGTGAGACAAGGTCACATGTAGGATTCCTAGTACCGACCCTTTTTGGCGAGAACCAGAACTGCGGACATTCAATTAGCTAGAGATTACTAAGCAGAGAAAGTTATGAAAAACTAGAACTTTAGTACTCAAGTGAGAGCAAGGATGTGAAATATACAGATTGGAAAACTAGAAGTGGCAGGGTCATTAGAAAAAGACTTAAAATCCTACAGACTAATCTTTTGTCTTCTGCTGGCAGGAGTCGAGCTTAGGCAGCATAGCTGCGAATCACTCAAATCTGCCAACATGTCTCCTGGTAAAGACAAACTTGTCCCCTTTACCGTGAGAGCCCACAAAAGAGAAGTCACGTAAGGTCACCACTGAAAACCTGTCGATTACCAACATTAATAAAAATGCCGCTGTTATCTCTGTATGCCTGTCAAATGCCGGTGTAGATTTTTATTAGGCTATTTCCATTGCTCTTACAGTGTTAGCGTGTATACTACTATGTGTAGGTTGGTGGCGGTGCCTACCGTGGCTACTCACCGCTGCCGATGGATTCCCGTTGATTCCTTTTTCTATTTTCATTTTTATTTCGACTTATGTAGTCACACTTTCATTTTTACTTTCTAACGACATTCAATTAACTAGAGATTATTATGTAGGGAAAATTCTCAAATGATTGAATTGTTCTGATCAAACAAGCATATTAATTGCTTCAGGATGTCATTCTCATTTCAGCAGAAGATATTTTTCATATGCGGCACCTTCTTTTATTTCGAGATTTAGGCATTAAAATCGAAAACTGCTAAGCGGTGCGTCTTTCATCAACTTCACAGATGGTAAATATTGTAAACCCTATTATCAATAGTAAATCAAAGTGAGAATGATACTACATCTCAAAGTTGGCTTGCACTTCCTCTCAGCATTATAGCTTTGCTGTAAATTGGTTTCGACCTTTATGCGGTTTTTCTGCTATTCTCTTATGCCCAAAAAAGCCTTTTGCTTTTCTGTAAACTATTGAGTTTTGCTGACTTTTACGATCACCAAAATTACAAAAAGCAGTTCACCAACTCTAAAATTGTTAGCTACATAACTGTTCGTCCTTTATAGATAAAGATTTAAACAAACCAAATATAGACATGACTTGGGTTACAGTCTTATTATGTGCCACCCAGTGCAAAATGGAAACCAATCAGAATGTCGCTAATAAAAAAATTAAAACTATTTTATTACGTCTCTTAAGCCATATGTGAATACTTTGAAATTTTGTTCATGATCTTTAAATTTTATTTCGACCAAATAGTGCAGGAATTTAAACGTACCATTTAGTACAGTAACTTTTAGGATTATTATGAAGATGTTCCCACCTCATTTCTCACAAAAATTTATGGTTATGCAACCAACCGCGGCCATTGCATGTTGCAAGTGTTGCTTGGGAAGATAATTAAAATCATTTAAATATAAAGCCATACAAATTTCAAGAATATACATAAATTGCCCTAATGTTAGATTGAAATTTTTGTACAGGACTATCGTAAACGCACTCCTCAATTCACACTGACGAATAATCAAATTTGTAAATAAATATAAAATGACATTTAATAAAAATATAAATATTCAAATCAGTTAGAATCTGAATTCAATCCGGCATCAAAGTCTAGTTCTACCATAAACGTGTCAGCAGAAAAGCAGAATATAAATTTCCGTGGTGGAACGCTGAGCTTGGTCGCCTACGCAACGTACTCCGGAAACAACGAAAGGGATATTTACATCATAGGACCGACGACAACAAAATTATTCTTCGTCATACTGAACTGCAATATGAAACAGCCCGGGACAGTGCATTCGGTGAATATTTGAACCAAGTTCAGCGCAGCCTTCGAAATAATCCTTCGACATTCTGGACATTTATAAACAGCAGAAAACGTTCCGTGGGTGTACCAGAAAATGTCTATCTTCGAGACAAAAATTCACAGTCCGCTGCCGAGTCGGTGAACCTTTTTGCAGATCACTTCCGAGATGTATTTACCAGCCCTCCTGTCTATCCATCGCAACAGTACCTTGAAACATTGCCTCCTGTGTTTATAAAGCATTGTGCCCGAGCACTTTCTGCACCAATAAGTATTATTTTTCAGCGTTCACTCTCGGAAAATATTTTCCCAATGGCATGGAAAGAAGCTGCTATAGTTCCTATTCATAAGGCTGGAGATAGGCACAATGTTGAAAACTACAGAATCTCGCTGCTGAACTGCCTAGCTAAAGTCCTGGAAAAGTTTGTGTACAATGCGATGTACGCTGCTTCTTCCAACATAATCGACGAACGACAACACGGATTTATGAAAAAACGCTCCGCCACTTCGAACTTGATGACGTACACGAGCTTTCTAGTTCCAGCTGTATAGAAGCGTCAACAAGTGTACGCTATATATTTTGATTTCGCAACATTGCTGTTTTGAAGCTGGAGCGACTAGGCCCTCCTGAGTGGGTTACCAGATGGCTGCATTCTTACCTCTCACAACGATCTACCTTCGTTAGAATTGGCACTACATGCTCAAGCGCATTCGTAACGCCAACCGGTGTGCCTCAAGGAAGTCACCTAGGGCCATTGATCTTTCTCTTATTGATCAACGACCTCTGCACCCGCATCAACTCTGAAAACCTGCTCTATGCTGATGATTTGAAAATCTTTCGTTCAATTGCTTCAGCACTAGATTCTGCTGTGCTCCAATATAGAGGAATGGTGTTTGCTGAACGGTATGCAGATCAACATTGATAAATGTAAGATGATAAGTTTCGAACGCTCGGCAAATATAAGGCGTTGCGAATATACTCTTCAAGCCTGTGTCATCGAGCGGGTGGATTCTATCCGTGACCTGGGAGTGTTATTCGACAGAAAACTTCGTTTCGCCGACCACATCACTGCAACAACGGCGAAGGCTTTTGCAACATTGGGTTTTCTAAAACGGAACGCTGTCGATTTTATGGATTTCTACGCACTGAAATACACTGAAATACCTTATACTGCGCCCTGGTCCGGAGCACTTTGGAGTATGCTGTACAAGTATGGGCGCCATACAACGCCGTTCAAAGTAGCCGACTGGAGCGCGTTCAGAGAAGTTTTGCTCTCAGAAAATTGCCTTGGAACGACCCTATCCGTCTTCCGCCGTATAATAATAGATGCATGTTGCTAGATTTGCCAACGCTGGAGTCTCGCCGCACGTTCTTGCAAAGAATGTTCATTTTCGATATGTTGTCGAACAATATTGACTGTCCCGACATTCTCTCAAGGATTCATTTATTTGTTCCCCCTCGTGATATAAGGAATCGTCCGCTTCTGTGGATTCCCAGGCACCGCACAGCATATGTCCAGAACAATACGCTAGACAGATGTAGCAGATTCAACGAAACTGTTTTAGCTTATGACTTCCATACCACTAAATCTAATTATAAGTTAGCAATTAGAAATTCTTAACATTGACACTAGCAATAGCATTAAGTGTAATCTGTACGATATATACCGAAGATGTAATAAATAAAATAAATAAATAAGACTACTCTAAATTATCATTAGATACCCAAATAACCTACTCTCTCCTATTACCATACTCCCCTAAATTCCATAAATTGCATCTTCGATCAAAAATTTATTTTATTATTTTTTTATTGTTAACAATTAGAAACTGAAATGAAGACGAACAAAGTCGAAAATTTTGCAAGTTTTACTACTTTACCCTAATACCAGAAGTACTTCGGGTACTCAAACCCCCTTAACTCTGGCCACAGATGCGTGTAGTAGACCAAACTAGTTGCGTTTGATTTCTTATCAAATTCCGCCACTTTTTCTATATAAATTATGATAGAAATTTCGCGGCGACCAATGAAATGCCCCTGGGAATCGTTTCTTGCCTACTGCCGGAATACTCCGGGTACTCAAACCCCCGTAATTCTGGCATCAGATGCGTGCAGTGGACCAAACTAGTTGCATTTGATTTCTTATTCATATATAAGTACCTGAGGGCCCGCGAAGCAAAATATATTTTCAGAGCGCATATTGAAATTTTAAGTCTTGTTTCCTAACAAACTGAAAATAACATATTGATAGCATACAAAGTCGATGTTTATCCGTGGGGGTCCGCAGCAACGCAGGGCGATTTCTAAGGGGTCCGTGGTACGAACAAGGTTGAGAACCGCTGCTCTACGACACTAAAATGCAAAAATAGGGTAACAGCAGACAAAAAATAGGTTTGTCTTCTTAAGCCTCCACAATTATATCACCCACATGAAAATAGCTTGGGCACTAATAAATATTTCAGATTAGCAGAAGATCATTTTTTCAGCACAGCACTTTTTTGGTTCCATTTGGGGTCCCAAACAACTGTGCAAAATTTGGGGTCGATTGGTTTAGACCCGGCGTAGCGTATTGCGTTTGAAATTTGTATGGAAATTAGTATGAGAAAACCTACTTTTTTGCATTTTCGATTTTACAGACTACAATTCTTTCTGCAGTATGCCTACAATTAGATAGAAGTGTAGTACAGGATATTCTGAACAACTTTGCCGAAGGATGCATGGTGATAGAATGTCTCGAAAACAAGTTATAACTATTCAAAGAAGAATACGTTTTGTTTCATATGTTTCGTTTAATTGTTACTATTTTGCATAGAAATTTGTGCAAATGTTTTAAAATAATTCATCTGAACATTTCAACTCGACAATATTTCAGTTATTTCAGTGTGAATTTCTATATGTTGAAGCCCCCTCTTACTACGCCCTATTTCTCAATCACCTACGCCCATGAAATTGAGCTAAGGATTTTGAATAATTCATTCAAACATACAATGTGGTAAATATAAAATATATTATGTTATTCTGGTATGCTATATGAAATATCATTGGTACCCCCGCAGTGTTGGCAAAAAATGATTTTTGGCAATTAATTCGATCTATCGTACTTTGAATCGCTATAACTTATTTAGAGACATTCTACCACCATGCATCCTTCGACAAAGTTGTTCAACATATCCTGGACTACACTTCTATCTAATTATAGGTATACCGCAGAAAGAATTGTAGTCTGTAAAATTGAAAATGCAAAAAAGTAGGTTTTCCCATACTAATTTCCATACAAATTTCAAACGCAATGCGCTACACCGAGTCAAAACCAATCGACCCCAAATTTTGCACAGTTGTTTGGGACCCCAAATGGAACCAAAAAAGTGCTGTTCTCGGTTGATGTGGTTATGATAACGATTTTCCATATAACAATGCCCCACCCTAAACACATTGTCCCAATTTGTCGGTTGGGATATGAAACTCCCTCCGGGCCTCGGAAAAGGTTTTCAATGTTTGAGCGAATCCTATGCATTTCTTTTGTAAAACTCACGATTTCTCATCACGTCCTCGCTATACATATACGTACAAGGTAATCGATTTACAAACTACGCTATGCCTGCCCCCGATAAATAGCTTTTCCTGTCACGCCAATTCGAAGGAATCTTAAAAACGAAGTGATTGAAAAGTGAATAGCATTCCCCACAACCACGTTTGTCCGTACGCTTGCTCGCATACCTGTATGTCCACCTGTGTGTTGCGCTCTATATCTTCAAAAATATTTTTAATTCGATTTGGAATTTTTTTTATAGTTTATCTATTGATATAAGCAATAAAAACCCGATTTCTTCGATCTTGTAACGCAGACCATCTCCTTAAGTTGAACAATTTTTGATTGTTCCACACTTTAACTCTCGACGTTCAAACAGCATATCTCTATTATCGTTTCGAAAGCTTCCCGAATGCAGGTCTTGATCACTCGGATAAGACTTGATATCCAGTGGTTTTACATCATTTTCTCCATGGGATGCAAAACTTGTTTTTTACTAATAATTGTCCTTAAGGGACGACTTTAGCATAAGCATAAGCATAAGCATAAGAGATCGCCCGTAGTTGCTACTCCGTTATTGACCAGAACCAAATTAGGTTGCAAAATGTTCATTGGAACAACATGCTTGGGAATAACATGATGTACCACATTGTACAATCTATTCTGATCCCTGCATGCTGATCAATACCGACGCCGGCCACGTCCGAATGCAGATCTTCTGGGAAAGGAAGGAATGTTAGTCCGATACATGTTGCTACTAGAGACCGAGGAATCCTCTGCATCCCCACATGTATCACGGGAATGGGAGAGTTGTTAGTAAGTGTGCCAATAGCGTTATCATGTAATAATTGCTCTGGGCAGCCGGCTGCCGAGAATTTGGGAAATTTATCATTTGTTGTATTAATACGATTAGCAAAATAAGCAACTTGAACTCCGGATAGCTTATATTTCTTAATAATATTCAATCACGCGACGTATTTTTTCGTGGTTTCTATAGTGTCGGTGCTGATTTTACCCAGCGATCGTTTGAATAAAATGAGGAATCTTATATAGAAGGTTCATCAGACTCTTTCATAGGTGTCGCGAAGTTGGTGTTCTAGGATTCGTTCCATGCAAGCGATGTGACCTGTACATAGTTTATTAGGTAGTAGTTTAGTAAGTTTTCGAGAACACGATCGCTCGAAAAAGAAGATCCTGTTTAGATTTTGGTTCTTTTTAAACTCTGGGTAGCCGGCTACCGGGAGTATCCTATGTTTTCTAAACAAAAGCAATTTCAACTCCACACAGCCGATCGTGGGAGTATTGCCTAGAAAAGCTAATCTTATCTGCGTAATGGGCCGGATCACTATTTATTGCGGCATTATTTAGACTAATTTCGCTATACCTTCTCCACGATATATTTTTTTGGGTTGCAAACTACCGAGTGATAACATGTTATACAAAGAGTTATGATAGCTCGAGATGTTATAAATCAACGAAAGTATCCTATTTTCCATATCGGATTGTTTGTGAAATACACGTATACGAACGATTATATCGAACATTAAAGGGAAATACAGAGGATCGTTAACCTGATGCACGGGCTTGTTACCAATATCGGAACTAGAGGTGTGCGCCGATGCATTTTTAATCGGCGGCGGCGTAAGCAAGATATTTGGCCGGCGGCGGCGGCGTTGGCGGCGTCACGCCGTTGGACCCTAACGGCGGCGGCGCGCCGGCGTGTGTCGGCGTGGCGAATATTGACGCCAATGTACCTAAAAAAATCCTGCAGTACAATTCCTTTCCCAAATTGTCGGTTTCTCTTGTAACAGACTTCGCAGCACATACAAACAGACGTTACAACTTGAAGAAAATTCTAAAAAAAATCATCGCCCACGCTGTACTACCGACATCTGTTGAACACATTGCACAAAATGTAATTCTTGCAATCAGATCTATTTTTTTATTTTTCTGACAGGAATTGTGTCAGATGGAAGTGAACTTCCCCATGGGGTCTGCCCACCCAGCTCGATATGTTAGGTATCAGCCGGTGGGTCCACCTACCTTTCGAGGAGTTATCCCACTCACACTGCCATCTGACGACCGAGGTCACCCTGGTGCGCTCGCGGGCATCTTCCCGGATGACCAGCCCGACTGGCATCATGCTCGCTATCACGCAGGATGCATCGTGTGATACCGTGCGGTAAGCAGATATCACTCTGAGGCACATCACGCGGTAGGTGCTCTCCAGTTTCTATAGGTAACTGGTTACCCTCAGTGCTCTTGATCATGACGGGCCGCCGTACCTGCGGATAGATACGGCAACGCCTGCCAGTAACCTACGTCTACTGGCGCACACCTTTGAGCTGTTGGATATCATCCTCGATAGTGCCGCAACAGTAGTCGACGCTTTCTTGCATGTATAGTCGACGTGGCTGCCGAAGGTCAGCTTATCGTCTATAATGACTCCGAGAGATTTCAGACTCCGCTGTGAGGTGATCACGACTTCTCCAACATGGATGTTGTGCCGACTTGCGGTTGTTGACGATAACTACCTCCGTCTTATGCTGAGCGAGCTCCAGGGTTCTTGCGCTCATCCATTCCTCCACCGTGTTGATCGCGTGTTCTGCAGTTAGTTCTACCTCAGGGATTGACTCCCCGTAGACCTCCAAGGTTACGTCTTTGGCAAAGCCGACGATCTTGACCCCAGGAGGGAATTTCAGTCTCAGAACAGTATAACAGTACGCGGTTCTGGAAGTAGCTTTCCAGGATCCGGTACAGACCCACCGGTAGGTTAAGCAGGTGTAGCGAGAGCGCGATGGTATCCCTTCTTGCGCTGTTGAATGCGTTTTTCACGTCAAGTGTCACTAACGCACAGTATCGAATGCCTCCCCTTTTTCGTTGGATCGCTATCTCGGCAGTCTTTATCACTGAGTTGATAGAGTCCACCGTGGACTTACCCTCCCGAAAGCCAAACTGGTTGCTTGACAGGCCGTCCGTACCTTCTGAGTACGGGGTTAACCTGTTGAGGATGATCCTCTCAAGTAATTTGCCAGTCTTGTCGATCAGACAGATTGGTCTGTACGCCGATGGGTCGCCTGGCGGCTTCCCGGGCTTCGGCAACAGCACCAATTTCTGCCTTTTCCATCTATCGCGGAAGCGGTATTCGTCAAGGCATCTCAGCATAGCTAGCCTGAACATGTTCAGGTTCGCTATGATCGCTGCCTTGAGAGCGCTGTTTGGAACTCCATCCGGCCCTGGAACTTTGTTCATTGCTAGGGAATGAGCCACTGCGAGTAGTTCTTCATTCGTCACCGGAGCCACCATTTCGGCCGCGCTCGCGCTGTCTCCTGGTGCAGGTGGCCAGGGGCTTGTGGCTCGAGACGGGAAGAGTGCTTTGATAATCGTCACCAACCGGTCCGGAGACCGTTCTGGGGGTGAAGAGCCCCCTTTGGTCTTGGCCATCACGATTCTGTAGGCGTCACCCCACGGATTCGCATTGGCACTCTCACACAGGTTGAAGAAACACGCTCTCTTGCTGCTTTTAATGGCCTTGTTAAGGGCCTCTTACCCTCTGCATCGTCACATCAGTACACCAGCATCGCGAAAAGTCAAGATCACTGCCCAACTATTCTTCGAGAAAAAAAAATCAAAATAGGCCACTAGTCAATCAATGATAAATAAACCTCGCATTGAAAATATTTTTTGTGTTTTCACAAAACTAGTTCACGCAAAAAAGATGGCATTATACTCAAATGTTTAGTCGGTGGTTGTGTCTGAATATGTTTAATATGTTTATGATAACTTGATGATACATTAATTTGTATTAACTTTATTGACTAAAAAAGTCAAGAATTGAACGATGTGCAACGATTTTCGTAAATTCTCTTCGTGTTATCGTAATATTTTAGTCTTGAGCTTACCGTCGGATTTTTTACACAGAGTCACATGTCTTATAGTCTTCTTAATTATTTCACGGACATGAATTGTGGCAATGTAATGTATTTTTGTTCCTCGGTGCAGTTTCATTTGATTTCAAACATTACACTGAATCTTAGCAAAAGAATAACAGGGTTACAGATCCTAGTAGTTTCCTTGTATCTAATACTCGCGCCTATGAGACTGGTTGCTAGCAATTGTGCACAATAGCTCACATAGAAATTTCAAAACCAAAGAGCAGAGCGAATAATCCATGAATAATAGTCTGAGTTCCTTATAATTGTTTGCGAAGCAAGAATGGATCCATGAATTATATTCCGAATGTCGTGTAATGATTTTCGAGAAAATATCAAGAATTTGTTAATTTTGTGATCTAATTCACAACCACTAATACCAAATAAAGATCAATATGTGATAAATCATGAATCAGTTAATGTCGTATATTTGGACCATAGACAATGTTCCTAGATTTGTAGATAAAATTATGAGTCAATGATTTTCGAGTTCGCGAATTGTCGGCGTGAGAAAAATGCATCGGCGGCGCGCCGCCGGTTTACCGTTCGGCGTCGGCGTTTGTTAAAATTTACCGGCGGCGGCGGCGTGGCGCGGCGGCGCACAGCTCTAATCGGAACTTGAAATTAGATTCATTAAAACAGACGCGGCTAATTTTCAGTACGTATTGACCCGCGATCATCGATACTAATCAAATTAAAGTCTTATTGGGGCTGATTTCCCAACAACTATTCATTTTTACGGTATTGTTTTCTCTGCTAGATCTGTTCGCACCCTCTCATTCTGCTACTATTGGCAGAAGGTTGATAGCACCCAGTCGTCGCCGGTCTAAGGACCAAATGCCATCAATAGACTTAGACTCGCGTAAAGGCTTAATTGAAAGCTAACCAATGAACATGACAGCAAAACACTTATTATTCGTGCTGACATAACTGAAGGTAATTGCTTACCGGTCCCCGATCCCTCTCGCGAATTGTCAATTCTCAAACTTTATACATGATTGAAGTCATTATTCCACTCAAATAAGGCCATGTGTTTTCCCTAAGCACATTGAATGCTCTTTGGATCAGTTCCCCCGTTGGTAAAACAAACCATAAACAAACATATAAATTAGTTTGCTCAGTCCAAAGAAAAGTTTGCCGACCGGCAGACACGTGTTCCCTTACCGTGCCATCACATCAACTAACACCCAAATTTAGCTTCCGATGGCCCTACAATTTCTGACAAAGTGAAGTTCTGGAATGTTGAGATATTTAGCACTGTTTACGAAAGTAAAAGTATTATAAAGCTAGTGTCAGGCCTTCATGAGACCTCAAGAAGTCACTTTTGAAGGTATTCGTAAATATAGATTTGTCGGTGGACGGTTCCAGATTTAATAAAAATATAATACAAAATTTAACAGATCTACAGATCGCTTGCCACATAAAAAACTTTTTGTGCAATTCGACAGCTCCATCTTAGGCCAATTCAATAAATTTTCTACATGAAAGTTTACTTTTTTTTTAAAACGGGAAGTTAAACCTTGGCGTGGAAAAGCCGGTATATTGATATATGCTGTTACTTAGTGTAGAATTAGATCTCGTCCTTTATGGCTATTATACAACCGCCAGAAGAAACTTAAAACGTAGGAACACAATCGAGAATAGCGAATCAGAAAAGGTGGCTATATGTCAGTGATTCACTAAATACAGAATGGATAAAGGTTATGATGTAAAACCTTAAGGTCCGTCCAGGTTAAGTACGGAGCAATACCTCGACCTAGGAACTCCTTAAGTCTTCGGTACGGAGCAATACCTCGACCTAGGAACTCCTAGCATGTTGTTAGTCGCCTCTTACGACATGGGAGCAGTTCCCAGAGGTTCTATTCTTGGCTGAAATAGTGCAAAAAGATTTCAGCCCGCCGGACACCACACGGCTTAATAATTGTCCTTAAGGGACGACTTTATTGAAAAATTCTAGTGATTACGAAAGTATTCTAGGAAAACTGTTGGTTTTGACAAGAGACGCTGCTCATAAATATAAAACAGTTCCTTTAAATTAAGTTTGGGTACTTTTGAGTTTTGCGTCTCTTATTAGTATTTTAAAAAACGAAACGTGAGATTTGACTCAGTTCGTGAAATAAGGTACTTTTAATTGGATAAATTTAAATTTAAGTTTATTCAATTCAAGATTGAATATAAGAAACCTATCAATGTGTTGTGATTTTTGCCGTGGTTAAATAAAAACTACCTTTAACACAGTTTACCTCATCCGATGATACCCCGACATTGAGTCAAAAGAAACCAATTTGAAGTAGGTTATCGTATGCTAGTGAGCAAAAAATCAAGGTTCACATTCACAAGCTTCATAATTGACATTTTCTATTGGTGGAAGATGTAGAAGTCCAGCATTACATGAAGGTGTCTCAAATATAGTATGAAGTATTTGCTTGATGCTAAAACTGACTTAGTTGCAAATCTAACTAATGGCAAACCATTTATTTAACTCAGTTTCGAACCAAGGCTCATCACAATTTAACTAAAAATCGACTTACGTTCTAACTTGACATTTTATGAAACCATTTTATATACAAAATGTATTATTTGTAGTATAGAGTAGAATAGTTATTTGGATTAGGAGATTTTTGGGACGAAATGTCTTATGTATGCTGTAATTTTCCGAGTACTACTTCAAAAGTTGTAGCATTTAATATATTTTTCCTCATATTTTTCCATAGTACCATTGTCAAAAGCGAAGCGAGCGGCGCTCTTAAATTATCCAAAATATGTGAAATTTGCCATCTGAGCTTACTTTGACATCGATCAAAGTGATTCATTTGGGAAAATTGAAGAAATATCTGTTTGATTTTGATCTGGAGTAGATATTCCATATATACAAATAAGTGTGCATGTGCATTGCGCTTATTTATTTTTATGTGATTCGCATCTACAGCTCACTGTATTTGCTACCATCTTTTTAGGACCATCATGCTTCATTCGTCCGATGTAGCGCAATCATTCAGTTATTTTCTGTTATTTCAGATGATGTCACATTCTTATTTCAGATGAAATCACAATCTGCCTTTACATATGCATAACAAATAAATGCTTTTGTTTGCGAATTAATTTATATTACTTCTGAACTGAAGGCATTCGATTCTGTGTGAAACTTCAGTAAGCTTGGAAGTGAACAATGAAGGAGGTCTTGAAACTGATTGCTGGTTTCGATTAATGCCCACAGAAATAGGAAACTTTTATAAAAATTATTCCGTTCTTAATGTTGTAATAATACATTCCCCTAAGTCGCTCAACAGCAGAGTTTTTTAAGAGTCGCAACTTTTAATAAAGAATCGTGACCCATTCAGTACATTTTGTTTTGTAGAAGTTGTGGGCGATATGTTTTCGAGCATTCTATGTAAATTTTCTTATTTTAAAACATTTTGTGTTATTTAAGGTGATTTTCAATCTATTCCCGGAGTGATCGTATTTTTCGATAGTTCCCTAGTTGGTCAAATCTCGCGTTTTTTGAAAAGGGCCTTGCTGTCAAAATTCACTTTGAGGGGAAATTCTGGACAAACCATTAATCGCCGATTATAAATCACAGCAACAAACGAAAGAGAAAACTTTTCTCTTTCATAAAATATTAACATTCATTCTCGGTGAGTTACGGTTTGTCCGCAATTTTCTCTCAAAGTGAATTTTGACAACATGCTTATTGGCCCTTCTCAAAAAACACGCAAGAAATACACACTAAACAAACATAAAAATCAGTTTGCCTAGTCCAAAGAAATGTCAGCTCGATTGGCATCACCCGGTAGCCAACGAACAATAACGACAAATCAACGAACATTTAAAATTAATGCGATTAGGGTTGCCACCTCTGGAGAGACTTTGACCCGGAGATTTTCACTGACCTGGGGGGTGGTAGATTTTGAGTGGAACTAGACGGAAATTAGAATCAAAGCGATTGCTCGGCATTTTAGAGCACTTTAATCGATTTTTATTACTACGTTACAGTAAAGCTGTAAAATTTTCACTTTATTTCACTTCCCCGACCAAAGAATACAAAAGCACCAGCTACTCTCGCTGCGGAGGATAAGTCGAACGAGCATTGCTCTCCTCCATAACTAACAGGAAAAGAAGAGCAAAGGAAGCTGCGGCATCACATTGGAAGCACTATGTGGTGTCGGTTATTCATCACCAGAGTTCACAACAAAGAGGCAAAACTCACCTCCCTAGCCAACAGTTAAGGGTCACTGGAGGAGTAGCAACAACACGGGAAGAACTCGTTTGATGTTGACCTAGTCAGCTGGATTAGAACAAATCTGCCATTCCTTGGTGCAGCTGGTGATAAGCACCACTAACAGTGAAGTGATTTGGTAAAATTAAAGCAAAATGACTTTGTTACATCATTTTGAGCGACTTGGTGGGATTTCAATTGTAGCATATAGTGAAATATTACTTTCATTGATTTATTTGATTTGTTTTTTATATTCATTGCTTTGTGAAAGAAACCAGCAATATTTGGTGAACTCATCTTCGTCACCTTGAAATGAAGGGTTAGTCGGGCAAAATAAATCTGAACCAAAGTAATAGTTAACTTTGACTTTTTAAATATTTTATAAATAATCAATTAATTTAAAAAAAATGAATTTTTTTTTCTTCCCACCAAACTTGGAGAAATTGATATGAAACCCGGAGGCCCGGAGATCGCTCCCGAAAACCGGAGTCTCCGGGTCAAACCCGGAGGGGTGGCAACCCTAAATGCGATAAAATGTTTGCAATTTTGAAAATTATAAAATGAAAATTACTTTTTTGTAGTAAACTGAAAAAATAGTAGCCTAATCAAGGTGGTTCATTTTCAAAGACATTGTTGATGAATCGCCCAAGAAAAATAGGTTACAAGGAACGCGAACCACCACCTCTTAGGATTTTCTTACTTAAAGTATGAATAGGCTCTCAGTATAAAATTGAATTCAATTTGAGTTGGTGAAATTTTTGATTTTTGGTCACATGCCTCCTTATACCTGAACAGAAACACAACAAAAACTGTATTGAATTTGTTGGCTATTATCGACAAATTTAAGCCTAAAAGAAACGAAAGCAATGAAATTGAAAAACGAATAGGTATTCCAGAGCGAATCAGTTATAAACTTAGAACGTAAAACTAGGACTATGGAGGCATGAACATGATCGAAAGAAAATGTGAAGAATCTTTTGCTTTCTGCCGATAGGAGTTGCGTTTTCCACACAAGTCTACAACATGGTCGTTAATAAATCATAACTCCTGATGATGTTATGTTATGTTTATGATAATCTTATGGATGGATCTCTTTTCCCGTTCAATTGGACTATGAACAATCTAGGAATACTGCATTGAGCCTCGGAAGGCAAAAATTGAGCAGCTTCTAGCTTTTCGAGAGAAGCACATATCTTGATCAAAGCAGGTGTTTCGTGTTCCTTGACCTCAACAGCGCACAGTGGCACCTGTTCATACAAAGTTGTGACAAAATTATAAAAAATTGGTCTATGTGGCTAAAACTTGGGGTTTTAACTAATTTTGGGTCGCTGAATCCATTTCTGCTATCAGTTTTGATATTCCATATTTCATTTTTTCGACTAATTTTATATAAACCCATTTGAATGCGTTGGTCGTTAAAGGGTTAATATAAACATTAATCATAGTAGCTAATCTCATCGGATAGCAGAAATGGTTGACAAAACTAGTAAAAATCACTAATTTTTCAGTAATATTATGTTGTATAGGCAACTAATTTGTAAGGAGATTTATGAGCTACAGGGCGTCTCCACATGAGTATTTTCAAAAACATAGATATACCAACTTCGGCGCAGAAATGCGCAAGATGAGCCCTATATATCTTGAAACTACAATAAATTTTGAGTCAGATTCATGATAAGTGACCCATGGGAGACCATCTCAAAAATTGGAAGACGTATAAAGATAAATTAGTGATATGATATAAAACTTTTTAATTGGATTTTTTTGATGCAGAACAAACGTAAATCAGTTTTGTACAAAAATCTCCCATTTATAGTTTAGCATATGCATTCTTCTTTCCAATGAGCTTAACATTGCTCCAATCGGCTGTGTAGTTCTTGAGATATCGCCATTTGA
Source organism: Topomyia yanbarensis (assembly GCF_030247195.1). NCBI lineage: Eukaryota > Metazoa > Arthropoda > Insecta > Diptera > Culicidae > Topomyia > Topomyia yanbarensis. The sequence continues at coordinate 142,880,937 of NC_080672.1, read as the reverse complement.
AACTCTAAGGTACTAAAAATTCTAATGAATTGAATTGAACAGAAATCCTCAACATCACTTGCTTCAACGACATGTTAAAAATTCATTTTTCATCCGATTACAGTAATTTTGAGATATCTTTATTCAAACTGAGAGAAAAATAAAATAAATATCTACAAAAGAATTACAAGACATTGATTTTTGGGGTTTTGTCACTCGTCGTGCCACTGTGCAGCGTTGCGGAAAAATAGTTTTGGAACTCTATATGCGCTAGGGAAAATTGGCCATGACAGGGCTTAACACATGAAATTCAATGTACTAAGATTCAAATGAATGAGCTCTCACTTATGAAAAATAAATTACAACATCGCAACTGCGGAAGTAGTTGAAATGTAATACATTGTTTTCCTATATTTTTTATTTGTACCGACAAATTATCTCCTCTTTACAGGCTATCAACCTAACTCAAAATGTCAAATCAAACCGATAGTATCCCTTTCTACGACGTCTTCGGATATTACGAGTGGACTCTCACACTGGCAGATCCTCGGACGAAAGGGTGGCTACTAGTGGATTCACCTGTGCCAACCCTGCTGTGCGTGTGTGCTTACCTTGCCGTGGTTCGGATCGGCCCAAAATTAATGCAAGAGTAAGTTGCCAATTCTTGAAAAAACTAAAATAGGTAAAACCTGATAAAATGTGTTCCATTATTACAGTCGGAAGCCTTTTGACCTTAGTTCGATACTCATACCGTATAACCTAGTGATGGCGCTACTAAATCTGTATATTTGTCTTCAACTGTTCGTCGGTTCCATACAGTTGAGGTATAGCTATATTTGTGAGCCATGCAGACAGAGCTTTAGTGGTCCAGAAATGAGGGTAAGTTCTACCAGAGCAGATAAATTCAGGTTTACAGACTATTTTTAAACCAGAATAAATAACATGACGCGTGCATTTAAACTTCATGAACCCAATTAGACGTAAAAGTGCTACGATCCCTATAGAAAATTACAACAATTATCGAGGGAGATGGAGATGTTCTGTTGAATAAAATCTAAATGCTCAGAAACAAAAATACTGACTAAACTATAAAAGCTGTTATATTAATAATATAACAGAATTTTAAAATTATTTAATTTAACTGTAAAACATGATACAGGTATACCTCGTTAGTACGTACCCTCGATAGTACGTACATTTTGCCTCGATAGTACGAACACCTACCATCAAACATTTTGTTCGTTTGATTTTATAAAAAAAAACTTAAAAAAATGCCAAATGCATTTCATGAAACTCACAATTAACTTCAGCGAAGTATTTCGAATTATAAACGTGACGAATATCAAAAAACCTCTTCAAGCTTTAGGTATGGCATGTCCCACGAGCTTCTGAGAAGTCTTACTAACTTTAAGGAAAATTGTAAAATTTTAGGCATTTTTGAGGGTTAATATCTAGAACGATGATAAGACGGTTTTTGATGAACGATCTTCAAACATTATGTACATATAATTGGAGGGCTCAACCCCATACATTCTAGAAAATACAATGTTTGGAATGGAATGGGCGAGATTCGACCGACTAGCGACTTCGATGGAGGCTGGGAGTATTCATAGAGCTGAAAAAACATATCTTAATGAGTATTTTCTCCTGTGAGCGGGATTAAAAAAAAAGTTTGCACCATATTGGTGTGGTTCAAGAAATATTTCCTAGCTCAGTAAAACCTTTCTTGTGCAGTCAAAAACTATGGTTTATGTACCGATTTAGCTCATATGCCGGCATAATTTAAATTTAGTCATATCGCCTTTGCAAATATATTTAAATATCCGTTTTCGGGGTTTTTGAAGTTCATTGACGACCAAAAAGTTAAAGGAATAAAACACAATCCGAAATCCTGTATGTATCTGAGAAGAATTTTTATCGCGCCCACAAAACGGGAACTTTTGCTTTTTGAACCAAGTTTGATAAATTGCCCTGTTATTATTACACGAATAAAATATGCAAAAAAACAATTCCTACGTATCAAAAATTCAAGAAAATCTTCAGGGAATTTTTATGAATTTCAAGCAAATCTTACAAATTTCAGAGATTCAGGATAGTTCTAGAACTTCAAAGAAGTTCTATGAAATTTAATAAAATCCTGCAAAAATCCTAATAAATTTGGGGATATGCTCAAGACTATGCTACCAAATCTAGGAACTGTAGGAGACCAAATAAATGTTTTTTACAGTCCATTTTCAACCATCCTGGTTGATGGAAACCATAACATTCTAAGATTTAGTACTTGGTGATAGAACAGTTTATCACTAATAGGGTGATGAGTTTGGTGATAAATATAAATTTTATTTGGTGATAATTTTTTGGAAAGTTTCATTCAATATTAAACGTAAAAAATTAATATTTATGTGATTTGATAGTACATACGATTCGATAGTACGCTAAATGGAGCGAAGGTTGTACTGTACTGTACTCATAACATGATTCCCAAACTGCTAGATCAGACGAAGGCTGTTGTGAATATATACCAAATTCGTTACTGATACTTTTTGCATGTATCAGGCAACTAGCAGTTGGGAAATTGGATTCTGAGATGATTATGACTTTCATTGGTTTAGTTTTCGATAAAAATATGCTGAAAAAAATTCAGTTTGGACAAGGAAAAGTTTTTTTCAAATAACTTTTTTCCTTGAAAGTGAAATTGATTTTGAATTGAAATTTCCTTGAATTTTTGACGGTAGGTAGGGAACAGAATTACCTATCTTGGAACAATATTTCATCGAAATCAAATATGTTATTTTTTGTAAAACGACTTTAAAATTTTAAAATCTATTTTTTTCAGTGTATGACTAGATGAAGACTTATTTCAATATTTGTATTCAAAAATTTGACTAATTTTGTGAAAATCACTCCTAGAACATGTTTTTTTGTAGGATTTGTCATTTTTAGACTATAGCCATTGTAAAAAAATGGTAAAAAAAGACAGTCTTGTTCATTTTTAGAAAAACAAAGTATCCAAAGTGAATTTTCATAACAAAGTCTTCATGTACAGAAAGTTTCATTAAAATCTGAGAGGGTGATGCCAACTCTGAATACGATTTAGCGCGAAATTCGTCTACTTTAAAACGCAGCCTTCCTAGGACTCTAGCCCTTCTTCAGCATATACAAATATTCAAAAAGATCACCAAATTATTATCCAAAATATATATTACCCGGCGAAGTCTTCGACTATTCCGATCATCTGTGCGGCTCCATCTAGTGTTATTGGTAGTATTTTTATTCTTGAATTCCATTGAACATTGAACATTGATTGTAAACTTTTTCATTGATAAAAACACAACACATGAAAAATTTGCGTTCTCTTTCGTCCAGAACCTACTGATTTCTTTTCTATAAATGAAATATGTCATGTAATTAATTAACCCATTCATGCCCATGTTGTTTGTAGACAACAACGTTTTTAAACAGCTATAACTTTTGATTGAGGCGAGATTTGCTCACAAAAACAAGTAAGGCTCATTAATGTGATTATTGCCTTTAATTTGAGTATTAACAGTTACAAGGATCAGCTCTAGAACTGAAGTTATTGCAATTAATCTGATTGGATTCCGATGTAGCAGTGCTGCCAGGGACAGTTTACGTTGACGACGGAAAATGATTTTTTCATATATCTTCGTTATGGTGCAATATTATTGAAAACTGATAAAACTTATCAATTTAGACTGTCGTTGGCTACGTTTTCCATGTAATTGGACTATTGTAATTATTCTGGGAGAATTGTATTGAGCATTAGAAGGTGAAAATTGACCAGCTTCTAGCACTGCCATGGAAGCACCTATCTTTATGACAATAGGCTTTTCGTGTTTCTTGACCCAACCGTATACAAGGAAAAATAGTTTTGAAACCTTACATGCACTAGAAAAAAGTTGGGCATGAAAGGGTTAAATGGTGAATTAAATAAATAGAATACTTTGAAAATAGTAAATATATTGGAAGTCATTGATTATATACATAAAACTGTAAAAACTGTATGCGTTTAATATAATATATGCTGTATCTATAAAATACAATAAAATTACACTTCAGAAATAAGGTTTTTTATGTCGATTAAAGAGGTTACCTTAAGGTCATTCGTCTCTTCGGGTTAGAAAAATCTCTTAAAAAAATCTTTAACCCTATGTGCTGGGTTGGGATTCGAACCCAGGTGAGCTGCGTACAAGGCAATCGATTTACCAACTACGCTATGCCCGTTCCCTAGAGGGATGCGTTTTTTTAATATCTCCATACGAAACCTTCAGTAATATGACGTGAATTGTGATGAATTGTGTTAATTTCGCATGAAGCGACTTGTGCTCGTTTTGTTACTTTTTTGTGTTGTAATGTTCAGAATCCAGAACATTTAACAAAACGGAAGATCACAAGATAACAAGACAGCAGGATAATGTGATTTTATGATTATATTCATGATTGTATTATATTATGATACGGATAAATGAATGAAAATAATAATTAGTATAATAATGATAGAGATAATGCATTTTGGAAAATAATAATTAAACCTATTGTTAATCTTTGGATTTAATGAAATGAGCTAATACTTACGTTGGATGTAGTGCGTACAAATAATATAATGAATACATATAACAAACATAATGCATATAAATAACATAACGGATGTAACAAATTTGTTTAATCAGCGTACACATCACGGAACATCCTGCCAACGGCATTCCATTCAGTTCTCTCAAATTTTTTTTTAGATTTCTGTGATGCAGCTGGCATTGACATTAACACATAAAATTAACAGTCAGGTTATTACATACTGTTTTTTGACATTTGCTGCATACATGGCTGGGAGAAAATAATGAAAAATTAAAACGGTCTTACCAACGTTAACCCATTCATGCCCATGTTGTTTGTGGACAACAACGTTTTTAAACAGCTATAACTTTTGATTGAGGCGAGATTTGGTCTCGAAAACAAGTAAGGCTCATTAATGCGATTATTGCCTTTAATTTGAGTATTAACAGTTACAAAGATCAGCTCTAGAACTGAAGTTATTGCAATTAGTCTGATTGGATTCCGATGTAGCAGTGCTGCCAGGAACAGTTTACGTTGACGACGGAAAATGATTTTTTCATATATCTTCGTTGTGGTGCAATATTATTGAAAACTAATAAAACTTATCAATTTAGACGGCCGTATTGAGCATTAGAAGGTAAAAATTGACCAACTTCTAGCACTGCCATGGAAGCACCTATCTTTATGAAAATAGGCTTTTCGTGTTTCTTGACCCCACCGTTTTCAAGGAAAAATTGTTTTGAAACCCTACATGAACTAGAAAAAAGTTGGGCATGAAAGGGTTAAGAAGCATCCACAGCTGCCGCAAGTATTGCACGTTCCCAACAGTGGGGCTCTTGTAGTTTTGTTAGCGGATCTGCGCTATCGTCAAACACTCCAAAGGCCGTTGAACATCAAACATACCTCTTTATCAATAAGACTTTTCAGTTCCTAAAATCTTGTTTAAAAAAGCTTCAAATGACATTCCGTGTGCGCTTCCAGGTGACGTGTGAAATTTCAAGAGCATCTTCCGGTGCGATTCCGCTGGAAGGGGGAGAGTCACCCGGGAATAACGTCCACAATTCGTTCCCAATAGCCACAAAACATCAGGTGCAAACACAACACTGTACTATAAAAAAACATTGCGAGTTTAAAAACGCGAAAAAAGACCCCGTCTCCACCGTTTCCAATATAATTATCTCGGAAAATTATGGGAAAATTAGTCTTCAACATGGTGGTTGCACGTATTTTAACAAATTTCAAATTCGAGCTTAGAAGTTCGCTATGCTTGTTGAATGTTTCGCGGAAAACCATGCAGTGTTGCCATCTTGTCACACTGATGATGAAATATATAAATATCACCCAGTGATTTTACATAATTGGGCAAATTCAATTATCTCATTTAATTGTGATTCAATAAAATGAGAGTTACATTTATATTTTTCATCACCACAGTGCCTAGACGGCACCACTGAATGATTTTCAACGAAATATTAAATAAATTTTCAGACTGTATGGTATGATATCGACGTATAACCCTTTTCGTCATTTCGGAAAGGTTCGTGGCTCCGTGAAGCAAACCGCATTGCTGTTCTGTTGATTCGATCTCCTTCTCTGTCAACTGCAATTATAATTTATCAATCAAAATTTATTGCTGGCATACTTCCCAGTGATACAGTCGCAGCAAGAGATGAAAGCACGGTATGCCACTGAACCACGCGTGTTTTTTAATTTCTGTTTTAATCACGTCCTACAGCTTTCGATGTCGCTACCAACTGTGGCAGTTTGTACAAGGATCTTAATTTGTCGTGTTTCTCGAGGTCTTCTTCATAGCAACATGTAATTTCGTTTTAATTCCCCGTTCGTTGACTGAATTTCAGTATTCAGTGATATCGTTTATTGCATTTATTCAACCTTCTAATGGCGAGGGCTCTAGTAATAGGGATTTGTCCCATTTTTGCAGTACACATGCTTGTATTACATTCACATTAAATCTCTTGCGGTGCGTTTGTGCCGTTTGTGCACATGAAATTGTGGTACATCGATCTTTTCAAATATGCGCAACGCGTGCCCGAGACACATGCGCGACAGATTTCAAACTTTTGAATTGTTTCAACATTTCGAGTGGGTAATTACCCACTCGGTTATTTGCAAGTGAGTACTACTACTCATACTACCCACGTTATCCGCCGGCCCTAAGCTTCGCTAAGAGCTGAATGTTGCGTACGCGTTTGATATAATTGCCGTATCAAACAAACTGTGATCTGGAAACCAAACATTCAGAAGTATGTAACCGTGCTAGAAAACGTAAAGCTTGCCCAATACCAGCTAGTGCGCTAATAGTTTCTCTCTATATGGTAATTTCGGGAGAGATGCCGCTTCGGGTGAGACACCTCACTATGTATATCTCGCATGTTGATTTTAGTACGGTAATGTGCTATTGCGAGTCTGTTTTCGAAGAATTACAACTGGAGATGTAAAATAATCCTTATTATTAACCCCCAAAAATATTAATAATAATTATGTGCGCCCAGCTACATCGCGGAGTACCGAAAACTTTCAGTACCATTTAGAGTCCCACTTTTTTAAATCGTGCACGTATGAGTTGAATAACTGGGTCCTTTTAGAATGCATTCCGATTATGAACCCGGTCATCTATAATTTCAGAGAAAAATTCCGTCGTGCGGCATACCTTCCCTACAATTGAAATAGATGCCGCATCAAAATTGCGGATGAGATGCCGCACTCGATGGCGGAGGATGCGTCGGTAAAATGTATTTTTTCACCTTGGAATATCATTATATGAACACCGGGGTTTTTTTACTATTTATATGGCGAAATTTTTCGGAAAAATAGCGATTCCGACATTTTATGAGTAAAAAAATCCCCGTAATTGAAGAATTATCTCTACGTAGGGGTTAGATATTTTATACATAGAATGTGTATGCAATGTTTGAAGTAAAACGGATAAGTAGTTTTTGAATGACAGTAAATACCGCAAATCTTGTTTTTTTCTGAGACGTTCTACAAAAAGCTTCGTCACCGAGTCGCTTGTCTATATTTTTGCATAGAAAAATTACAGAATGTTATTGAGATGAAAAAAATCGCAAAAAAATGTGTTTTTTCACGCTGAAGACACCAAATCATTAAAAGTTTAACGAAAGCTAAAAAATACTTTTGTTCACCATTTTTCAGTTTCAGGCCATGCACAGGGGAGTATTTGAACCAAAAAGCTGGTCAAAAGCGAAAACTCCAAACTCGTGCAATAGCTTCTAATCCAACATAACTGGTTTCCTGGATAGCTACTACACAATTTGGAAGTCTTGTTTGATTTATTTATTTCATTTAGAACCTGCATGAGCCGGCAGAATAAGAATAAAATAAAAGCGATGAATTCTCGTCAAAAAAGTCAAGATATTTACTTTCATGTATCTAAGAACCATCTATTCATGTATTTATCGGCTATTTCTAAAGGATCTGCTACATACATGGGTATGTATATTCAAAAATCGAAATTAACCACATATTTCAATGAATATGACAGTTATAATCGAGTTGAACATATTGTACAATATTTCCAAAATATTTTGGTATTATAAAGTGATATTTACTTATGTTCTCACCATTTCTCACCTCAAATTTAAATATCATTTGATAAATCAGTGTCCCAGCAAGTGAATCAAGAGTAAAATTGCTGCCACTTTCAGCCATTTTGTGTTTCATAGGCACAAAACGACAATACTTAATCGATTAGTCTACTTTCAGAGAATATCTGTGCCTTGATCTGTGCAAAATTTAAGCGGTTTATGCCAAATATTGTAAGAGATACAGCGTTTTGAACGAAATAGACGGGACACGAATCACGCGCAGCAAAATGGTCTCCTTTGCTCGGAACGACGCTTTCGAATCATTCGAGAGCTGTTACAGAAAGCTACAACCGCACTTTAAGATGCATACAAACATAATTACAATATAATTCCATATGAAAACTACTTAGCACATCTTATTACACTGGTTTTCATTCATTACCGTATCTTTTTCGTGGAACAAACTATATTAATACTTTTGGCCAGCTTTTTGATACGAATACTCTTCTGGGTCATTGTACGGCGTCTCACCCACACTTCACTGGTTGGCAATTCTGTAAGGGTCCATCCATAAATGACGCAACATTATATGGGGCAAAGGGGAGTTGCGTGTTTAATGTGTGACGGCAGGGGATACGGAGTCATGACATGCTACATAGCTTTTTGAGGGGGAATATGAGTTAACCTGATGTCACGACAAACTCACCCGTTTCATTGCAAAAAACCACCTGCTTTACTTGCAAGTAAATAGAGAAGCCAATTTTCAATTCGTAAGCGTTTCCTTACATAAAATCAAAGTGTGAGTTAATTTTTTTGTTCCTGTACTGGATGGTTATTGATTTAAACTTTCAAGTTTTTCTTATTACAATGGAAAATTCTTAAACATGTGTGCAGTTAAAAACGAAGTTTTTTTTTGAAGGGCTAAACATTTTTAATGTGGAACTCTGAGTATAAATCTGATGTTTTCAGGTTTTAAATTCATCTAACACGTCTAACCAATAAATAAAATTAAAATACTCATCAAAGGTTTCATATTTGAATATTTGAATATTAGCTTGCTTCAGTGGCGTAGCCAAGGGGGGGGGGGGGGTTGGGGGTTAAAACCCCCTCTAAACCAAAATATTTGAATTGAAGAAAAAAAAGTTTGATACTGACTAGTTTATTAAATATTCAAATAATAATTTTGGAAGTTTATTATCTGTTCATCACATTGAGAACCTAATATTTTAAACTTTATGGGGACTTTTTGTAAATTGTGAGAATGGGATCTTGTAACTAATATTTTAGTGAGGATCCTATAGTTGATAAATCATGTCAATATCAAGCAAAATAGCTCAATGAAAACGCCTACATAGAAACTGATGAAAAATGGCGTTTTACGCTTGTCTCTAACAGGTCAGAATCGGTTTTTATGAGCATTTGTATAAAGTGCCACTAGCTAAGACTGGTAATAAAAAAAATTGAAATTTTTTCACGTTTTTCGCTATTTATGATGTACATTTGGGTATCGAATTGAATGGCGCCAAGATTCCATAATTTGGAGACCCTCAGGTTTTGGAGGTTTAGTGTTTAGCAGCATAATTTTGTTGATTATTTTTTCCAGTTGGATGCATTACTAATTCCAATCAAATTTAATTCGAGACTTAGTGTCTTCAGCAAAGTTTTCAAGAATGTTACTGCAAATAGCTTGGTTGAAGATATGAATGCAACCCGTATTTGTGCATTTTGGGCCATATTGCACTACGAATTCCCTTACTAACGGTTATAGGCGGCAACAAAGAATTTGGGAGAACACCTTGTAGATGACGTTTACTGTTCTAGTAATTTAACTTTTTCGTATTTTAAGGTTCACTACGGAAACTCGCATCTTTCAGTGCAAACGACTTCAAATGAAAATAAAAAATTACCTGTTGAAATGCGAAAATCAAAGTGGCGAAAGCTTATACCCGCACCATGCAAGATTTGAAAATTGATTTCCTGAAAAATATACTGCATGGCGTTTACGTCACCTTTGCATACAAGTGCAGTTCAGTAATGTGATTAATCGGCAATTAGTTGCAAAAATCCCGCATAACACCATTTTTATAGATAGGACATACTACTCCCTACCTCCTATACTTCGGTGAAATCTCCTCCTTCCAGATATTCAAAAGCACCCAGTGGAGTGCTCTAGACAATTCCTCTACACTATTTTTGAGTAGCTCACATGACAGTTGATCATTGCCAGCTGTTCAACCGTCCTATTTTTTCATGAATCTTAGGTAGATTCGGAATCTGTCATCGACTGCGCGCGTTCTCAAGCTAATTATTGCAATACTCTTGTCGTCTACTGCTTCGCAATTTAGGTGCTCGTCATAATATACTTATCAATCCTGAGATTTTCTGCACATTATTTATAAAGTGTACAGACTATCCTTTGCGATAACTGGTTTATACAATGCCCCTGGCCTATCAGTTTATGTCACCGATGACGAGCTAAACATTCCGCCATAGGCAGCTATCATAGACATGCTACAGCTGCGCATAAAATGCATCTTTCTCGGCTTCATGAGGTCAGGTATATTGATAATGCTCTAGTTGAAGAAATGGCCTTTGATCCACACTACACAACACATTTTGCCTAGCTCTTGTGCCGTCGCTCGATCCCCGCATTTACACACCTTCTGCCCCGTCTATCAAAGCTCCTCCAATGCTACGGTTTCGAAGTTCATGCTTTTGTTAGTAAAGTGGTGTTTTTGGGTCACTCGTTGAACTTGACCTAACCTGTCCCGTAGTCCGCCACCCAACAAAACTGACACCTGCGACAGGTTTAGTTCTGCCTACGGTAGGGCCCGCTCACACCTTCCCATTTCGCTAGTACCCACACGGTAATACCCAGTCGATCGCGGCCTACAGATTAAATGTCATCAATAGACCCGCCAACTTTTTTTGAAAAATCTAAGATTTTCGTCACCAAATTTCTGGCTACGCCACTGGCTTGCCTAGAAGACTGAATCTTATCGTAATAGAAACATTTGACTTCGTAACAGGCTCCCCTTAGATCGCGAACGACCGTTCCGAGGTCATATGCTCTCGTAACGAGATGATACGAACTTCTGATACAATTCCAAGAATGTTGGTGCCTACATTACCAGGGCATGCCCCTGGATATCCGGATCCCAGGATACTATATTAACTCATACACTACCCGTCTAAAGTTTGGAATCATATAATAAGTATTGTAACACCCCTATTGAATATTGCAACCAGTGTTGCCACGAATAAATCTGTACCGGTTTAAGTTTTTTTTCTATCTGTACTTTCATATAGAAAAATATGTACCGGATTCTGTACCAAAACCAGCGATGTCAGATGTGGAGACATGTCTTCATTTTGAATACATTTGAGATGCTGTGAAGACATTTTTAAAATTTTGAGGACATTTTTTCTTAAAAATCTGCCCGATTTCTGGGATTCTGAGTTCAAGGATGTGATTACACAATTTAACGCGAGATATTTCTTTTTAACAGATTGTTGGAGCTGTTTGGTGGTATTATTTCTCCAAAGTGTTGGAGTTTACAGATACATTCTTCTTCATTCTACGCAAAAAGGACAACCAGTTGACGTTCCTTCATGTATATCATCATAGCACCATGTTCTCGTTCTGGTGGATCGGTGTTAAATGGGTACCCAGTGGTAGCAGTAAGTATTTTTACATGTTCTTGTATAGCTTATTTATGTTTACTTCATTTGGAAACCCTTTGGCATCTTCCAGCCTTCTTACCTGCTATGGTCAACTCAGCTATTCACGTTCTAATGTACACGTACTACGGAGTATCTGCTCTTGGACCTCACATGAACAAATATCTATGGTGGAAGAAGTACCTCACCATGCTACAATTGGTAAATCAGAAAGCTAAAACACACACATCTGGCCATTTCTAACGATATACTCATTTTGTACCCTGTAAACAGATTCAGTTTACCTTTGCCATGCTCCTCGGAATCAACGGTATCCTCACCGGTTGTGAGTTCCCCCTGTGGATGCACTACACCCTGATAGGTTACATGATTTCCTTCATTGTTCTGTTTGGAAATTTCTACGCGCAGGCCTATCTCAAGGGGCATCCCATCAAGCAGTTTGAAATTAATGCCAACTGTTTAGATCTAACATCGAAGAACAAAGTGGAATAGTGTTGGAATATGTAGTAGATTATTCCGATTACCAAATAGTAACTAATCGTATACATACAGTATAAGCTAAGTGGAGGATGGATTGTTTTCACAAGTTTACAAATTGAAAGCATATTTTCGAAATGGTAATACACGTGCTATAGCAAAAGCGAAAAATATATGTTTATGTTAAACAGAAAGCGGAAAATAAAACACTGAAAAATAAAAAGAATACATACTGAATAGAAAACTAGCGAATACGCACGATTTGTTTCAGGTGTTTATTATTCAGATACTTAACTTTTTACGGTTTACAATTGAATCTAGGGCTAACCATTTAGAACTTGATATGATCCCCAACTTAATAGCACCAATCGATGGGGTTCTCTTAATTTTGAGGCTTGGGACTCCGCGTCACTATTTTGGTATTAGGATGTAAAGGAAAATAATTTCTTATACTGATCAATCCGTTGCGATCAATCTGTAGAGGTTGAAAAATAGATCCGCATACTAAACGTTCTCTTTAAGGACCCTCTAAGCGCTCTTTCGTAAAAATGCTTACGAACCCTACGCCATCGACTACACTAAATCTTTACGCTCTCTTGCTTGAAATGGAGTGCGATTCTAATGATCCTTTTGAGGGTCTGTGTCTAGAACTATACGAAAAAGAAGAATTTTTTCCCACCTTAAATTTCTTGTTAAGAATAGAACGTTTTCCTTTCCGATCAGAAAATCATAACAAAAATGTATATCTCGTGTTGACACGTGTTATAATTTTCTGTTATCTTAAATACTGACCAGACCAGCTTAATAACAGTTTTAAACAAAAATTGTATTCTATTATAATGTTGTTTTTTGATTCTGATCAGGGTAAGTGGTAAACAAATATAAAAACTCGAAGAAACTGTACCAGAAAGCCGGAAGAAATAAGTGTTCCAAGATTTCAGCCAGAGATGCAACCCAATGCAAGACTTCTTAACAATTTAATATTCAACAAGTGCACATTTTTCAAATGCTAGTATAAATTTCCCCCGTTTTCTTGCTGTGTGCAAAGTTTATCGTGCGCTCATCCTGCTGTGCGGTTTCAAACTGCATACACGAACGAGTAGGGGAAGATGGGGTAAAACGCACCCCGGGGCAAAATGCACCCCAAGCCTATATTGAAATTTATATCTCTGCTCCATCGGGGGCAAAATGCCCTCTTTGATTTTGCTGGTTTTTAATGGAAAGTAGAAAAATCATTCTGGAAACCTAATAATTGCATAACCTAAGGCTATTTAATGCCACACTTTTGTGATATCCCGCCAGAAAACAAAACTACTTACTTGTTTGCCGAGCATTCTGCCCCAATGTTGCGGTGCATTCTGCCCCGTTTTTGCGATCGTGATTGTTTTTGAAAATATACATTGGGGTAGGTTGGCCGAGTTCTGTGCGGGGCTGGTTGGCCGAGATGTAAATTTAGTGTAGAGAAATGTGCACTTAGATATTTGTAAAATGCCAACCTTTTTCAAAGCAAAAGCAAACCCGAACAAAACTCGTCCATTAGCATAGAATCTGCTGCAGATGTAGACGTCAGACCTCTTCCCAAGGCGAGTGCACGATCTGATTCGAAGAAGTGGCAAGGTCGTAAGCGCCGATCGTCTCAAATTTTGACAGATTCCCCAATAAAAGGAGTATTGGAGAGGCTGAAAAATAAAATCAAACGTAAGTGTACGCTGGCAGAGGAAAAAAATTAGCGAGTGTTGGTAAAAAGTTCACTAAAGCTGCAAAAACTAAGTCCAAAAAGGTTAAAAAGACTAAAAAGTGAATGGTGGATTATATTTTCCTTGCTTATATACAAAAAAACGATATTTGTTTTTAATTAAAAGTTTTCCACTGATACCTTTGACGTGTTTAACTTATTTTACCAAACTCCCAGCCCTGGGGTTGTTTGGCTAATTTTTATTTCCGCATTTGTTTGCTAATAACTTTTTCCTTGATTTTTCTTTCATGCATGAAAAAAATATATATGTGCTCAAAGGTTGTATCTTCATGACAACGCAAACCGGGTTTCAAAAAGTCTTACCAGAATTAGTACAGAAATTCCGAAGGCAGAACTCGGCCAACCAGCCCCGGTCTCCTCTAGACTATTTTTTCAACTTTTGGAATCATTTGATTTTTTCAAATCGGTTGAAAATTCGCAAAGTTATAGCTATTTTTGTAAAAAAGTCAAAACCACGATTTTTTTTTTTTGTTCAAGCCAATTTATGTAACATTGATTCAAAAAATTCCGTACGTTCACTCACACATCTGTTTTCGCAATAAAAAACGCTTTTAATCCACCTAACAGTGTGATGAGACATTTCTTATAACTCTTATCACTCTCTTCGGATATTATATCGTTTGAGAACATTTAGAACTTGATGCTTCGCGATGTTTTTAATAACACATACTACATGGAATAGTGGCAGGACTCAGAGAATCGCTCAAATCAGCATAGCACAACATCAGTGCTAGAAATCTCAAACCAAATCAATGGGAAAGCGAAAAAATGGCCAATAAAATAGACATACAAACGAATTATTGCAAATGCTCTGTTAATAAAATATCTAAATTCCTCAATAAATGCATTGTGGTGGGAAAACTGAATTTTCCTAAAGGGGTTATGTATATTGTACTGAGCCAAAAAAATCGATTTTTTTTTAATCGATTTGAAGTTTATACTTTACTCAAATTTACAACGCGACTGAGAACTAAGAAATCAACGCTTTTTCTTGAAAAAAGCGATAGTAGCAATGATACCATTCAAAGAAAATCAACAGCGAATATTTCCAGACTTGGTTTTATTTCCTATTTAAGAACTTTTGTGTTTTTTACATCCTAGATTGCATGATTCAGTGATCGAAACCCAAAATTTCATAAAGTATTTGAAATTATTAAATTAAAATTTGTGTTTGCTATTGAATTTGACAAAATGATAGTATATATAGAATATAGTCCCTTTGGCGTTGGTTAATCTTTCGGTCCCACCTATCAGCATTGAAGTATCGCCCTTACGTTTTTTTACAATACCAATTTTACAATTTGTGGGAGTTTGGTGAAAATCGATCTTACTGTCCAAACGGCATAATTCCAAAACCGTAATTTTTGAAGTCTTAAAATTATGCAGAATTAATTTTTCAGACAATAGTAACAGAGTTCGTGGCTTTAGCAAATTTGTTGAGACTTTATTGTAGTCATGAATATTAACCTGAGAAAATTCACCATAAATACTTCTTGGACGATATACCGTCAAAATTACTTTATCAAATGATGCGCTGTTCGTTTGTAAAACTCATCGAAGATACTAAACCTCCGAAATTGGCGGTTTCAAAATGATGCTATCTTGACCTTAAATTATTGTTTTGGAACATTTGACCTATACATATAATTGGTCATACAACAAAAATCAAATTCTCATCAAAATCGACCAGGACCTGCTAGAGTCGAATGGAAATCGTCATTTTTCATAAATTTCTCTCTACATTCGGAAAGTGTTATCCTCGTTATTAATCATATTACGTTTTCGTCTCAACTCGACGCATTCCCAAAATAAAAACCTATTTTGATCCACCTAGTGGTGCAATTGGGCTTTTCTCATTTGTCCAGACTACGATTCCATGGCTGGTTATGTTCAATACGATGGTGGAAATGAATATTACATGTTCAGTACGATTTGCACATACGTACAATGGATCGACAGCCACGATCTTGAGATACTACGTGATACTGAAACATCGCTTGACCGCCGCTGGTTTCAAGCGATGTTTCAGTATCACATAGTAAGATCCGGGAGGTCCGGGTCCTGCCGAAAATTTTCAACTTGTTAAGAAATTTTAAACTAGTTTTAATTTTAAAACAGCAACCCCTCACTGCATACTCCCTCCGGGCCGGTATGATTGACAATTTTTAGAGTGATTGCATAACCTTTCTATATGAGAAAGGCAAAAAAGTCCAAAAAAATCAATTTTTTTCAAACATTATTTTTTCGAGTTTATATCAAATCTCAATGGTTCATGCATTATAAAGTCATTTGGCATCAAAAATACAAATTTGATTTTGAAAATTTTTCATTTCAGTTTATATGGGAATTTGCTGTGTGATTGCACTCTTCAACTCCTAACTCCGGAACCGGAAGTCCAATCAATAAAAAAATCAATTGCAGCCGATGGGAAGGTTGTACCTTTCATTTGAGACTAACTTTGTGCAAATCGATCCAGCCATCTCTGATTAACAGAGGTCATATTTTTTCCACATACACACATACACACACATACATACATACACACACATACATTTTCCTATCTCGACGAACTGAGTCGATTAGCATATGACACTCGGCCCTCCCGGTCGGGATTAGATTGACGAATTTTAGAGTGAATGAGAAAGGCAAAAACATTTTTAGCAAATGTTTCATAGACATTAAATCAATTTTAACTTCGCTTTCTATTAAATAAAGACCCTCACTACAGTACATCTCTACAAAAGCGAGCTCAATTTGAAAAGAAATCTGAGGATTATGATTGATTACAGAACTCTGGAATTTTCTATTGGAATGTTTTCAGGCAGGAATTTGATATTGATGCTATTAGGCAACTGTGAAATCAAGACCAATAGATCAATTACATATCAGGACCCTATTCCGACAATTTATCAAAAGTCCTCATGATGTTTACAACAACAGGTTATCAATGTACGGATCAGATAATTGTTATTGTAATATTGAATTAAATCAGTCTGCATCAATAAATTTTCAATTGCAATCCAATATATTTTTGGATGTGGTAGGGAGGGAAGTTGTTAAACCCCAAAACCTTCTCTTGGCTACGCCGTTGCTTGGAGGTATTTACTTCACTTTCATTTTCCGATATGTTTCCGATCGATCCGTTGGTTATAAGTTAGAAAAATTGCAGTCAGAAGGTTCGTACAAATGAACATTTTTGCACTGATAAGGTATCATGTTCCTTCCAGACAACTTGGAAGTGTTCGGTGATTATTTCTAGCGGTTGTAGATAGAAAAATGAAATACAAAATTCTTTTTATCGTAATAA
This sequence comes from Topomyia yanbarensis, assembly GCF_030247195.1. NCBI lineage: Eukaryota > Metazoa > Arthropoda > Insecta > Diptera > Culicidae > Topomyia > Topomyia yanbarensis. Next base: position 142,863,596 of record NC_080672.1, on the reverse strand, counting down.
TGTTTGGCTTATTTCAATGGATTATTACTATATTGAACAATAAATGGGCGACAAAAGGTAATCCACAAACAACAAGCCATAACTTTTAAAGTATTCAAAATAGATATTTGATGTCTTCAGTAAAGTTATTCGCAAAAGTAAGAGCTACAAATTTGCTGAAGGCATCATTTCAATATAATCACTTCCAAGAAAATTTGTGAAAATATCTCACTCATAGGGAGATTAATCAGTAAAAGCACAATACCAAAAGAAAGGGCGTATTGCCTCCATTATATTCTCCGAAGATACTATTGACCTAAAATAAGCCGTTTTGGCGTTAATAATAGATTACATGTTTTTTGGTCATATTTCTGGCAATGGGAAATGATAAAAATCTTTCGTCCGCATTCAATGTTAAATATCTCTTTTGATAATAGTCCGATTTCAACAATCTATAGCTTGTTTGAAAGGTATTCGTTAAAGCTGTCTAAAAACATATAAAGTGTTAATCTATGTTGTCAATTTCGGCAGATAATTTAAAAAACTGCAAAAAACGCCATTTTTACACATTTAAACATTCATATCTTGGAAACTAAACATCAGAATCAAAAACAAATTAATAGCGTTCATACTGTTTTTTAGTTCTTTCATTTAAAATTGGTTTGGATAAGATCGGTTCAGCCATTGCTGAGAAACACGAATGAGAATTTGTCCGTTACATACACACGCACAGACACACACACACACACACACACAGACATTGTCCCAAATCGTCGAGCTGAGTCGATTGGTATATAAGACTCGGACCTCCGGGCCTCGGAAAAAATCTTGAAAGTTTGAGCGAATTCTATACATTTCTTTTATAAGAAATGTAAAAACGAAGAAAATGATATATTATACTTTTCTTTTGTTTGCATTTTTATCTGCGAACATTGCGATGAAACACGTGGGGTACATTTGTACTCCAGTGCAACGTTCTAGGGTAGAAAACGCAATGAAATTTACAATAAATAATCAGATATGGTTGTGAGGCTACCTCAAAGATTATATAAGAATGTTTTAACAGCTTCGGTTTATTATAAAGAAAAATATAGTCCGATTTTGTCAATGCCCCCATTTCGTCAGTCTAAATACACCATGGGTCAGATAAAAACGGGTCTTCACTGTATTTATTATTCACAGCCGCCATCTTGCGATGAAATTACTTGAACACTTTTTCAAGCTTTACAGTCCTATTTTACAGGATCTTGATTCATCTCTTTATTGCGCCAATAAGGAAGGAAGATATCTCCAAAGCTGAGTACTTCAACACTGAAATCTTGGTATGTTATCTGGGTGCATCAAAAGGCCGGTCCGCGTGCATTTGGAATTTAATACCACGAAACCCAAAACTAATAGCCGCACAAGCCAAAACAAACACGAGTACTAGTGAACAGATAAGAGATGTGTCCTATCGCTATATTTCTAGCTACTTTCGGTTTTCATGTGAGGAATAAAAAAATACAAAATGCTATGTATGGTTGCCTGTGAGCGTGCATAAATCTGTGTATTGCTCTGAGACTTATTCAGCATCAGATAGGTATTCAGAATCTTTGTAATATTTTCCACAGTACGAAATCGAGCGCGCCTTGGTGCAGTCTATTCGTTCAAACTATAATTATCGTAATGTGGCTGTTCTCGTTGATAGGATTTTGTGTCGTCCTATATTACATAGTTCAATTATGCGTATTCTATTACTTAGACTCAGATTTTGAACTGTATTTATTATCAAAGCTGGGAAAGCCTATCAGTAAGTGTTTTTATAAGGGCGAGATCATTGTTCATAGTGAGTTCTAACGCTAGCATCACCATTCAAGGCTCTCTCCGAGGTAAGGTTGTTTGGATAACCGGTGCATCGAGCGGAATAGGCAGGGATCTTGCCATTACCTTAGCGAAGCATGGCGTCCGATTGTGTCTATCATCCCGTAAACTCTCCGAACTGATGAAAGTTAAGCAAGAATGCTTGGATGCCTCACGGGGATATCTTAACGACCACGATGTTTTTGTACTACAGATGGATATGCTGGAAATCGATAGCCATAACACATATTTCGACAAAGTGATCGACCATTTTAAAACACTAGATATTCTGGTGAATAACGCGGGTCGCTCCCAACGGGCGGAATGGAACACCATTCAGCTGAAGGTCGATCGAGAATTGTTCGAGTTGGACGTGTTTGCCGTGGTCAATCTATCACGCATAGCTTTGAACTACTTTATCGAGAACTCCGTGAAAGGCCACATTGCTGTTACAAGTAGCGTTACAGGACTTGTTGCTTTCCCCAACTCCGCCACCTACACCGCAGCGAAACATGCTCTGCACGTAAGTATCTTCCCATATTGTAGCTAAGCGGGAAACCAGTTTGTAACGACGTTGATCGGCAGTGAAACAAATAGAAACGACGATTCTTTTCTTGTTATTCAAATTTGTCAACTGTAAACAAATCAAGCCAGTATTTAACTCTGTAGCAAATCAGCCTTTGCAGATATGATTTATTCGCAACGGTAATAATTATGATGGTTGCTATCGTGGTTATTGACAATAGCTAATTTTATATTCAATGTTAAAACGTCGCACCATAAGCCAAGTATATTTCCTACATATCCAAAAAAATATAAGTGCTATAATCGATCCTCGCATCAGTGTTAAACCATCAATACTAAAGTTACGAAACTTTTGGTGACATTACATTTGATACTTTTTACAATTCCTTTATTATTAAATCTACTGCCATATCGTATTCAATTTGGTTATTCAATGCATCTAGCGAATTTAATAATTTAATCTTCACAATACATATGCATAAATCACAAATTTAAGACTCGCAGAAGTTAATAAGAAAAAGGGGATGGGTAGCGATATAACAGGAGAATTCCCTAGTAACATCAACACAAATCAACGAGAGTAGAATGACAATATGTGAGTTAAGGGGTGATATATGTTGTTATCAGAATTTCGGAAGAGTTTTTTGAAAATTAGTGATTTACATTGTACTTTTCGAAATTACACAATATTTGTACAAATCCGTCAAAAAATGTTCACGAATCTTCTATTAGATTTCTAAGTGTATAAATTACAATAATAGAGAAAAATTGATTTATAGAAATCAATTATTATCTGTGCCTGGTCAGTACTATCGGATCCGTGTACGCTGGCTTTAGCCCCGCCTTTTGACGACGTTAAACTATGCAGCGACTATGACATGGCATGTTTGAATTTCTCACCATTCGTTTACCCGGCGTCGTTAGGAGCAGTAGCATTAGAACAAGAGCAGCATAGTCCACCGGACGGATGTTGCCCCAGCCACGTATACGCATTGATACCAGCCAGAAATCGTCCGTATGCGAGACATTCAGTAGCGCATCGGTGTAATGGAGTTCATTGGTTTTGTACTTTGGGGCAGAAGTGTCAATTGAACATACACAGTTAACTGCACTGCTGTACGAAAGAGCAAAACCAGTGCGCGAAACTTCCAGGAACACATCAGTCAAACAATCTAACCGAGAACTGAGCTACTAATCAGTTGGCTTCCCTTTTAACTATAGTGGCCCTACCCTATCTGTTCGCTTTTATTAGTTTTGAAGACACCATGCGAGTGAGTCATGCCGAAAGACATTCAGCCCCTTTGGCTTCGAACGTAAACTGAACTAAGTACAAAATCGGGGGTCATATGCTAGAGCGAGATCATTTGTGTGTTACACTCGTGCTGACTACACCACAAATACGCTCGATATGTCTGAACGCGGTAAAGAAGCAAAGGTGAAGCAAAAGCCAAAATCCCGCTCAGTTTGTGCCAGTTTCCAATTTCCTGTCGGCGAATCCATCGTTTGCTGAGAAAGGGTCACTGCGCCGAGCGTGTCGGTACCGGAGTACCTGTCTACCTGAAAATAGTGATATAATATATCTTGTCGCCGAGGTATTGGAGCTGGCAGGAAACGCTGTGATAACAAAATGACTAAAAGAAGGCCCGCAGCATTTCTGGCCGAATCAGCAAAAACGTACAGTTGACATGTGAAATAGTATCTCATTCCTTCTGCGTACTATTTTTCTGTTTATGGAACCATACTTCCCCGCTGGCCAAATTTTTATTTTGAATTGAAATACAACTTTCTTTGAAACAACACGCACACTCAAACACCTAGAAACTTTTGGGGAAAACGAGCATATCTCCATTTTTAATTATATTGAAAGCCAGTGCCCTTGCCGCACAGCATCAAGATGGAAAATAATCCAAGCTGGAAGAAGAAAAAAGGAAGGGAAAATTTCAGTTGACTCTTAGTAGAATATAGATGGTTGATCCTGAACAGGACCCGTTGGTTTGTGGTTTATTGTGGAATTCGTTAATTAGGAACCCTAATCGTGGAGCTGGCGAGCCAGTTGGATGTCTTTTGACATGCCACTCGCTTGGCGTGGAGAGCGCACAAACTGGTATCCTCGAACAAACCAACCAGGTAAGCCTCCCTGGCGTTTTGGAGGTCCATTACGGCTGAGCTCTGGAAGCGTTGATAGGTTTTGCGCAATCTCACGGACCAGACACTGAAGGGCAGCTTTCGGATTAGTAGCTCCATTGACTTCTGATAATGGCAAATTTCTCACAGGGTGACAGTTCCTATGTGGTAGCGATTGGTCTGCTTAACGCTACCAGTGACTGGATCAATTTAGCTGACGGCATTTGTTACTAATTGCTTGCGGGGAGCTTTCCCTCAGGTGGAGTTGCGGACGGTTTGCTTGGAACGGGCTATGGCGCGAAAAGCTCTCCACTACTGCTTCTGACGTTGGTTGGTGGTACAACGATGGTCAAGCGAATGATAATAAAAAGCGATCAGCGTAAATACGCACTTCTACCGCTCTCTCGCTCGTTTTCGTGCCATGTGCCTTTCCATTCCTTTCTGCTACTAGCATAACCAAAACGAATATACGTCATTCCCCCACCATCCATCCTGTGGACAGTGTTGCCAGGTATCTGCTATGCCGCCATGATTTCAAAGCCAAGATCTTAAACGTCATGTTAAGGTCGATCCACAATAAACAGAGTCGATACCATTCGGCACAACTAGGGCCGTCTTAAGACGACTCGGCCTCCTGAGCACTACAGAGCTAAGGAGCTTCTGTAATTGAACAAGTATAATCGATTATTTCCATGCCACCCTGAGATTTTGTTTCCAAATTTGAGCCAATTTTTTCAACTATGTTGAAATTATTGAAAGAAGAATGTGAAAGTAAACATATATGGAGGAAAAAACATGAATTCATTTTTCCATCACCAGAGGACTATTCATAAAGTAACCCAATGTAACGAATTCTCACAAATTTCGTTATTCCCCCTTTCTAGTTCTAAATATAATAAATATCATTTTTTTCAGGAATATACACAATACAAACTCCTATAACGTTCATTTGACGTATTCCATTAAATAATTAAATATCGAGACTTCCAATAGTTACTTTGTTTCGTTTAATGTTGTTCTCGACTTTTGAATGATTCAGATATGGAGTCGCCTCTCTGGTGCCGGTGACGGGCACTCTTTGCGGAAAGAGACCGACACTGGCATATTCATCATTTGGAAGTCAAATATTCACTACATTAAATGATACGTAAAGTTTCATTGAAAATCCTTTCATAACGCAACATCGAAATTACTCGATTCTATTAATATGAGCAGTTCAATTCATTTTAATGCCTGTTACGTAAAACAGTTAGATTAGAAAACACACCGAGTGCAAATCGCCATACTTAGATTGGGAACACATGTTCATAAAAAATTAAAATTATGACCAATCGAAAAAAAATTGTATACCCAATATATTTGATATTTCGGAGTGTAGTACAAATATAACATAATTGCTTCTGTACCTTTCTAAGACGACATAGTGGAAGATCCGTCCAAGAAAGGATCGAGACTTCGTGAGACCTCAAGAAGCGCAGAAGTTACTTTTGGAGTCTATCACGAAGATTTGTCCGTTGACGGTCCCAGATATGAAGATGAACTTAATATTTGCCACATCCGTGGATCGCTTGCCACACAAGGATTTTGTAACGAATTTCTTCCCCTTTCCTATGCAAGTTTCGGTGGCAAAACTTTACACTAGCTGCCTTGTACTAGTTTTACCATCGTGTTCTGGTTGCGGCTCCTGTTTGGTGCCTTTCGAATTTTGTAGACGTGTTGTATATTGCTCAAAACAAATTGATATTCAAACCAAAATTGAATTGCCGTTTGAATTGGTTCAATTCCATCCTGTTTATGCAGTGGTTGTCTGATTCTCTTTAAACTTCTTGATCACATCGGATAAGTTGCAATGTGCGATTCCGAACTCGTATCCTACCAATCCCTTGTTACTCACACGTTTGAAAGTTAAAAACAATTGAGTGCGACTATTTTTTGGAATATAACCTTTTGGAATGGTTGTATGTTTATCCTAAGTAAAAAGGCTCCTAAAATTACGGGGCCCCTGGCCCTGGCCCAGTGTGCCCATGCGTAAAGACGGTACTGGCAAAACTTTATAATATGGATTTCGTTTAATTTGTTGATGCATCATGATGTGAAGTTTTTATTATTCATGTCGAAAACAACACTTTTCTTCAATTAGCGGTCCAATATGTTCGCTTAACAAACATCTTCGAGCAAAAGATCTAAACTGTCAGTGGGGCCCGCTGATATGTTGAATCATGTCAGTTCAATACAACTGAGATAGGAGTGCTTTATACGTGGTTGTCAAACTTGTATTTTCAGCGTGTCATCAATAACATTCTAACAATATTTTCAAAGAATGTTGCAGATTTGGTAAGAAGTAAAATAGTTAATGAAGGAAAAGATTTTCACCTTTTAATTTTTGATTTATCATAACGAATTGTTTGAAAATTTTGCATTCAAACGTGATTCCGTTGAATATCATTAGATTTGAATTAACGCCCCGAACTTGCCGAAGTATAGTCACGACACTCCAATTACATCACAGACATCACCCACCCATCTTTTTGCAAATGAGAACGATTTTTGCAGGAAGTCCACATTTTTAATCTGAAAAAGCATAGCACTGATAATTAGGGTTCGTCGCGGTTGCGGTAATTACCGCAACCGCGCGGTATTTACCGCACCCGCACCGCAAAAACTGCGGTGCGGTGAGACACTTTTTCCCGCGGATGCGGTGCGGGAAATGAGCATTTACCGCACGGTATTACCGCAACCGCGCTTCAAAAAATAATTGATAAAGTATGCAGTCTGCATTAAAAAGTGAATTAAAACTATGACTTTTACCATTTGAGAAGGACGCAACTAGATTTATTTTCTGAACGAATGCTTAGCAATCTCATTATAAGGAACATCTCTCTCTCTCTCTCTCTCTCTCTCTCTCTCTCTCTCTCTCTCTCTCTCTCTCTCTCTCTCTCTCTCTCTCAGAACGTTCGATTTTTATTTATTACTCTACAATAGAAAAACATGATAAACATTTAATTGCTCTAATTTCCATAGACTTGACAATGATTTGAAAAGAAATCCGAATATAATCTGTATTCGACCTATCGCTACTTGATTTTTTTACATTTTGGTCATTCAAATATGATAAAACATACTGTTACTAAGAAATAAAATCTATAAGCTGTGTCCAATATAATTTGGCACCATTATTTTTACGACATATTTTGAAAACTATTTGTTTTATACTTCAGAGAAAAAATTTACAAACGAACCTTTTCAAATACATAAAACGCAAAATCCAATCATTGAAAAACAATTGAATTTTTCTGTCAAATCCAATTACAAAATGCATCATTTCTCCTGATTCCTCTTGGTAATCGTGGAATTATGAATCCTTTTCAATGGCATTTTCTCGACAGTGAATTTTGATTAATTTGGAGAACTTAGAAATGAACTAATGATACTACGACTTAAAAACAATCCAAAGAATGTAATTATCATCATCAAACCAAACGAATTTGGAGGAATTTTTTTCGCGTGCGTCCATCGTTCGTCCAACTGGGAATATTTTCTACCAAATTAACGAATAATTTTTTTCAGTTAGGAGTATTTTGTAACTTTTTGAAAGTAAAGCTTTCGAAGTTAGTGTAGGGCATTGCGATTTTTGTTGTGTTTCTCAAAGTCTGCCTCAAGGTCTGCTGACAAATGTCAAAGTTATCCCAGATGCCAAATTTTGCATGGTTTGGACAGTTTTTGCCTTAATTGAAAATTTATCTCGAAACTTTAACGTGGGGGTTAGGTATTTTTACATAGAATCTGTATGCAAAGTTTAAAAGAAATCGGTTAAGTAATTTTTGAATGGAAGGTAACACCGCAAATCATATTTTTCCAGATACGTTCTACAAAAAGCTTCGTCATCGAGTCGTTTGTCGATATTTTTGCATGGAAAAATTACAGCATGTTATTGAAATGATACACTATAATGTACAAAAGTTTTGATCAGTTCGCTTCACGCAAAGTTTCAAAAAAATCGAGAAAAAGTGTTTTTTTTTCACGCCAAAATCCTTACCACTCTTAATAAAACTTGCAAAGTTGAATATTTTCATAAATGTTACATTCTGAGGAGTCCGTCAAAGGTAATTTTCGTGTAAATAAGAATAACATTTTACTATATATGGCTACACAAAACAAATGATTAATTTTTCAACACAATTTTTATAATGTATTATTTTTACCGCATTACCGCGCGGTGCGGTGCGGTAAATACAATGCGGTTGCGGTAAGCGGTGCGGTTTTATTATGTTTTGGCGGTTGCGGTGCGGACTATCCATTTACCGCCCACATCCGCACCGCGACGAACCCTACTGATAATACACACTCAAAATAGATTTCCCAGTTCGGTAATTCTTTGGCGAAAGTTTCGGTAAAGATCAAAAGATTTTTCGGTAAACTTGATTTATTTGACAGAAAAAACGTCAAATTTTACCGAACAGTTTGTTATATACAAACGGTTTTACCATAATCTGTTATTGAAAATACAATTCATTCGGTAATATCGTATTATTCCCGTATCCGGTATAAAAATACCGAACGAAAGGTAAAATTATCTCTTCATTACTGAATTTCGGTACATTATGTTATGAAAATTAACTTTCAAATCTCGGCCTGCTTTACATTACATTACATTTGTAACTTTATGAAGTTTTTGGCGGAAAGTTTTTTGTTTATTCATTTGTGGTCGTGCCCGTAAATAAAAGATTATCTTTTAAAGAAATTTCCGGTAAGCATTTCTTTAGCTCAAACGCAATGCATTGGAACGCCAGCTATAGCGACCGTTGAAATCCATCCATTATACATCGTCGCTGTTGTGCTATCTTATGACAAGCGCCATTTAGCACTTTTCGAGAAAAACGATTTTTAAAGTTTGAGAATGAATATCTTAAAATTTATAAATGCTAGAAACTTTTCGGAGAAGACATTCGATACATCTATCTTTTCTGAAGTAATCTCTCGATTTGTGTGAAGATCGGTTGACTACACTTACAGTTTTTGCTTAAAATGTAAATCAAAGTCGCTCGCATACGTGTCATAAGTGTGTATTCATGATAAAACATGTATGACGTGTCACAAATGTGCACTGAAGATTTCATATAAAAATGAATTATAACTGATTCGTAAAATTGTGCGTTATAGATCGCTACGTCCAATATTATACTTTTCCATGCGATAGCAGCAATATCAGGTTGCAAAATGATAGTATTGGAACACAAAGTTTTCCCAATTTTCCTCCTTTATTCAGGAAAAACAATAAACGAAAGTTGGTTTCATTGACAATTTAGAGACAATGTCTATCAAACAATGTTATTGTTGACAGGTGACTAGACGAAACAAATATTAACAAATGTCTATCAAACAATGTTATTGTTGACAGGTGACTAGATGAAACAAATATTCTTCTTGCATAATCCATCACTACATTTCGGAATACTTTCCAAAACAAGTGGAAATTTCAAAAGGAAATTTGTTCAATAATCTTGAATATATAAGCCAACCATTCCCAGAAAAAAACTATGGTAGGAAAAGTTTTGCTCCTGATACAAGAACCTAGCTAATGCTTATGGTTGATCTGCATAGGAATTACCTATGTCATCAGAGACATCTGTTGGCTTGCTATAAGCTTTTCGGCTTATAGCAAGCCAACAAACTAAGAACGTTGTCTCTTTTTTCTTTGTCATAAAATAGCACAACTCGATCACTCGAAAAATTGGCGCTTGTCATAATCGTGTTTCTCTATATCTCAGTAACCCAGCAGCATTTCAAAATTCTGAAAACGCGACTTTATGGAGATTTTAAAATTTAGTAACATGGCATATCTAACTCAGTTCACCCCAAAATGGCGTTTGTCATAAGATAGCACAACAGCGACGACATCCGCCACCGCTGCCATTTCGATGCATTGCGGCACATAGATCTTCATTAATCGCAGTTAAAAATCTTCCAGGTTCTTTCTACTATCGAATGACTGGTTTCCATTTTTTCGATTGAAGTGTCATTCAAGCTACAATAAAAGTATAAAAGTTATGCATTGCTTTTTATAATTAAATCCGAACTATTTTTTAATAGTTGAGTTGAATTCAAAACAATGAATGTACCGAAAACGTCCGGTAACATTTGTAATAAAATTACCGAACTTTTCGGTAGTTTTTGACAGACATGAAAAAATCTTAATTACCGAACGCTCTGTAACTAGTTCAATTACCGAACTGATTACCGAACGTTCAGCTGTTAAAAGTTCGATAAAAAATTACCGAATACTGCGAATATTTCTAAGTGTGTAGAATTTAGACAATAAATGGAATCGGTCAAGGACAAGGGCAAATAAGTCTTGAACAAGTAAAAAAATAAAATTGATCGAAAGCTCTTTCGGCAATCCTAGTCACCGCAAGGAAGTTTTTCAAAAAACACAATTTAGAGAAAAAGAAGTTTAAAGTTTGAAGGATAAGCCATGTCCCCATAAGGGAACAAAAACGCTCTACCGTTGCTTCTATTACTTTGATTCTATAAAGATCTGTGATAAAATTCCTATGAACATATGCTTTAAGCTAAAAAATAAATTTTTCGATTTTTGACGGATCTCAAGATATATAATACCTTAAAAATAGTCATTTTGTAATGTTAAGAAAAACATATTTAAATTCTTGCTATAAACACGAAGAAATATTAAATATTTTTACATTTAAATATTGACTAGGATACCAGTAACCGTGGTCATTTATTATTTATTTATTTAGAATTGACAGGTAATTAGAATATGGTATCACATTAGACTGCACAGAAATAAAACGATTTTTTAATTTTAATTAATAATTTTTAATTTTAATTTTTAATAGGTTAAAAGTATGTATTCTGCTGAAAAAACTAAGCAAGTAACATTTCATCGTTCTAATAAAGCTCACTATTCTCGGCGATTCTCCAAACACATTTACTACCTGGAGCTATTACAAAACATTATAATTACATTTTTTAAATTAATTCATTTTCAAGGGCTACTTCGAAACACTACAAAACGAAGTATTTGGAATCGACGTAACTATTTTCTGTCCGGGACCAACCGCCACCAATTTCCTGCAGGAATGTTTCACAAATACACCAGGAGAGGTAAGCAAGTCAGCATGATAATGTTTTTTGTTTACTGATTTAGTTTTTTTTTACTTTGTTAAACCAGAAATTTAACAAACCAGTCGGTGCGGATGACAAACGGTTGACCAGTGAGCGCTGTGCCAAGTTATATTCGATTGCATTGGCTAACAAAACCCTCTTCAGCTGGGCCGGAACACGACCGATGAATTTCATATTCTATATCGGATGTTACTACCCGAATGTCAGCCGACTGTAATTGAGGCTCGAATAAGGTTTCGGTAACCCCTAATTATTGAAATATCTATTTATTTTGCTTCAGATTGATCAAGACTCTCGGGATTGAAAACATTGACAGATTACGAAACGGTCGTCCACTTGGAGAAAGTTAATGATGTTTTTAAAAACGGACAATTCATCTTTCATTGATGCATGAACAAACACTTATGTACTTGAATAATGGTTTATATATAACGTATATAAACAGTTAAATAAAGCATGTATGTATTTTCCATATATAAATTACTTTGGAGGATTCGAATTTCAAACATTTGTTGAATAATATGATCAAGTATCTCAAGGTGATTTCAGGAAAGTATTTAAGAAGAGTGTTAACCCTAGAACTCTACACTTACGGTCAATTTCTTCACTGGATGAAAACAAAACTTGTATTTCTACATGTTCTAGTTATTTTCCGTCCGACTTCTTTATCTGGACTAGATATCGACCCATGGACCGGGCCCCAAGAGCTTTGCTTCCCTTCCAAAGAAAGGCGTGACCACAGATTTTTTCACCTCAGAAAAATCTCTACTACCTCGGCTGTGATTGAACCCAAACCAATTGGGGTGAGTGGTGGGTAAGCCTTCAACCCCCGGCGCCGTCCAACAAAACCTAAATAATAACCAGCAGAGGAATCACTAAAACTGCTTGAACTGCTTTGAGGATTATTCCAGGCTAGGTGTTTGGCGATTATAAATAAATTAATATTATATTATAAAGAATTTCGACCGGTTTCTTATAAGTTTTTATTAGTCCCCTTTCATGAAATTAGTTTGCTTGCCAGTGCATTGAAAAGGCAAATACGCTGCAGCAATTAAAATGATACCAAGGTTGGTTTCAGCTTTAATTTCCATACTCTCGATCACCTTGGTGCCAAAAGAGAGTATACGCGATTATTGATTCTGCGATTAACCGCTATTGCGATTCCTCCGATGAATCCAACAATTTTACAAAATCGACGAATAACAAAATTAGAGTTACTCTTCAATTTAATATTTGGGATTAAATTTTCGGGTACAACGGCAATATGAACTTTATATACCCTCAAGAAGTTGAAAACTCGTCTTCGTACATTTTTAGTGAACGAGCATTTCAATTTACTAAATTTTAATGATTATTTAAAATCAATATTAAACTTTAAATTGATTACAATTTTGTTGGCAAATTCCCACCACGTTTGAAAAGCTTTAGACATGGAGGTAGAATTTAGCATTGCAGTCATCAATTGAAACATTGATTGCTGCAAAAAATCAATTTTTCTTCTGTAATTCTACCTCCATTTCGAGCAAAGGAAGGGGTTGTGTGGAGATTAAACTAGAGGCGTGGTAGTTAGTTATATTTTAGTCGCGTTACCTGCCACTAAGAATAGTAATTCTTCTCTTCGACCAACCTGAATTTCACGTCCGGAAGTCACGCCGAATGCTCAGTTCGAAGCGCACTGAAGTCGGAGATCATCCCTGTTACGCACTTTACGCTTAAGGTTGGACAGAGAATGCGCAAAATTCGCAAACGAAACAAGCAGTTTTTTTTCCACACCGTATGTCAGATCTTCATAAAAATCAATCAGCATATGTAGAATGTTGTTACAGTATTGCTGATTGATTTTTATGAAGATCTGACATACGGTGTGGAAAAAAACTGCTTTTTTCGTTTTCGATTTTTACCTTTTCTCTGTCCAACCGTAATGCGAGGAAATGTACAAATTTCTTCAGCTTCACATTCGGATAAAACTTCGAATTGCTACAATCAATGGGACTATCGGGTGGAGAAGTACCCCTTTTCGTTTGTTTTTAAAATTTACCACACGGCCCTTTTGGGAGGACCCAGATATATTGGAAGAACTAAATATTTCCATAGACTGAATTATTTTTGACAAAACAATTTGGTCTTGCAAAATTTAAGGGTTTGGTTGAAGGACACGACCACGGTGACATTAAAATTGTAGCTTTTTCTAGTGCGTGCAATATCATTCACGAATGAATTTTAATCTATCGAAAATATCGACTCACGATCTAGCTTAATCATATGTTACAATTTGCTGTACACCCTCCCCATTAAAAACATAGCTTATTGAAGGTCATTTAACGGTAACAAAATTCTAAAACCAAGTAGTGCATCATGTTCTCTGCTATACTTTTAAACTAGTCTATTAATCAATTATCTCACTAGCAAATGGTCCGGTCATATAAAATCATATAACGTACTATGCGATATAAAATTAAAATGCAAAGCTGTAATATAAACCAATCGGTGCATTTACTTGATCAGATGGCATTACTTTTGAACTGACTCCCAGCAAAACCTCCAACTAATCCAGCCTTTAAGTAGGCGCAAATCCAGTTGAGTTCGCCCGTGCTATAGAAATAACTACAGAAACATGTTGTCAATCCCTTAGTGATACAACACGTATTACATATATCCGAAATGTAAAATATGTGTGCCAATTCGATAGGCTTATAACCATTAGTACCTACAAATCTTAGAAAACATCGTCAATCCAAAGCACACACAAGCATAAAAATAAATTATTTTTTTCAAACGCAAACTATTAAGCAGCACACACGTCGCACCATACTGTATTGAACTCAATTCAAAACCAACTAATCCACGCACTTTGCAAATCATACTGTGACAACGTGCTGGAACCCGAAAAATTCGTACATGGTTTAACTGTGTTAACACTCGGAATACCAAGGGGATAAAAAGTTACGCGGACTACCAAGGGGGTCTAAAAAATGGGAACGCTTACTTTGACCGGTCATATCTCAGCTGTTACCGAATCGATTTTAAATCAGTCTTTTCACCACTGGAAAGGTATGTCTTTTGTAATAAGGTTGTCTACCCCAAGTTATAGTGAACAGAGTAATACTACGTTTACACTGCAGAGTTAAAACGTGTTATAATAATTAGCAACAAGAAAAATGTCATCAAGATAGTGTTAAAACACGTTTTAACTCGTAGTGTGAACGTAGTATAAAACAAAGTCAGCGAATAAAAAATGGGAACTCTACTTGGACTGTTTGTTCAGCGATTTCAAATTTTTCTTCTTTTTGGTATACCTTTTACGAAAATGGTGATCAACAAGCAATGGGAAACAAATTTGTATATCCGAAGTAATTGTAAAAACAGTAATTGAAAGTCAGTACAGAAAAATGAGCTTTTCAGTTCAAACAATCGTATCTCGACCGTTTGTCAACCAATTTCAATTTTCCTTACACCAATAAAATTCTTAGAGCTTCTAGATTTGTAATGTATGCAATAGATAGTAGATTTTCAAAAATTACTATACTTTTTTCGGTTTTAGGCGATATGGTTTTCACAATGCACGTGGCACAATGTTTTTAAAAAAAAATGCGCCTTGCTTAGTTTTACCGTTATAAATGTAACATGTTTTCATATTACATATGGATACTATTATATCAAAATGTTCACACAAGAGGGGGGGACTCAATATTGTATGTAAGTTACAAAGAATTGTTGTGTAGTAAGAAAATTTTAGAAAATACGAAGAAGTTCAGAATTTTTAAAATATTCGTTATATAACTTTAAATTCAAAGCGATGACCTATAGTTTTTCATACAAACATCGATTGTAATTGATGGCGGATACAATTTCTGAAAGGATGAATTCTTATAGTTTCCCAAAAAATAGACAAAAGTACGTAGAATTACAGAAATTTCATTTGATTGGCAAATAACTTGAAATTCAAAGCGATAACCTATACTCCTCTATACAGGTACCAATTGATTGTAATTGTATTTCGGCTACAGTTTCTGAAAGATCAATTTTTATATTTTCTCAAAAAAAAACAAAAATACCTAGAAGTACAGAGATTTAATTTAGTTTAGTCAAATAACATCGAATTCAAAGCGTTGACCTATACCTTTTCATGTACCAATCGATTGTAATTGATTTCAACTATAATAACATTTTTATATTTTCTCACAAAGATAGGCAAAATACGCAGAACTTCAGAAATTTCATATAGTTGACAAATAACTTCGAATCCTAAGCGATGACCTATATTTCTTTATACACCAATCCATTGTCCGAAATCAATCACAATCGATTGAATTTGAAGTTATTTGTCAAGTAAATGAAATTTCCCTACTTCTAAGTATTTTTGTCTCTTTATCAGTAAATATATAAAAGTTTCTGAAATCGTAACCGAAATCGAATACAATCGCTTGATATATAAAAAGTGTGACTTTAATTCAAAGTTGTTCACCAAATTAATAAAATTTCCGCACTTTTACGTAGAGTTGTCTATTTTTGAGGAAATATAAAAACTGTTTTTTTCGGACATTATAGCCGAAATCAATTACAATCGACTGGTATATAATGAAGTATAGGTAAACGCTTTGAATTCGAAGTTAATTGCAAACTAAATGAAATACCCGTACTTCTACATATTTTTGTCTATTTTCTAAGAAAATATAAGAATTTGTTCTTTCAGAAATTGTTTGCTAAAATCAATTACAAACGATTAGTACATGAAAAAGTATAATCCAACGCTTTGAACTCGAAATTATTTACCAACCAAATTAAATTTCTGTACTTCTACGAATTTTTGTCTATTTTTTGAGAAAATATAAAATTTGATCGTTCAGGATTTGTAACAGTAATCCAATTACAATCGATTGGTGTGTAAAGTTATTTGCAAATTAAGTGAAATTTCTGTAGTTCTACGTACTTTTGTCTATTTTTGGAGAAAATATAGGAATTTATTCTTTCAGAAATTGTAGCCGCCATCAATTATCGATTTCAATCGATCGATCGATCAATCGATTTGTATATAAAAACTATAGGTCGTCGCCTTAAATTTAAAGTTATATGACGAATATTTTAAAAATTCTGAACCGCTTCGTGTTTACTGAATTTTTCCTACTACACACCATTATTTTGCACAAAATACAGTAATGTTTCGACTATATCACAGTCGGTCTGTATTTTGGCGTGATATATTTGAAGCGTGGTATATTCAAAACAAAACAAAAAATTACATTCAAGCATCAACCTATGTATTTCCATAAACAAAAAGTAATAAAAAGTTAAAGTTAGTCAAAAAAAATAAATCATAGTATGGTAATGCGCCTATTTTTGCCATGTTTCTATTATCACACTACCCATTTGAGGCCGTTGGTTAGAGCAGCGTCTGCCATCTTTGTTCAACGCGTTGAGCCATACGATATGGCATAAGCGGATAATTTTTCCCCATACAGCTTCACTTTACCGTTTCATAAAGTTGTTGAACCTCCTAAAGCTAAACTTGAAGGAATCTGGCACGTTAAGGTTTTGGACAAATATCATGACTATTAAAATCAGTGTATTCGAAGGGGCTACGATTCAGTTCCCGTTGTTTCAACATCCATAGAAATAGTCCCATCTCCAATTGTTGATGTTGTCCTTTCAAAAGAAACGGTAATCAATTCAAGAGAAAATGCATATCTCGGCATACCTACCATATCGTGCGTATTTTGGTTTTCTTATTATTTTGTTAGATTTTCCTGCGGATAACTAACAATTAACCGAATAAAAAAGAAGTCGATTTGTTTACCCAATACACCAGACGGCCCCTTAAGGACACGGCAAATAGGAATTTAAAACTAAAATTATTACAACAACGTTTTTGGTAAAACATGATTTCAAGATAATTCACGTTTAAAGTTTCGCGCCACGCCCTCCGTTCTTGCAAAGGGACAAGATGAACAGCGCTAAAACTTTGCTTCTAATGCTTAGACCTCTATAAAAATTTCTTAAGAATCTATACTTTAAGATAAAAAAAAAAAAGCTCGACTTTTTGACGGACATCATCATATATAAACCCTTAACGAAATAGTCCGAAACCCAATAATAGACTCATTACCCTACATGTAAATAAGCAAATCAGTTGTAAAAAAATCCTAAAAGTGCCAGGACACAACATGTGGCTTAATTGGATCAAAACGTAGTGCGCCTTGTCTGTTTTTCAAAAAGCGTGATATAATCGAGACAAAACCGTGATATAATCGAGGGTGATATAAACGAGTATTGATATAAACGCATAGTGATATAATCGAAACATTACTGTATTACGTTCCAGCAATCGCTTGGTTGAGCGCGTATAAGAATAAAACGCTATAATAAAAAATAAGAACAAAACAATAAAAAATTGAGAGTAAAACTCTTGATAGTATGCATAAGAAAAAATGTGTTCACCTTTACTACCGATTCATCTATATAAAACCACCATTGAACTCTATAAGAAAAATGTCAGTCGATTCAGTAGATAATCATGATTCAGATTATGCAAAATTGTTGCTAGAAAAAATATCGCTAGCTGACCGATAATTATGAAAAAGTAGCTGTGATTTTTGTAACACTACCACATCGCAATACAATTGCGTAACGAAAAATTTGAATCAAGATTATTTAATAAATCGATTGATATTCTTCTTTTGTAGTTTAATGATTGTTTTATATAAATAAACCGGAGGCAAAGCTGAGCACATGTTTTTTACACATACTACTAAGGATTCTATTCTTGCCAAAGTATCTTGAAACTTAAATAAGGCCATTACAAATCTTTTTTAAAAATTATGTCCAAGCACAAATTTTTTTCTGAAGGGGGGGGCAAACAAAAAATAAATATTTATTTTAATAAACACAATTTTTTTTTTTACATTTTCTTTCGATTGTTCTCGTGGACGTTTCCGCAGAGTGATTTCGTATAGCGGGGTTGAGCTATTTGTTTTACTAGAAAAATTCAAGCAAACATTACTGAATCAATCAAAAGTTCACATAGGAAAGGGATGCTAAAGTTTTCGTTTTAAATAATTTTCCGAACAGTGCAATTTCTAAATTCCCAATAAAAGCTTGAAAGTTCTCTATGAACTTAATGTAAACATTTAAGAGTACATTAAGGTATTAACTTTTGGTAGCTTGAATAGTTTTCGTTCCGTTGTGGCGGCACAAGGACCGACTGTACACACAAGGCATGAAAATCGGTCAAAGGTTTTTCATATAAGGAAGACTGTGCAATCACTCTGAAACTCGACTTTTTAAGCTACACCCGGAGTGTCGAGTGTCATATACCACTAGATTCAGTTCGTCGATATCTGAAAATGTCTGTATGTTTTATAGTATGGTTAAATAGCTTCAAAACTGCATTGGCCCTAGGTGGGACTCACTTTTGTGCCTAACCACTACTAACAGTCCTCACTTTTCTTCCTTCCTTTTGTTCCACGAGACTGCATCGAAGCGTTATATCGTGGGGAGGCTGATTCAGTCTTAAGATACATTAGAGCGGTTTAGCTCCGAACACATATCCGGCTAATCGCAGTGGTGAACTTCCGTTAGCCATTTGGCACCCGTTTCTGTGAACCATTTAGTTCCTGTTTTCGCGAGCCATCTCAATTCCTCGTCGGAAGTTCTCCCGATACCGATTCCTGTTGCGCGAGTCATTTAGCTCCCAGTTTTGTCGCAATCTACTCGCATAGTCCATAAATCCTACTCAAAGGGCCAACCAGTACTTGGCGAGGACGGTTCGGCGATACCGGATGGAGCGTAGCTTCTGGTTCGCTGCTTCCGGTTCGTTGAAAACTCGACGACCCACCGCTGGTGCTTCACTCGACCTACTCGATCTTGTCCCTGACGGTGAAACTAGTCTGCTCACATGCTTCGGTCCAGCGATTTCCGCTGGTTCGTGGTGCCCAGTACACTGGCGCCTCAAGCAAAGCTGTGGTTGCTCTCACAGCCTTCCCCTTAACATAATCGTCGTGACTTTAAAAGTTCAAGTCGATGATATTTTTTCCGACCGCGCTGTCTTTCGGCTGCTAGTCATCACCAACTCTGTTTTATGATGGGCAATCGTCTCCGTGTCGAGTGTCTCCTCTTCTAGCGATTGTCCGATTACTTGGAACACTACATCATCCGTGAAGCCGAAAATCGTTATATCTCTGGGAAGGTTCAGCTTCAATACTCCATCGTACACTGCGTTCCACAGCGTCGAGTCGAGGAACGTCAGTTGTAGTTGTGATTCCCCCTTATCTGTCTCGTAGATCAGTGTTCGGTACTGAAAGTAGCTCTATAATATCCTGCAGAGTTACTCATGCTGTACAGCGAATGGGCGATTGCTTCCCAGCTAGTACTATTGAAGCATTCTTCACACCTAAGGGAACCACCACGCAAAAAAGATATCCTTATCTCTGCTGTCTCCACAGCTCCCACAACCGTTTGGATGGATTTCACTGTAGACCTGCCTATAAGGAAGCCGAATTACATGAGATGCCGTTCTCACGGTCCGCGTACTTCGTTAGCTTGTTCAGGATTACTCCTTCTCTCTAACATTACCAAGTGATATATTGACTACGCTGAAAGATTTCCATGTTGTCCCGGCATCGGAAGCAACATCAGCTTTTGTCGCTTCCAATTATCGGATCGTTTTGAACATATCCGGGCTCTTATGTATCGCTTCACTTTTATGGCTTTCGCCATCTCGATAAGCTGTTTGTTGGTAAATTGATCTTCATCTTTGTGATCATCCTTCTCACTGTACAGCGTAAATAGATTCATGTTGTGGGGGAAAACCTTTCGATGGTGACCTCCATCTTTTCCGGGCACCTTTCAGGTGGTGCAACTGAGCCTTTTATCTTTGTTATGCCAACTTTGTAAGTCTCTCCTAAGGAAATTCGCGTTGGCTTTGTGGCAAGGCTTTCTTGTACAGCTTGACTGCTTTGTTGAGAGCGGTTCTTGCAGCTCGCTTCCCTCGAGCTTTCTGACTTCTTTTTTAATTTTAAATATGTTTGACACGGCACAATGCGTGAGCACAACTGAGCCGTGGAGCGCACCTTGGGGGTAATTTGGTCCGTCTTCTCTCGCGTTTTCGTTTACGTCCATGTCATCATGGGTACTGCATTCATCTTGCTCATCGTCGGATGTTCTTATTTGTTGTTTGTGCTTACGGGTCGCTATTGTAAATCCTTCTTCATCGGTATTAGATTCCTTATTGGTGGTGTTGGATGTTGGTTTGGAAACATTTGCTGTAATCGTTGTTACTTCGATGTTGGTAATGGCAGTTGGTTTAGTGGTACTGGGGCCGATCGTTGTTGGGTGTTTGTGAATTTCCGGTCTGCAGTCTTTGGTTTACCAACTGGTTGTGGTTTAACATACGATGATTGTATTCCGGCTTTGGTCGTATCAGGTGGAATTTCTTTAGCAGTCTCTGCGCAAGGTTTTCCGTGGTGTAGCGGATGATCACAATATTGACAGGTAGGAATCTGTCCTGGGTGCGTGACTAGTGTTCGTTGAGAATATTCAACACCATGAGGTGATTTGCATGTGAAAGTCAAGTAAGAGGGAATAGGTTTTGTCGGACGCATTCTCACCACACGAACTCCGTTGCGGAGTCTTGGGAAGTAGTTCCTCCAACTATCTTCCTTAACACTATTCACCTCTCCGTATTTTGACAGGATTTGTTTGATAGCGAAGGAACTAGTACGTGGTGCCAGGTCATGTATTTTTATTTCAATGCTGTCAACATCTATATACGTTGGGATACTGTATAAAATGTTATTACATTCGATGATGTGTTTCATGTTGTTCTGGGAGGCGAATGATTCTGATTGACTAATATTTTTTAACATATTCAGTACCACATGACGTAAATGGTGGAATTGCATCGCATAAAGTACCGCAAGCTACGTTGAACTTCAAGTTCACCTTCAACATTTGCTCCCCTTCATGAAGTGATGGTATTACCGGATATTTCGTGTAGTCAACAGCAACACAGTTTGCCCGCATCGTGATATACTTTTGCTTGGCATTATCACTCATTGTTTGTTCACGTATCACACACTAGGCAGAAGAAATCAATTTTTGCCAAGCGTCGCGCGGATAAATTTGATTACTTGCCCTGCTATTGCAGCGGAGCGATTTCTAGCTTCTGAACTGAGCGAGATGAGAAACCGAAGTGATCTCCGACTTCTTCTCCAAGCTCGGAGGCAACTTATACGTAGATCGATAATCGTCGTATTGCACCCGGCGACCGTTTCTCGGTTTCCCATCCCTTGGTATGGTCGCATTACACGCCCTTGTTAGTAGTGCCGTGAACTCGTTCGCATTTAGGTTGAAGAGGATACCCTCAAATTCAAGTTCTTCGACGGACACGTTCCTGTGAAAAATCGCTGTTTTCCATCTTCACTCGTTTATATATTTCCCACATGTTCATATTCATGTGTAGTTCATAGTCCTGTTATCAATGCTGTACCAAATCGCTTGGTGGTCGCTGTGGATATATCCTCGCACACTTTTCAGTCCATCTTTCCGGTTACTCCAAGGCTACAAAAATTGACATCGATAATGGATTCTCGGTTCTTCCTGCGGTAAGTGCCGATGATACCATTATTTGTAAGATCTATATTTAGTTTTGCTAGAGCATTCTTGATTGCTGATGGCCAGACAAAGTTCTTTTGATTCCAGTGTCTATCTCGAAAATTTCGCATGTTTCTGGTTCATGGAATATAACGATCGATTATGTCTCTATCGACTGTTGCGTTTAAAATGGAATCGATTCAGAAGTCGGTCTGTATTAGCCTTTCCATGAGATCCCGAGCAAAGTCCAACATCAAAATTACAGCAAATAGACAACATATTTTGATATCAAGCATCAAATTGAAATCTTATTTTGATATCAGTTTAAACTTTTTCAGATATAACATCATATTTTGATCTCATTTTGATGTGCTTACATTTTTAAAAAAAAATGTTTGTTTCTATTTCATCAAATTGATTACTTATTTTGTTATCAATGAAATATTTCACCATCTCAATGAATTTTCAATTTGCTTTCACTGATAGCATGAATAGTTTTCTGTTTGATGTCATAGTGCAATTTTTCTGCTTTCGATTTTGATCTTTTAACCGTTAAAACGACCAAAATGATAACAACCTGAGCAATCATTCCCTACTACATCACAACATCAAGTTTAGTTCTCAATTTGTTATCAGACTCTGCTCGGGATGTTTGTTTGATAATACACAGATGGGTCCTTCCTTCCGCGACCAGCAAACGTTTCATTTGGTGTTGGACTGGATCGATGATCTCTTTTAAACTTCACATTTATCCGAGAATGGTCAAAATAAAAATTATCATGGGATGGTAATTTCTAAAACTACCATAATAGTTTTCAGTTACGAAAAGCAAAACTCTATGGAAGCTATTGTTGTTCTATAAAACGTGACAATTTTTTGAATTCTGGTTAATTTAAAAAAATTATTTGCCCCCTGATTTTTTTTCAGCGATTTTGAAGGGGGGGTGACATAATTTTTAAAAAATATTTGTAATGGCCTAATGGCAATCGAAAATATATATTCAAAGCTGAGTCATACGACAGCCGACTTGTACGACTGATTTCAGTCTTGACTGTAAGAGAGAGTCTAAAACAGGTAGTTGAATACGAAGAGTAGGGTGGCTCAACCACGAAAGTCTTGCCCCGCAGACTGTCTTTTAATTGACACTGGAAATAAACCTTCAGCGATGACATTATTTATTTTTGTTACCACTCCCAAGCTATTGACATATTTTCTTAAAAAAAATAGAAGCCATTATTTATACTTGAAAACGTTGGCAAAACAAACTAGAATTGATTTGATTTGAAACTGAACATACATTCAATACAGAAAAAGCTTAATAGTAAACGAGTAAAACATTTGCCTATTTTTTGTATTTTCGTTGAATCAAGCTATCACTATGGCTTTGCTATATTAACGGTTACGTACTTCATTTATTATTACCAACAAATTTGTGTGAAAATACTGTGCGCTACATTTACAACATACATTCAAGCCACACTAATCAACCAGTCTAAGTGCACTGCGCAGTCGCCATTGACATTAGCCGTGATTTCTCAGGTACGAACGATTCTCTCTGGCTCTCTGTGATTTCCTTATGGCATCCGAACTCTGTACACCGAAGTACAATTAGATAAATCTTCGATTGTAGGTAGGATTCATATCGAACGCTGTTTTTGGTTGCATTTCCGATGAAAGTGACACAGTGGACTATGTGAACAAAACTTAGTGTCAATATACAAACGGCAGAGAGGTGTGTTCGAAGCGTATACACGTACGACTGCTTTAGTACGCATACGTATTTGTTTGCCTACGCATCAGCCTGTGTATAAAGTTAGCCAGTAGAGTGTAGCATATCGCTGTCGATAGTATTGTTTCGTTTTGGGTCGGTGAGAACGACGACTTGTCGTCGTTGTAATCAGCGCAGTAACGTCGCCGTCTGTTTTGTTTCTGGAATTTCGATCCGTAACCACTATACTAGGGGCGTATGCTTCCGCTGCTGAGCTACTATCCGGGCCGTAATCATGGCATTTATCTTAAATTTCGTCGCCATCTGTACCATCCTCTATTTTCTGGTGCAAATCGTTCTATGGCTGATACTGGATGCGGACATTGAACTCTTTCTACTGTCCAAATTAGGAAGACCGATCTGTAAGTATAACTGTATGTGGTGATGTATTTTATTAGCTCATTATTATTTTGGTGTCTCGGTAGCTTCAATGAAGGGAAAGGTAGTTTGGATTACGGGTGCATCGAGTGGCATTGGACGAGATTTGGCAATCGCTTTAGCAAGAAATGGCGTTCGTCTGTGCTTATCGGCTCGCAATGTATCCGAACTGCTAAAGGTCAAGCAAGATTGTATAGGTAAATGCTTAGATATCACATTGATGATTACGTGAGAAACAAACTGATCGTCTGATCTAATCCATGACTATAGCGCAGTCCAATGGCACTCTAGGGCCTAACGATGTTTACGTCCTACAAATGGATATGCTGGATATCAATCATCATAACGATTACTTCAACATGGTGATAGATCACTTCAAAACTATCGATATTCTGGTCAACAATGCCGGACGATCGCAGCGAGCCGAGTGGCACAATATCAACGTGAAAGTTGATCGGGAGTTGTTCGAGTTGGACGTCTTTGCGGTTGTCCATCTGTCGCGCATTGCGCTCAACTTTTTCCTGCGTAACTCGATCAAAGGTCATCTGGCAGTGACAAGCAGTACAGCCGGTTTGATTGGGGCTCCCAATTCCGCCAGCTACACCGGAGCCAAGCATGCGCTACACGTAAGTGTTTGTTTACTTGCAACAAGATAAGTGCCAAAGATACAAAGCTCAAACTAGCTCGGGTTCGATTACTGATGTGTGAAGTATCGGGGCGACACGCTTCGTAGGATTGCAGATTGTGAATTGCTAATCGCACCTTTCTATAGTGTGATTTCTCTTAGAACTGTATTCGCCCAAACCAAGATATTCGGTACTGTATTTGTAATTCAGTAGCTTTTCAAATCATTTAATTGGGTAGCATTTGAAATCGTCAGTCTTTTAGTTTGGGTCATGAGATCATTATCTGAAAAATATTATATTTGAAACGTAAAATGATTTATTTGCGATTCAAATCAGAGGCGAAACATGTGAAAGCTTCACAAACCAGCATTATCTGGTTATTTATTCACAAGAGAATTCGGATTATTTAAATTGCCATAACCGTAGACTATTTCTTATTTTCATTTTTTTTTGCGAAATTTAAAAAAAGGGTCGTCACGCCTATTTATTCTCAGTAAAAGTGACGTTTGTTTTGCGGAGAATCGGAAAATGTACACACCCAATTCAGATCGGTAATTTCAGCACAGCTGAACAGCCAGTAACATTTTTAAACTGATAGCTCAGCAAAGTGGCTTTAATTTACTGATTTTCTGCGATATATTTTCTGAGTTTCATCAAAACAAACGTCACTTCTACTGAGATCTCGGTGAAAGCTTTGTTAGCTGAGTGCTCGTCTGTGTAAAACGCGGTAAAAGTTGCGAAAAAAGCTGGGATTCGGTAGAATAAAATTAAGTGTGTATCGCTTAAAATCGGTAAACAGGCGCCACTTTGCTTATATATCAGTTTTAAAATTTGCTGACTGCTCGGCTGCGCGGAAATAACATAACTGAATTGAGTGTGTATCCTATTATCATTTTATGCAAAATTGGCTATTTGTTCTAATGTTCTATACAACCTCTATATGGCAATAACATGCGGTTACAGACAGTGCCTATATGGATGCGATGTATTGGAAAATAAATGGTTTAGCGTTGCGGTTTCACAAACTTGATTACAGCCACCCCTCCGGGCTCCAGTTTTTGGGGGCGATCTCCGTGCCTGCAGGTTGTACATCAATTTCTCCGAGGCTGAAGAATTTTAACCTTTTTAGTACCGAATTGATTTGATTCTTTGCGATATATTTAAAGGGTTTTAGCAGTTCTTTTGCCAACTGTAGGTTTAAGATTTATTTTACATGACTGACCCTTTGTTTAAAGGTGACAAAGATGCGTTTACCACATATTTCATTGGTCACGTGGTTGTTTGCAAAAACAATTCAACTTCATTAAAACCCGCTTTCATTCATCTATTCGCTGAAATCGAAATTTTATAATCTACTAAGTTGATCAAAATCGATTAAAGAAATTAACTTCCTTTAATCTCATTATTGCTGGCGCTTATCTGCAGCTACCGCTTTGGTCTAATTCAACCGGTCGAGTCTACATTAAATGAGTAGACTCATAACATCCGGGGCATTATGACGTATCAGGCTGCGTCAAAACATCCGAAAACGCATGTGCGTCATAATGACTCGGACGTTATGCCGCGCAATCATTTTCTGATTTCATGACGCACCTCTTGTGGGTCATAATGTCCCGGACGTTATGACGTAGATTAGATTTTGGATGTTATGTCGCAGTCGATATCATGGACACAGTAACGTACTTATAATTTCGAATATTGTGACTCATTAGAAGTGCGTCATAATATCCCAAGTCTTTTCATCCCAAAATTATGAGCGTCATAACGTCCGAGACATTATGACAAGGGTGCGTCATAAGTTCCGACAATAAATGCACGTCTTAAAGTCCGTGGTCATCCTAGTGCCACAACGTCCGAGATCTGTACTGTGTAATCATGTCCGGGATTATTTGACGCACACAATATTTGAATGTCATGACACAGAGGCACTGGAGGTATCATGGGGCATAAAAATTGCGTCATCACATCCCAGGTCATAAGGTCCCGGACATTATGACGCACCAGGCTGCGTCATAATATCCGAGAACAGTTGTGCGTCATAACGTCCAGGTCTTTATGACGCTCATTTGTTTTCGGATCTTAGGACGCATCTTTGTGCGTCACAATGTCCCGGACGTTATGACGCAAGTTCGCTTTCGGACCTTATGTCCCAATGTTGTACGACCTGGGACGTTATAACGCAGTTCGTGTGCATCACAATATCCGAAACAATGAGTGCGTCACCTCAAGACAGTACGCCAACCACTATTTCACACTTCTCAGATCGTCTTCCCAGTTAAGCTCAGCCGGAAATGAACCGAAATGCTGGTTGGTTTCAGTTCGTATTCCGGCTCCAGTGATACAACCGATTCTAGTTAGAATCCGGTTGAACTTTACTGGGTTCTTGGTGATTCTAAAGTTGTTTTCTGCTCTTCTTCGCTTCACACAAAAAGCATGTACAGTAGTATAAGATCTGAAGTTTTTGAGTAATATTTTCCTGGAAAGATCGATAAAACTGTATACTTCACGCGTAATTTTAATTCGAATCGGCGATGGTCATATTTTGCGGTCGGTTGGTTTCTCATGGAATCCCTCAGATTGCAAAATGAGTGGTTCTCCAAGTAGTTGTTGTAACTTATAGCGAATCGGTGTTCTATCTCTTTGTGAGAGTAGTGCAATTTGATGATGTAATAGACTTTAATATTAATCCCCACATTTTCGCTGATCGCCGGTCAATTAAACACTCGTTCATGGAAGTTGCCCAGTACTATTTAGCAGACTTCACACTCGCCTATTGTATCGTTGCTCTTATTGAAAATAGCTCCAGGATTCCTGCATTTCAAACTAGTAATATTACTCAATAGAATACTCAAAGACCATACCACTCGTACACAGATCCCATACGTAAATACGTACATATGTTCAAGGTAGCCACTCTTAGTCGAGCTAATGTCAATTATTTATTCTTCTCATCGCTAGGGCTACTTCGAAACGCTCCGCAGCGAACCGCTCGATGTAAATATTACGATTTTCTGTCCTGGACCAACTGCAACCAATTTTCTACAGGAGTGTTTTACCGATACACCGGGAACAGTAAGTATAAATCGAAATCAATTTTGTACTGGACTCATAACTAGTTTCCTATATCATTAGAAACACAACCAAGCCGTACGTCCGGAAGACAAACGTATGACCAGCGAACGATGTGGCTATCTGTACGCAATCGCCCTGGCAAACAAAACCAAACTCAGTTGGGTCGGCAATTTTCCCATCAATCCTATCCTGTACATAGGTTGTTACTATCCGAACATCAAGAAACTGTAGGTATTCTAGGACTCATCTAATTACCAAACTTAATTATCACTATTATGTTGGCAGGTTGCTGAAAATTATTGGCATGCGACGCCTACGACAGGTGCGAGATAGTCGATAGAAAAGCCATAGCTACATCCGTAGCTAGCTACAATTCCATTGCAAAGCCAATTACGCATCTACAAACACAGCGTTTATATGCTAATTGGTCACACAAGAAGCACAACGTTCGAAATACATTCTATACAAAACAAGTTGTACGTCGTATTGTACCAAGAAAGCACTTATGTTTTTTTATGTTTAGAAGATTGTTGTTGATAATTGTTAGTGAATAGTTAATTTATAAATAGTGGTACGATATAGAACCAATTGATTTGCTAAGTAAATTATTAACGGAATAATTTTCTTTTCTGGTGAAAAGCCACCATAAGATAACTTAAAATTGCATTTGAACACTATTTACACCTTTTGAAAAGTATTTTAAAGTGAACACTACTCCGCATAACTTCTTCAAGCAACATAAAACCCGACATTTTCAGTATTGTGAAAATCACAATACTGCACCAGCTCTTTACTGAATAAAGCTATCAATCGTCATACTGTTCAGTTCATGTAAGAGAACATTAAAACTAAAGCCCCGGTACTACAATGTCTTTGCATACATACAAACAAAAAATATGTTGGCTGAGAATTAATTTATTTGGTTATGAATATATGGGTTCTATGTCACTGTTAGGTGGAATCAATCAGTAATATCATTGCAAATATTGTGAGCGATATTTAAAATAATAATTCTGTTCGAAAACTTACATGTTTCGATTTAACATAAAATTCGATTTTACCTACATGTTTTGAACGGAAAATGTATGTTAAATCGAGGTATATGTGTGTGTATGTATGTGTATGTCAAATAAAGTCACTCAATTTTCTCAGAGACGGCTAAGCCAATTTGCACAAACTTAGTTTCAAATGAAGGGTATAACGCTTCCATAAGACTTGAGGGTTCTTGATGCCTCCGGGGAACTCGCCGAATTCAAATGAAAGGTATAATACGCCCATTGACTGCTATTGAATTTCATTCGGTTCTGACTTCTGGTTCCAGAGTTACAGTTTGGTTATTGCGGTCACATAGGCATTTCTCATATGAACCGGTACAATCGTAATACCTCATAGGTTAAAAATCTATTGAAATGCACATCCAATTACTTCGATTCACTGATGGCGAATCAAAGATTGTTGGAATACATTGTTCACTATCGATAATTTCGGAAGTCCCGGGTTCCGGGCATATTCCAGAACTAAAGCCATTTCGATGATGACTGAACCAATTTTAACTAACCTAATCTCAAATGGAAGGTATAAAATGCAGTTGGATGTTGGACCCACACCACCCCGCATTTTAAAATATGTTAACATGAACACAACATTGAACCCACGCTGATTAAGCTAATAAAATATTATATTTTTGTTTGTTTCAAGTGTGTCAGCGTCGACATGTTGCTTATCAGGTTCGTGATAGTCGTGCACTTATATATGCTTATCAAGGGTAATAAGAATGTAATAGACATTTTCACAGTGTTATTTTGAACGTAGCCAGGCATTAGATCATTGTTTGAGTACATGAGAAAAGCACAATTGCACCACTAGGTGGATTAAAACAGGTTTTTTTACATCAAATAACATCGTCCGTCAAATAGTCAGCATGTTATTTGTCCGGAATTGATTGTCCCAGTGGCGTCTTGTCCACCTGTTAAACCTGTGCAGTGCACGGGATGTAGTTTTCAAATACAATAAGGGATCATCCATTTTAACACCCCCTCCCCCATCGTAGCATTTTGTCACAAACCTCTAAATACCCCCCCTCCCCCTGGGAATTGCGTAGCTTGACGGTAACTCTCCCCCTCCCCTTGTCAACGTAAATTTAAAAAAAATTAAAAACCATGTTAGTTATATCCCTTTAAAAAAAACTACGTAGCATGACATGACCCCCTACCCCCTGTCGTCACACATCGTCACAAAATACAAAACTCCCCCATATAATGCTACGTCATTTATGGATGATCCCTAACATCAAAACACTAAATATTCAAATAAAAATTGGTGCCTAAACTTTGAGAAAATGTGATGTTCTACTGGAATTGCCAATATAATGCCAGAGACTGATTGAGACGGCGGGCTCGCGAGTTTCGCGTGGCTCAAGAGGTACTAACTCATGTAGTACTAGAGGGTCCCTCGAAATGTCACATAGAATACGACGTAGCATTTTGGGGGGTAGGGAGGGTATACCAAATTTGTGATGAAGTGTGACGAGGGGGAGGGTAGGGTCAGAAGTTGTGCGACGTAGCATTAAGTTTAAAACCCATTGTTTAGAGAAAATTTAATGATCCTCCATTCCCAAGAGAAATGAATTTAAATTCAAACAAGTTTTGATGTGGTTATTCATGAGGTAAATTTTTCGATTCGCGAAATTATAAAGTTCGCAAAAATACGCAATTTGCTGTTATAATGAAAATGTTGATAAAAGTCGTCAAACATTTTGAAAGGACATGTAATTAAAATAACTGAAAAACATATGTAATTTTTTTTCATCACCCGGGCGCGTTGCATGGGACGAGGGGAGGGGGTAGGTAAATGCTACGTTATTTACGAGGGGGAGGTTAGAATTTTGTGACCAAATGCTACGAGGGCGGAGGGAGGGGTCAAAAATCGCCGAAAAAAGGCTACGTCATTTGTGTACGGCCCCTTAATGTGCATCACGGAAAATCATTTTTCTGCTGAGAAATTGTTAGCAGCTCGTATGCTAGTTCCGAAATTGTTATTTCATGCAGAACGATTTTGGGAGTTCGAGAATCCAGTCTTTAAAACTCTTCATAATGGAGTATTGAGGAAGGCCTGATTCTTTGAAATGACGGTTTTTGTGAGGTACATGTGCTCTAACAGTGACAGCGTTAAGTTTCTCGAAATCATCCCAAGTTAAAGTTCAGGAATACCCATTAGACAATATTTGTGTCGATTTTATGGACTAGTTTTACAAGGGTTTCACAATTATTCAGCAACATGCCATTCCTGTTTCGACAAAATTTTGTTCCAAATCTTGCTTACCCCCCAGTCATTACGTGCGAAAGAAGGAGAAACCACGTATATGGCACCCCTATCACATTTGTGTTGAACTGACGTAAGTCAACAACTCAGCGGGCACACAAATTATGGGCCCCACTGACAGTTCAAATTGTTCTGCTCTGGGACGGGACATGCGAAGACGGTCTTCTTTTTCCTTCCCGATATTGATGTTATTTTGCAGGGAAAAATCAGCTTGCAAAATAATTTCAAACATAAGTCGATGATAGTCGTGCTGTGCCGATGCGGCATAGATTTCTGCCGATGAGGTACAGATTTGTGCCGAAAATAATAGAGCTCATACATGACATGAATTATGTTATAGCTTCTCTGTGCTATGTAAAACAACATTAACCATAACTCTTGAGCAGAATAATAAAATTACACTTGCCGTCGTAGTATTTTTCATATTTGTTTCTGTACATGTGCATGCATCTAATACCATGTTCACACTACAGAGTTAAAACATGTTATGATAATTAGCAACAAAAAAATGTCATCAAGATAGCGTTAAAACACGTTTTAACTCGTAGTGTAAACGTAGTATAAGCAACATGTAAAATATATTTTCCAAAACCAGAATATTACGATACTACCCAGACACTGTTTATTACAAGAAAATTAAAATCATCAAGAAAGGCCCGGTTCGCAGTGACAGGCCATTGCCGGTTCGCGGTGACAGTTACTTTATTTCACTTTGCACGTCCCGTCCCAGATTCTGCTCGTTTTGCTCGAAGCTCGGTCTTCACTAGTCAGACATGGTACGAGATGACTCAACCATTACATGTTTGTTAAAAAGCGAAAATATTGGACCGCTAATTGCCGAAAAGTATTGTTTTGGACATGTCGGTGAATAACAAAAACTTTAAACCATGGTACATCAACAAATTAAAAGAACTCACAAAGTTGTGTCGTATGGAATCGATTCTGTTCATATTGGATCGACCTTAACGCGACGTTTTATATCTGGGCTTAGAAATCATGGCGGCGTAGCAGATACCTGGGGGAAACACAACGGCTGGAACATCTAGAGACACCAGATGATTGTCACCAGATCCAGTTGTGCGACGCAAATTTGTTTTGAAATTGTATGCTGCATATCTCGTGTATCATAAAGTCCCGAATGTTCTGACGCATATTTGTTTTCGGAAGTTATGTTGTAATTGATTTTCTATGCTATGATGTACTCATAGTGTCGATTATTATGATGAGCATGAGCATGATGATCGTACAATTCGTAGTTGCTACTCCGTGATGGACCAAAACAAGCAAAATTGCACAGAGAATCAACGAATGTGGCCTGGGAGTTCATCCTCAATGTGCGCGTTTCGAGAGTTCTATAGGGTAGATGCACTATAATTCGCCCCCCTAAAGCATTTGTTTTCAAAAAACCGTGAATTTATAACACTATTGAACGGGTATAATTAATTTGATTTTATCATTCTTTTCAGGTATCATATAATAACAAATAATCCTGATTAAAAGTTATTAAAAACATTCAATTAACGGAAAAATAACAATATTCTGAATCAAGATCTGTTTTAATTTTCGTCCCCCCAAATTTTATCTTCGCCCCCCTCTTGTTATATTGTTTCGCCCCCGTGCATCCAGGCACAACTTCACGAATTCTATCATGCTACAATATCACAGAATAGGCAATAGAGAAAAGATTAGACAAATCCAGGTTGTATTTTCAATAGCCAAGTATTAAAGAAGTAATACGTTAACTTAAAAGTTTCTATCCATTTACGGTTTTGGATTCAAGATAGCTCATTTTCCAAGGTCAACAACTCTACAACGGGTGAAAGGGATAAACCATTCGTTAACTAAATAAAAATGACTAGAAAAATGCTTAAAAATACTTGAAAAATCAGGACACCCCAAAGCTTCCCTCTACCAAAATAGTTACAGTGAAGATTGTCTGATTCTACCATGAAATGCATTTGGAAAATCTTTTTTTCTTAAAAGTTATTGCCAGCTGAAATAGCCTGTTTATAGAAATACCAGCTATATTCTTTTTGCAAATCGTGTATGAAACAGTTAGATGTTTTTGTAGTAGACTAGAAGTAACAAAAGCATTTCACTAGGTTTTCAGCTAAATCTACAAAAATCTCTAAAAAAGCCTTCAATCCCACAAAAGTCGTTGAGATAGGGGAACATGGGGAGAATGGACAAGGTTTTCAGTTAAACCTACGTAAATGTCTAAAAATCTTTTCAATCCTTTAAAACTCATTTAAACATAGTGCGCAGTAGTATTGCGCATTTTCCTGATTTTTTGTAGAATTTTTGCTTTACTTTTTCCAAAGTTATAAAAGTTTTTTAGAGATGAGTTTTTTTGGCCAAGTCTCCCCACCATGGGGAGAATTGACCAAGGCCTGGGGAGACGACCAAGAGAATTTTGTAAAATCAAAACAATAAATTAAGACATAAAACAGGCTGTCTCAAGCTCTCTTCATATTTTTACATATTGTCGAGATCCTTAAGTACCAGTAAAAAATATAAAATATAAATTTCGATTGTTTTGTGTATTTCTTTTTAAGGATTAACTGTACTGCTTACATTGCTTGTCCACACGTCACGAAATCAGCCATATTACTGCTAATTTTGTTCACTAGTACTAAAAGGTATAGACTGATGTTTGAGGTGGGATTTTTTGTGACGTGTTTATCATTAACAGTAGGTACGACAGCATAGTAACTATCAGAAATTTTGAATCTTTATTCAGCTCATTTCCACTTGGTCAAGTCTCCCCAACATTAGTTGTTGTGTAAAATGTCGTGCAAATGTTAGTAATATCTATTCCAATGTTCCGATTTATGCAAAACATTTTCACCATTTCATAAGGAATAAGATGATAAATGAGTAATTAAAAAGTAATTATTAGTCGAGTAGATATGTCCATACAAAGTTTGATAAAAAATTACATCATTTAACACAAATTTATTAAATACGGAATATTTTCTATAAGGAAAGTATTTCTCATTCCAAGTTTTCAAAATTACTTTAAGGGGTCGAAACAAGTATAAAAATATTTTTGAAAAAAATTTAGGAACCTAGTAGAACACTTCATAGCTAATAATAGAATTTTGCGCTTGGTCAAGTCTCCCCATGTTCCCCTATAATATGCAGCTATTGTGCGGGTTCATGATTTTTTGCAGAATTTTTAATTTAATTTTTCAAAGGTTTTTCTGTGATAGTTTTTTTGGTCAAGTCTCCCCATTGCGGGGAAGAATTTTGAAAAATCATGCCAAAAAATAATGACAAAAAGCATACTGTAATTATTTTTTCCATATTGTCGAGATCATTAGGTAGCAGTAAAAAATATAGAAGGGTTACGTT
The DNA here is from genome assembly GCF_030247195.1 of Topomyia yanbarensis. Classification (NCBI taxonomy): domain Eukaryota; kingdom Metazoa; phylum Arthropoda; class Insecta; order Diptera; family Culicidae; genus Topomyia; species Topomyia yanbarensis. Next base: position 142,828,877 of record NC_080672.1, on the reverse strand, counting down.
TCATAAATTTTGATTTTTCAAATGCATTCTTTTTAAGCACTGTACTGCATACATTGCATGTTCACACGTCACGAAATCAGTCATATTACTGCTAACTTTGTTTACTAATACTAAAACATATAGACTGATGTTTGAGGTGGGATTTTTTATGGCGTGATAAACATTAGAACAGTAGATACCAAAGTATAGTAAATATCAGGAATTTTGCATTTTTCTTCAGCTTATAGCCACTTGGTCAAGTCTCCCCATAAAATCTCGGTCAAGTCTCCCCAACATTGGTTATTGCGTTCAATGTCGTTCAAGTTTTAGTAATAACTATTACAATGTTCAAAATCTTTTCACTGCTTCATAAAGAATAAGATAATATATGAGTACTTTAATAGTAATTTGTTGTCGAGTAGATATGTCCATACAAAGTTTGATAAAAAAAATTATGATTTAATGCAAATTTATTAATTACGGAATATTTTCTATAAAGGATTTTTCATTCCAATCTTTTAAAATTATCTTAAGGGATCGAAATAAGTACAAAAATATTTTTGAAAAAAATTTAAGAACCGAATAGAAGACGTCATAGCCAAAAATAGAATCTTGCGCTTGGTCAAATCTCCCCATGTTCCCCTACTCACAGACAGAAACTCCGTTGTTTTCAATAATTCGAATAATACTTTCCAAACGAATTAATTTTTGTCTTGTTTCTCTATAAGCTATTAACACGATGAATGGAGAGGATGTATTTTGATAGGTTTTGTCTTCCTTGCAGAGAACGCTCGAACCTGCTCGATATTTTATATACTTTTTAGAATGCCTATATCATGAATCTATAAGTGAACCCGGGGCTATTAAGACCGTGGGGGACCCCCTCGATTTCTCAGAAAATCATAAGACTTTTTGACTGTCGTATATATTTGTGGAAGCGCCATTCTGAAACATTAATTTTGACAGATGAGTCTCATGAATATTTATAAAGAGTTTCTCCATTGTTTAAAAATTTATTGCAAGGGATCTACAAAATTTAATCGAAACAGTGCAAATGAATTTTATTGTTCCAAAAAAATCTAAGGTTTCAAACTAACAATTAAGAACTTTGACCGATAAATTATTTCACATCTACCCACCCAAAAGGTCGATTTGCTTAGTTAGGTCCGAATAGCCCCGGATTCCCCTAAATATTTCTACAACACCAAACAATACGTTTGTGAAATGTTTTTTAAAGTAGTTTAATTGAATTGTTAATAACATATTTTTGAAATCGAGTGCAACTGTGCGGGATTCGAAAATATGTAGATTGCAGAATCTCATTATTTTCACTGCAACTGTTTAGGTAGAGCGCAGTCTTGCAGCTCTCTGATTTTTCCAGCATTTCAAAAAAATGTACTTTCAGTTAGAGATGTGGACCTAGAAAGTGAGATTTTCATTCGAAAAACGCGAATAACTCTGTAAATACAAGCAGGGTAGCGTCTTTTGCTGTCTACATAACTTTCTAAACCCTTAGAAATCGCTCTAAAAGAAATTTTTGTGAAAAACTGTTTTGAGGGACAAACAGCGCCTTATATCTCGAAAACCAAAAGTCTCCGAAAGAAATATTCGTTGTATGTTTTTCTACAACTTTACTGAAGTGAGTATTCTTCTATCTGAATTATTGAAGAAAATTAATTTCGTAACTCACTATTAGGGGGATCAATCATCGATCTGATAGGATCGGGAAAAAGGGGAGTTTCATTTCAAGAAATTTCCGCAGACAGCACATAGCTAAAATCCATAGTTTTGGCGCAATCAAAAAATCCTCCTTTTTGCTCTGGATCACTGTGGAACGGGGCGAAGATAGAAACCCATAGAAAGAAAAGAATGCTAGGGTGAAGCGCCTATTTTCACCATACTAAGCAAGATGCCTCACTAATTCGGTAATTTCTCGCCCTACAATCAATGGAATACGTAAAAATTGACATCGACAGCTTGACTTCGTTGTTAAGAACCAATATAATAACACAAACGCACTGAAAACAGTGATATTCTCGTGTTTGAGCGCAACGAAAACTCGAATCGAGGGCCCCTATTGTTGCGACTTGACTCAATGCGTTGAACAAAGATAGCAGACACTGCTCTAGCCAACGGCTTCAAATGGGTAGGGTGATAATAGAAACATGGCGCAAATGGGCTCATCACCCTATATGAGATTTCGCCAGGGGCGAAGATTAGAATTGAGTTTCATTTTGCATTAATTTTCGCCACTTTTTTAAATTGTTCAAACTTTTTTTTTTTCGAGGTCGCTAGCCGTGCATTGAAGAATGCCTAAAACTCTGAACTAGGCCCCGTCGAGTCCAGTCCGTCATCTGTCCGTCTCGTCCTGTCGTGTCTGAGGCTTCCAGGTTACATGCATTCACCAGACGAGACTAGCTTATGTCAGCTTAATTGTGCACTGGTTTCGTAGAATCGAGGCGATCATCGAAATGATAGATCCTACGAGTGAATGCACTTGGCCCAGTCACCTGTCGAGCATTTGTATATTTGCGTGTGTGAATGTTTACGTGTGTATGGGAAGTGTTGAATGTTGAGATATGTGTGTTACCTGTAAATAATATGTTAATACAAATATGCATGATGTTAAAATAAGACATGTGTAATATGCTACTTACAGTTTGTTGTTCGTTCCTACTTATCTGATTCAATTGAGTATGAAAGTACATCTCAATTTTTCTAAAACCTGGCGACGTCTGATGGCAGCGAATATTAACAATTAACTCCGTTAGAAGTTTCTCATGCTATGCTGGACGGGAATGGATCATTGACGTGCATCGGTAAATCAATCGTACCTTCATTTATCCAATCCGAATGAATCGAATCGAATGCACGAATTGAACACCAGTAAAAAATGACCAACGAATCCCAAGAAGGATCACCCACTATTCCATCATATAAGTCAGTTCTGCATCCATTCCCTGGTCCACATGTCACAAATACTCAGACGCCCACATACACAGATAGACACACGGCTAGCACACAACTGTACATTAGTACCAAAAACTACAATTATTACAACACAACACAACTAATAGGGTTCTACTGTTATTTTTTTTAATGCACCTGTGCACGTTGCCGAGGTCGACCGATAAATCGACACACAATGACCTCCACTGCGAGCCGTGCTCACAAAGACTGCCGTTAAGCTGTTGAACAATGTCTGCAAACACAGCCCACAGAAAAAGTCAATCCACGGCGACCCGCCAATCGGCCACGCCAGTGTGCACAGGCTCTTAGTTGACTGTTAGTTTGGACTGGTGCAGAGTATGAAAAAACACAAAACATAAAAAAGGTCCATAAGCCCTCTCGGTCTCCTCGATGCACCACTATCGAGGCGCAATGCAATAACCATCCTAAAGCAGGTGTCTGCTCAAATATGCTTGAAGATGTTTGCAATACCGTCAAACCCGTCAACCTAGGAGAGGGACTTTTTTAAATTGTTCAAACTTGATGAGATAATGGTAATAATAGCGGATGTTCGTTGATATGTATTCCTGCGATGCTCAAAATCATTACTATCGAATATTCTAAAGCTCAATCATAAAATATATACATTTTTCCCAGTGATAAAAATCATGACCATTTTTAGTTTTCAAGAAAATTGGTGCTCTACAGGAATGACTCTATTTACGATTAAAAATATGATATGAACTATTCTTATTTAAATTAGTGTAGTTTGCATATTTTAATCGTCTTAGTTTGTTTTTTAATATTTGTCTAAAAGTAAAGTCCTGATCGTAAAGCAGATAGCATTATTTGTAGTTGTTCTATAAGGGAGCGAAAATTGGGGAGGGAGCGAAGAATGATACGTCTACCCTAGATCTTTTTGCAACACGAGCTGATAGACGTATTAATTT